>NC_050453.1:46917026-47652859 GCF_903995425.1 Onychomys torridus | reverse complement strand
ACCAGGGTTACAAATTAACCCTAGCTTACTTGCAAAGAATAGCCAACCAATGTATGTAAGCTAAGAAAGCCCCAAGCTGTAAAGCTGTCACAGTGTGGAGACAGATGATTCAGATTCTGGGGACATTTGATTTGTTTGTCATCATGCAGTTAACCAGGTAAGGACTGAATGTCTATATGGTATCATCAACTGTCTGTTTGATCCATCTTATGATGATATTTTCATTTCCAACTACAGAATACGTACATTTTCAGATGGTCCTAACATCTACAACTTCATACTATTCACAATAATGAGTACATTTAATAACATTTAAAGACTTGATGTGCATTTATTTAAATGTTTAATATGGTTTTATTTAAACGTTAGACAGTGATGGAAAAATCATAAAATGGATCTAGGTGAAAGGCAGCGATTGGGAGGGTACAGAGTTAGAGGAAGAGGTGGATACCCTTAGTGAAATGTGGAAGAGGCAATTACAGAAATGTCTTAAACTGCTCCTCCTGCGGGGGTCACACACCTTTCTATGCAGAGGGTTACTGGGGCACTAAGAAGGGCCTCTTGAACTAGGAAAGTCATTTTGACTCTTTGTGGACATTCTTGTTCTTTTTTGTCAGTCTGGAAAACAAAATTGCTATGGTTTGGCATTGGGTTGCTTTAGAAAATTGAAAGAGGAGGAGGAAGTTGCCCAAAGGCTGGGTTTTTACATGAACCTGGTGCAAACACCTTAAAGTCTAAGAAAAAAGGATGAAAAACTGAAACAAAAATGAGAGGAAAATTATGGGAATACACCTCAAATAAATCTCTTTTTATTCAAAGTTGATAGGTAGATTGAGCAATCAGTAGATTTCTTCCACTCTCAGATCTAATTCAATTAAAATGACAATATATCTGCATGGTCTAATGCTTTTTTAATAGTGTTCTCATTTTGTTATATTATGGGTAGAATTGAAGGAACTAAGAATATGCAGAAAGTGAAGCAGAAATTCCAACAAATTAATAAGACGCCGTCATAAACCATACAGTTGCTAATAGCATTTTGTCAAAGAAATTATCCTTACAATTTCAGTGGACATAATTTTAGTGCTTACACTTATTGATGTGGACCCCTGGATCAATATTTTTTTGGCTTGTAAAGCTCACTGATAAAATATTGAATAAATAAGAATAATTGCAACTGTGGGTTGGAAAATTGCAAAGTTATAGTAGTTCTTTTTTTTTTTTTTTAGTTTGAGGCATAAGGTAGTTTTTAATCACACAAGAGAAAGTCTTCACACATTTCAGATCATCAATTCTTTTGTATTCTAGTCTCTGCAGTTTTATTATAATAAACATACTCACTGCGTCTCTGTGTGGATATGTGCATCTGTGTCCATTTTTGGATTGATGGGGAAGACATTTATGTCAAATATTAATTTAAACAATAACCTTGAAGTAAAATATGCAGGATATCAAATAATGATCAATTTAATTTACTTTTAACAGGATCATATATGATATAATCCTCTCAAGAGCTATTTTGTTTTAGGAAACCCAATATTGTAGTATAAAAGTATGATTTATAAATTATAACACCTGTTGATTATTTTCAATAAAATTATTGGTGTACTACAGCTAAGTAAGTAAGATATATGTTGAAATAAGTCTCTATATTTAAGTGTAAGTGTTCAGATACATATTATATAAACATGCACATGTTAGCCTTACCATTAACTGGGCTACTAGATTGGTGTGTTATTACATGCAAAACAATTGCTTTCCTGAATGGTTCTTCTAGGTGTCTCTCTGCAAGAGGGAACTTGAAACAATAGTTAGCCTTCTAAACTTTGATAATTCATTGTAAAACTCTGTCAAGGTCCTTTATTTTTGCTATCATTTTATTATGTCCCTATTATCATTAAACTAAAAAAATACTGATTAGAGCAAGATTCTGAAATTTTTAGTAATTTAGAAAATTGAACTTACTATCTAAATATTTCCAGTGTAAATGGGACTATGAGAACACCATGTGACAAGGTCAGCATAAACTTTTTTAAAAAAATAAAATAAAAATCAAAATGTGTTTCTAATTATATTCAAGATTTGGGATTAACGTTGCAGTCTTCTAAGACTTTTTCCACTGTACTGCTTCACCCCTTTAAGAGTAAGGACATGGGAAAGGTCAAGTTTTGGTAGATCTAGAACATTCTCCTGCATCTCAACTCTAGTTTTATCTCATTTATATTGTTCTACTATGATTTATTTCCTATCAGTTCTAATTTATTTTTTCTCATTTCTCACATGCATAAAGAGAGGAAAAAATGCTTTCAAAGGACAAGACAGGATAAAACTTAAAGAAATTAAAGACAAACATGATGCAAAAAGCTTAATTAATCACTCAAAAGATTTTGTTGTGTTTTAATTTCTTAGTGTCAAATAGTGTTAGGACTTCTTGAGAACAAATGTTGACAGAACTGTTTTTAGTGGAAGTTTCAAGTATTCTTGGTCCCTGTGCAGTGGTGCCACCTGAGTTTTAATACTAGGCAATTTTAAAAAAGAGAAGTAGCTCACTTGCTGAAGAACTGTGGCTGTAATTTTATTGACAAGATATTTACTTTAGATTTTATATTCTTTTTGAAAAGACAGACCTTTTTAGAAAATAAACTTTTTGATAGACTGACTTTTTATGGTCCATAAATTAAATAAAATGCTGATCCTTAGTGGATTTATATTAATTTATATTAGTTTAATGATCCCCTCCTTTAAATGAATTACAAGTCTTCTCATATAATAATATCAAAGGAGAGAAACCAAAATATTGTAATTTATAGTATTTTTATAAATTCACATTCAGTTTATAAAAATAAAGGAGGGTTGACATCTGAACTGTTGTGTATTAATTTAGCAACTATTTGGAGAATTTCTTTTAGACACATAGCGGTATAATTCTGAACAATATTCTGTTGAATCATTATGTGCGTTATATTACTTCATGACTTCAACATTTACAAATCATGAATTACCATTGAAGGCAAAGGAAAAAAATACAAATTTTATTGTTTGTTATTGACAATTTCAATTGTTTAAATTAGAAGAAAGTGTAATAATATTTAGTCTGTTCTATGAAAAAAGAAATGAGTCTTAGAAGTTGAAATTTAATATGAGTACTAATGGGCTTTCCACTCAATCTATACCTGGAAGGTTTAGCTAGGATCAGTTCTTTGCTTTCTTAATGGTATCAAATGGCAACTTTAGTTCTTTACAATGGTCTTCAAATAATGTGAATAACACCATAAAACTCTTATAACTATACTTTCCAAGAATATCTGATGAACCATTACTCAGAAATACTCCTACCCAGTTCCAAAGGTTTCATAGGTAACTCTTTTATAAGTTATGAATTTACTGCAATGTATAAAGTTTGAAATAAATAGTGTAAAGTGTTTTGGGGTGTTTCCTAACTAATATTCAGAGTAACAAAATTTTCATTCTTTAACAAGAAGGTAAGCCCAACTGTAATTCAGGAACAAATTTATTTTCCCAAATATGAATTCACATAATTAATACATTATTGATGGACAGGATACGTGCATTATTATTTAGGGGTGAAATTCCTGTGTTGTTTAGAGACTTATTTTTAATTAAGAAAGTATGAATTATGTTTCAATAAGTGATATATAATCTACTTACTTGAGTAAATACAAATTATCAATCTCTTATTTTCAATCTTAATGTTATTTGTGTGAGTTTATTATTTTTAGAGTTTAAAATGTGTTTATCCACATTATGATATACCTTACATAGTCTTTTAAGTAGTTTTTTTCAGTGTGTAAACCCTAATTTACCCAGATGAAGATGCCTTTAAGAGCACCCAAAGCATAACAAATTTTCCTTAATAGCTAATAAAAGAACTATCACATTATAGTTCCAGCAAATTAAATCTATAAAATACACATTTATTGATTGAATTAATAAATATATGAACATTACATTCAAATGCATTATAGTGCTCTGCTATGTAAGAATTATTCTCTCATAATGGTGTGTTTCATTTAAATTCCATTATAGATTTATTGTGAAGGAATAGTTACAGATAGACTTATTCTTTCTGAATTCTGTGAGTATCAGCCAACCTCATCAGGATTGAGCTAGCTTTTATTAACTTTTCTGGACTCTTGCATCTTGTTAATTTTAAAATCCATCTCTAGAATATTACACTATTAAAAAACAATCTAGCCTTGGAAAGAACAGATCTGAGTAAGCATACATTTTAGAATGCTCAGTCTCAAATACTGGGCAGTACATTTGTAGATTCACTAACACTCACTTTCACACTAAAACTTTTAAAAACTATTAAATGAGATTCATGAAAATAACCAGTTTGGGGAAAATGTTACATTAAAGAATATGCTTGCACATTGTGGGTTTATTCAGCTGTCATATTTAAAAATCACATGCATTCCAACCTGTGATATTTTTTTCCTAAAATTCTAAAACTTAGGAACCCGAAGCTAGAATTTTTTTCTGACTTCAAAGCTAGCGAGTTTAGGATTCATACTTTTAGATCAGCCTAAGCTAGGAAGTGAGACCCTGTCTGAAAAAACAAACAAAATAAAGCAAAACAAATCATGGCTACTATAGTTGTTTATTACTGTGCAGTATTTGATATATGCACACTTTGAATTCTGGAGGTTTTGTAGCTGCTACCAGAAATGCTAATTAATCGGAGACCTTCTATCACAGCTATGGTAAATATGAAACAGAACTAGAGCAATTGGGAAGATTTGGAGATGAGTGATGTACTCAAGTGCAAGTCATGTCCTTAGTGAGTAACAATCTTCATAGTATAAAAAATTCAGATCTGAAAATTAAACTCTGTAAATGTAATTGGAGACATGAAAAACTTTTTTAATAGGAAATTGTTCTTAAACAGTGATAATCACTTCAATTTTATGAGAAAAGCCATGAAAGTTTGAATAAGTAGTATTGAAGATGTGTGCAAAATGATGCCTTAAGGTCATTAATTCATGGTTTTCTCAATGTTTTGTGGATGCCAATGAACATCTTAATATGTTGAATAATATAACTACACACAGTACTATGTTTGAATGGTAAGCTACATATGGAAAATCATTTTAATCATAGTTTGTAAACATAGTAAACTATAACATAGATTTCTTTTGCATTTTCTTACTCAACCATAAGACTCATAGAATTTAACATGTCATTGTCAGTCAGGTTTAAAGATGACATGACAATTTCCAGTGTGTTGAGCATAGACTGGAGGGAGAGTGGAAGACCTCTACCGCCTTTATCACCTTTAAACCCATCCAGACAAATGCCAATTGAAGAAATCAACTCTGATTTCAAGTAAGAGGCTGCCCCCCAAAATTGCAATGATGACCTAATAAAATATTAGTTTATCTTCAATGATCCTTAGTACAAAATGCTAAACAAAATTTTATTCTATTTGTCTACCTCCTACATAGTTATGTCATCATAAAACTGGCCAAAGTTTGCTATGATTTGCTGCCTTTTAGAGATGTCTAAGCTAAAGACAACTATTTTCTATCAATATAACCTGCTCATTAAACTGTATAAATTACTAAATTCAGTCTCAGGTAAGTGTAACAACAGCTATTCCTCTGACTAGTGTTGTGAAATAATTACTGTCGTTTTCTATCAAGTTGATTTCCAAATCAACATGCATTGTATAACAATATAACAGGTTTACTTAATAGCCACTTTCTCTAATGGCCAGACATACTATTACATACTTTATTCTTCATTTTCTAAATTTTCATAAAATCTTGATGATTACACAAATATGAAAACTGTTTTATATATATATATGTGTGTGTGTGTGTGTGTGTGTGTGTGTGTGTGTGTGTGTGTGTACATATGTATACACCTTTATTTCATGGAAATTTGCATTGATTTCTATCCAAACTTAACCCACCACCATTTGAAGGTAATAATGGTTAAACTACTTTAGACCTTAAATTAATCTTTTGAAGAAAGTTGGTCTTGAAAACAACAAATTTCTTAAATTTCTATTTAGAGGAGCAGTGATGCAAAATGCTTTCTGTTAGAACAAAGGACTTATTATCAGCTGAAAATATTACTAATATCAGTAGCTGTGACTTTATCTCATTAGTTAGCATGCCTGTCAACCAGGTCAGTTGTGCTAAGTTTGGTGAAGAGACATTATTCAATTAAAAATATGCATAGGTCTGTCATGATTAGTCAGATTAGGGTGCAGAAGGTATTGGAGAACATTAGATCAAGTTTTAAATATGTTATCCTGAATTAGTTTCTTATTGAAGATAACCTCTGGTTTGTTTTTATTTTTGATTCTTAGCAACTACGTGTTGTATAGCTGATTGTGTACATGAAGCTGTAAGTTTTTTTTTTAATAAAATAACTTCTAATTATGCAGTGACCTTTCTTTGCAGATTTGATAAACTCTGAGGTCATTCTTGGTCCCCTCACAGCACAAGAATATTGTCTATTTGGTGACCCAATTTTAATGTTTTCTGGCTGTATTTCAGTATAGTTATTTATTAGACTAATACTAGTATAAGTTTAGTTAAATAAGTATAATTTATTTGGCTGAACAAATTTGCCATGATAATTTTACAAATTATTGTACAGTAACATTAATTTTTTAAAACATTTCAAAATCTTGGCAAAATAACCCCTGAGGATACTATTCATGAAAGCAAAGACAAAACAATTATTATCTTTGAGTGCCATAGATTTGCACACACTATAGTGCCAAATAAAAGTATCTGAACTTACCCATGGTCCTCACATTTCCTTCAAAATAACATTTACGTGACGAATTATTTTATTGACCAAAAATACTTTGCTTTGATAATCTATCAAGATATAAGACTCTGCCAAAAAAATGGCAAAAATATTAAAGCCACTTTGAATCATTTTGCAATTGTTATTTCTGCTCTATTCCTACATACATATTCTTTTAACCTTTATATTACCTTGTCTTCTGTTTCATTGTTCTGATACTAGACTATATTAATTATAATATATTTCCAGTTGGTTCTAAAGTTATTCATGACACTTGTTTAAAGTGGTAAGATACTATTCAAAGGTGGATTTAATGGGATTTTATAGTGAGAAACTGATGTTTGATTCAGTTCTTAAAAGACAAAAAAAAAAAAAAGGAATTGTAGCAGAATACTCAGTAAATTACAAATACACAAAGGGAAGAGCAGATGAAGGGAAATGCATACTTAAAACACTTTGATGCTTCCAAAATGTTGAGACATCACCAGGAAGGTTGAAGATGAAAAACCCAGCCAGATAAACACGGTGCACCTCTGTGGATTTTGTAGATTCTGTGAAAATGTACTTATTACACAATGGTTGCACAAATGACTGCAGCAGACCCCAATTCAGGACCTATAAAAATACAATTCAGAGAAGCCTGGCTGGAGTCAGATATAGAAGAACATCTTTGTCAACGAATTTCTCATATATTCTTTAGTTAAACAAATATTTGTTTTATTTCATGTATAAGATTATTTCACCTACATACATATTTATGTGCTCTTTATGCGTTTCTGGGGATCATGGAGAAGAGAAGAGGGCGTAACCCTGGAATTTGGAATTATGGATGACTGAGAGTAGTCATGTGAAAAAATCCCAGATTCTTTGCAAGACTGACAAGTGCTAGTCACATCGGGATCCCTTATATTTTCTTTTAAAACTAGATTTTAATCCAACTAAATGAAAACCAATTTCCAAATATCCATTTCTGAACAGCCTTCATTTAACTTTTGCTCCTTTGTTCCTTAGGATTGACAACATGAATTTTCCAGCATTTGTTACATTCCCACCTATGCTAAAACACTCATGTTTTAGAGCTCTCTGGTTACCCAAAATGGCTTTTACACATTCTGCTGTTGATAATAATTTCTCCATTTGCTGGACACTGTTAAGGAATGGAACTTACCTACTCTTCATTTTTTCTAATCAGTCCTACCATTAGGCAGCAGCATTTAATGTCCTCTTTATTGGTAGGACAAGATTGTATTGACAGGATCAAGCAGGAGATTAGTTTCCTCTGCAGTATGTACTTCCCAGAGGAATACTAACTCTCATTAAGATGGAAAACACTTAAAGCTATAATTCAGAGGCACTGTGTTGCCTTCTGAGTTAAAATAAATAAGGAGAAAAGACCCTCTGGAATCAAGGCTTAACAGAGGTAAATGTGTAGAATGACACCATTCAAAAGACAGCTTTAACCAACACAATGTGAGTGGTAAGGAAGTTCAGTATTCTAAAGTGGATGAGAGAGAGAAGAAACAGTAAAAATGTTCAATAATGCACTACTCATAGATATATGTGATGGGAATATCTATCTACTGTCAGAAGACATAGTGAACTAGCCTATAATGTTAGGAGACAAAGAATTAAATTCAGTACAAGTGCTAATAGTTTATTGTGTACAGAATAGTATGCACTCTCTTGGGGGCCATGAGATGACCTCAGCAAACCCTCAGAGAAAGACTGTATACTCAGAACAGATGAGCAAAACTATTAAAAATGCTAACACCAGGACACTGAAAATTTTTAGAAGACTCCTGAAGAAGAATCAGCCTAATATGTTCTTAATTTTAATACTGGCAACTTATGATAAATTAGATAAAGACAGTTATCATTAATATTCCAAAGGAATTTTAATTTAAATATGTTTATCTCATTGATGGTTTTATTTAGTTCTCAAATAAGTAGTCAAGTTACTTTACCATTGTGACTTCTTTCTCTTTGTGATTTATAGCCACTTTTACTTGGAAAGTTTCACAAATATATTATAATTTTGAAAGAATTACCAATACAAAGTGAATTAAATTCTTTTGCAGATCTCATTTACATCAGTGACATTGGAATAGTTAGTGTTACAATGACCATTTCCCCACTTCTACACATTAAAGTTTGTTGCTTTCAAGAAAAGCACAGTTATCATGTGATTGTTCTACACTCCCAGCCAAGCGAGAAGAAGAAGGTAGTCCTATCTATGTCAAAAATGAAACACATAGGTAAGGATTATATACTATGTTCAAAAATTTATTCTGTTACTAAATTGACAAATTCTGGTTAATTTCACTATCTTTCACCTTTCAAAACCCAATGTCCAATTTAAATATAAACAATTTTAGAACATAGCAAATCTAAATTTGTAAACTCTCAGTATTTCACTAAAGCAATCAAGTAGCGTTACTTCACAAGTCATGAAGACTCAAAACCATAAGCCAACATGCATCCACATCTAGAAATGCCAACATGCTCGCACACATAGACAATTGATGCTTTATGTTCATGTAGGTATGAGTGTGGTTTTCAAATTTAACATTTATCAGTATTAATTGCTATCTACAAAAGCAATGTCTTCATAACTATTATCATTTTCATATTTGTCTTCCTGTAAAATGGTATTAAAAGATATATTGTATATGTCTTGTCATCATTTTATCTACTTGAGAACACCAAGATGAACCTGACCTTAATTAAAATTTATGAAGCAATTTGACAAACTACATTTTAATTTAACTCAACAGAAATTTTATTATGTCTTCCCTTATGCAACTCTAATTCTGGTATAGGTATGGTGGATAGTATAGTTATTTTGGGATTGTTTTATTGTAAGATTGATTTAACTAAACCTACAAAATTAATTTTGAAATTTCTTCAAAGAGAAAACATAAAAGACATCAGATTATCCATTATTATAACTTCCAATGAAATGCATAGCATATAACTTGAAAAAGATTTCTGATTTTTGTTTGTACTACATACTTTAAAAAATATTGAATCATGTTTAACATTAACCTTCACTTTAACCGAAATCCTTAAATCGTGCAAATCAGCAACTTCAGAAACCCATGCAGAATTATTCAGATAATTTTATCATAATAGTGTTAATTAATATTCAGTTTCAATTTTCTATTTCTTTTATAGTTTCAATTTTATTTTATTTAAAACTGGAAATACTATTGCTAACATATTTCCACTTTGCTATCCTTTCCAATGAGTTGGTAGTGTGAAAGGACAGATGAAGAGTGGAAGTCAGCTTATGTGGAATTCCTATTGTTGAATATTTGCTCTGATGACTATTTACCATGAGCATCATTTTTCTAAAGAATTAGCCTTAAATGTACTAATATATACAACATTGCATATGTCTAAAGAGCAAAATAAGGGACTGTTCATGAAAAGTCTTTTCATATTAGAAGAGCTCAATAGCTGTTAATTTTGTTGTAAAAACTATGTAAGGAGCACACTATTTTGTCAACCTGATTATTTGTCTCTTACTTTATTATGAAGTTCATTCAAAATTATCCATCCTTATGACTTTTCTAAGGGAAAGGCATTTCAACTTTTCCAACTTCAATCACCACCTTTTTATTATTTAAATTAATGACAACACTGTATAGTATACACTGAGAGCCTCATTGAGAAGATCTATGCTTGGCTCTTCTTGAAGAGGATCTGTTTGATGCAGATATGTTTTTTTAATAAATATAAAGGCATAGGAAAAATGTTTTTCATGATCTGCAATCATGATAACACACCCAATTTTGATACCCTTTCTCACTGACCTGGAACTAAATATTTAATCACTTTTATATTATATCAAGAATTTTTAATATTGAATATTTTACTATGTGGCTGGAGAGATGGCTCTGCAGGTAAAAGTACTTGCTGGTCTTGTAAAGGAACCATGTTCTGTTATCAGTACCCATAGTATATCCCTGGACTGAAAAGTGGTATACTTGGTCCTAACAGTGGCCTAATTTATCACATTTTACACATTGTAGATGAACCATAATGTTATTATAGCTTTCTAAAATATGAGTTATACCACACTGTAATTTAACCAATAACTATCTAGCAAAATAGTTCAGTCTTTTATGTTTGCCAGCTTCCACATTGCTAGGGATGGATATGAAGGTTCTTTTGTAGAATACTGTGGTGCTTTCACGTGGTAGGAGATTTACAACCCAATATAGCATCTTCTAGAAATATGTGATACATTTCTGGTCTTTCTCTGATTCTTAAAGATTATAAATCCGTATGTAAGTTAGACAGCGAGGGGTGTGTGTGAGAGAGAGAGAAGGAATGATTGAAAGATGTGTTTATTATACTGGTCTTTCAACTGTCCATGAGTTTTACCATTGGTTAAAGTTGTATAGGAATGGTTGATAGAATTATTTTTTAAAATATTTTGGACATGAGCAAAAGTCAATTCTAAAAATCAATTCCTAACACTATTTTTAAAATTCATACTTTTAGCTGTATTAAAAATTCAAAGTTAATAGTATATGAAATACTTTATAAATTTTTTAAGACTTTTAGACACTCATATACATTTTATATCTTTATTTTAGATTAATATAAAATATTGGCATTAGGATCAGGATAACAGAGAGCTCAGGAGAAATTAATACTGTCTTCTTGAGTTGTGTCATAGTATGATGTATTATTCATTATATATTATTAAACATTATGATATATGTCATTTGGTACTTTTGGAAACAAAATTTTAATATCATTGGTATTTTGCAAATGAAATTAGAACATGGAAGGATCAACATAGAATAGGAATATGTAAAAAATGGAGTTTGTAAGAGTATTATATGTAATAAATATTTTTTTTAAAAATCAAGATTTTTTTTACTTACTTTCGTTATAGAACGGGTACCTTAGCAATGCTAAATTTTAAAAATACATATTACACTACAAAGTCTTAGTTTTATAGTTTGATTTTCATGGTGTGTTTTTTTTTCTTCAGTTTATTCTTTTACTCTATTTAAGGCAGAACGTAATTAGAGGTTCTAGAAAATATTTTGCATCAACACTTTTATTTCCAGTTTTAGCCAAATAATCACATAATTATTTATGGCAAGGTCAAAATCATTTTACAGCTTTACTAATCTGAGGAAGAATCTTGATGAATTGGATTATTTCCTTTTTGATATTCTAATTATTGAATCATGTGATGCTCCAATCGACACAGCACAATGCAGCTGTACCTAGTACTTTGGAAACTATGTTATCAAATCACCTTTCACAGAAAGATTGATGTCAATCATTCAGTCCAGGAACAAACGACTGATGTGGCCCACCCTTCCTAAACTGAGGAAGCTGAGCCACAGAGGCAGCTTCAGAACTTACCGGTGTATTACCACAGGGATCATGCTTCAGAGTCAGCACCTATAACCAAACCCAGACTGCACAGATGCTGTAAAATTGTTCTCCATGATTATTAGAGTGATCTGATAGTGTTTTCGAAGCATCATTTTCCAAGTTACAAGTCACACATATGATGTCTGTTTATAAAATTTCAACAAATTTAATCACAGTATATGTGCTAATCAGAAGGCCCTGGGAGATGGCGTAGTTACAAATTTCTTCTGACTCAAAATTATTTTCTTTTAGATTAGATATTGAATGCAGATGTAAAACAATGTCTGACTTCATTTGTTAATACAAATTCTCATTGGAATTTAAAACATACAATTCTTTTTAAAACAGAGTAGAAATTTGTGAATGCTTGGTTGGCATAGATGAGTAGTATTTGTTGGTTACAGGGATATTTCACTGAATATTCAATGAAATAATGAGCTAATGAATACAAATTAACTACAAAAATTTTAAGGTATAGTACACATGTAAGATAATGCATAAATATAATAATTTTATTCAAGAGATTTGGAAGTTTTGAAATAACTGATTTGACAATGATACTTAGAAAATATCAGAAGCTATGAATTTCTTCATAGATGTTCCTACATCTCTTATAGCATATAAATCCTGAAAGTAAATTGTTTTAGAAGTATTTCCATATGATAATTTTTTATGTAGGTTACAAAAGAGAGCTATTTCATGTGATTGGTAAAGTCAATGTATTGTGTGGACATTGTTTTTGTAAGTTTGTAGATTGCAAAATTGTGACATTAATAGTCTAAGCTATGTGGGTTTGTTATCATTATTAGATTTTTTAAATTATAAAATCATTGGCTTACACCTTTTTTTTAATCAAAGCAGTTTAGGATTAAATAAAAATTATTGAGATGCAGATAGAACAGTAAATTAAGGTTACCAAATTTTCATCTGAATGCAGAAGACATGCAAGTGATTATACAGTATTTTACTTATTATTAGGAATTTTGATTATGTTATGAAAGATTCTGCTAGCCAAATATTTTACGCTAAAACTTTTTACTATTGACAATATAAACACTTTATAATATCATTTAAAAATGAATGAGAATGCAAACTAAATTCAAATATTTCTAGAACATTCTGTACGTAGTATTATACCATACCAGCAGCTTGGTACAGAATTATTTACAGTATTCCACACTGGCAGTATGTACTGGGATTGTTCATCTCTTACTTTATTCATGAATGGGTATAATATAATATGCACAATTTCAAATTTTATAAGTAATCTATACTGCTTAGTTTCTGTGTACACATGAACTATGTAGGATTATGTGTGGAAAAGACACAGTATATATGTGGATGTTTTAAAGCTCTGAGAAATAAATTATAAATTTTTCTAAAATAAAAGAAGTTTAAGACAATATAGAAAAATATTTCTGGACAAATCCCTTCCCTTCTTACTCATCTCTACCATAAACATTCACCAGCCTACCTATTATCATCTGTCTATGTACACATACTTGATTATATACAGACATTTGTATATTTCTGTATTCTTAGAGTAATTATTTTAGTCCATGTTTATTTGATTATGCAGATGACAGTCGAATAAATATTTCAAATGCATTTCTTAAAATAGATACAGGATCTGGTTTTAGTAGCACACCTTTAATTCAGCACTCAAGAAAAAAGAAACCGAGGCAGACACATTGAGATGGAGGCTAGCCTGGCTAATATAATGAGACTTCATTTCAAAAACAAAACAAAACCAGATACCCTGAAATAACTATAAGAATTGATTATGGCTCTGTAGAAAATGTGCTTATTGCACAAAGTTGAGGCCCTGAAGTTGAATACCCCAAAACAAGCCAGGTGTGGCAGTATGCAAATCTGCAAACCCAGCATGTTCTTGGAGAGAAGACAGAGAAGAAATCTGTGAAATCTCCTGGGCCAGCTTTCCTGGCATATGTAGCTCATAAAAACTCCAGAAGATCCTACCTCAAAATGAAGAGGAAGACAAAGAGAACCAGAATCTGAGGTTGCCTTCAAAATTTGCACATCATTGTGTCACATGTATACTTGTATTCAGACATGTTAATGCTAACACACACATGTGTTTGTATGGCTATATATCCCAAATTAAAGATAAAAAAGAAATTATAAAATATCAAATACGCTATTGTTAAAATTTATAATGTTCTTAAATATTTGCTTTATTTATAATAATTTTAATATAGATTTCTATGTTAATATAATAAATAAACATGATTATTTTGATCATATAGAATTTTAGAAATAGTTCAAGCAGAAATATAAATATTTTCTCAAGATTATTATTGCTCAAGATATTTAATGAATGATCCACTGGATGGCGTTGGTATGATATGTCTTGTAATTTACATACTGATTGAATTTTTATTGAAATGTAAATTTGGACACAAAGTATAAAAATACATAGCTCTGTAAAAGAAGTAAGTTTGTGTTGCTTCATGGTCATTTCTGCTATTATCTCATTTAAAAGCATCTAATAGACTAAAATCAGAGAAGTTTGCCAGCTCACTTCCTCAGCTGGGGAGAATCTCTTGAGGGGTAACTAACTGCCTGTGTATTCTGTCTAGGTGTTGAGGAAGAGCTGAGAGGATGAAGGCTCCAAGTCCCCAGTGGAAGCATGATATGGCGGCGCAGAGCTGGTGCTGAATTGTCCTCTCTGATGGCTCTATGGGAGTGGATAGTACTGAGTCTTCATTGCTGGGTGTTAGCGGTTACTGCTGTCTCTGACCAGCATGCCACAAGCCCCTTCGACTGGCTCCTCTCTGATAAGGGACCCTTCCATCGCTCACAGGAGTACACAGATTTTGTGGACAGAAGCAGACAGGGATTTAGCACAAGATACAAGATATACAGGTATGAACGGAAAGCAATTGCAGACATCATACTTGGAAGTTGTGTGAAAATAAGGGTTGCTCCTGTGGAATTTCTTAGGATTATCACTGACCAAACACCACGGTGATGTTTTCATGCTATCTAAAGTTATTGCTTGTAGGTGTGACAAATTATTAGAAAAAAAGGTAACTGGTTGTATAGCTCTATCAATTTTGAGAGTACGTGCCATTGTTCTTGAAGGCTATTTTTCATTATGAATGCACATGATTAAAATTACTTTTATAGCGTTTATCAGTTGATGGCACCCTTCTTCCGCCTAAATGGGAATGAAACCTTCTACTAGTCACTGAGGGTGCTAGGAGAGTGCTCTTTTACAAGAATGTAATTGTATATTCTTAAGCTTGGAGAAAAAGCAAAGGTATGACTGTAAAGGAACACCAGGCAGGTGGACATATAGCAAACAACCCAAAGAGGATTAAGATATATAGCTGCTAACTTTGATAATTCCTTTAAACTTGAAGTCTAAATAAGTTGTACAAAAAAAGTCGTTGCAATCATCAAAAGATGCTTATTCCCACACAGCTGAGAGATTATAATGAAAAGATCATTGTATCACGGGTCACTTGAATGAATGAATTAGATCATATTTATTTTTCTCATTAAGAATGTTTATGCAAATTATTGCTTTACATTGTGTCTTCGCCACAGAGTTGGCAACTTCCAATTTTTGGTATTTATGAAGAATCAAACTGACCTCATTGTTTGTGTCAGTGTCTATGCAGATAATGCTGTATAATATTTTATTTTCTGCAGTATGTGCACCAGAGGGCACTGTCCTTCAGGCCTGTACATAAAATTTGTTTTTTTTTTTTAATAGCATTATGAGTAATTTAGAATCTCATCTGTAGACATATTCCCAGAAGATACTGCATTGCTGAACTTCCAAAAAAAAAAAAAAAGGCATTAGTCCACACAAAGCACTATTATGTCTAAGAAGTAGGAAAAAGTGGTATTGTAAGTTTTTAAACAGAGTGACAAATAGGAAGAATTTTATGTCTAAATTTGTCACAGACAAAAGGGTGTGAGATTTCTGATTACATGTTTTTGTGCATATTTGCATCATTAAAAACTTCCCTTCAGGGGCTTACTAAAGATACCTGCCTTAAGATTGTGGGAATATCTAACACTTCAGCTGTGCAAGACTTTTTTAACAGGCAGTCAGGGAGGTGGGACCAGAGCATCTGTCTAGGTTGTGCTGGCGTCTTTTTCTCTCTGGATGTCTAAAGTGTTCTATGCGTGTGTTTGGTGGATTGGCTGATTATCCATCATTTGGGTCACAGCATTTCAAAATATGAAAGATTTGGAGATTCTCTGCAAGGCTCATGTACTGTTTGGTCTTTTAAAAATAATTTTATTAGTTTTTCTCATGTGTTAACTTTGTGGCTTGAATAACATGATCAGATGCTAAGTAGATTTAAAAATGAAGGTTTAAGATCCATTTGTTTCTGAGCTGGGTTAGAACATTTTAAAGGCTTTCATGCTTGTATAGCAATGCAATAGTCTTTGATAATATTGCAAAACAAATAATATGAACTCTCATTGGAGTTCTTCAGTGGTGGTGAGGAGAAGTATTTAATTTGTCCACCCAGCATTTCCTTAAGTGCAGATATTGCTATCTACCTTTCTATATAGTGCCATAGATAGAAAAATTTATTTTGAAGAAATTGACTTCATCTTTGAAAGGGTAGAAAATCTCAGACTTAGGTATTAGGATAACTTTATAGGGGTTTGTCTCTTTTGTCTCTTAATTATCTTCAAAAATAGATTTCAGATGCCAAATAGTAGTGATACATGCCTTTAATCACAGCTCTCAGGAGACAGAGGCAGGCAGATATTTGAGTTTGAGGCCAACCTGGTCTACAGACCAAGATCCAAAACAGTCTGGACTACACAGAAAAAAACCTTTCTCAAAAGAGAAAAGTTTTAGAGATTAAAAAAAAAAAAAAACTATTGCATATATTTGCCATAAATACTAATGTGGAGATTATGAATATTTAAAACACAGATGGAAAATTAATATATTCCACATTATCCACTTGGTTTATCATTTTTAAAGACCATATGATTTCCTAAAGTAATCAGCCAGATCTACTATTGCTTATAACCGCCATAAACTCCTTCATGTGGCATATTACATTGCCAAATCTTCTGGAAGGCATTAGCACTGAATTTAGAACATATTAAGTGTGTTAACATAATTAGGTCAAATCTCTTTCACTTGTCTTTCTTCATCCCATCTCCTTTCTGGAAGCATATCTTCTTTTTCACTTCAAATACTAGAGCAAGATGAGATTATTAAAGATCACCGGTCTCACACACCCAAAGAGCAATTTGCAATTGCCTTCTCTTTCAAAAAGCTACGGTTTTGTCAAGTGAAAGAGGACCACTCTGTATTTTTTTTTAATAGAAACACTTGTAAAGCATTATTAGATTTTGCTTCTGGAATCGGGGGAGGAGTGCCTGATCTAAGATATACGGCCCCCTCTGTGTTACAGTACTCCTTTTGGAGTGCAGTCACACTGCAAATACCTTCCCTTTGCCATGTTAGAAGTATGATTCCACACAAGCCAAATGGTAGATATTTGTCTAAGAAATATTCCCTGTCGCATTGTGACGTATTTAACTGTAAAAACAGTTGCTGCTTGTTATTACATTTTAATTGAACTGTTTGTCAGTTTCTTCATTTACTAAATTTGGCAAATCTAAACAAAAGTGCATGAGAACAGATACTGAAGATTTCTGTGAATGACTCCAGGAGTCCTCCATGGCTCAGGATCTGGAACCTGGAGAATATGAAAATGGATACTTCTCTTATTTGGTGGCATGTTAAAAAGATGGAGTCATGAACTATCATTCCTGCTTACATATTATTTGAAAATAGAAGCAAAGGGTGGAGATTTTTTTTCTTAATTATATTTGTATTTTAATTTTACATATCAGCCCTGGGTTCCCCTGTCCTCCACCCTCCCGCCCCGCCCCCACTTTCTCCCCAGCCTCTCCCCTCCATTCCCATCTCCTCCAGGGCAAAGACTCCCCTAGGGATTCAACTCAACCTGGTGGATTCAGTACAGGCAGGTCCAGTCCCCTCCTTCCAGGCTGAGCAAAGTGTCCCTGCATAAGCCCTGGCTGTTTGGAACCTATGGCGGAGCATTTTTAAGGGTTGTGGAAAGATGACTTGGAGGTTAAAAATAAGAACAGCCTTCACAGTGGACCAAGAGTCAATTCCCACCATTCACATGGTAGGTCACAACCATCTACAACCCTAGTGCAGGGGATCTAATAACCTTTTATGACCTCTGGAGGCACAACGCTGGCATGTGATACATAGGCAAATTACAAGCAAAATTCCCATACAAATAGACATAAAATAAAACAAATCAACCTTAAAAATAATAAAAGGAAGTAAAAAAAATCAGCTGCGCTGGAGTAATGTTTGCCCTTAAAACATAAAATAGGAATAAACTTACTTGTGTCTTAATACATAGTAACATTGCTTTATAGTTACATTGTGAAGACACTAAGGTGTGAGCTCACAATATATGTCTAAATTTCTCCAACATATGAAGTTAACAAGTTAAATTTAACAAGTTGAATTGAAAAATCTCTACTTACAAATTTAACAATTTATAGGAAGCCAAGATAAGGGAATTGTTATCATATCTTTCTTGAACCATGCCTGAAGGTTCCAAGTTAACCTCCTCATAACTTGCACCTATAACAGAAATATTTCATGCAATTAAATCTTCAGATATGGTGATTAAAAATTATTTTGGCTTTCCTTATCTCATTCTATTGTAAACCACATACAGAAGTAAATCATGGTTATATATCAATGATTGTCTAATAATTCAAAATAAGTATAGATAAGCAATGCTATTATAATTTCTTTGCTTTTTGGGAGGAATTTTTTAAAGAACGTTGTACATGTAAGAATAGGAAGAAAAAGTAGAATCAATTCTGTGCCTTATTGGTTTTTTCATCAAGTTTCCTGAACAAACTCTTGCAAGGAATATGATTAAACACATTAATAAATAAAAACAAAACCACCCTTAACTTTAATTCTTGAAGTTTAAATGCAAATAAAGTAATATACTTACACAAAATAACCTCACATAATTATATCACATAGTTTATAGCATACATATATTAGAATTATCTATACAGAAGGACTGTACTTGGATCCTGTTACTATAAAGCTACAGTAATAAAAAATATGGGGTATATATACTTGTATATATTTAATATACAATATAAGATAATATAATAATATATTTCATATATATAGTATGAATACATGTATATGCATCTATAGATGTCAATATTGATGTATGTGTATAGAGAAATGAGTTTCAATGGAAAAAGATTTGTAATGATTAGCACAACGTAGAAGCATAGAAAATATGCATATATAAACTGTTACTTCACATATTACTGGATACGTAGTTAGTGTGCAAGATAGGGTGAATCTTCAAAGAAATTATTCTTTGTTATGAGAATTGTTATGAAAGAATACAATATATTATTCATAACATGCACATAAATCTATTTTTCATGAAATAAGAATTTACATAGAAAAACAAACAATTTTCAGAAGAATAACTTTAAAAAATATCTTCAAAATATTGGAAACCTAAAGAGAGCTTATATCGTAAGGCAATGGACATCAACGCCAGAGACCACCCATGTGTAATCGCATTGACATGAACATAGCAAACATTAGTAGTAGTTCAGACTCTGCGACAAAATCTCAAGTGAAGGGAACAAAATAAACTTATAATACGACAAAACAAAGACAAGCAGCTTGTTAGGAACAGAGTTAAGATTGTGATTATATAGGCTGACATGAGGAGAGGTGATGGTAACACCAGATTTCTATAAAATATTGATATGCTCAGATGCTTATCGTTAGAGTCGTGATTTCAGTTTGTACTCACAATACAGATGTTGCAAGTGAGCATGGCAAGCTTTGAGTTAAAATATGATAGCTTTCAAAGTAAAATAACTCCCTCTTTGAACTGTCTCCAAATTCAATATATACATTTGATTATTTTTAAATTTTCATAAATTGTACAGAAATGCTTAGTTTTATGCATGGCTTTTATTCTATTATGCTTTTCAATTACAAATCCATATTTTACATAGAAATAAAATCTTGTTAACCGCTAGTTGTTTATGAACCCTATATTAAATATGTGATTATTCCACTAAAACATTTCATTAATGACATTTTCTACAATTTGAAAGGATGGATATTTAAATATTTTAAATAATGATTCTATAAAACAGGATAAAATATTGCAATATGAAAGCGTTCATATGTTATATGAACTCATATTTAATTTGTTTTAAGCAAAAATTTTGTCCCAATTTCAAAAAGTAAAATGTCTCCATGGATAAATGATTATATATCCTAATATTTGAAAATACATCTATTGATTTAATTTCTTTCTATGTTAAACACATACTGATAGACTTCACTCAGCAAATAAATATTTCATACTAGTAAATACACACTATTCTCAGTCATCTATAAGAAGCTGTAGTTGCTTGCAGCTTAAAATTTGGGAATGATTTTCTATATAACATGTATTATATAGAATGTACTATTTACTGAGAAGCTAGGCAAGGTGTGTGTTAATCTCACAAATATTATGGAACTATAAAGACAGCATTTATTGAACAGCTTTTGTACGAATTTACACATATTTAAGTAAAAATCATGGAGATTCTTGAATTAATGTTTTTTAAATGTTAAACTCTAGTATAATCATTTAAAATCTCCCATGAAATAGTATCTTCAGGTGGTAAAATTATACTCAGAAAAACACAGGAAATAAAGTTGGATACTGAAATGAATGTCAACACATGGAGAGAATAGTGATAGTCTAGCAATTGATTAAACATATTCTAATATTGAACAGAGTTATTTTAACCATCTGGTCAAAGGTAGCATTCACATCAAATCCGGAGGGCAGGTTCATCCTTATCTTCAGCTAACTAGATGCTCACAAAAGCAGTCTGGTGCATCATAGAAGCCAGGCAACCTTCCCTTGACTCCAGACCTAATTTGTGATGAAGCTACACTGCAAAAACTTCTTCCTCAAATATGTAGAGTATGATATTGAGAACAATAAAAGGGCATAGAATTGTCTGAGAAATATACCATATGTAATAAATATTGTGATGTTTCAATGGTAAAAATGTCATTTATTTATACTTTAATTCAATTTTTATCTATCTATCTATCTATCTATCTATTTATTTATTTATTGCCACGTTTCTTCAAGTGTTAAATCTTGAAAGTCTAGGAGGAAAAACATGAGTACTGATATTGAGAATTCTTTCTTCTTTTGTTTTTCAAGACAGGCTATCTCTGTGTAGCCCTGGCTGTCCTAAAACTTTCTCTGTAGACCAAGCTGGCCTTGAACTTAGAGATCTAGCTGCCTCTGCCTTCCTAGAGATGGGATTAAAAACTTGGGCCTCCACTGCCTGGTGTGAATTATTTCTTAATAATAAGGACTCTCAGGTGTTAAATAGGAATAAAAGCCAGGAAGAAAAACCCAACTAATCATTTTATAAAATTTCTGATGAATGTTCTTGTTCTTTGTCAGTGTGATGAGGGTCAGTAAAATGATGTTCCACCTATACACTGATTAATAAACCCCCAAATATCACATATTAGTGTGTCTCTAGCAACCCAAATGTAAATGCAAAAACATCATCATCAACAACAACAACAAAACCCTTTTCAGAGCTGTACTTGCATAAAGAATTCCTGGATTCTGCCCAGCATCCAGGAAAATCCAGACACGGTAGTTTATTTCCATAACTTCAGTGACAGATCGTGCCTCAAAAATAAGCAGCAGAATGATAGAGGAAGATAAATAATGTCAAACTCTGGCCATTTTATGCCCACAGGCTGTGTGGTAAGCACATCCTTAAACATATGTACACACAAAAATACACAAAGCACATATACTAATAAACATATTCACACACATACACACACATTATGTGACTCAGTTTTCTTTATTTTTTGTAAAATGTAGGTTCTGACAAAGTTCACTTTATCAAACCTGATGCAGAAAAATAAAATAAAGCAATAACACAGTTGTCTTTGTACTCTGAAAAAAAATCAGACATCCTTATTACTGAAGGAAGTAAGCAGAAATGTGTAACCATAGCAAACAATGGAATTAGTAATCATCTTAAAACTCAGTGGTAGAGCACACTTGCTCCTATTCCTTACCCACAAAGATACACGTTCTTCAAACATTAAACACACCTATAAATATTACATACACATGTACACTTGGTTGCCTCAATATGACACTGCAAGATCTGAGGAAACAGAGGTCTGGGAAAGATGAGAGTTTGGAAACATATAAGAATTGGTTTAGATAAGGTGAGATAAGTAAAATAAATGAGAGTAAATGGCACATAAAATTATTACATCTATAAAAACACAACTGCTGTGAAATTATATGGATGTTTTAAGACATTTCTTGGGTGAAACTGACTTTGACATGGGACATAGTGATTAAAATATCCCCGGTGCATGAGCTCAAAAGTTTAACACACATCAAGAATAGTGGTCATGCTAAGATTAACAAAAACCTTTAAAAATGAAACAGACATTCAAAAGCAACTTTATTTAAATTTATAAAATAGGTGTTAGAATAAAAACATCTTTTTAACAATTTTTTTTCAGTTTACATACCAACCACAGATCCCCCTCTCATCCCTTCTCCCTCTTCTTGCCAGCATTTCCCTCTCTCTCAACTCTACCCCCACCCCGTCTTCCAAAAGTGTAAGGCCTCCCATGGGGAGTCAGGAAAGCATGGTTCATTCAGTTGAGGCAGGACCAAGCCCCTCTCCCTGCTTCATGGCTGAGCATGGCGTCCTGCCATAGGTAATGGGCTCCAGAAAGCCAGCTCATGCACCAGGGGTATATCCTAAGACTGAACAAGGCGTCCCACCATAGGTAATAGGCTCCAAAAAACCAGCTCATGCATCAGGGATAGATTCAGATCTATTGCCAGGGGTCCTTTAAGCAGATCAAGCCACACAGCTATCTCCCATGCAGGCTCCACAGCTGTCAGTCTATAAATCGTGAGTTCCCTCAAACTTGGGTCAGTTGTCTCTGAAGATGTCAACGAGATGGCCCAGACTAAAAATGTTGCAGCGCAAGCCTGATGACCCAAATGTGATATCCAGACCAATATAACATAGAAGTCAACCTAACTCTGCAAAGTCAGCCTCTGTCTTCCATCATATACTATGCAGTGTGACCTTCCTCTCTCAACACCATTATAGTAAGTTTTAAATGCTATTGAAAATCTTAGACAAAACATTGCTTTTATATAAAAAGGCATCCTATATATCTTAATATTATCTGCCATGTGGATAAGTCGATTATTAAATGCTCTTTCCCAAAATGAAAATGCTAGAAATATAAAACTTGGTAAAATGTGATTTTAAGGAAGGCAAAACTATAATTACTTCAAGAAATGGAAAGACATAAAGATTTAGCAATCACTGCCACATACAAACTGAAGCACTTTGCATATTGTTACATGAAGCAAAGTTACTCTCCTCATATGAGGTAATTTGGTAATTCCTTCCAAGCCCACACAATAACATACCATCTAATGAGGAAGATATACTTGAGCCTCTAGATAAATTTAATAATTGTAATTGTCACTGATTTGTTAATTAACTATTGATTTACTTCATGAATGAAGTGAACTACAAAATAAAGCAATGTAAGAAAAATAACATAAGGGAATCAGAATATAGATTTTATGCTTTATACAAGTTTATAAAGCACAAACATACAGCATGCTTCTTTTTTAAGGTATCTGATAAATATTTGAATAATTTGACTTTATTACAACACTCTAGGTATTTCAAAATAATAAATAAATTAACATACCCTTATATTTAAAATTTCTCAAAATACCACTCTAAAGACTTAAAGAAATAAATATACAGAGTATAATTTTAAGAACAACTCGAAGTCTTTTGTTTCTTTTGTGTGATTTTTTTCAGGGATTCTCATATGATGGATGCTATTAGTCCTATTGGTTAATTTTATGAAATATTTCATTAGTCTGCAGCACATCTCACAGTTCAGTGATAAATTAAGAGTATTCTAATCAAAGATTTACACATAAGTAAACACAGTTAGTGTGCACATTTATTCAGTATATCTACTACTGAGATTAAATCATATAATTGACTTTAAATTTTGTTATTTAATCCTAATTCGGAAATTGATTCCATAAAGAAATTCATACATTCAATATCCTTTGGAAATGTTAGAATAATTTTATTTTGGGGATAAAGTCACTAATTCAATTTCACGGGAGTCAATTCTTAAATTAAATTGCAGTTAATCCCATTATTATATTTAGGAATATGCATTTTAAATAACTAGTTACATTTAAAGATGTTTAATTTTTACATTGTTTGTATACTTTTTTGCTGTTGAGATGAGAAAATGTAAGGAATTTCTAGTTCGTGTGGTTGCTTATAGGAAGAAATGGAACAACTACATCTTAAGCATTAAGGAAATACGTTGATTATTTGGTGAATCTGGTTTCATGTGATCATTAACCCAGGTTTTCACATCCAGTAGGTACTGTTTTCCAAGTAAAATAACCCAAATTACAAGTGTCATCTTTCATTCTCACAGGTCTGGGGCTTTTAAGATATTGATTTTATTTTTTGAAGTAGGCAGTGTTCCAAAACTTATTGAATTTTGGGAGTCTGAATTCACTCTTCTTGGTAATCTCACTTTTGTTTCCACATTTATGAAAATAGTTATTTTCCTGTTTTTTTTTTTCTTCCTATTTTAAAACAGTTGCAGTAGACAAAGAGATGGGTCTAGCCTGGCCGGGGATTTAACATGTCCTTCCTCCAGCAGAGATTTCCCTGGCTACTCACTTAAATAGATATTAGCAGCTCACTAATTGAACTACCTCTCTTGTCAGCCTGAAATTAGCAGCAGCTTAAAAAAAATAGAAATAGCTCTCAACTTTCCTGTGTGTATTTTTTCTTATCTTAAAGACACATACACAGCTATTATCTTAAAACCCGCCAGAAAATTAGATTTAAATAAATACTCAATTAAAATGTATTAAAATATTTCTTTACAAAATACAATCATTAAGAGGCTGACCATCTCTTGGAATGTTTTGATATAAATTTTGAAAAATTCAATAATTAAATGAATTCTTACCACATTCACTATAAAAACAAATGGATAGGACATTTTTCTGTTATCATATTTAAAGTGAGGGGTACCTTTCAGATAAACTCAAAGAATCTAATGATTAAATAACTGCTTAACTCAGGAATTATCATTAATTTATGTTATGTACATCAGCCCTCTGTGTTCTTTCAAGTGATCATCTACTCAATTCTTAAATATCTCAAGTATTTCTGACCTCAGCACATCCTAGGGTGACTAAATTTACGTATCAACATACATAACTCTTACTGTGTTGCCTATGAGTACAAAGTTTTAAACCTCTAACTTCTAATTCTGTCATTTTTACTTTGTTAACCTTTATTCAGACACTATGATTTACATATTATTAAGCCCCACATTATTATTTTTGTTTTAATTAAAAAATAATTACCCTATCACATTATCATTCTATGACATCAATTGATTTTTCTACTGTTCATATATTAATAAGTCATTTAAAACAATATTAAAAACCCGTATGTCCTGCCCATTTGTAAGTCTGGAATTTCTGCTTTGGGTCATTACAACACGACAAACTTTAAAATTCTGAGTGTTTGAAGATACGTGAAATATGCTCATTTGTGTCTCTGACTTAAAAATGGAAGAATAAGAACAAAAGTAGATCTATAACACAAAACTAGACAAATAGCTATTTGACACAGGTTCGAGGTCCTTTGTTTGAAATTGTAAAATACCTCTGAAATTCAGTTATTTCTTTCAGCACATGTAGCTTCCAAACCTTCTCTGATTCAGATGCACAGGAGACATTAATAGGTTTTATTTTTATTTTATTTTTTCTCCTTTTTTTATTTATTATATTTGTGTGTTGTTTTTTTTTTAATTTATTATATTTGTGTTTTAATTTTACACATCAGCCATGGGTTCCCCTGTCCTCCCCTTTCCCACTGCAGCCCCCAACTTCCCCCCAGCCCCTCCCCTCCATTCCCATCTCCTACAGGGCCAAGACTCCCCTGGGGATTCATTTAAACCTGGTGGATTCAGTACAGGCAGGTCCAGTCCCCTCCTTCCAGGCTGAGCAAAGTGTCCCTGTGTAAGCCCAAGGTTCCAAACAGCCAGGTCATGCACTAAGGACAGGTCCCAATCCCACTGCCTGGTTGCCTCCCAAACAGTTCAAGCAATTAAATTGTTTCACTTATCCAGAGGGCCTGCTCCAGCTGGGGGCTCCACAGCTTAAGGTTGATAATTCATGTGTTTCCATTAGTTTGGTTATTTGTCCCTGTGCTTTTTCCAATCTTGGTCTCAACAATTCACACTCTTACAGTCCCTCCTCTTTCTTGACGATTGGACTCCTAGAGCTCCACCTGCAGCCTGGATGAGGATCTCTGCATCCACTTCTACCAGTTTTTGGATAACAGTTCCAGCATGACAGTTAGGGTGTTTGGTCATGTGATCACCTGACTAGGTCAGATCAGGATTTCTCTCAACCATTGCCAGCAATCTACAGAGGATGTATCATTGTAGATTTCTGGGGACCTCTCGAGCATTCTGCCTCTTCCTGTTCTCATGTGGTCTTCATTTATCATGGTCTGTTATTCCTTGTTCTCCTTTTCTGTTCTTGATCCAGCTGGCATCTCCTGCTCCC
Organism: Onychomys torridus; assembly: GCF_903995425.1. Classification (NCBI taxonomy): domain Eukaryota; kingdom Metazoa; phylum Chordata; class Mammalia; order Rodentia; family Cricetidae; genus Onychomys; species Onychomys torridus. Next base: position 47,625,884 of record NC_050453.1, on the reverse strand, counting down.
CTAAGCTTTCTTTCCATCAAATCTTGCCCTTCAATACTCCCACTGTTGTCCAGGTTGTTCAAGTAGATCTCATCCGTTTCTCTGTCATTGGGTGATCCCTGTGTCTTTCCTAGGGTCACGTTTTCTAGGTAGCCTCCCTGGAGTTGTGTAGCAGTCTAGTCATCTTTGTTTTACAACAAGTATCCTCCTATGAGTGAGTACATACCATGTTTGTCCTTCTGAGTCTGGGTTACCTCACTCAAGATGATTTTTTCTAGATCCATCCATTTGCCTGCAAACCTCATGATGTCATTGTTTTTCTCTGCTGAGTAGTACTCCATTATGTATATTATACCATATTTTCTTTATCCATTCTTCAGTTGAATGGCGTCTAGGTTGTTTCCAGGTTCTGGCTATTACAAACAATGCTGATATGAACATAGCTGAGCTAATGCCCTTGTGGTATGATTGAGCATTCCTTGGGTATATGCCCAAGAGTATTATACGTGGGTCTTGTTGGAGATGGATTCCAAATTTTCTAAGGAAGTTTCATATTGATTTCCAAAGTGGCTGTACAAGCTTGCATTCCCACCAGCAGGGGAGGAGAGTTCCCCTTGCTCCACATCCTCTCCAGCATAAGCTGTCTTCTGTGCTTTTGATCTTAGCTGTTCTGACAGGTGAAAGGTGGTATCTCAGAGTCGTTTTGATTTGCATTTCCCAGATAATTAGGGTTGTTGAGCAATTCCTTAAATCTTTCAGCCATTTGAACTTCCTTTGTTGAGAATTCTCTGTTTAGTTCTATAGCCCATTTTTTAATTGGACTTTTGGGAATTTTGATGTCTACTTTCTTGAGTTCTTTATATATTCTGGATATCAACCCTCTGTCATTTGTGGGGTTCATGAATACCTTTTCCCATTCTGTAGGCTGTCGCTTTGTTTTGTTGACCGTGTCCTTTGCTCTACAAAAGCTTCTCAATTTCAACAGGTCCCATTGATTGATTGTTTCTCTCAGTGTCTGTGCTACTGGTGTAATATTTAGAAAGTGATCTCTGGTGCCAATGTGTTTAAGACTACTTCCTACTTTCTCTACTATCAGGTTGAGAGTAACTGGACTCATGTTGAGGTCTTTGATCCACTTGGACTTAAGTTTTGTGCATGGTGACAGATATGGATCTATTTGCAGCTTTCTACACATTGACATCCAGTTATGCCAGCACCATTTGTTGAAGATGCTTTCTTTTTTCCATTGTACATTTTTGGCTTCTTTGTCAAAATTTTATGTCCATAGTTGTGCGGGTTAATGTCAGGGTCTTCAATTCGATTCCATTGGTCCACGTGTTGGTTTTTATGCCAGTACCATGCTGTTTTTGTTATGGTAGATCTAGAGTAGAGCTTGAAGTCAGGGATCATGATGCCTCCAGAGGTTGTTTTATTGTAAGGATTCTTTTTATTTTATTTTTTTTTTATTGCTAATACTTGTAGTTTTAGTAATATGGTAACTGACTCATTTGAATGTGATTGGATGAGCAAGCTCCACTGAGAATATTGCATTTCGTTCACTATCTATGCTTTATTTACTTCTGTAGTCTGAATATAATGGAAATATGAAATAAACTTGAACTCAGTTCCTCTATTGATGTACTCTGATTTATACTGTGGGACATAAATCTTTCTTCTAGATTCTTACTTTGCATATTAATCTTGAGTAATTAAGGTAGGTATAGGCATTCAGATTTTTATAGAGTTCTGCACTGGCTGCTTTTCTTTGTCTTCAAATAAAAATCTAACAAACCCAATTTAGAAGTGAAATAATTCAACCTACTTTTATCCTTCTTCTCTATACACTAGTACTTATACATATACAATCTATGGATCTTTCCTTTCAACTTTAAATACTGAAGATTTATTATAAGAATTTTTTAAATATATAATACATTGCTTTTCCTTAACATTTTATGAATCTTTGCTTTGTTTTTATCATGTAATTCATTGAAATTTATTTCTTATTTTCTCAAATGATATTGTACATTAAATGTTGTATTACTTATTTGGGGCATTATTTTAATTTAGCCTGGCTTATTTATAACAGAAAAACATGAGCAGCTGTCAATAGCTGGCTGAGCTAGCTAATTGACTTTGTAGAAGTGTTCTTATTAGTATTTCTCCACAATTTTATACCTATGGACAATGCTTCATCCCTGTGTGCATTAGTCCTCTGCTGGTATACAAGTAAATAAAGAACATCCGCATATTTACTTCTGTGTGCATTAGTCCTCAGATGGTATACAAGTAAATAAAGAAAATGCCCACATTTACTTCTTACTGCTGATTTGCATTCAAGCAAAACTGAACAGGTCATCTTTCTGACAGAATAAAATTAATATCACTGACATCATGGAAATTTTTACTGTTTGTGGAAGGTGAAAGCTCAAAACTATGCAGTAGAAATGACAGAAGAGCTTTACTTTAGGTTCAATATCAGAATTATTTTGAGCTCCATTTCTAATTTAATAAATTTATTGAACTCTATGACTTAAAACATTGACCTATTTTTTCTAGATTATTTCCAAATTTTATATGCCATTTATTACAGGAAAAGTCATAATTGCTTCTAAAACTAGAACTATAAAACACACTAATAATAGTTAATTAAATTTATTGAATGACAAAATGAGTTTTAGCATAATGAATAGCTTTATTATCACTGAAAATTGTATACTAGTAAACCCTAAACATACAACTAAGTCAGATTTTTGTAGAGTACATACAGTGTAAGCATATTTTAATAAAAAGTGTTCTTGAGAAGCATTACCCTGAGAAACCTAAGTCAGTCCACACCAAGTAATAAAATTTAATCCCAGACAAATGGAACAAATAACTCATTTATTCATGACAGATTTCAACAGTGTCAAAACTAGTTCCCATTATTTGAAGTATACTGTTTGAGAAGTTTAGATGGGCATAGCCACACTCCTAAGGAAGTAGCTGTGTCATGGGTTCAGGATCTCCTCATGCTGGGAGATTTCTCTTGAAGGCTTGTGGAATTGCTTTGCTATTCTTCCTCCACCCAGGGAACCCACAGACCTCCTTTCATTCTCTGTATCCCATTTTGAGTTTTCAATGCATCCCTACTAATATAATCCTACAGAATATACCCTCCATTCACCCTGTCTTTTTTTAATCTCATAAATTTAGACTAACACCCATTCTTTATTCCTGTTGTGTATTCAATTGCTTATTAACCTTTATTTCTGAACAGTATTTGACATACAGATATTGCAACTTTTTTATACACTCATGAATTCCTGAGAGTTTGATTTGAGAAATTCTCTTCTCCTTTACTGCTTCCAACACACACACATATAATCAACTAAAAAAAGTAGTAAAAAAGAACACGATGGAAACAGTGAACTCTAATCAGTATGGAAAAAACAACCAAGACAAAACAAACAGTAAAGCCATGATGGATTCCTGTTTTTGTGACAGAGGGGCAGGAGGCTACAGTGGTTCTGTTCCAGAAAAGCTTAAAACACCATTGGGCTTTCTCTCTGGAATCTGAGAATGGCACATCCGAGAAGGCACTCATGTTATCAGCCCTTTCTTCTTGTTAACACTTTTTGCTAAGATCTGGCAGGGTTTGACTTCTGAAGTCTTCAAGGGAAACATTTTACTTTTTTATTTATTTTTTGGTTTTTCAAGACAGTGTTTCTCTGTGTTCCTTTGTGCCTTTCCTGGAACTCACTCTGTAGACCAGGCTGGCCTCAAACTCACAGAGATCTGGCTCTGCCTCCTGAGTGCTGGGATTAAAGGCGTGCGCCACCACCGCCCGGCCTACATCTTACTATCTTTTTTTTCATTATTATTATTATTATTATTATTATTATTATTATGTGTTTTAATTTTATACATCAGCCATGGGTTCCCCTGTCCTCCCCCCTCCCACGTCCACCCCCACCTTCCCCCCACCCTCCCCCCTCTCCATTCCCATCTCCTCCAGGACCAAGACACCCCTGGTGATTCATTTAAACCTGGTGGATTCAGTACAGGCAGGTCCAGTCCCCTCCTTCCAGGCTGAGCATGTGTCCCTGTGTAAGCCCCAGGTTCCAAACAGCCAGCTCATGCACTAAGGACAGGTCCTGGTTTCTCTTCAGATCTTATAAATCTTTCACCTTTTACATTTTACTATCTTATAAAGGCCCTTCTCCATGTATGAATGTTCTCCTCATACTCAACAAAATCTGTCAGCCCCAGTTTTAACTCAGGCAGAACTGAGGTTCACATACCAGTTAAAAGTTACAGAATCTTATCTATACCAATATATTCTAAATATGGTCACCAGGAAAATTTGTCTTAGTGGCTTTAATACTAAAGATTTAATGCCAAGATTTTTTTCAAATTTTTGTTTGTGTGCTTACACGTATGCATGTGTGCCACAAGTATGTAGGAGCATGTGAAGGTCAGAAGAGGATATTCAATCCCCAGGAACTGTAACAGGAATTGCTAAATGGTCTTATTAATAAAAAACCTGGGGCCAGATATTGGGGTAAATTCTGAAAGACAAAACAAGCCATAGCCAACCTCACCTTGCCAGTTCCTCATCTGATCTTGTTTCTTCAGACTGAAAGCCTCTGAGTCCTTACCCGAAAAGGGTCTTAGATGAACTGCTGCTAAAAAGTCTAAAATCTTAAAAGCCTCTAGTTCCTGGTCCTCATGCCTTATATATCTTTCTGCTTCCTGCCATCACTTCTGGGATTAAAGGAGTGTGTCTTTCCCAAGCAAGACTTGAGATCTCAAATCCTAGGATTAAAGGCATATGTCTTTCCCAAACAAAGACATGAGATCTCAAGTGCTGGGATTAAAGGTGTGTGCCACCATGCCTGGCTCTGTTCCTAGCGTGGCCTTGAACTCACAGAGATCCAGATGTATCTCTGCCTCTCAAGTGATAGGATTAAGGATGTGTGCCCCCACTGTCTGGCCTCTATATCTAATCTAGTGGCTGTTCTGTTCTCTGACCTGAGAGAAGTTGCATTAGGGTACACAATATATTGGGGAACACAGTGTATCACCACAAGAAACTAGAGTTACAGGTAGTCTGGAGCCACCAAGTGATTGCTGGGAACTGAACCTTAGTCTTCTCTCTGAGCTGTAAGTGCTTTTAACCACTGAGTCATCTCTTCAGATCCTGGAGAATTTTATATAAAATACACCAGACAGTACAGACTATTCACTGAAACAAATTATACATTTTTTTATTAAAATGTGAGTCTCCCCCCAAAACAGGATTATTATCTTTTTGAAAAGCGACCAGGAGAATAGCTAAAATGATATTTAAGACTCTCTTTTATATTGTTTCATAATAAAAATGGAATGACATCTTAGTTTGGATTTTTATTGCCTTGAAGAGACCCCATGGCCATGGGACTCTTATAAAGGAAAACACATAATTGGTGATGGCGTAAAGTTGGAGAGATTTTTGTCCTTTATCAGTATGGTGGGGAATAGGGTGGCATTCAGGCAGACTGGTGCAGGAGAGGTAGCTAACAGTTCTACATCTTGTGCTACAGGCAGCAGAAGGAATCTTTAACACTGAATGTAGCTTGAGCATAGGAGACCTCAAATTCTGCCTCTAGAGTACACACTTCCTCCAACCAGGCCACACCTACTATGCCCCCTAACAGTACCACTCTCAATGGCCAAGCATTTAAAAACATGAGTTTATGGGGGCCATTCCTATTGAAACCACCACAGATGTTAGTTTTATACTCTTGTTCCAAACAAGTAAAGGCTGTTTATACTTAATATTATTCAAAGATGAAAAAGTGATTTTGAAAATAAGCTTGTATTTGAGAAGGAAATGTTAATTTAGATTCACTCATTTTAGCATTTTAAGGTTAAGAAAAATAAAGTTATAATTTTCAAAAGTTACCTGTGTATTCACGTGGCCTATGACATTTAACATTATATCTATAAATAAATATGTTATGAAACTTAAAAGGACAAGTTTTGTAAAAATTTTTATATTTTTTTCAATTCTGTTCCTTGAAATGTTTTGTATATCCAAGATTCTATTAACACAAAAATAGAAAAGATTACTTTTAAAGATCATATATTTTGAAATTTTAAAATGTGACCAGCAGGACATCAAAATTTTGAATTTTCTCATAGCTTGTTAGCATGTATGAGACTCTGGCTTTCATCAAAAGCACCACATTAAACAAACATATAAATAAATAATAAATACATAAATAGTTTTTAAATCTTTGCAAAGCTTAAAGGTGCTTAAACATATATTTGTTGAAATCTGGCTTATATCTAATACACCTGCTAATGAGGACAAAGCTGATTTTTTTCTTCTATGAAGATTCCTGTCTATTTCATTCTTTCTTTTTTTTAGTTTTTTAAATATTTACTTATTTATTTATTATGTAACAGTGTTCTGCCTGCATGTATGCCTGCAGGCCAGATGAGGGCACCAAATCTCATGTATGCCTGCAGGCCAGATGAGGGCACCAAATCTCATTACAGATGGTTGTGAGCCACCAAGGGATTGCTGGGACTTGAACTCAGAACCTCTGGAAGAGCAGTCAGTGCTCTTAACTTCGGAGTCATCTTTCCAGCACCTTGTTTCTTTCTTTTTCACATGTAAACTCTGGAGAATCTGTAATGGTAAATATTGTTATTTAGATTTTAACTTCTGAAGTCTTTCCTGGGATAAAACCACATGTACAGGGACATTAATGTTGATATTTTCATATGTCTCATAGTGCTGTATCGTTTATTTTGAGAGGAGTTTTTCCCATGAGATGAAGTAGAATGTCTGAAGTATTTAGTTTAATTAATAGGCAGTAGTACGAAAGTTTAAGTATTCTCACTATAACATACCACTGTGGATTTCTCCTTAAGAAAACAATTTAGGATACTTGTGGAGGTTTTTTTTTTTTTCAATAGTACAATAAGAAGATCACAATGAATATTAAAAGTTGATTTAAACTTTTTAAAGTATTGATTCTACTGAGAGCCTTGAGCAGCATAAAGATTAATTTTTTGCCTTACAGAAGGGCTAGTATTGTTAGATGTATGATGACTTGTGATTGTATGATGATCTGCCAATAATGTGTGTAACTGTACATGTGTTGACTATTATTGTAGTTCTAGGATAAAGGATAAAGTCATAAATAATAACATGTGCTCAATAAATACCCAGCAAGTCACTAAAGTTTCCAGCAGGTGGCACTGTGCATCAAGGGTTCAGTTTTCTTGACTCATCCTCAGCTAGCCTCTCAACCAAATAAATCTCAGGGTCTACTTGTTTAGTATGATTTCCTATTGAATAGAATGGATTATTCTAGATTTTAATTTTTTGTTGTATTATGTGGAATAGATTATTGAGATAATTTTAAGTGATGATAGTTTTCTTAAGATAAGTATTTACAGATAAAAATACTCATAAAACATTTTATATGCAATAGTTTCTATTTATAGCATTATAAGCTTAGTATTGCAAATGAGATGTTATCAGATAACTTATCTCATAAGGAATTTTGTTTTATCTAAGAAAGTCACAATATTTATCATTCAAAGAAAAATTTGGTACACACATAAAACTAGATCATTTGTAGAATTGTCTCTTTTATTGGCACAACTGTGGCCATTTCCTCCTGTTCTCTCTTTTAGCACACCCACCTAAAATCCACCTAAAGCAGTAATAATATGAAGTTGTGTTTTCATCATTATATAAAACCTTAATTTGTTAAACAAAAATAGGACAAATATATGCCTCGATATGTATGCATATTTTGAAAGTTAATTTATAAAAGAGAGTATAATAATGACTTCAAAGAAAGAGATAAGGAGCAAATACACAGATACTATTTGCATCACTAATGTGGAAATAATAAGTTACAACTAATTTAAAGGAAATTCAACCAAAAATATTGAAACCAATTAACAAATAAATATATAATTAGTCCACTTTACTTTGAGGAGGAAAAATGTCCTTACCTTACAATATCTCCCAGCATTCTTACTACTGTCTAAAAGTACAGAACTGTAAAAATTTTCCAACACTGTAGAAAAAATATGGCCTTGGAAGTCCTTGAAAGACTAGATAAATGGTATTAGAGCAAAACCCTAAAATTTTCCAAAGGGCAATAGACTCTGGGTCATTGAATGCCAAAGTAAAATTTAGGTTGTCTTCTAAATGCAAGGGGATATTATTGAAAGTTTACAATCATCTAACGTGATTCACTTGTTAAAAGCATCATTAGCATTATGGAAATGACTGACTTGGAAGAAAGAGAAGCAGAAAATAGAATAAAAGAGGTGAGATATATGCTATCTATTCAGATATGGAGACTGACTATGGTAGATTCATAGTAGTCAACACAGAGTAGATACATAGATGAGTTTAAATATAAGCTTCCTGTCTTCTTGAATTCTACCAGTACATTTGTCCCACAGGTTCAGCTGTTAAAAGGTATACTAATTAGGACTAGAAACATGGCTCAATGGTTAAAGGAATGTGCTATTATTCCGGGGTTGGGGGTGGGGGAGGGAGTTTGGTTTCCAGCACTCATGCTGAGTAGCTTGAAAATGCTGTAACTAAATCTTCACAGTGATCTGATGCCTCTGGCCTCCTTGGGCATCTGCCCTCATGTCCACACACTCACGCACAGGAATATCTATATACTCACACTTAAAAATAATAAAAATAGTTTTTTTTTCCTTGATCTCTCTCTCTTTTTTCTTTTTTCGTTTTTCTTTTCTCAATAAATATTTTTATTTGATAGTTAATTTAATTTTACATATCAGCCACGGATTCCCCTGTCCTCCCTCCTCCCACCCCTGAGCCTTCCCTCCCAATCTAACCTCTCCCCCATTCCTACCTCCTCCAAGGCAAGGTCTCCCCTGGGGATTCAGCCCAGGCTGATAGATTCATTTGTGGAAGGTCCAGTCCCCTCCTCCCTGCAACAAGGCTGAGCAAAGTGTCTCAGCATAGGCCCTAGGTTCCAAAAAGCCAGTTCATGCACCAAGGACAGGTCCTTGTATACTTTCAGGGATCATTTCTATGGTTTGTTACTAAAAACAGTTTTTAAAAATTGATCAGTTAACAAAATAAAAATTTTTAACAAATTTGTTATTCTTTACTTCCTATTTTAATAAATGAAATAATATATTCCTGATTTAAATGTGAATGTGTCATACATACACCATTTATAAATTAATTAACATAAAACTGTCTTTTGCAGCACCCTAAGTATATGATGTGTCCATCTAATGGATTCTTAGCAATGTTTCAATTTTGTGAAGTGTTGTCACTTTTTTCCTTGTCTTCCTGGCAAATGCAGGCCTTTTAAAAGATGGATTAAATTGGACTTAGGCTGAGAAACTCTAAAAAAGATTAATACTCTATTCCTGTGGAGATGGAAACTTTAATTCAATCTCACCTGCTACACTGGGCAGTACAATTGCAAGCTAAGGCAGATAATTCTTATTTCCAGAATGTGAGGCTGATGCCACAGGCTCTTTCATGGTAAAATTGTGGACATCCAGACAAACGTAGAGAGCCAGAAGCAGTGTGTTCTGACAAACGGAAGGGAAAGCTCGTTAAAATGGACTTTGAGTTTTGTGTGCCTACAGAGTATGGGGCTTTAGCCATTTTGAATGGTCCCTAGGGATGGTAGTACATTTTCAGTTGTCATTGTCAGATGCACATTCTAATTCTTAGAATATGTTATGTTGGAAATAGAAGAAATGTAACTGTAGACACCAAGTGGAAATTCTATCATTTTCAATTACAATAGGACACTGTCATCTCTGCTTTTCAGATGAGAGCTGAGCTCAGTGTATCATAATATGATTTCTGAATGAGACTAATAATAAGGCTACATCACAGGTTCTATTTGTTTCCTTAGAATTTTGCGTGATGTATAAACTTGCCTGTGTAGTTTTGATTTTTATACTGTACCAGTCTTTCTTCCTTCTGTGTGTGTATAAATGTGATTTATTACTGTGTTCTCCTGCAATCTTCAGTATTGTGTCTCCCTACTTATTATTTTACACTAAAATTGAATGTTTAATAAGGTGCATGTATTTATAGAAAAATTACAGTATTTTCTTTTTCAACTATCATAGGAATACAGGTAAGCATTAGGATATTTTAGAAAAAAGTTCATAATGCTGCATGTTTCAATTAATTTATTTTGTACTATTAGGACCCATGAACAAAGAAAGTCCAGAGAGGAACACTGTAAAGATAGGTGGAATAAGAGAGAGTTTTCAGGATGTATGCAATTATTTTTCTTTGCTCTTGTTTTTTTCATAGAAAATGAAACCATTTTTTTTCTCAGCGTAATAATCTATTAAAATAATTATTGTAAAATAACATTCCCAATGTAAATTCCATATGAGTTGTTACCTTTAAACTTAGGTTTAAATATTTGATGGCAATATATACTTACAGAAAATCAATTGCTTTTAGAATCAATTAGTTAAGCAATACCCATTATTTTCTGTCTGTCAAATGTAAGCGATGAAATTTCTCACATTTCTTGAATCATTTTTTATTTAAAATAATATCGCAATCATGAAATACAATGTACTTTCAGATATCTGCCTCATAACAATCAAAGTGCAGCCTTAATTAATCACACCAGTATTTATCCATTTCTCAGAGAGTTTCTAGTAATTACCATATTTTCCAGTGGTTCAATGAGTCATTATATGTCATGAGTAATTTTGGAGGGGTATAGAAGTCCTGTGAAGTATCATTTTAATAGGATATATTTGAGTCGTGCATACCACTGATAACTCAATTTACTATAAATTATTCAGTAGGATTGAACTAATGTATTGTATAGATTATCTCCAATGGGAAGAAAAACAATTGAATTTCTTGTTTCATAAAGCTAAAGCATAGTTTTTGTTTTTTTTTAGGTTATTTTTGTCAATACTTCAACATTCTACATTAATACAATGTGGAATGACATTGCTTCTTTTGAATCTGATTTTTTTTTAAATGTCACTAGAACTATAAGTTGCTCCTATGTAAGGGATGAAAATGCAGTTTTGATTTTAAAAGTCTCACATATAAAACACTCAAATGTATTTTAGGAATACAGTTAAGCCATACAGTTCTGACATGTTCACTGTACCTATATTTCTCCTTACTTCACAAGTGATCATTTGACCTTTATTGTCTGGCCTAAGCACACTTAGTCCTTACCCGAGTCTTACCTCATTTCAAAGATATGTGTGCTAGGCCAACACTCTTGGACTGAAGCTGTTTCCTCCTTCACATTTTTCAGGTTTAACTTGCCATTAACATGGGTCATGGTAGCAGAGTTCATCGTGTTTTGCAAAATTCTAGCTGGGAACCTTTGGCTGGGTTAGTTATGTAGCTTAGTTACTACACTGACCCCTTTTTCTAGCTCAGCCATGCCACACCTTGAGATATTAAACCTAATTCCTGACAAAAGGGCTTAAGAACACCACCGATTTTATTTTAATTAAATAATTAATTTAGAGGTAAGCGTTCTACTCTGCCTGGAACTTGATCTTCTCTTTCTTCAATGTCTTGAGTGCTGTGCTGGAATTACAGATATGTATGATCTCACCTGGCATGACTGACCTCAGGTGCTTTGAAATGTTTTCTTCTTTAAGTCACCTAACCTTCATAAAGGAAAACTTTGAAGTAAATACCTATTATGAATAACAATGAAGCCATTCATTATGAAGCAAAAGGGAAAATATCAGGCTCAAGTGAAGTCAGTTTCCATTATGAATTTTCCTAACACTGTAAACTATGGGAAATTTTTCATGGAAAAAAAGATGTTTACAGTCACATTCAACAAGAGCTGCTATATTTTTTCTTGAAGATTAGCATGAAGAACATGAAAATAAACATAACTAATGTTGCTTTTTGGAAAAACAGGTATACACCATTAATATTAATTATAAAAACCTTTAGGTAATTTGTTATAATTGAAATCCTAATTATAAGTAATAAACACATTTGCTGGAAATTCATACAGTGCCAAAAACGTAATTGATGAAAAGTAAGCTTATATCCTATTGTTGAACCTCAACAGAGGAAAGTTTATTTGATCTAATTCTCCATTGATCTATTTTGAAAATCCAATGCACTCAGTTTTTTGACAATATGGAAGTTGCTGATTGTATGTTAATTAAAGCTCTAAATTTGCATTATTGCCTTGCTACTCTAGTAACTAGAAAGCTTGAGCAAATCACTTAAACTCATCATTTATTTCATCTCCAATAAAAGGAGAGAAAGGTATTATCTCTTTTACTGCTTTGTTATGATGACTCAAGAAAATAACGGTTGTCAGAAAACAGTTTAAGGTCTGATGGAAGGATATAACTTGTTGTAATTAGATTATTAAGTTCAACTTGCCAGCTTGCATGATAAATGTTGCACTTGACAACACCTTCTGAGTGAAGAAGCTTTCCTTCTGTACTTTTAATGCCCTTGACCTATTTACACTTCTGATTCCTTTTAGATTATTTTTTCTATCTTTCAGCTTATTAATAAGCATACCATTTTGAAAGAAACATTTTAAATACAACATTACTGTTTCTGATCATCTTTACACTCTGATTAAAGCCTTACACAGTTCTAGCCAGATGTACTGGCTCACACATAAAATTTCAGTGCAGGATGAGTTAAAATTGCTGCAAGTCTGAGGCCAGTCTGGACTATATAGTTATTTCTAGGACAGTTGAGTTAGAAAGTAAGATTCTGTCTCAAAACCACAAAATAACCGCAACAAAACAATAAAACTTCAATGTTTCATTATTACCAAAAGTGTATATTGACATTCTTGTGTGAACAAGACCTTAAAATCTAGGCTAATACTATGCAAAAGAAATGAATGAAAAAGTCAGCTTATAAAGGGAATTAGTTCGAAGATGAGGGACTAGGTTTTAAATTATGAAAAAATATGTATTAATTCTTTTTTCTTCCTTTTTAAATTTAATTTTTTATCAATTAATCAATTAATAAATTTTTCTCAACCCTATCACAGTTTCTCCTGCCTTCTTCTCCTACCTCCCAGACCCTCCCCACAAATTCTCCCCTCCACCTCATCCACTCCCTCTTCCTTCCCTTCAGAAAAATGCAGGAGGAATTCCATGTATATTAGCTAGCCATGGGTTATGTGCCACAAGCCTAGACACTTTCTCTCCTATTAAGGCTGGAGGAGGAACCCAGCAGGAGGAAAGATTCCCAAGAACAGGCAACATAGTCAGATCAGCCATCCCCATGCACTAGGAGTCCCACAAGAGAACCAAGCCACACTGCAGCCCATGGGCAGAGGGCCCAGAGGAGCACACATCCTTTTCATCACAAATCAGTTTTCTGAAAAGTTAGAACTGATCAAAGGTATCCGATGCATTATAAACTCTTGAAATACTTTTACATAATTTAGAGCTTTTATTTTTCTGATATCATTTGATTATTATTTGATCTAAATGGACTTCAGGTGCTTCTATGGACAACTGTTTTAGTTGCCATCTGAAATGGGTAGAAATATAAAGATGATGTATATTATACAATGTTTAAAGAAGTGTAATAATGAAGGATTATGGGATCATCATATTCAAGATACTCTATGGTTTTTATAACCTTTAAGGCACAGTAATTTTGTTTTTACACTTATTCCTTTGCAGGTGTGTGTGTGTGTGTGTGTGTGTGTGTGTGTGTGTGTGTGTGTGTAGATCCTTCCACCATGTAGGGCACAAAATCAATTCACCAGGCTGAGAGGCATTTTCCTTAATGGTTGAGAAGCATGTATGATCTGACAGAGTGATTTAGGTTTGGAATTCTACAATTGACTTTTTCCTGTTTCTAATTTCTTGTCCTCCTCATTTTCAGTTTATCTTTGTCTTGGCATCCAAAGAGATTCTGTTAGCTTGTAAGGATATTCAGGCTATGCTTTTGCTTCTGTTCCCCCAAATGTTCCAGTCAACAACAAGATCCAGGTCATTGTCACTGGGTTGTATGTCATCTGGTCAGTGATTACTTCTCCTACTAGTCACTCTGCACTGTGAGATCCAGGCCTGTTGGTGGGACTATTATTGCCAATACTGCAGTACTGCAGAACATTAGCGTTCTCTGTGTCCTACCCTTGGGTGTTTCACAATTGTCCTGCTGCCTATGAAGTATCTGCACAGCAGCATTTCACCATCTCAGTAGCTTGCTCAACAGGGTACCTCTTAAGATTTCTACATCACTGTTCCTCACTCATTACTTTTATCAGTTATTTTTTTCCTCATTTCTCCACATGAATAACATGTGCATGAGTGGGAAAGAATCATGTGTAGATTTTATGCTATATACGTCAAATTTTGGCCTGTGATGCACTGTTTATTACTGAATGTTGTTTAAAGTGTTGAATGTAAAACAGATAAATTGGTGTCCAGTTTATAAAATGTGTTGAACCTTTTCTTTAGTTTTAGTATGAAATACTGATGTGATTTAAAATTAAATTTTGTATTCTTGAATCTAACTTCCTTGATGCTTGCTTTTAATAAACACACACTGAACACTTAATGAAATGCTTTAAGCTGTGCATCAAAAAATTTTATTCAGAAAATAATGAACTTTAGATAGGAGAGTAGAATTTAGAAAGAAGATTTTTAAAATCAAAATTTGTCAGGAAAACAAAAAATCTCTAGATTAAAAATGATGTCAAAACTAAGGGAAGAGTGAATTTTGGATAAGTTAATGCTCAGGAGAACTTGCATTTTTTGCTTTTTTATTTTTATTTTTATTTTTATTTGTTTTTTTTAAAATAAATAAAATAATAAGTAAAAATAGAAATAGATGCAGGCAATTAAAATCCTGCATCCTGGGATTAGCAACAGAACTCAAAGGGAAACAATGATGTGTTTTCCAGGAAAATGATAATTTAAGTCAGGAGAACAGATGAGTTTTTCTTTGTGAATTGTGAGCTGGAGATAAAAATGTCCAGGAGAGAATATGTGTAGTTCATACAGCCAAGAACCATGCAAGAACATGGTGAGGATAGATTAAATGAGTCTGAAATAGGTAAGTAAAAATAGCTACGTTTGTAAAATTTTTCAATAATTTGAACGTTCATCAATTCTAAATGCTGAAATAAAATTAATATGTACATTATTTAGTGAAGGGAGAATGACTAATTGGGGAATAGTCAATAAAACTAATACAGAGGAAACCATTGATTATCCCTGAAATAATAATTTTGATGGATGTTATGAAAGAAATTCTGAATGTGCATGCTGTAACAAGAAGCTGAAAGGTCGCAGAATTTCTTAACCCCCTTGCAAAAAGATCTGAACTGTGAAAAGTAAGACAAATCATTTTGTGTAAGAAGAAAATACATTTTCAGGCATAAGACATTAAGAAGAGACAGGGTGTCACTTGAGTTTTCTATCTTAGCCATGCTGACAGGTGTAAGATGGAGTCTCAGAGTCATTTTGAATTTATTTCTCTGATGGCTAAGAATATTGAACATTTCTTTAATTGTGCTTCTTCTGTTGAAAATTCTCTGTTTACATCTATACTCCATTCTTTTAATTGAATTATTTGAGGGTTTTTTTGTTTGTTTGTTTGTTTGTTTGTTTTTTTTTGTTTGTTTTTTTTTTGGTCTTGGAAAAGGATGGAGGAGGAAAGTACTGAAAGAGATGACTGGAAAGGGGGATGCATTTGGGGATAGAGTAGAAACCTAATGCAAGCGAAACTCCCAAGAATCTATAAGGAGGACCCTAGCTAAGGCTCTACCAATAGTGGATATGTAGCCTGAACTGCCCATCTCCTATGATCCGATTGGTTTCTACTCCAGTTGTCATCAGAGAGCCTTCTTCCAGCAGTTGATAGAAACAGATACAGAGACCCACATCCAAGCACTAGGCTGATCTCTGGCACTCCTGCTGAAGATAGGAAGGAACAGTTGCAGGAGCCAGAGGGGTCAAGGACATCACAAGAAAATCCACAGAGAAAATAGCCTGGTTCATATGAACTCAAAGACTTGAACCAACAACCAGAGAGCCTTCATGGGACTGACTTAGACCCTCTACATATACATAACAGTTGTGTAGCTTGATCCCTGGTGGGATTCCTAACAATGAGATTCAGGGCTGTTCCTAAATGCTTTGGCTGGCTCTTGGGAACCTATTCCTCCTACTGGATTGCCTTGCCCAGCCTGAATTCAAGGGGAAGTGCTATTATTACCACAACTTGATATGCCATGCTTTGTTGATACCCATGGGAGGCCAGCCCCTTTCTGAAAAGAAACAGGAGGAGCAGATTGAGGAGGCAAGAGTGGGGAGGCACTGGGTGATGCATACTGGAGAAGGGGAAGTGAATGGGAGGAGAGGAGGGAGAGGAAACTGCCATCAGGATTTAAAACAAATAAATGAACCAAATATATATATATATTTTTTTTAAAGAGAGAGACAGATACTACTTTTCTAAATGGAAAGAACACAAGAATTTTTCTTCATAATAAATTTTGTTATGGAACCTAAGATAATTTTCTACTACTGATGTAAAACAATCTTTTAAAACAGCATCGTTCATTTAGAATACAATTCAGAAGGACAGATACTCAAACTCAGAAGGTAAGTTTCTTTTTTGAGGATTTTCCCCATGTAAAATCTGAAGACAAAATCTTCTCCCCAATCAGTGGGGAAGTAGAATTGTCTATTGCTGTGCTTTCTTAGCTCACAGAATTTTATTCTATGTAATAGAAAAAAGAATCCCTAGGGACTAATACTTTAGATTTGAAAATAAGAATAAAATACAAGAACATTTAAATCTTCATAGCTCAGATGTAAAGATAAAAGAGTCAACTGTCAGGAAATTCAATATTTTAGACTAAGTTCTATTGTTACAGGGTGAACTCTGCTTTTTCTATGTAGCACACCTATTAATTTTCATATTCATCCAAGAAATAACTATTATTTAGAATCCCTGCAGGGAGACAGAATACAGCTAGGTAACTTGATCATAACATAATACTGAAAAATACAAAAGTATATCTCAAGTTAAATAGTCACTTAAAATCTGCTTTTGCTAAAATATGTTGATTCCTCTAGTGGACCCAAAAGGAACAAAAAATGAAATCACATATCTCTGTCTTCATTATGTGTAATTTGTCTGAAGTAATAAAGACAACTTTGACTACTCTTATTCTTAATTTCTTAAGCTTTTAAAAGAAGCTTTTATTTATTTTGTAGTATGTGCATTGCAGGAAACACAACACAAGAAGCCAAGAGCAGTCACTAAGTCACAAGCAGCTCGGCTTGATGTGTCCTAGAAGATGCAAGTGTACATACATTTAGGGAATTGAAATTATACAGTATGTACTATGCTTTCCCCCCACATTGTAAATATTTACCAACTAAAAACCTCATGCTACATGACTATTTTGATAACCAAGAACTGGAGTTGTGCAGAGAAGAGGCTGGATAAGGGATGAGCTCTTTGCTAGGACCACCACATTTATAAGACAGTTACAGCTGTACCCAGGGATCCATATGTGCATTTCTGGGAAGACACTTGTGTTTATCAAGCACAAAATTCATTCCTCAACATCTGAACTTCATAAGTGCCCTAAAGGAGATCATATGGTTAAAATGATAGCTTGACAGAAAATGTTCCTCTTGAACATAGAATTGTTAAACCATGTCTGGACAGTCTGAGTTAATTCATTTTACTAGGCTGACTGTGGAGGGGCAGAGGGAGGCTCACAGGGTGAAATCTTCATCGCTGTTCTGTGTTGAGATTGACATCCTGAGAACCCCTGCTGTGGATGCATCTTTGGCTACTCCATAGGAACACATTATTGAGGAGGCACACACCTTCTTCCTCATATTTTAGTATAGAGATCTGATGATAAACTCAGGAAGGCTATACTTGGTGTGGTCTGTTGCTCCATGCTTTCTTGTAAGCTGAGCACTGAGGAATGCAGAATTTTAATTGTAACTTCACCAGTACTTCTATCTAGAGGCCTCCTGCCATTTTTGTCTTCTATGAAATTTTTATTGCCAAGGAAGACAGGATTACAGTTTTGTCTGACAGATTGAAATAGTGTGGTGTATCCTTATTCTTAATTTTAACCTGTTTTTTGAGTTGCCCTGAATTTCAGAAAGGTGAACCCTTTCAAAATATCCACTTTCCCAGATGAGTAATTTTCCAACAAAGACTGCACTCTGAACATTAACAGGTCAAAACCTTACATGACCATTTTAAAGGATGGGCCACATACCAGGAATAGAGCTGATACAATGATGTGTTTATGATGGGGAGAGGAGGCACACCAAGACTGCTTTCATATACCAAGATGGACTTTGACTCACAAACCACTTTATTTCTCTTTTATTTGTGACCACAATGAATATATCTCCTCTATCTCCTTTTTATCTTTACTTGTTTCTTTAATTTGTGTCCTGGGGAGAACTGAATCTGTTAGAGCCCACTGTTTGGACTTATATAACTCCAATAACAGTATGACATACTTTAAAAAACCAATTAATTATTAATTATTTCTACTATTGTTAGTTAATGAAAACTATGACTAAAAATAATTACATTGTCTGGAAGGAAAATTGGTACACCTATTTAAATCATAATAATTTTGACCTAACCAAATAATCACATGTACAATTGATAATGACCTTTTAGTATACTTTATACATGTAACTATTTTTTAATTTCATAAATATATTCAACATAATTATATAAGAATCTGTATGAGATGTGAGGATGGCAAAACCTCTGTGGGATGAGAAATCAATCACACACTACTTATATTAGAAACTTAATGTTGCCATAGCAACACTGTCATTTCCTTTTTTATTTATATTAATTTAATGAGGTGGGCTGCAGAATTAAAAATATAAGACAAGGATATTTTATTTATTCCTGTAGAAGTAAGTGGGAACACTAAGCTTGCTGTGGCTTTAACACACATTTTCATCACCATAATATATTTCCCAATTAAGGGGTACAGAGAGACTTTTACAATCTTCAGACTGACCTGTGTACTTTTTTATCTTCATGTCCCATAATCTACATATTAATGTACAATTTCAGAACTTTCTCCCACTGCTAACATTGTACATGCTAATGCATTTAAAGTTTTGCTGATTAAAAATAAAATTCTGTGCTTTTCATTATTTATTGGCTTTTCATGAGAGTCAAATTTATTGGCTTCCTGATGAAATGAATATTGTTAGAGAGGAAAATTTTATTGCAATGATTTTGTTTGAGCCATTTACCTTTCAGGAAGGCACAAATCAACATTGTTTGGGTCTAATGGTTATTGATTTGGAAATAATTCTAACAAGTACACTTCTTTAAGGTCAAGGAAAGGTTTTGCCAACTTAGCTGTTGTAGAGCATTATACATTGCCTAAGCTTCTTTCTGCAGAATCCACTTTACTTAACTCAGTTTATGTTCTTGGGACAGGAGTGAAATTAAAGGCTTTCACATAATATCCACTACTCCTTGTTAAACATTTTTTAGAGTACAAAGGAGTATCATTCTTTGAAAACCAGTAATTCTGTCTTCTTTGAAACAGTTTGACCTATTCCTATTCCAGTGCACTTAGCTGTAGCATCTACACTGTGGGAATAAACTGATCATCAGACAGTAAGGAAAGAAAATCCTGTACCTTGATTGTAAGGGAGTATATTAAGCTTTTAGAGACACTGTCATTCATTGGTGTCATAAGCTTCAGTCTACAACCCAGCTTCTCATTTTAATCCTTTTTCTTTTCCAGTGATTTGACATGTATGTTTTGCTTGTGTCTATCTTCAGTCTTAATCTTGTTTATTGTTGTAGCTTCTTGTTCCCCTCATCTCATCCATCGTCCCCTTAATTGAAATCCTCTTTTGCTTCTCCGGGTTTCTTCTCTGCATGCCACCATGCATACTTCTTCCAAACAATGGACACAGTACTAAAAGTTCCTTCTAATGTTAGGAATGAAAATATGAGTTTTTGAAATATAGACTTAACTTTCTACATGTTCAGATAATTATAGGTCCCCTCTAAAGTATATTTCACATATTCTAATTTTTTGGAGTCAAATGATCCAGTACTTATTATATCCAGTAATACTGATTACTGACTAACCCGAATAGCTCTCAACTCTTCTGTGGACAGTAGGAAGAGAAGATGTTGGGCAGAGCTCCTAGGTTACAGGTTTTTGTTTGTTTGTTTGTTTGTTTTTTGTTTTTTGTTTTTTGGAGACAGGGTTTCTCTGTAGCTTTGGAGCCTGTCCTGGACTAGCTCTGTAGCCCAGGATGGCCTTGAACTCACAGAGATCCACCTGCCTCTGCCTCCCGAGTGCTGGGATTACAGGTGTGCACCACCACTGCCCGGCTGGCTACAGGATTTTTAATCAGGCACTTCTTGGTGGTGCAGAGTTGAGATGTTTAGCCCTTCATAACTAAGATCGCTGCTCCCAAACCTCCTCATGCCACAGAAGCCATCCTATGGGAGCTGCAAATACACTAATTACAAAGAGCTGCTAACCTGATAAAGAGGAGGAGGACTCCTGTCAGTGGGGATGGAATAAGAAGAGCTCTAGGGCAAGATCATTTTCTCCATTTCTTCCCATTGAGATAAGTAACAGCTCATGGCATGCTGAGGCCACAACTGAAAACTTGTAGCTCTTGAAAAAACATACAAACCTCTGGATTTTCTAAGATATAACTCAATATGGAAATCGAAATACAGAATTTGAGAATAGACGAGGATTTAAATATAATAATGCCTAATGATTTTATTTTACTTTGAAAATCACTAGTAGTTGTAAATGACATATGTTGATGGAAGATTATAATATGTGAAAGCAATTTTAATCATCTGTATTACTTTATACACAATTATTTCTGTGACTGTTGCATCTTTAGACAATTTAAAGATATAGACTCTAATTTTCACTGATTTTGAGATAAATAGGTAATTAGAGTGTTATGATCTTTTGAGTTCTAGATTTAAGAATTCAAAATATGTGACTAATGTCTGTGCTGAAAAATGACTTCTCAATTAGGTGTCAAAAACCAGTACCATGTGAATGGCTGTAGTCATAGCTTTTAATATTCCAGGGGTGACCTTATTAAACTCTTGAGTTGACCCAGAAATATAATAAGGGTTTTCATTCCTCTTATTAGAGGACTTACATGTAAAAACATTTAGTAATTTTTCACAAGCCAAACACCTATAAAATCAGAGGGTTGAATCACACATCTAGTCCTTTTCAGAGATGCTGGGTTTCAGCAAATAGTGACCAAAAGGGGGAATTTCTTTCTGTGGGGTCAAATGCATAACTTATTGATAAGCCTGATAGAAATAATAAGAAACTTTCTTGTTTGTTTTTTGAGACAGGATTTCTCTGTGTAGTTTTGTGCCTGTCCTGGATCTCACTCTGTAGACTAGGCTGGCCTCGAACTCACAGAGATCGCCTGGCTCTGCCTCCCAAGTGCTGGGATTAAAGGAGTATGCCACCACATCCCAGGTAATTAGTAACTTTAATAGCAAAGAAAAAGAAATGAATTCTGAGAACATTAATAAAGAAACACAATATCCAGGAAAACCAGTCACAAAGAATCTAAGATTATGAATAATATTTTCATTACTTCATATTCATGATCACTGTTTTTCTCTATCCATAGATAGTATATTTTCCAAATGAAATTAGAACACAGTGAAACTGAATAATTTCTTAAGAAGCAAAGATTCAATGGATAGTGTCTGGACTGAAGACCTACATCCCATGTTAGCAAGAACATGACCAGGAAAAATTTTAATAGCTTTACACCTTTTAAAATTGGGGTAAATAGTTTGTTTGCAAGTCTAGAGTCACATGAAACAAGTCTCACATTTACTCTGTAAGTCCTCAAGACTTTGGCCACATTAAAAGCTTCTAGTTGGAGCAATGTTTTTCTTTCAATGTAACTAATTTAATGCTTTGTTTGTTTGAAGTTTTCATCTAATTTTGATTGTGTTGAATTTAGAATTATCCTAGGATTTTATGCACATCACTGATATCTAATGTTTGCCAAAGCTTTAGAAATAATCTGTAAAAATTATTACATTTGTATCCTTTAAAGAGCCTTTTACCCAAATAACATCATCATTTGTCTACTAATGGAATTCGATATTTTATTAAATTTAAGCAAATTGAACATATCTATTATATGGCCATATTACAATACAACAATCAGTGAATTCAATTGTGTCTATTTCTATAAGTAAATTCTTTAACAATTAACATGCCATCCCAAACAATCATTATTGAAACATTTCCAAAGCATTATTTATCAGTAGTCTTTTGGGGGAGGCTTACCTTGTTTAAATCTTTACATAGATAAATTTGGAAAAAGCAGATGTCATTAATTAAATAAGAAAACTGTATGCAGATTATTTATTTCACTAAGAATAATTTCAGATTGTCTCTGCCGTAATTAGTACCCCAAACAAACTGAAATAAGGCCATGTATCCACAGTATAAATATTAAGCAAACTTATGTGCACATACACACAAATCCTGTGTCCACATCTTAAATGATTATTTCATTGCAGTCAAACTTACTACACTTAGGAAGAATACTGTTATAAACAATGAATATTTCTCTAAATACAATACCATGTATATCTTATTTCATCCAAGGTTATTCTATGATAATGCACTTGAAGTCATATCACAAATAAATGATACACAAAATGGCAACATGGATTATTTTTAATATTATTTTTGAAATCTTATACCTTAAATAGCTCATCAGTCACACATGGACTGTAACATCTGATCAGAAACCTATTTCCTTATTTTCTTATTTGCCTTTTATGATTCCTCAAATGCTCATAATAATAACATAAAAATAGACCATACAATGTATAGTAAAGTAATGTACAAAGGAAAACATCATTTTATACTCAGTGTGCACTAATACAATGTTAAAATCTTTAAAAAATTCACTCAAACACCATTCAGAAATTTTGATGGATACAATGCTCATTATTATATCATTTTAATTGTGGCCACCATAAAAATTGACACGTGATAAGAATCAGATCAGAGGGTTGAGAACCTGTTCAGGAATCACATGTACTGTGTTACAGTGGGAATACATTTCTTTGTAGTTATAATTAACATTGGGTCAGAGGTTTGTGCAGTTGTCAGCAGAATAGTTAACGTGAAAAACTAAGCATCTTTCCTTTCATTCTAAGGGAGAGTCCTATGGTGACTACATTTCCCAAGGCTACAGGGCAAGGAAATCACAGCTCTGCTCTCAAGAGGTTTTCCAGAACACACTCATTCTGACCTCCTTCTGATAACCAAAATAGAAACCCTAGATTGTGGAAGGTCCAAAATCCCACTGCAGGCCCCATTTTGCTAACAGCCTTGTTAAGCCACAGTGATTTATAAGATCTTGGCTCTTTTGGCTACAACGTTCTATGAGGCAGATTTTCTTTCCCGATTAAACCTCGGCATGTGGAAGCTTTGCTTTTCAAGAATGTTAAAATACTTTATAAGAATGTCTCAAAGATACTTTATAAGACTATAGGACTAGAGTTTACATTTTTTTCTAAGCATTTTTTTTAACTTGAGACTGTACTAGTTACATGGAAAATTCACACATTAAGAAGAAAGAGTACCATGTGAATTGTTACCATTTTGTGAAATGATATTTTTTTCAGTGAGAAAACATGAATTAATTTGACTAATCCATGATTATAAGTAAATTGACTTTTAAATACTTGATTTTAACCTGTTCCTATTATGGAGTTAAGAAATCTGATTAAACTGTCTTTACTTAATTGATTCTTTATTTTGCCCATGTGCAATCAGAATTTGCAACCTTCCAAGCATGGATGCTCTCTAATTTTTGCCAAGTGCACATTGTAGGAGGTAATAGAGGGAATTCTTGGTGAAGGTGATTTTCAGGGACTACTGAATATGTAATTGTAGCCAAGTGATTGGCAGAAAATGTCATGTCAGTAGACTGGATAATTCTTAGAATACTCAATGTGTCCATTGTTGCCTTAAGACACTGACACATGTTCCTCCTTGAATAGCTTTCATTGGGAAGACATGGCCACCTGGGGGACCATCTGCGTGCTTACTGAATCTTATTTAAGATTCACAGATAGATTCATTATAAAAATGAATCTGCTTTGGCCATGAAATTTGGTTTGCTTGAAAACATATACCAACACAGCTGATATTTGTATAACCTCTCAAGAGAAACAAATTATTTTAAGAGACATACTGTTTTTGTCAGTGAAGTGGAGACAGAGACAGCCGTTCATGCTGTTGCCCTAGGTATCCCCAAGAGTTCTCTCGCACTGTAATGGACTCCCAACTCAGGAAAAACTGTGATTCATTGCTTGGACCCAGAAACGGGTTGCATGGCTAACTAGTATAAAGAAATGTGTTAAAACACATTTTCATCATGTTTTTAAGCACAAGGGTCTAAAGAAATCAAGCATGAAGAATGCAAGATATATTCAAGTGTGAGTATCTGCATCTAAGGAGAGTCACAAGTAATTGTGCTGGAATTACCAACACACCCTATTTCTATGGCCCTAATGCCATACCTAAAAAAAAAATTAAGAATATTTTCCTCTTTTCTTTGGTAAATAAGATTATAGTTTGGGTCTAGGAATTATTTGGATACTACTATAGCATAATAAGGTAAAACCAATAGCCATTAGTGTTGCACATTGTCCTGAATTAATAAGTTTTCACAGTAAATGGAATTTCTCATATGGTTTCCAGAAAATGGCAAGTTTTTGGTTAGAAAGGGAGAAAGTCTTTAAACAGTTGTCAGTTATGATGAAATTCATGGCTGTCTGCAGGCCAAAGGCTTCACCAGCCTGAGGGTAAGGCTCCTTTCCTTTCTCATGTCTCAGTGTTTCCCTGGTTTTCTATCTTCCCTTAGATTTAAATGACATAAACATAGTAACCTGGAACAATTTATTTTCTAAAAAGTGATTTTTTTCTCTTCTAGTTAATGTTGGCCAATATACATACATACATACATACATACATACATACATATATATATATATATATATATATATCTCAGTAACATTTGTGTTTTTATGATCATTCCATTCTTATCACTTTACTGTGTCTACAGTGTGTGTGTGTGTGTGTGTGTGTGTGTGTGTGTGTGTGTGTGTCTGTGCATATATATGTGCTTGTACATTTGTGTGCATATGTTTAAATGCATGTATGAGTATTACCACTAAGAAAAGTAATGATATTAAAAAAATATATAAAAACTACACAGAGGAATAATTTTCTATCTTTGTACACTTGGTATCAGAAATTATAATTTAGAAGAAGCACTTCAATATATAATTTTACTATAAATACCTGCTCATTTGAATAAAAACATTTTTTTGAAAATACAGATTAAGTAGGTAGCTTCTACTAAATTTAAAATGCATGATAATTCTACCACATTCATTTTCAGCTTCATAGTTTTGCTCTCTGGGTCTAATAATGTTGCATCAACTTTGCTGATACACTATAACAAGGTACTATAAAAGCTAGAGACTGCACTGAAGTAAGTTTTATTTATTGTTAGAGTATGTTGTCATAATTGTTTTAGCTTGCTATTACTATTATTTGATTTATATGTTCAATTTTACCATAAAATTTCTAGACATGAAAAGATGTCAGTGTAGGATGTGGGACCATTTCTGACAGTCACTCAGGATGGTGAAGTTTATAATTTGATAAATTATTTTAAATTCATATGAGTATCACCTTTTGTACCTCTACAACAAACATACCAACTTAATGAATTTTAAAATCTATTAGTGAATTTTAAATTTGTAATTGGTGGTCAAAAATGAGTAAATTTAGAGGGATATTTATTTAAGAGCTTTTAAACTAATTTTGATTTTTCTAAATGTCATGGCATCAAATATCCAGTCTTACATGTTCCTAATTATAAATAAAGAAGTGTGAGTAATTAGAATTTTCAGTTTAAATAATTATAGACTTTAAGAATCATTATTCTTAATAGGCAAAATGTAGCTGACATGTAGCAGAATCTTAAATGGACTTATTAATATAAACAAACCCAGGGCCTGGTATTGGGGTAAATGCTGGAAGATAAGAGAAGCAGAACAAGCCACAGCTACCTCACCTCACCAGTTCCTCAGCTGATCCTGTTTCCTAAGGCTGGAAGCCTTTGAGTCCTCATCCAAATGGATCTCAGCTGAACTGCTTCTCAAAAGCCTAAAAGCTTAACCAGCTCTAAGTGCCTGGTCCTCATGCCTTATATACCTTTCTGCTTTCTGCCATCACTTCCTGGGATTAAGGCTCACTTTGTGGAATTAAAGGCATGCCTGGCTGTTTCCAGTGTGGCTTTAAACTCACAGAGATCTGGATGAATCTCTGCCTCCATAAGGCTAGGATTAAAGGTATGAGTGCCACCATTTTCTGGCCTCTATGTCTATCTAGTGGCTGTTCTGTTCTCTGACCCCAAATAAGTTTATTAGGGTGCACAATATTTTGAGGAACACAATATCACCACACTGACACCCAGCTGGAAAAAAGGTGCATGAAAGAAAAAGTGCATGAATGAACCATTCCTCATTTTTCATGAAGAATCTTTAGTAATAGGGAGACATGTTTACAAAGAAAGATCATCATTTTGAAAAGAATTCCCATGATTTTTTAAATTCTTTTAAAGGCAAATTTTCAAAAGGATATTGTCAGAAAGGGCTCCACTGGATGTAGGAATCACAATATTCCTCCCACACCTTATACAACGGTACTCAGATGGTTCTTCAATGAAGATATATCTATAATCAAGTTATGCTAAATCTTCTGCTGTTTACCCGTTTCTCTTAATTTTTCAATAAAAATAAGCAAACTTGCAAAATGGAACAAATTTTAACAACAACAACAACAACAACAACAACAAAAGACGCCTTTTCCATTGTTTAAAATTGACCAGTATCATGGTTTGAATGATAATGGTCCCCATGAGATCATGATTTGAATGCTTGGTACCAAGTTACTATGACTGTTTGGGAAGGATTAGGAGGTATGCCCCTGTTGAAGAAGGTGTGCTTTCTTGGTGGAGGTGTGTCACTTGAACTAGGTTTTGAGGTTTCAAAAGTCCATGCTAGGCACATTCTCTCTCTTTTTCTCTAACTGCTTCTCGTGGATGAAGATGTAAGTTCTCAGCTACTACTCAAGCACCAAGCTTGCCTGCCTGCTTGCCTGTCTGCCACTATGGTTCCTGCCATGATGATCATGGACTAAAATTGTGACACTCTAAGCAAGCCCTCAAGTAAATGCTTTATTTTCGGTTTCCTTGGCCATAATATCTTCTTCACAACAATATAACAATTACTAAGACTACTAGGCTCATCAGTGTCTGGAACATTCCTTTTGAAATCACAGTAAAATACCTAAGATGCATGCCTCTGTGCAATGAGGAAGGATGTAAAATTAACTAAGAAGAATCAGTGGTAAAAGACACAGAAAATTCTGGAAAATGATATAGACAATTTTAGATTGAATCACACGTTGGTGATATTTACATTTAAAAGATATTTATTGAGTAAGTTGTTGTTGTTCTGGAAAATATAAATGATACTTGAATAACTTGCATTTGAAATATTTATTATTGACATAAATTGTTTGCTGGCATTCCTATACAATCCTATGCTACAGATAGTTAAGAATACACATACACCCATACACAAAGCCCATGAGCAATGCATGTGGGAAAAGGACTGAAAATAATTGGAATATGAAATGTTACTAATATGACATTAGATTAAGCATTGCATAGAGAGAGTTTCAATCCCAGGAGACATTGGGTGGTGCTGTCAGAATCATACTATAGCCCAACACAATCTGACAGTGGTCTTTGTGTGAGTAAGAGCAGCAGAAAAAGAGATAAAGAACTTTCTAGGTAGAAAAGAGGGAGAAATTATGACCCTGGCATAATTTCTCTATACCTTGCCATGTGGCTCATGGTTTACCGGTACCTTACATCTTGCATGTTATGGCAGCAACTGGCAGTGTATCTCTGCCTCAGCCTTCTACCTCCCATCATTCTCTTCTCTGCTTCTCCCGCCTATACTTCCTGCCTGGCTATTGGCCAATCAGTGTTTTATTTATTAACCAATTAGAGCAACACATTTGACATATAGAACATCCCGCAGAAAATTTCTGTGAGTTACACAAAGTAGCATGCATCTCTCAGAACTTCATTCTCTATTATCCCATCTTCATAGTCAATGTGTTCTTTTTTTAGCTAAGAAGAATAAACCAATTTATCTTATATTGAAGTTACTTGTCCATTTAAAAAACACAAATTATGGTTTTATTATCTCATCTTTTTTAAAAATTCAAACCCATTTGTATTTTTGTTGAGACAGACGGTCTCATTCTGCATCCCAAGGTCTCAAGGTCTCATTCTGCATCCTTATAGCAGACACAAAACCATGGTAATCCCTATGCCTCATCTTTTTGCATGCTGAGATTACAGAATCTGAACCACTATATCTGGTCCCTATTTGTTTTAACTTTAGAGGATGGACAATTGTTTAATATTTGCAATATGTTATAGCAAGAACCACATGTATATGTAATATATAACCAAAATACACATATTTTGATACATAGTTCAATTAAAGTTATATCTCCAGAAAATGTGCTGATACTGAATAGCATTACTATTTAAATACATGTATCTTTTGTAATAGAACTGTAAAAACTGTTAATTAAGCATGTTCCTTTAACCAACCCAAGGTGAAATTACCAAAGTCCTTAATATAATCTGAGTAGTAATATGGCTGTATTTCTATTTCTTGAATTTATTTTGCTTTTATTCAAGCAAATTTTAGTTATGAAATAAGCAAATTATATAGATCCTGATCTTAATCCTCTATACAATTTCTCTGATTAAGAAACAATGAAGCATGTAGAAAAAAGCTCATCCTAAATGGCCTGGATCCAGGATGCAGCACTGTGTCTGTCTTTATTCTCTGAGATATATCGTAAGTCCAATGATATAAATTTATATTGTTGTTTCCTTTTAAAGTAAATATATTTTTAATTCTGGGGTTATTTTGACCTAGTGATGTTTAACTACATGAGCCATGTAATTGCAGGTGGTAGGTTTGTTAGTTTTTATTTTAATGGATCTTGATTAATACTATCCATTAGCTCTAATACCTGGTCGGCCAAAAAATACATAAGCTTGAATATTTAAGTAAATATAGAGTGGATGATTCAGTTTGATCCTTTTTTTTTTTTTGTCCAATCTTTATTTTTACTTTTTAAGAATAGTGAATTCAATAATGTGCTTCTGTAAAGTATGCCCAATGCTATGTTCACTTTTTGGCAAGAGAAAATATAGTTTTTTCAAGGCAAGTGATTGAAGGAACACACCACCACCATGTTCCTACCAGCACCAAAGCCCTGGCTGTGATGTGAACATATCTGGGATTTCACCAGTCTCTGGTCACTTTCAGGCTTCATCATAACAATGAGTGGCTAAGATTATTTAACCCAAACTTGTCATTAAAGGCAAAGTGTATTCTTTTTTTCTTACTTTTTTTTTTCAACACTCTACTTCCTTTGGCCTTTTATCCTTTAAAACTCTAAATGTTACTAAGACAGATTCAGATATGATAGTCAATGATCAGGTGAAATGCCTGTTCAAAAGCATTCCAAACCTCTTGTGTGTTAATTGGTTTCTGAACACATTGCTGTGGTTCACAAATACTGGGATGATACCAAGGAAATGCTGTAACAATTACTGAAGCCTTAACAAAGCCAATATTTCTTTGGAATTTAAGTTGTACTTAGGCAATTTATTTTCTTTTTCTTTAATCAAATAAGCAGAAGGTTTTTCCATGGGAGAAAAAGTCAATGTATACTTCAGATCTAATAACCCTTAGATCATCTCTAAAACAGCTTTGTTTGTTTAATTAGTAATTTCATTTTAATGAAGTTTTCCTGTAGTTTAGAAAGTTGTTCCCCACTTTAATTTGGAAAATTTCACACGGTCCTAAACTGTCAGTTTCCTAGCAACAGGAAGAAGGAAAGGCATCAAGGAACTAAATTTAGTTTTTGAAATAAGCATATTAAATAAACCCTGATCTTAATCCTCTATACAAGTTTCTCTGATTAAGAAACAATGAAGCATGTAGGAAAAAAGCTCATCCTAAATGGCCTGCTTCCAGGATGCAGCACTTTGTCTGTCTTTCCTCTCTGAGATTTCTCATGCTTGGTACAGGTAGATCACCGCTTTACCTAAAGACCAGTTATAAATCCAAAGTTTTGTTATTTTCAAATGACATTTATGACTCTCTATGGAAAAATGAATATATTCTTTATGGTGAATTGTTTGTTTTTGTTAGTTTTTTCTGCTGAAACATTTTCTTTTTTTCTTATGTTTATCTTACATGTCTTTTCTTTTCCTGATTTTTTTTTTTACTCATAATATTTCCAAGTTGCAGTTTTCCATCTCTCTAGCCCTCCAAGTTGCTTCCCACCTCTCCTAAGAACCAGGTATACTCCATTTCTGTCTCTCATTAGAAAGCAAATGGGCTAATATTGGATAATAATAAAATAAAATGAGATAAAACAAAAATTAACACAATAAACAGGACAAAACAGATGAACAAATGGAAAGGAGCCTCAGAGAAGGCACAAGCAAGAGAGACCCACTCATCACATACTCAGAAACCCACAATGATGGTAAACTGGAAGCCATAATATATATGCAAAGGAGTAGAGTGATAAAAGTGAAGAAAAATAGATTAAAAATAATAAGATAAAAATTAGATTTAAAAAAATTATAAGATGAAATTTTAAAAAAGGAAAAGTCCTGACATAAAATTCTGAGACAAGGGACCTTGAATGATGCCTTTGGGTTCATTTCCTGTTGGTCATTTACTTCTAGACATGCAGCCTGGCCTTAAGAGTAGTTTGTATCCCCAGTGAGATTACCCACATAGAAAACTAATTTTTCATTGGCTATGAAGTGGTTATCAATGTGAGATTACTTCTGGGTTGGGGATTGGGACATAAGTACATTTCCCCTTAAGCTCTAGGACTGCACCTTGTGTGGGCCTGCAAACACTGTCTCCATCTCTGTGAGTTCATTTGTGAGTCAATCATGTTGATTTAGAAGGCCTTGTGGTTTTGGTGTTGCTTGTCCCTCTGGCTCCTTCCCTCTCTTCTTCAGAATTTCCTGAGCCTGAGGGGAGATATCTGATGGATATACCCAATTTAGGATGGAAAGTTACATGTCTTTCACTTTCTGCAGAATGTCTGACTATGGGTCCTTCTTCTTGCTTCCATCTTCTGCAGGAGGATGCTTCCCTGATGAAGGCTGAAGTCACTGATCTATGAGAATTGCAGAATGTTATTAGTAGTTATTTTACTGCTTTTTTCCCCACCAGTAGTATTTGGTTATCCCCTAGGTCCTTGTGCAATCTAGTCTCAGGTTTTTCATCACCAAAGTGGTATCTGATATGAGTCCCATCTTGTGGAGTGCCTTCATTTAAATCAGCTATTGTGGGGTTACTCTCAGTGTTTGAACTACCACTGTCCCAGCATATCTTGCAGTCATGAAACAATGGTATATCAAAGCATTTTTGCCTGTTCTGGTGATAACATTTCTCCTTTGGTAGCCTAAAAAGTACCTTCTTGTACCTAAGAAGCAGGCTTGTAAGTGTAAAAGCTTTATGTAGGCACCAGCTCAACTTCTCCATGTTTAATCAAAGGTATAGGTGTTTTCTTCAGATTTGAGGATAACAACCTATAGTCTTGACAATAGCCTGAGTTTTCTGATGGTTTTCATAGAAACGCTTTGACCAACAACTCTATTAGATATAACACAATCTCAGTACTTGAAGCTTCATTTGGTGACAAGAGATGGCCAGTTGGCACTGTCTCTCCTAGTATTATTTGGTAATTTCCTTTAGATCACATTCATGATTTTTTTTTTTTTGTATTTTAAGAAGTTCTCCTGTATTGGGTATACTATCCTTCAGTGGGCCCTAAATTTAGTTTTCTCTCCCATTATTCCCTTTCTCTTCACTCCCCCTTGCCACTGATCTTCTTGTTCTAGTCCTCCCATCCACCATCCATAACTATCTATTCTATTTCTTTTTCCTGGGAACATCTACTGCATACTACCCTACCAATTGTCACATCCTATTTACCTAACTTCTATGAGTCTACAAATTGTAGCTTGGTTATCATTGACTTAACAGCTAAGACACACATATAAGTGAATATTTACCATTTTTTTCTTTCTGAGTTGCTGCTACTTAGCCAGGATGATGTTTTCTAACTCCATCCATTTACTTGTGAATTTCATAATTTTATTTTTAATGTCTGAGTAGAATTTCATTTTGTAGATATAGCATATATTTTTTATCTGTTAATCTGTGGAGGGACATCTAGATCATTTCCAGTCTGGCTATTCTAAAAGAACATCAGAAAATATAGTTGAGCAAGTGTCTTTGTAGTAGCATGAAGTATTCCTTGGTAATGTGCCCAAAAGTAGTACAGCTGAATTATGAGGGAGACCAATTCTTCCCAAGGATCCACCACACTGGTTAGCTTAGGAACTGTACAAGTTTTCATTCCTACCAACAATGTATGGTGTTTCCCTTATTCCACATCCTTGCCAGTGTGAGTTGTCATTTTCTTTATTGATCTTAGCCATTCTAACCAGTGTAAGATGAAATATCAAGTAGTTTTGACTCGCATTTACATGATAACTAAGAATAGTGAACATCTTTTAAGTGCTTCTCAGCCATTTGAGTTTCCTTTTGAGAATTCTGTTTAAATATATACCCCATTTCAAATTGAGCTATTTCTTCTTCATATGTAGTTATGATATTTTTGTATTATATATATATATATATATATATATATATATATATGCAGTTGGTAATTTTTTTTCCTATTTTTTATCCTGTCATTTTGTCTGAATGTTTCTTTTGCCAAACAGAGGTTTTCAGTTTCATGAGATTCCATTTATTAATTGTTAATTTTAGTGCCTGTGTTATTGGTGGTCTGTACAAATAGCTAAAATTTTTCTTTAAAAAAAATGTGCATGAGTGTGTGTGTGTGTGTGTGTGTGTGTGTGTGTGTTTATACATGTGTGCATACAAATGAGTGTGTGTGTGTGTGTGTGTGTGTGTGTGTGTGTGTGTGTGTGTGTGTTGCCCAAGAGTATGAAGTGCCAGAGGAAGCCAGAAGAGGGCATCTGATCCCCTGGAGTTACACATGGTTTTGACCTGTCATGTGGGTGCTGGAAATGGAGCCCTGGTACTCTGTAAGAACAAATCCTGCTCTTAACCATCTTAAATAACTCTATTTATGAATAAACAACCCTGTTTTTATTTGTCACTGATTTTATAACATAAAATTAAATTATGAGGACCACCACTCAGTCTTGAGAATTTTTAGTATCTATCTACTGTATTATAGAAATCTTTCTTTTTATATCAAGCTACCTGTATTCTACTTCTAGTTTAAAAATGTAGTTCACTAGCTAATTTTTTCTCACTTCTTCAGCTGCCACACAGTTTGGGAACCATCCTGGGTGTGGTTCTTACACCTATAGGAAACCAATGTTCTTTCTCTGTTAAGTGTCCAGGAAAGGGCTGGCAAAGGATATAAAGGAACATTAAGATATAGGGGATGTTTATTAATTGAGATTTGAGTATCCATTAGCTTTATATATTTATAAATATTTATCCAATACAGAAGTGAGAGAAAGATAAACAAGACTTCATACATCACAGGTATGTGAAGAGGTGTGTAGTTCTTGAGATAACTTACTAGTTCTGCATTTTGTATTGATCATTATTGAACAAGGATTTTACTCCATGTTCTGTCAGAAGACAATTTAAAAGGCATTTTAGAGGGACCAAAAGGTTTTAAATCCTGGAGCATAGTGATCATATGACTGAGACAGCAGAATTTAATGTGTAAATAAGTACTGCTAATGAATCTAAGTAAAAATTATCTGAAATTTTAATTTTGAATACTGAGTTAAATTTACATTCTTATTTTTATCATGCTCATATTCTTTCTTTGAATTTTTCTTCACATGAAAAACAGCAATTACATTTAGATAAAAAACTATTTACTAGTTTGCTTTTTGAAAATTTACTGAGCTTGTTTGTATATTCATTTCTGTAGAATTGAGGCCTTTGAATATTAGCTGTCAGTACATATAATGTTTTATTGAGGACTTGCAAACTAGAAGAAAAATAAAGAGGTCGCCTGTTGCTTTGTCAAGCTTTTCCCACTTAAGTGACTTATTTAGAAGGTGTTGGGCTTCCTGACTTGAATCTCAACTAATTCAGGTAAGCTTCAAGCACTAAACACTGCTTTGCCAAGCAGTTATTTGCCTACCAAACTTACATCCTTAAGGATAACATGTTAAGGAAATGATAGACTAGAAAGATACATGGTACTACATAGATGTTTGTCAGGCAGATTGCCAACTGTCACAATGTAAGCATAAATTTATTTGAAAAGATTTATATGTATATCTAATTCTTCTCATTTTACCTACACAGTTTGAACAAATTGAGTAACTTTGAATCAAACGTTTAAGTAGAAAATTAGTTTATTTGCATTCTGTCTTACACAACAGAGAAATAGACTCAACTGTCACATCCTCATGACTAAAGGGAAATGCCTGCTGAAAAACACCATGTTAATGATTTCCTTCAGTATATCTGCAGTTCTTCTCAACATGGGTTTGGAATTCTCTGTCAACTGTCAACCCAGAATCCACTCTTCCTCTGCCTAATGAACATTTTTCCCAGATGTGAGGCTGTAGTGGTATTTGCTCCACCCATGACCTTGGGCTATAGGCCCTAAGGAGGTGGTGCTTCTTGCCCACTGAGTGACCTCTTAAAAGGAAAGGAAAGTGAGAGGGGTCATAAGGATCTTTTTTTTTTTTTTTTTAATTAATTTAGCCTGACGTGATCAGAATCCAGATGGCCTGGGAACTGAACCTGGTTTCTCTGGAACATCAATCAGTGCTCTTAACTGCTGAATCATCTCTCTTCACTCTCAAGGTCATATTCTACGGCAAGAACCACCTTCTTCGGGCCCTATAGCCCAAGTTCATGGGTGAGGCAATTGTCACTACAGAAGACAAAATTTTCTGTCTCCTTGCATACTCGGGTGGTCAGGTGGTCACTGAGACATAAATTGATTGTAGCATGTTTGGATCCTGAGAGAGAGAGGACTAATCTAAGAAAGTGTCTCCTTTATTCCCTTTTCATTTCCCCATAATATATTCATCCATATGATACTATCCAGAAACCCTTGGCAGAGAAGCTTTCCAAAAAATGTAATCGCAGAATTAGATACAATATCAACCACCCCAAAACAAACAAACAAACAAAAACACTAAAAACCTAAAAAATACCTATATTCCTGGTCATTCTATTTTGGCTATTAATATTCAATGTCAACATCGGCTTAATTTTCCAGAAGAAATGTATACATATTGAACTGATTTTATTGAAATATATTTCTGATATTAGTAGCCAAACTAACTGTCAATAATTAGAAACTATAGAGATTAATTCAGTTACAAAGTCTCATTAGTTTTGTAATATAACTAAGTTAGACTGTTGTGCTTTTTCCTTGGTTGGATAAAGTAAGATGCAGAAAACTGTGCCCCTTTAGTATAGTTATTTAAAAATAGGGGCTTTTTTTGTAGTCTGGAGAAGTGAAGAAATACAATCAAAGTTTAATTTTTAAAAAGTCAAAAGTTAACACACAAACTGTCATTATTCTTAATATTTGTTTTAAGTTACTGTCCACCACATTTTTACAGACAATTTTTTTGGACATGCAATATTGACAGATTGCCAAACATAACTAAAATGACATAGACATT
This sequence comes from Onychomys torridus, assembly GCF_903995425.1. Lineage (NCBI taxonomy): Eukaryota > Metazoa > Chordata > Mammalia > Rodentia > Cricetidae > Onychomys > Onychomys torridus. Next base: position 47,589,956 of record NC_050453.1, on the reverse strand, counting down.
TATCTTGTTAAAGAACACAATTGATTCATTAATTTTTCCCATTAATGCTATGTTATTATAGTATTATGGTTTGAAACTCTAAAAATATATACTCCTAATACTGAAACCTAAATATCCAAAATCTGTAACACTATGCTGAAAGGACATGTCACAGCTGTGTTCCCTGGGAAACTCATGTAGAAATCTGAGCATTATGGATCGCTCAACAATATGAGCATAATTACAAAACCAGTTAGCATGCCAATGTGGACAGGGAACAGTTCACATGGTCCCACCTTTGAATGAAGAGTTGCAGGCTGTCAATGACTGTGAAGATGTGAGTAATCTGTGTCTTCCAGGGATAAGCTTCTGTGTAGCATAAGTTGTCCAATCCTAAGTAGTCTCTGGAAGCACTTATATACATATGAGCAAAGCCAAATAGAATTAACGAATTTAATATATATATATGTGTGTGTGTGTGTGTGTGTGTGTGTGTGTGTGTGTGTGTACATATACATATGTATGTAAATACATGAGACAATAACACTAAAAGAAGTGTATAAGAATTTGGGAGATGGATTAAAAAAGTTCTAGGAACAAGGGAGGTATGGGAGTGATGTGACATCATACTTATCTGAAAAATACTAAGGATAATAAACAAGCAAAAACACAAATAAAACATAGAACTGCCATGGGAACTAGCTATACCATTCCCAGCCATATACCAAAAGGACTTTAAATCCTATAAAAAGTATTCTATGTATAGATTCTTATTACTGTAATGTCCACCATAGCTAAGATACTATATCAGTATTAATGACTTTCAACAGATAACCTATAAAGGAAGTGTGGTACACATACACACTGAAATATCACATAATCATAAAATAGTTTCTTTAAAATATTTGCAACAAAATGGACAGAACTGGAAATTTTTATGTAATATATATTACATAGTTATTTTTGCACAATTTATATCCTTGTGATTATGGAAAAATCGTTATATTATGTGAATGAGAAAAATATGAGCGATTTGATGGAGACATTCTATTTAAAGAAATGTGTTCCAAGGACTCTCTCTATGTAATGTCTGGCTGTGTGTCTCTGCCTCTGCTCCTGTCTGTTACAGGAGGAAGGTGCTCTAATTTTGACTGAGTATCTAGCAGCATCTTCATTAAGACATAGGAACTATTTTATTGATCTTTCTATTCTCCCCCATGTTAAGTGTTTGTTTGGTTTTACCCTAGAACTCTTTGTTATTTAGTCTCTGGGTTACCCAAGCAATGTCTGGAATGTGTTCCATCCTTGTGAAGTGGTCCTTAAGTCAAATCAGACATTCTTTAGCTACAGCCCCAAATTCTGTGCTGCCATTCTTAGCATATCTTGCAGAGGATAGACTGTAGATCAAAGGTTTTGTTGCCGGGTACCTTTCTCTTTAGTGACCTGCAGATTATCTTCCACCACTAGAGATACTTGAACACAGGGGTAAAGCTCCATGTAGGCACCAGCTCAACTTCTTCATATTCAATGAGGTGTGTCATTGTTGCCCTCATCAATGAGATCTTGCTGTCTGTGGAGTGTAACCAACTTTTTTAGCAACAGCCTCTATTGTTTGAGTATTTCCAGGGATGACCCTTCCCCTTGGCCAAAAACTGAATTGACATTAATGTATTCTGAATAACAGACAAAGTATTCCAATACATTGCCTTTTATAGAAAGGTTAATGATAGTGATATTTTTAATTTTCAAATGCTAAACTTTGTATAAATTAAAGTTTACATGTTTTAAATAAGTACATTACCAAACAAATGCATCTTTTTTTTTTTTTTTTTTTTTTTTTTTTTTTTTTTTTTACTATTAATTCAAAGCAGTACTCTCAAGTATAAATCTAAGATTTTGTATCACACTGAGATTTTTAACCAGGAAACTGACATCTGCATAAGGCTGTAAGAATGAAGACATGAAGAGTGTAGTCAGGCTTTTTATCAGCTATAGATGTAGTCAAACAAACTTATTAATGTCCAATTAAAAGGATACCCTCTAATGTGAACTTGCCTCTCAGAGTTGCCTTCCAGAATTAAAAGAGTTGTATTTGTTTTCACAGAAAAACCTATTTTTTACTTATATTTTTAATTTAATTATCAACAGATTCTAGTAAGTATTAAGACTAATCATTATCGCTGAGTGATAGTGGCATTGCCGTTAATCCCAGCACTTGAGAGGGAGAGACAGGCAGATCTCTGTGAGTTTGAGGCCATCCTTGTCTACAGAGCAAGTTCCAGGACAGGTTCCAAAGCTACAGAGAAATCTTGTCTTGAAAAACAAACAAAACAAAGCTAACAAAAAAAAAATAACCATTACCACAAAATATTTTTAGTTTAACTGTGATTTGTCATTATGTTTTACCAAACCAAAGCATCAATAGATGTTCATGGGAAGCTTGATTTTGTGCTGATTAAATACCTTTATTACAATGGAATGGCTATTATAGGTAAATGGATTAATTACTAGATGAAATTATTTTGAACTTTAGAATACACTTACCAAAGTAATTTACTGTGATTTTAGTGTTTATGATATGTAACAAAATTTGCCAAGAAGGATTATACAGGACTACATACATCTGTTTTCTATTTTCAGAATTTCTGGTTCTTGATAATAAATCTGTGTCATCTACATACAGGATGCTTTGCTCTTTTAAATTAACTTGACAGATGTCACTGTGGGACAGAATATATCTCAGACTATTTAAAAGCTGTACCAAGTTATTGAAAACTAAGAAAGGGAAAAAGAAAACTAAATTCACTCCATTTCATATCACAAGATTAAAACCTGATCTGACCAAAGACTCATCCACACAGTCCTGACTCTTGCAGTGGCATTGAAATGCAGGCTTAATAAAAACACTAGCATAATGTGATTTGTGTCAGCCTTTATGGAACACGGTCCTTCACATATAAAAAGATAATGATGCAGAAATGATTACTGTGAAACCTATGTTACTCTTTGTTAATTTCTCAGTATGATGAAAGAAAGAATCCAGTGGAACAGTTGTGACTAGGAATTGTTAGCACAAGAATGAACAGCAGATCTGAAAACCTGTATATCCAACACTTGGAACTCTGTACATTAAATTTTGTAGGTGTTCACAATGGTATCATGTAACTATTTCACATCACTTTCTAATTTATAATTTTAAAAAATGCATTTGAAATCTAGTTTTGTTGGTCTAACATCCATTAATATTTTTAGCATAGTTAATAATTTGGAGCTAAATAAAAATACTAATGAAGTAATAGCAAAAGTTTGTTGCCTCAGCATCCCAAATCATTATATATTCTAAGCATCTGGCTCTGTGTTCTAAATAACATGATAAAAAGAGTGCCTTAACCTGGTTGAATAATTGTTAGTACTAGTACTTGGATACATGTGGCTTAATTTTTTCTTGTCTATTCTTAGCATAGTTCCTGCAATTTACCTGGTACAGAAAAAGGATATTTGCAAATGAAATCCATGTATCCACCTCTGAAATCTTCAAAGCTTAAATTAAGGACTGAAATGATATTATTGCATATCTCTGCTTTATTTTAGAATGTTGTGTCTGGTATTTCCTCTTCTGAAGTTTAAATTAATATTTCTGTCTTGCTTGAAGATGTGGTATTGCATTAATTTATATGATAAGCCACTGAGCTCTGGACTCACTTCTGGCATCTTCAGAGTTAAACCATTCATCAGCATTCAAATTAAAAGGATATGAAGCATCTACAATTCTTTGAAAATAGGCCTTATTTTTAAAAACTGCAAATTCTTATATAATTAATTCAGGACTGATTTGTGCAGAAGATTGGTGTGCTTTCTATAGTTTTTGTTCTTTTGTTCATATTTATTTTTCTGTATTACAAATATACTAATTTATATGTATTTTAAAAACTTTATGAGGATTAATTTTAGAAACCATTGACTTGTGGTGTTCAAATTAAACCTTTCTGAAAATTGAGGTATGGTTACTGTCCAAAGAAGGATATCAGAAAAGCCAGAAAAAAAAAAATCTTGACTTTAATAATACATAAATGTCACCATAAAAGTATGTGGATTATTGGACAGGCCATTTAATCTTTCTAAGCCTAAATTTGCTCACCCATAAAATTAGGTTAATAATTCATCTTTTCTGGCAAACTCACTTGGGCTTTTCTAGGCCTGTGTGATATACTGTGTATAAAAGAGCCTTCGAGTACTTTAGAAGTATAAGGTAATATTATTATTCATTAGGTTCTTTTTTTCCCTGCAGATCATGTTTCATGTTTCCTGTTACATGGCAGGATATTTATACATCATATCCTATCTTTCTTACACTACACAAAAAAAATATTTTTTAGTAATTGAATTTCCCTAAGCAAAGAGAAGTAAGCTTACTAATGAATAATGTATTTTCAATGTTATAACCATCTATAAAGTTTAAAAAAATGATATTTTTATTTTTATTTTATTTTATGTGTCTGGTGTTTTGCCTGTGTGCATGCAAATGTTGCTTGTGCATGTGCGGTACTTATGGAGGCCAGAAAGGAGCGCTTGATTCACTGGAATTGTCATTTGGATGGCTGTAAGCTACTGTGGTGATTTAAGAATATCTACCACAGGCTTACGTATTTGAATATTTGGTTCCCAGGTGGTGGAGTTATTTGGGAAGAATTCAGAAGTGTGTTCTAGGAGTTGTGTCATTGCAGGCTAGAGCCTGGATTTCAGCTCTTACTTTGCATCCTGACTGTGGGTGAAGATAAAAGCTCTCTGCTATTCAGCCATCGGATCACAAGAGTAGGTCAGCTCAGGCACCCACTGGACCATTGCCAGTAGCCTATGGTAGAGTTATCTTTGTGGATTCCTGGGAACCTCCCTAGCACTCTGCTTCTCCCTATTCCCATGGCGTATTCATTTATCATGATATCACTTCCCATGCTCTCCCGTTCAGTTCCCCTTCCAGCTCAAACCTCCTGCTCCTCTAAGCTCACATCCCATGTCCCTTGACCTCCATTACCCCACCCCCACTAGTGGAAACACATGAACTGTGGACCAACAGCTGAGGAGCCCCCATGGTACTGGACTAGGCTCTCTGGATAAGCGAGACTGTTGTTTAGCTTGAATGTTTAGGGGTCCCCAGGAAGTGGGATCTGGACCTGTCCCTAGTGTATGAGGTGGCTTTTTGGAGCCTTGTGCCTATGGTGAGACACTGCACAGCCTTGGTGCAGGGAGGAGGGGCTTGGACTTGCCTCAACTGAATGTAGCAGGCTCTGCTGACTCCCCATGGGAGACCTTGCCTTGGAGGCAGTGGAAATGGGGGGGTAGGGTGGGCGTGGAAACTGGGGGAGCAGGAGGAGGGAGGACAGGGCAACTTGTGGTTGGTATGTAAAATCAATAGAAAATCTCTTAATTAAAAAAAAAAAAAAGCTCTCCACATCTTCTCCAGCATAAGATGTCTTTTGTGCTTTTGATCTTAGCCATTCTGACAGGTGTAAGGTGGTATCTCAGAGTCATTTTGATTTGCATCTCCCAGATAATTAGGGATGTTGAGCAATTCCTTAAATGTCTTTCAGCCATTTGAACTTCCTCTGTGGAGAATTCTCTGTTTCGTTCTATAGCCCATTTCTTAATTGGACTGTTGGGCATTTTGATATCTAATTTCTTGAGTTCTTTATATATTCTGGATATCAGCCCTCTGTCAGATGTGGGGTTGATGAAGACCTTTTGCCATTCTGTAGGCTGTAGCTTTGTCTTGTTGACCGTGTCTTTTGCTCTACAAAAGCTTCTCAGTTTCAACAGGTCCCATTGATTGATTGTTTCTCTCAGTGTCTGTGCTACTGGTGTTATATTTAGAAAGTGATCTCTGGTGCCAATGAGTTCAAGAGTATTTCCTACTTTCTCTTCTATCAGATTCAGAGTTACTGGATTTATGTTGAGGTCTTTGATCCACTTGAACTTAAGTTTTGTGCATGGTGACAGATATGGCTCTATTTGCAGCCTTCTACACATTGACATCCAGTTATGCCAGCACCATTTGTTGAAGATGCTTTCTTTTTTCCAGGTACATTTTTGGCTTCTTTGTCAAAAATTATATATTCATAGATGTGCGGGTTAATGTCAGGGTCTTCAATTCGATTCCATTGGTCCACATGTCGGTTTTTATGCCAGTAACAAGCTGTTTTTGTTACTGTAGCTCTATAGTAGAGCTTGAGGTTGGGGATCGTGATGCCTCCAGAGGTTGTTTTATTGTGCAGGATTCTTTTGGCTATCCTGTTTTTTTTTTTTTTTTCTATATGAAGTTGAATGTTATTCTGTCCAGGTCTGTGAAGAATTGTGTTGGTAATTTGGTGGGGATTGTGTTGAATCTGTAGATTGCTTTTGGTAAGATCATCATTTTTTTAAACTTTTTTTTGTATTATATTTGTGTTTTAATTTTACACATCAGCCCTGGGTTCCCCTGTCCTCCCCCCTCCTGCCCCTGACCCCACCTTCCTCCCCCCATCCCCTCCCCTCCATTCCATCTCCTCCAGGGCCAAGACTCCCCTGGGGATTCATTTAAACCTGATGGATTCAGTACAGGCAGGTTCAGTCCCCTCTTTCCAGACTGAGCAAAGTGTCCCTGTGTAAGCCCAAGGTTCCAAACAACCAGCTCATGCACTAAGGACAGGTCCCAGTCCCACAGCCTGGATGCCTCCCAAACAGTTGAAGCTACTCAATTGTCTCACTTATCCAGAAGGCCTGCTCCAGCTGGGGGCTCCACAGCCTTTGGTTCATAATTCATGTGCTTCCATTCGTTTGGCTATTTATCCCTGTGCCTCTCCAATCTTGGTTGAGAGAAAGCCTGATCTGACCTAGTCAGGTGATCAGATGGCCAAACACCCTAACTGTCATGCTGGAACTCTTATTCAATAACTGGTAGAAGTGGATGCAGAGATTCTCAGCCGGCCCCAGGTGGAGCTCCAGGAGTCCAATTGTCGAGAAAGAGGAGAGACTATAAGAGTGTGAATTGTTGAGACCAAGATTGGAAAAGCACAGGGACAAATAGCCAAACGAATGGAATCACATGAATTATGAACCAAAGGCTGTGGAGCCCCGAGCTGGAACAGGCCCTCTGGATAAGTGAGACAATTGAATAGCTTGAACTGTTTGGGAGGCATCCAGGCAGTGGGACTGGGACCTGTCCTTAGTGAGTCCATGAGCTGGCTGTTTGGAACCTTGGGCTTACACAGGGACACTTTGCTCAGCCTGGAAGGAGGGAACTGGACCTGCCTGTCCTGAATCCATCAAGTTTAAATGGATCCCCAGGGGAGTCTTTGCCCTGGATTTGATGGGAATGGAGGGGAGGGGATGAGGGGAAGGTGGGGCCGGGGGCGGGAGGGGGGAGGACAGGGGAACCCATGGCTGATGTGTAAAGTTAAAATACAAATATAATAAATAAAAAAAAAAAGCTCTCAGCTACTGCAGAGTACCAGCATGATACCCACCATATTGACCTTGAACTCTAACCCTTTGCAACTGCTAGCACAAATCAAATATTATTATTTTTTGCTTGTTTGCTTTTAAAGTTGTCTAGGTCAGGATGTTTTGTCGTGATAATAGAAAAGCACACCAACATGTCCATGTCTGCACTGTGAAACAAAACTGGGTCCACAGAAAGAGAAGGCAGTGTTTGTAACCACTGAACCATGCTCCCCCCCCCCACATCTTTAATTTTTTGATTGGTCATAACACTTTATTTATAATTGACCCACAATGAAAATAATGTAAATGTCTAGCAGCTCCTGAATGGGTCAAGAAATTGTGGTATATCCATACATTGGAAAATTTTTTTCAGCAATAAAATGAGGCACTGATACTGATTTAGAAAAGAGTATCAGAAGAAGAAAAACCACATATTTTAGTATGATTTCATTTTGTTGTCTAAACAAAATTATTTTAGAACATATAGATCATTTTTATAGATGTTTTAGCCATGTCATAGAATCTCTTTAAATTTTTATTATAACATATTCTCTAAGTTTTTACAATTTAGTTTTGTTATTCAACAATTACTTAATGAACTTAATTTCTTATGATTCCTCTCTCTAATCTTCTCTTATATCTCTCTCATCCCTATTAACTCCTTCATCCAGCTGTCTGTTTAAGGTTGTGATTAATGTTTATCTATGTGTTTACACTTCAATCAATTAATGGCAGTTTGTCCAGTGTGCCTTTCACTAAATAAGAGTGTTTAGTTATCACCAAGGACCTATAATTTTCCTCCCCATTTTTTTTTAACCAGATTTACATTATTTGGACATGGATTACTTCCTGTGAAGGGGGTTTAAACTTACAATTGTAAATCAGTTGGTGGCTCTGGACCTGCAGTGCCCCTATTGTAGAGATAAATTCACCTTGTCTGATAGTTTGCTTTCTGGAATCATGTGTTGAAATGTACATTGCTTTCTGAGCCCAGGGTTTTGGTTTCTGGTGCCCATAATTTTCTGTTATGTAATCATTTAGAAAATTATGTAAGGAACAGAAAAGCTGATTCTCTCAAACCAGTATGTGCATAATGATTTTATCAAACTAATATGTGTATAAAAATGTATAATATTGAAGACTGTTAAAAAACTTAAAAGATACATTAGGTAACTTTAAAATGATTCAAAATAAAAAGAAATTGAAAGTACAAAATACTTCAAAAGTTACCTCCAGATACTTTTAGTTTACCTCAGAAAGTGAATTTCTTAGTCAAACTCTGATGAACAATAATTTAACTCCCACCCATGCTCAAATCATTCTGGTATACAGGTACATGATACTCAGAGAAAGGCTGTATACATGTCTTGCTCTGTGGCCAACAGTAAACACAGAAATTAGTTCTTTTACCTCTGCATCTTTATTTGAACACAAATCACAAGATGTTGTCAATGCCTTTGGTGTGCTATATTCTATCAAGTGATATGCTCATACAGCCTTTGTATTCACTCAGTTAGAAAATAGAATTAAGCCTGGAGCTATACAACTGTGTCTGTCTTGATGTTATGCTCCATGTGATTTGCTTAGCAGAAAGTAATGGGTTACCTGATTAGAACCTGAATAAATCATCCCTATTTAAACCAGATTATCATAATTTAGCTTGGATGGAATTAGACCACAGGCTGTATTTGCAATCACATCACTCTAGGACAAAAAAAAAAATGAATGTTTCAAATAACTTTTTTGTACAATTTCTTAGTTGAAAAGTTTGTGTTTTCATGACAGTAGGAAAAAGGTTGGGTAACAGGGGGAAAAAACAGTGATATTTGTTAGCCTGTATGTCCAGTAGGCGCATTTTTGCTCCTTTATAGGATAACTCCAGTAAAGCTGTAGTGTTTCATGATTTTGTTTGCTTACATGTTTGTTTGTTTGTTTTTATGGAAGTCTTTAGTGCTAACTAACACTCCAAAATTGCATTATCTTCTTTACTGTACCTTCCTAACCCCAAACTATTTAACCATTATTCCCTCCCCACTTTATATCAGTGTATTCTGTTTTCCCTTTCTTGATACCCATTCTTCTTCATGGCTCCATACTAATTTCCTGACCTTGGTGGGTGTTTCAAATGAAACAAGAATGTCTAATTATTTTAAATTAACAAGCACAAATGAGTGGATAAATGTGATCTTTGTCAGATCACATTTTTCTGAAAAGGCTTACTCTACTGGAGTGTTTGGACAAAGAACTCTGATAGACCAACCCCTGATTAATGTAGGCTGTTGGCAATGTTCCTGCTCATTAACCTCTAGAAATTGAAAACAGAACCTTGTTGTTGAAGACATCACATACTTAGGTCATAGAACATGTAGTAATGAACCTTCATGAACCTTGGAAGCTTCATCCCTACCAGCTAGCCTTCATGGTCACGGAAGATGCTATACATGCTACTGAAGGAAAAAAGGAATCATCAGATTTATCCACATGTAAACCTGTGTTCTACAATAGTGGTCCTTCTGTCAAGATTGGCTCACTGATGCAATAGTGGCATAATGTTATGTGAGTGGTCATCCTCTTTCTGACAAGACATTAAGATGAACTTATACCGAGAAGAGGTCTTTTATTGTGTATGTATGTGGGTGGGGAGAGTATGAACCTGTGATTAGGCAGATCATTGGCTCTAGGGGAGATTTATATGCTTCTGGTGATTGCACATACTATAAACCAAGTCCTAATGCCCTCATTATTTCCCTAGATTAATGAATTTCTCAAACCTCATCAGAGATTCTTGTAGTAGATGACAGTTAACACAGGTACCCACAACTGGTCAAGGTGTAGGAAATAAGTCACTGTGGAATGTTCATCTCTAAATGGAATGACTATATAATACTTCTCTTCCATAGGCTTCTGGTTCATATAAGCAAAGAGGGCAGGAAGAGCCGGGGGCAGTGGACAACTGTAAGGAAACACTGTTTTATGGACGCAATATAGGAAATGATACATAAACTCACAGTGGTGTGATAACAATTTCAAAACATATACATACTCAAGCTGGATGGACTCCCGATATGCATAGGGGAGGTGGACATTAAGGGAAGCTATTAGTAACTGATAGCTGCCAAAGAGAAAACAGTGTTTAAAGGTATGTCCACCGGTATGGTTTGCAGACTCAATGGATGGCAGCACACTTAAGACAATCTCAGCAGTAGTGACAGGATTTGATGCTTTTTTTTAAAAAAAAATTGGTGGGCATAGAACAAAGGGTAGATCTGAAAGGAGATGGGGATAGAAAGATGAGTATGATCAAATACTTTATGTGAAATTTCCCAAATAACTAATGAAATAATTTAAAAATTGAAGAGTTTTACAATAATTTAATATAAATATACTTTAGAAGACTTTAATGGCAGAAAAGTCACCTCATCATATTTTAAACACATTGTTATGATAAGTTTGAAAACTTATTTGGCTTATATTATAGAGTCATTAAACATGAGTGGTGGAGTATAAAGTGTAATGTAAATTTTCTAGTAAGTTCAGCACTGGTATATGAACCTAAGCCATTTTCAACCTCTGTATGAATGGATAGTTTTAATGGCATCCTCCTCTGTGGGAGCCCCTAAAATATTTTAATATAGAGCCTGAAAGGATTTTCTTGAAGTAAAATTGAATTTCTAAATTGATAGTTGCTATTAAGTATAAAGTTGATGTAGCTAATTTTAATTTAGAATAAGAAGAAGCTGTTATAGTCCATTAACATTTGAATGCTCATGTGTCTAAAAGTCTTACAGTTGATGAATGTAAGAACACATTAATAGCATTCATTTATATAATTTTGAAAAGGCCTTATACTTTCATAGTGTAATAAAATCAACTACGAAATTTTATTTAAATTTTAAAAATGTTTTACTTTCATTCATTTAAGATAAAATGTCTTAGAAGGAAAATTCACAGAGATTAAGTTTTATTGTCACACACATGCATATAGACATATGACAAATACTTATTTTAGAATATATCATGAATTTATTCTTAAGAATGAAAGGTATTAATCCCTAAAGAAATTTTAAAAAGCAGTATGGAACCTTACTATGTAAAAAGCTTCAAACACAAATAAAAAAAGAATTTAAATGACATTACCCTACACAGGGAATACTCCTTTCCTCAGAAGCCATATGTCATTAAACCAAAAGCCAAATTTCATGAATAGGATGTTTTATTTTGCATAGCTTGCCAAGGGTCACAGAGACCCTTAAAACATTAGATGATATTACCATTATTTTTGATGGTCCACCAGAACATGATGGTAAAATACTTTGGCTGAAGATGCCACACATATTGTCTACAGGACATGTAAGAGTCAGGTTGATGTTGAATTTGAAGCTTCTTTCTTACTGGCTTGCTTTCATAATACAAGGAACTGTTATTCAGGCTTCTTTGTGAAAATGCTGTGTACACTTTTACCCAGCTATGAACCCTTGAGTGAAAATCATTACCTTCTTGGCAATAAATGCCCACTGGTACAATAGTACCATGATTATTGTTGGTGTAACCAACCGTTTTCTAACTGGACTTGAGGCCTACCACATAAGATAGAACGCATGCCCACAAATGTCAACTGGAAAAGAACTGACTGGATAGGTTACTGACCACATTTTTTATATTGCTAAATGGACATGGTACCAAATGTTTCTAAAAGCTCATGTTTATATTTAGTGATTAATGCATCTGCCCTTCTTGGGGAAACTTTTTGGTGGAGGAGGTGCCTGATACACAGATACACTATTGGTTAAAATACAGAGAGTAAGAGACTGTGGGTTGTTCAGCCCTAAATTGCTCATTTATACCACACCTCTTCTCCCCGAGGCTCAGGGATCATTGTGTATGAGGAATCAGTTTTTAAGAGACAGAACTTGTGGATTACTCTGTGAAACAGTGTTTTCCACATACAACATACCTGTTACACACAGGAATGCACAGTAGATGTGGTAGATGCTTCACAAGACCTTTGTGAAGATCAAGCTGGTCATATATCCCAAGACCATTGGGGATGTGCTCTTGAAGTCCCCTCCCTAACTACGGCACCACTAGGATTGATAGCTGCTGGGAAGGGTACTGCAATTTTCTTCAAGGTCAGTCCCATGTAGGTTGTTGATGATCTAGGGAACGGTCCTACAATTGTGTGGAAACTGGCCATATCAACTGGCCTTAGTGATTAAAAGAAAAATGAGGACATCAAGTTAGATGGAACATATTTAGTAAGGGAGATCTAGGAGGAGTTGCAGAAAAGGAAAACACATTGCATGTGTGTATGCAATTCTCAAAGCATAAATAAAAATATAGTTATAGATGCTACTGGTTTTATTGTCTTTCTCTTTTAATTTCTTTTCTGTGTTGAGAATCAAAGCCAGAGTGTTGTGCTTGCTAGGCCAAGTGCTCAATCACAGAGTAAAAAATATTCTATTAACTACTAAGTTTAGAATGTGCATAGTATTTATTAGAATAAAGAACCTTTTCTGCCAAAATTTAAGCATATATTAATACACATGATAACATATGTATTTGTTCATAGGTAATGTATTTTTCTTCATTGAAAGATAGAGAACAAGGGTGAATAAGACAATTTCTAATTGTTATTTTAAACAATTGAATTAAAAGAGTAAAAATTAGGCTAGGTGTGTAGATCATAGGTTGAGGACCTGATTAATAAGCACAAAGCCATGATTTTAATCTCTAATAATACAAGAAAAACTAAGAGAAAATATATTTAAAAATATACCATTCTGATAACAGCAATAACCACATGTTTGAGTATAACTAATTCATTTTCTTTTATTAGTTGAAGTCAATTTGATTGTAATGAGGAAAGTTTTAACTCAAAGTGGATCATGTTAATGATTCTCAAACTCTGATGTGTTTTGAGAGGTTGCAGAAGACCTCCTCTTCACCTTACTGGCACCCACAGGCATCCATCCACCCAATGATCCAATATGCCTGTGCTGTGGCTACCTACTGCCTTGTTAAACTCCCAGATGTTGCTCAAATCTTAGACGTTCTTTTAATTAAAAAAAAATCCTGGTACCAGATATTGAGGTAAAAGCTGAAAGATCAGAGAAGCAGAGCAACCCACAGCCACCACCTATTACCTCATTAGTTCTGTGAATCATCTGACTGAAATCCTTTGAGTCTTTACCTGGAAGGGTGTCAGCTAAACTGCCTTAGTTCTTGTTTCCTCCAGGCTTATATACCTTCTCTGCCCTGCTTTCAGTTCCTGGGATTAAAAGCTTGCATGCTTCCTAGTACTGGGATTGAAGGTGTGTGTCACTACTGCCTGGCTTTGTTTCCAGTGTGGCCTTGAACTCACAGAGATCTAGAAGGATCTCTGCTTCCCAAGTGATAGGATTAAGGGTGTCTGGCCTCTATGTCTAGTCTAGCGGCTGGCTCTGTTTTCTGACCTTCACGCAAACTTTATTAGGGTATACAGTATATCACCACACCTAGGTTTTGCTCACTGTCTATGTGTGTAAAAAAACACAACATAGTTTCAAGGTATATGATTCAAGTAACATGGAAGCAATGTGTGGTTTGTTTGTTTTTCTAAATATTTTGTTCTTCTGAGCAACATCTGCCATATTTTGTGTTTATCCTCAGACAGATTTCCCTAATACCACAATATGACAGCAGGCAGAAATTGAGACAAAACTCCTTTGTTCACTGACAGTTAAAAGGGAAGAACTCTCTTTTAGAATCACGAACTACAAGGCTTTCCTGAGGTCTTGTTGGACCAACGTAAGCATACACCTAACTATGAACAAATAATTATTACCAGGGAATTGTGTTATGTGTTAAGGTTAAGCTAGGGTTTCTGAATCATACCATATTAGGATTGATAATTATCTCAGTGGCTTTAACTAGAATACGTTCAGGAAATTACCGGTGGCATCTACTTTGCTTAGATATGCTGACTTCCTTAATGAGATAGAGAATGAACAAGGCTTGTGTCCTGTTATAATGACAGAAAGGGATAAACAGTAGCAACTAGGAAGCACTAGTACTCCTTCAGAGTATGGACAGAAATACTTTTATATATCAATATTTCATTTAAAAATTTGGAGAAAAGAAAGGCAACCCATGACCTACAAGTTAGTGATTAAATAACTATAGCTGTTTTGTAGTAAATACATTTTTCCTAAAATTATATTTGAAAAAATATAATTCCATCACTTCCCCTCATACTCTTTGCCATACTTTTCCTTCCTCCACACCCTCCAAATTAAATATAATTTATTTTACAAAATTGTTTTGTACAAGTCGTAGCACCTAGAAAATTTTTCTTTATGACAATAATTTATCAGGAGAATTTTTGCCTGCCTTAAAACAACTTTTGAAAGATTGAAATATTTTGAGGTTCTCTGGTACCCTTCTTTCTAACTTTAAATTTTATGACTTCATTATAGTAATCTCTCATTAATTTACATACATTGTTAATCTGTCTGATAATTTTTAAGACCTTTTGCATATTACAATGTTTACTAATCACCAATGACTGAAGGAATTTGAAGCATAAATTCTGATTAATGAAAGGGTAGTTTCAGCCATTATTTATGTATCATATAAGATGAGTTAAGCCAAAAGTTGAAAAAGAACTTTAGTGGATGTCTTCATTACCTCTCTTGAGCTCAACCATTCAGATTAGATTATCAATGATACTATTACTTATTGAATTAATGAGTACATTTTTTGATGAAATGTGGAAAATGTGCAGTGTCATAAAGGAAACAATGAATCAATCAAATTATTGTCATCTATCTAACAAAAAAACCCCATCAAATCTACTATTAAAATTGAAGACCAAATGTATATATCCATAAGGTAAGGACAAATGAAATTTAAATGAACTCAGACAACCTTAAACTGTTCCAAAAAATAATGTTCTAAACAATAATTTTGTTTCTCATCCCAGAAAAACTAATGGAATGAAATGGATATTAAACTGATAAAGTTGGAGGAAAGGAGTCCCTATGAAAAGCACATTAATGATCTTATCCCCATTTTCTAGGCACATTATTCCAATTCCAGGGACTTTATGCATCAAATTGCTATGCAAACATATTATTTCCCTGTTTCATTTTCTTTTTCTTTTTTTAAATTTATTTTTATTTCATCTGCCTTGGTGTTTTGCCTGTATGTCTGTATGAGGGTGTTGGATCCCCTGGAACTGGAGTTACAGACAGTTGTAAGCTGCTATGTGGATACTGGGAATTGAACCTGCGTCCTTTGGAAGAACAGTCAGTCCTCTCAAACACTGAAGCATCTCTCCAATCTCCACACCACCCATTTCATTTTCAAGTGAACATAAGGGTACCACAGATTCATTTAAAGTTTCTAACTACTGGGCAGCAATGGTGCATGCCTTTAATCCAAGCTCTAGGGAGGCAGAGCCAGTTGGATCTCTGTGAGTTCAAGTCCAGCCTGGTCTACCGAGTGAGATCCAGGACAGGCAACAAAACTACACAGAGAAACCCTGTCTCAACCCCCCCCTCAAAAAAAATTCTAACTACTAAAAACTGTGGGGAAATCTATACAAGAACTATTTATTTTTAATAGGAAAATATTTTGGTTTTATATCTAAGTTTTGTCCCTTTCTTGGTTAGCTTGATGCAATAGTGACTAGAAAGGAGACAGGAAATCACAGATTAACTCCTCTGGGAAAAGTCTCTCAGCCATGAATTTGAGTAACTAAAATAAAAAGTAATAACTAAATTAATTAACAAATAAAACAAAAGATGACTGTACTAAACCATTCTAAAAATGTCTTACATTCTTCTTTTCAAAGGATAATGTTGGTGGTCTTTTCCATTGTTTGTGTCGGAGAGGGGTAAATATTTATTTTTCATGATTTAAATTAGACAAAAGAAAGTGAAAAAATGTACTTGTAGAATAAATGACATACAATTGAAAATTGTGAAGTACACATGTATGGAAAAATCATAATGACCATATAATTAACATTTTAGAAATAATGATAATTAAAT
The DNA here is from genome assembly GCF_903995425.1 of Onychomys torridus. Classification (NCBI taxonomy): domain Eukaryota; kingdom Metazoa; phylum Chordata; class Mammalia; order Rodentia; family Cricetidae; genus Onychomys; species Onychomys torridus. Next base: position 47,573,469 of record NC_050453.1, on the reverse strand, counting down.
GTGTAAGTACTTATTCTATTAATTTTTCTTTTCTAAATGAAAGCTCTCTTATTCAGAACACAATAAAAGTTGATGTATGCTAAGAAATTGAAAAAAATAATTTGCGTTACACTTTTTTACATTTATTTAAGACTTCAGTTTGGTAGCTTCAAAAAAATGTATTTAACATTTCATCCAGAAAAATTCATCTCTATTATTTAAAAAAGTTGTAATCATACTATAGTTACATTATGTTCCCATTCCCTTTCCTCTCACCAAAACTTCCCATGAACCTGGCTTGTTTTCTTTCAAATTTATGGCCTTTTTCTTTGTAGTTTTACATACACAGACATACACACACACACTAAAACACATCCCTTCCTAAAAATATAAACACAACCTGTTCAGTCTGTATAATTATATATAATATATTTAATGCATATAAAATATTATAAATATGCACATTTTCAGGGCTGACTCTTTGATATTGGATAGCTATTGGTATTCAATGTGCTCTTCCCAAGGGAACTGAATTCTTTTCTACAGCTATCCACATTGTGTCATTGCCCATAGTACATGTGTAGTGTTGAACTCTACTGAGCCTTCTCTGTCTATGTTAGCATGTCTATTGTGGTCCTTCTTCAGATCAGTATTAGGAAGTCACACTGGTGAGGTTTCATGGTGTAGCTATTTATGTATTTATTGATGTATGCCATTTCTAGGAGACACAATATCACAGCAAATTCCCTGGTTCTCTGACTCTTGCAATCTTTCTGCCCCCTTTTCCTCAATGCCCCCCAGAGCTGGAAGTGCAGGATTTGCCTTGCATACAGTTGTAGATATATCAGTTTTGACTTGCTCTTGATTACATTTTACATTGGAAAAGAAGAGCAACTGAAGCCAGTCACTGGGGAAGGTGGAAAATAAGGGCTTCCTGAGTTTAACATCAATGGGGTGTAAGTTTTTACCTGAACAAGAATGGAGGAAGAGACCAACCAAGAAGTGAAAACTCCTTCCTACTAATGTGACTATTCTGTCTTACATATCTGTTACTATAGTGTCAACGATGTAAATTTCATGTACATAACAAAATTTAAATATATAAAATTGTTCTTAGTATATAATACAAGCTAAAATGTGAGTTATTTTGTATGCACTGCATTTCTTAAGACTCCAGAAATAAATTTTCTTTAGCATATAAGTTTTTTTTTTTTTTCTGTTTAGGAAGAATCCTTGGTATTATCTTTGGGTTCTAGGGTGTCTTTGTGGCACAAAAGGAGCCATAGTACCAATATATATTTTTAGTAAGAGAGGCAGAAGAGGCAATATGTGGCCCAGTAGAAATTCAGTCAGAATAAAGAGACCAAATTCAATTTAAACATCTAGTCCAGGGGAAGAATATAAAGACAGTGTTCTCCAGTGAGAAGACACCTACCACATGAAACTTCGTCTACTATAGGGGCAAACAACAGTCTCTGCCTGCTGGTGTTGTACCCGTTTCTTGAAGCTCCCAGAGACCACCAAGGAGCTGGTTTCTGATGCAAGCACATAAGGGTCCTTTTATTGTCAGGTGCAACCTTGGCCACCACCAGGCAGATGGAGGGAAATGTAGCAGCTGCCGCGAGCCCAGGTGTAAAGAATCTTTATAGGGAAAAACCACAAGCTGGAAATTACATGCTTTGGCAACATGGGATTGGTAGAAGGGATAAGGTGCAAGGTGATTTTTTTGAAACTATTGTTCTAGACTTCCACCACAAAACCACATTTGAAACTATTGGGTTGTACTTTTGGTGGGGAACTACAACCCACTGAACAGGAATATTTAGACTGCTCAGCGGGATTATCTAGATATCTTCAAGGGCTATAAACTGCAGAGAGGGTATCTGCAGGAGCATACTGCTCTGTATCTGTTCAAGTTGTCATGGCACATTCCTGAGGTCCTTCCTGGAATGAATACAGCATGTGGTCTAAGATGACGGTCTTCCCTAAGATGGGATCTGTATTGCCTTCACACTGGCTTCTTTCTGCCGCTAGCTTTTCCTATGTTGGCTTCTCTTCTACTTGCTAGCTTCTCTTTCTACTGGCTTCTCTGCTTACTGACTTCTCCTCTATCTACTGAATTCTCCCCTGCCTCCTGGCTTCTCCTCTGCTGACTGGCTTTTCCTCTGGCCTCCACAGCCAAGGGACATGTACTTTATGATGAAAAGACATTAAAGGAAATGAAAAAAAAATGTGAATGTTTTATACTTTATAAGTTGGAAAAATATATCAAAGAGCAATAAATACTTCAGTCATGAGAAATGCCTGAATGAATATATATTAATTTAATATTCCTTCCCTTCTGACTCTCACCCCTCTCTAAGCTTAGCTTAGCAGGTGGGAGCATTGAAGAAGAAATGAGTAGTGAGGAATAAATGTACAAATCAATTGCATAATTTATATACATATGCATTTGTCACCCTGAATTTAGTGGTATTTTGCATTTAAGTGTAATACAGGGGGAATGCAACTTATGCAGAAATAAATTTAGTTGTATCCAAGTTTTGGATTGGCTTATAGAAATGACCGTTTAAGTCCATTGGTTTCCATGCAAATCAGTAAATACCTGGTCAGTGAGTGTGAACACATAGTAAGAATGAAACTTTTGAACCTACTAGTTCAGCTTTAATGAAGGAGTGAAAAGTTGGATCAGAAAAAATAGATATGATATATAAGTGTATCATATATATGGGTATCATAAATGTAAATATTTATGTTACTACTACGTGAGGATGATCCTATTTTGTTCTATTTGACATATGTATGTACTGAACATGTATAGCTCCTCAAAACATTATGTGTTTGATGGAAGGCAAAACACACTTAAATACAACAATTTAGAATATAGATTTCAGTATCATCAGTTTATTTACTATTTTTAACTTTTTATTGATTCTTTGTGGATTTCACATTACGCATCCCATCCCATTCATATCCCAGTCCCTTCACATCCACCTTGCAACCTCCCCTGACCAAAACAATAAATTTAAAATTAAAAAAAAAAAATTCTGACACAGTCCACACATCTTTATTTGCAAGTGTTCATTGCAATGAGTCATTATTCTGGTTCAAGGTCTCTGGCTTCTAGTATACTCTCTGTCTGTACTGGGCCCTCACTGACTCCTCTTGAATATCCTGTTGTTGCCCTGTGTCATGGAGACCTTGCAGCTTTGGATCTGCAGGACTGGCCTCTTCACATGCTCCAGCAGTTCATAGATGGATTGGGTGTTAGGGAAGGCCAATCCTCTGTTTAGTTCCATAGCCCATTTCTTAATTGGACTGTTGGGCATTTTGATGTCTAATTCCTTGAGTTCTTTATATATTCTGGATATCAGCCCTCTGTCAGATGTGGGGTTGGTGAAGACCTTTTCCCATTCTGTAGGCTGTAGCTTTGTCTTGTTGACCTTGTCCTTTGCTCTACAAAAGCTTCTCAGTTTCAACAGGTCCCACTGATTGATTGTTTCTCTCAGTGTCTGTGCTACTGGTGTTATATTTATAAAGTGATCTCCGGTGCCAATGCATTCAACAGTACTTCCTACTTTCTCTTCTATCAGGTTCAGAGTAACTGAATTTTTGTTGAGGTCTTTGATCCACTTGGACTTAAGTTTTGTGCACGGTGACAGATATGGATCTATTTGCAGCCTTCTACACATTGACATCCAGTTATAACAGCACCATTTGTTGAAGATGCTTTCTCTTTTCCATTGTACATTTTTGACTTCTTTGTCAAAAATTATATATTCATAGGTGTGCAGGATAATGTCAGGGTCTTCAATTCGATTCCATTGGTCCACATGTCTGTTTTTATGCCAGTATCAAGCTGTTTTTATTATGGTAGCTCTATAGTAGAGCTTGAGGTTGGGGATTGTGATGTCTTCAGAAGTTGTTTTATTGTACAGGATTCTTTTGGCTATCCTGGGTTTTTTGTTTTTCCATATGAAGTTGAGTATTATTCTTTCCAGATCTGTGAAGAATTGTGTTGGTAATTTGATAGGGATTGCGTTGAATCTGTAGATTACTTTTGGTAAGATTCCCATTTTTACTATGTTAATCCTGCCTATCCATGAGCATGGGAGATCTTTCCATTTTCTGACATCTTCTTCAATTTCTTTTTTCAGGGACTTAAAGTTCTTCTTATATAGGTCCTTCACATGCTTAGTTAGAGTAACCCCAAGGTATTTTATATCATTTGTGGCTATTGTAAAGGGTGATGTATTGTAGATATAACCAGCTTGTTAAATAAGAAACACAGAACCGATTGCAGAGTTAAAATCCACAAGGTCAGAGCAAAAGCGGAAAACCTTACCCTTCACTGCTTCTGCGGTTCCTCCTCTCCACAAGAGACCTACTTCTGTGCGTCCTGTCTATTTAAAGACTTTCTGTTCTGTTTTCTCATTGGTTGTAAACCCAGCCACATGACCTCCTTGTCACTGCCTGTTTGTACAGACCTCCAGGTCGTCTATGGTTGGTATTGAGATTAAAGGCGTGTGTCCTGCCATGCTGGCTGTGTCCTTGAACACACAGAGATCCGCCTAGCTCTGCCTCCCAAGTGCTGGGTTTAAAGGTGTGCCCCACTACTGCTCAGCTTCTGCTCTGGCTTGCTCTGACCTCAAGGCAACTTTATTGACATACAAATAAAATCACATTTCAATACAAATAAAATATCACTGTATTTCCCCTTTTCTATTTTAATAAAAAGGAAAAAGTTATAACTAACATAAGAAAAACTATATACAAAAGTACAATAACTATATATACCATATATACAAGCAATAAATACCTAAACAATGTCTAGTCTATTTGTATTTGACAAATTCAGAGAAAATAATTCCATTATCTGTCCTATTTTGGTAAGTCCAGAATGTACCTGATTCACTTTTTATCCTAACTTATATAGCTAACGGAACTGTCTTATAACGTCTTTCAAATTTATACACGTACAGCTCTTAGTGAGTTTTTCTGAAATCCTTAACAAAGATAATTATAACCTTAACTAACTGATCTTCAACTCCCTCAGAGACCCAAGAAGGAAATAATACTACCTAATAAAAAATAAAAACAAGAAGTGCATACAAGCAGCTTTAAAAAAAATGTGAGTTGACAGAAACAGCCAGCTGCCTGGACAGTCAACTGAGGTTTCTCCGCAGTGTTGGGGCATCATCTTCAGCCTACAGGCTTAGCATATCTGACAGACACTTTTGTGAACTAAGATGTATACAAGGTCAACAGTTTGACCTCACATTTGGCGAGAGCAGTCCATGTACCAGAAACACCTGAATTCCATTACTGTCATGTCATGATTCAGGATTTTAAATTCTGGAAATTATTGGTGTCTTTTCAATTCAGCTGTCTATTTTTCTTGGCTGTGTATATGTGGCTTCATCTTGGCATCCTGTTCTTCTCCACATCTCTCTATTAATGTCAGTCTACAATTGAGAGAGGTGAGCTTAGTTATTCTTCAAGAATAACTGTTTCATCTGCTGTTCCATTGCATATCAGAAGCCATTGGCCCACTCCCTGTTCAGCTGCCTTTGAAGAAAAGGGCACGGTAACTTTTACAGATTGCAAAGGTCACTCACTTCAGGGATGGTGCCATATTGTCCTGGCTTCAGAAGATGCCTTTTGTTAAAGCCACAACCACATTTGTTTTGGCAAGAATTGGTAGTCCTTGGTTTCATGTCCTGTCTGTCCTGTTTGTCAGCAGTTGATTCAAGGATACTTTGTTGTCCAGTGGCTAACTTTTGCCACAATGAAAGTTAGCTCCATATGCAGTTTCTTCAATGCCCATATTTTCTCTGAAGTAGATTGGTACTGCCAGGAGCCGTCATGTCTCATAATCATAGCAAAAAAGAAAAATTCTTAAGTTATTAAAACATTTTAAATGCCATATTCTGTAGATCTCTGAAGGGTTTGAAGATGACCTGTCTATCTAAAATATATCTGTTTGATCTTGAAAACACACCTAATATGACTACAAGTTCAATTGTAATGTCTAACCACTAATTTTCATTTCTATATATCCTAATAGTTGGTAATACTAACATTCAAGGATTCGCAAATTGCATTACATTGTTAAATGAATGGTATAAATACAATATCTCGAACAAGATTAGAAATACGTGTATGGTATATTCTAACAATCTCAATCTCAATAATAATAATTTGTATACAATATAAAACAATCCAATTGAATGTAAAGTATTTAAAACTAGTAATTGTCTTTTCCTTTTTTTTAAACAAGCACCTTTTGCCTAGCCCTTTTCCTAACCCTTAACAACAACTTGTAACCAACCCTCCTAAACAATGAAAACTATCCCAGACCCAATACCCATAAAATGACCAAAAAACCACCCACCCCACACCACCCCTTTGGGAATGTGGGCGTCGAATTCTTAAAATTGCTTCCTGCTGGGTATGGGCGAAGTTATCTTTATTCTGAATAGAAAAATTTTGGGTTAATTGACAAATTCTAGGAAAGATAACTATATTCTTTGTTATCCATAATGCCAAAGTTCAGGGTTTATCTCAAGTCCTTATTAAAGCTGTCTTTGAAACTGGATCATCTCAGCTAGCCATCTCAGAATTGCTCTAAGCACTTTGTAGTCCAAGGCTGATCTGTAGATGATGTTTGTCAGCTTAGTGATATTATTTTCCACGTGGAATTGTCGTTGTGGGGCCCCATCTTCTTCCTGGAGATTTCATTTGATGTTAGGCCTGGCCGTGATTTCCTGCAGAAAACTGAAAAGAGACTCGAACACAAAGACATGTATAGGCAGCTAATCGAAGCCTTTTCTCTAAATTAATTAGTACTCTATATGACCATTATTATCTTAACAAAGTTTAATATATATATATCTTGTAAATTTTGATATAAAATTCATACTTTAAGAAAAGTTTAAAGAAACAGAATAGAATCAAAGAATTGAGATTAGTAATAGAATAGTCCCTTAATTAATTTAGTTTTCCTCCTGTCCCATGTCAGAAGATGGCTTTTTCTTCTGGTATGATACAGGGAGTTTTCATTTTCCTTTTAACAACATGCTTGAGTTTAAAGGAGGAAAGAGCCATTCTCCAACTCCAAAATCAGCTTGAAGCTTTAATTGAACTGGGACTACAAGAAGACTAAGATTATTAATTTTTTGGAGAAGAGCAGAAACAAACATTTAGGAAGATTTATGAAATTTTGTAGATGATATACCAATAGGCCATTTTACTCTTTTTCCTGGGACAGATGATTTGTCCTTTTTCTTCAGTTGTCTCATTTGTCCAGTGTTCTTCAGATTCCTTAGCCTTCATTCTCCTAAAAGACAAAAACAAAAATCCTTCCCCAAAACTAATTTTGGGGAGGTCCCCTTTTGACAAGTTACATCTGATTAAATGAAAAGGCATGTATTAATGGTATAAGTGAGTTTAAACTGGATGGTCATGTTGGTTGATGAACTATCATCTCTTCTAATTAAGAGGTCTCTCTTGTTCAAATCGAACCTTTATCAGTTTTGATGGTACCCACAGCTTATCTTCTCCTGCAGAAACAAAAGCAAAACCTCGTCCCCAATGTAACACATGCCCTGGTTTCCATTCTTAGGTCAGCACATCCTTGAAGTATATAGGCTGATTTAATTCTGTTGTTTTTTCTATTAACCAATGTCTCTCTGCAGCTGTTGTTGCTTTCTCATTAGCATCGAGAAAATTCAGAGTTAATAGAGCATTGTGCAGTCTATTTCTGGGGGTTTTTGTTACCCCTTTCTGTTTATTTATCATGTCCTTTAGAGTTCTGTTGGATATTTCTATAACTGCTTGGCCTGTAGGATTATGTGGTATATCTGTAATATGCTTTATATTATAATAAGCAAAAAACTTTTTCATTTTAATAGAGAAATATGCTGGAGCATTGTCAGTTTTAATTTGTGCAGGTATACCCATGATGGCCATAACTTCTAGCAGATGAGTGATTACAGAATCAGCTTTTTCAGAACTCAAAGCAGTTGCCCATTGAAATCCTGAATAAGTATCGATAGTATGGTGTACATATTTCAATTTTCCAAATTCTGCAAAGTGAAACACATCCATCTGCCAGATTTCATTCCTCTGAGTACCCTTTGGGTTACATCCTGCTGGTAATGGTGTCTGATTGTAGAAGGAACAAGTAGGACATTTCTTTACAATTTCCTTGGCTTGTTGCCAGGTTATGGAAAAATCCTTTTTTAAACCTTTACTATTGACATGATATTTCTTATGAAATTCTGAGGCCTCCAGCACATTTCCTATCAATAATTTATCAAACTCATCATTACCTTGTGATAGAGGGCCTGGCAAACCAGTATGGGATCAGATGTGAGTTATATATAAAGGATGACTCCTTTCCCTGATTGTATCTTGTAATTGAATAAATAGTGAAGTTAATTCTGAAGCATCAGGGATAAATTCTGCAGTCTCAATATGTAATACCACTCTTTCAGCATACTGAGAGTCAGTAACTATATTGAGAAGTTCTGAAAAATCCATTAATACCAACAGAATAGCATGCAATTCCGATTTTTGAACTGAATTATAAGGACTTTGAACCACTTCACTTAAATTTTCTGATTTGTAACCTGCCTTTCCTTGTTTGTTGGCATCTGTATAAAATGTACGAACTCCAGATATGGGTTTTTCACGTACAATTTGAGGCAAGATCCAATCAGCTCTCTTTATAAGATCAATTCTATTGCTTTTAGGATACTTGCTGTTAATTTCTCCCAAAAAATTACTGCAAGCTCTTTGCCAAGGTTCACTTTCTGTCCATAATTTTTCAATGTCCTCTTTAGTTAAAGGTACAACATTTTTCTGCTGGGTCTATTCCTGCTAATTGACGAAGTCTCAATTTTCCTTTCAAAATTAAGTCAGAGATTTTTTCCACATAAGTTTTTAATTTTTTATTTGGCTTATTTGGTAAAAAATATCCATTCCAATATAATATCTTCTCTCTGCATTAATATTCCTGTAGGAGAATGCTTAGAAAGTAAAATAACCAAAATGCAATCCAGCTTTGGATCAATACGATCTACATGTCCTTCATGTACTTTTTTTTCTACCAAGGCCAATTCTTTCTCAGCCTCGGGTGATAATTCTCTTGGACTATTTAAGTCCTTGTCACCTTCTAAGGTTTTGAACAAATTATTCAGTTCATCATTTTTTACCCCAACAATAGTTCGTAGATGAGAAATGTCCCCAAATAATCTTTGAAAGTCATTAAGAGTCTGTAGGCGATCTCTCCTAATTTGTACCTTTTGAGGTCTAATTTTTTGTAGCTCTATTTTATATCCTAAATAATTAGTAGAATCTCCTCTTTGTATCTTTTCAGGAGCAATTTGTAATCCCCAGCAAGGCAATATTTTCTTTACTTCTTCAAACATTCTTTCTAAAGTATCTGCATTTGAGTCAGCTAGTAAAATATCATCCATATAATGATATAGATTTAGGAAATTTTTTACGTATCACTTCCAAGGGCTGTTGTACAAAATATTGGCACAGGGTTGGACTAGTCAACATTCCCTGTGGGAGGACTCTCCATTGAAATCTTCTAACCAGTTGAGAATTATTGTAAGTAGGCACTGTGAAAGCAAATCTTTCTCTGTCTTTTTCTTGTAGGGGTATTGAAAAGAAACAGTCTTTTAAATCTATAACTATGAGAGGCCATCCTTTAGGTAACAGAGTAGGCAAAGGAATTCTAGATTGTAGAGAGCCCATTGGCTGAATTACTTTGTTAATTGCTCTAAGGTCTGTTACCATTCTCCATTTACCAGATTTCTTTTTAATAACAAATACAGGAGAATTCCATGGGCTGGTAGATTCTTCAATATGCTGAGCATTTAACTGTTCTTCTACCAGCTCTTCTAAAGCCTGGAGTTTCTCTGTTGTTAAAGGCCATGGATGAACCCATACAGGCTTATCTGTTAACCATTTTAAAGGTAGAGCTGTTGGTGCCTTTGGAAGATTATCAGTTTTTCTGCCCTGTTCTTTTATAATATGGATGGCTGGTGACCACTCATTAGAATAATACCTTCTAATATTTCTCTCAGAAAAATGTGCTAGTTTATGATTTATTTCTGAGGTTGGAGGGATGTTAATCTGTTAATCTGAGTATTCCATTGTTGTAACAGGTGTCGACCCCACAGGTTCATGGCTATGTTAGCCACATATGGTTTTAATCTGCCTCTCTGTCCTTCTGGGCCTATACATTCGAGCCATCTTGCACTCTGTTTAACTTGAGATAATGTTCCAATTCCTAACAGTTGAACATTTACCTCCTGAAGAGGCCAAGATGGATGCCAAGATTCTGGTGCAATTATGGTAACATCAGCACCTGTGTCTACCAGACCAGACAACAAAACACCATTTATGCTTATTGTTAATTTTGGTCTTTGTTCATTTATAGAAGTTTGCCAAAAATTTTTCTTTATGGTCTCTCCTGAATTTTCTGTTCTCTCTGTCTCAGTTGTTCCATTACTCTGAGTAGCCTGGTTTATTCCAATAGGCATTTGGTTATTTAACTGCTCTGAGTAGGGGTCTCCTCTACGATTGCAGGAAAGGTCTGAACTGGATTCAGTGTAGGCGCCTGCCTGAGGCCCCTCTGGGAGTTTCCCAAAGACTGAGGCAAAGTATTACCTTGTCTGTCCCTTGTTGATCTACATTCATTGGTCCAATGTCTTCCCTTACCACACCTTCTACATACTCCTGAAGGAAGGGGCATTCTGTTGCCATTGTTCCTTGAAGAAACATTGTTTCTAGAAGTGCCCTGTTTACAGTCCCTTTTCAAATGTCCTTGCTTTCCACATCCAAAACATCTAACATTCCTCAAACCTCTTGAAATTGCTTCTCCTACCCACATATTATCATGATCATGAGCCTCAACATTAACCGTGTCTCTAATCCAATCTTCCAAGGGTGCAGATCTCGCCTTTAACGGCCTGATTATTCTCTTGCATGCTTCATTTGCGTTCTCAAAAGCCAAAGATTCAATTATTATCTGGCTAGCTTCTGAATTTGGGACCATTCTCTTTACTGCTGAAGTCAGTCTTTGTAAGAAATCTGTGAAAGATTCTTTTGGGCCCTGTATAACCTTTGTAAATGACTCCGTTTTCTTCCCTGGTTCCTCAACTCTGTCTCATGCATTCAAGGCTGCCATTCGACATAGAATTAGAGTTTGCATATCATATAAACATTGTGTTTGCACTGCAGCATATTGGCTTTCTCCAACAAGCTGATCCTGGAAGATTTGTATACCACTATCACTACATTGTTTTGCTATGTTTTTAGCTTCCTGTTTGAACCACATTTGCCACTGGAGCTGCTGTCCGGGTTCCAGAACCGCCTGTGCCAGCTCCCGCCAGTCCTGTGGTATAATTCTATTATAAGTGGACCAGGAGTTTAACATTTGTTTTACATATGGAGAATGCATGCCATAAGATACTATTGCCTCCTTAAACCTTCGTAAGTCTAACATTTCAACTGGAGTCCAAATATTTTGTGTAGTCATTTGACCAGGTTGCTGTTGTATGGTTACCGGATAAATTAAGGGTGATTGTGTGAAAACAGGCTTTCTTTCTGTAACCTTATAATCCAATCCTGAAACAACTTCACTGTTAATTTCTTCTGTCTGAATCTGAATTTCTCTATAATTCATTTTAACAGGTTTAACAGGTTTTTCTGAAATTTTTATCCTGGCACTTAAATTGACCATCTTTTTAAATAGTAAAATAAGGATAAGAAGATTAATAATGTACATAATTTGATCAACATTAATCTTCTCATATAGTTGTTCCATTACCATACTGCCTAAAATTTCAAACAAAGCCCAATTTTCTTCCAATGTACATATAAAACCCATTTTTTTTAATGTGGAAAAAAATCTCTTTTAAATAGTTTCCTTTAAAATATCTGATATAAATGACTTACCAATTCTGCGTAGAACAGTAGAAATCCGAGGGAATTTCCAAACAGCTACCTAGCGTCCGAGGTGGGAATCCAGAGAGAGAGACAGAGAGAGAGAGAGAGAGAGAGAGAGAGAGAGAGAGAGAGAGAGAGAAAGAAAGCGTAGCCATGTTCTGGCTAAAAGCTTGAATCCAACCGCTTCAATGTTCCAGTCTGAGCCGAGTCGAGCCTGGGCTCTGGCTTCCTTAAGCTCCGACGGACCACGTGCACTGGCGTTTCAGCCAAAAGCAGCCTATCTGCAGTTGCGTGTAGCTACTGCAATTAGCGGTAGCTCCCGCAGGCCTGAGTTGTTTGTAGCACCGGCTTTTTAAGCAAGTAACTCCAGCTGCGGCTGTAACCGCCCATAGCTAAGGTAGGTTGGGCCTGAGTCCTAAGCTGAGCTAGGCCTGGGTTAGACGGGGCTAAGCCGGAGCTAGGGAGCCAGGCCCGCCCAGGCGGGAAGCCGGACCCACTGCCAAGGCAAGCGGTTTTTTAATGAATTCTTGCCACATTGGGCGCCAATTGTAGATGTAACCAGCTTGTTAAATAAGAAACACAGAACCGATTGCAGAGTTAAAAACCAAGAGGTCAGAGCAAAAGCGGAAAACCTTACCCTTCACTGCTTCTGCGGTTCCTCCTCTCCACAAGAGACCTACTTCTGTGCGTCCTGTCTATTTAAAGACTTTCTGTTCTGTTTTCTCATTGGTTGTAAACCCAGCCATATGACCTCCTTGTCACTGCCTGTTTGTATAGACCTCCAGGTCATCTATGGTTGGTATTGAGATTAAAGGCGTGTGTCTGCCATGCTGGCTGTGTCCTTGAACACACAGAGATCCGCCTAGCTCTGCCTCCCAAGTGCTGGGTTTAAAGGCGTGCCCCACTACTGCTCGGCTTCTGCTCTGGCTTGCTCTGACCTCAAGGCAACTTTATTGACATACAAATAAAATCACATTTCAATACAAATAAAATATCACTATAATGTATCTCTGATTTCCTTCTCATCCTGTTTGTCTATTGTATATAGGAGGGCTACTGATTTTTTTGAGTTGATCTTGTATCCTGCTATGTTGCTGAAGGTTTTTATTAGCTTTATCGGTTCCTTGGTTGAATTTTGGGGGTCACTCATGTATACTATCATGTTATCTGCAAATAGGGAGAGCTTGACTTTTTCCTTTCCAATTTGTATCCCCTTAATCTCTTTATGTTGTCTTATATCTCTGGATAGAACTTCAAGTACTATATTGAATAAGTATGGAGAGAGGGGACAGCCTTGCCTTGTTCCTGATTTTAGTGGTATTGCTTTGAGTTTCTCTCCATTTATTTGGATGTTGGCTGTTGGCTTGCTGTAGATTGCTTTTATTATGCTTAGGTATGTTCCCTGTATTCCTGATCGCTCCAAGACCTTCATCATGAAGGGGTATTGAATTTTGTCAAATGCCTTTTCTGTATCTAGTGAGATGATCATGTGGTTTTTCTCTTTGAGTTTGTTTATATGGTGAGGTATAATGAATATGGAGGACTGTGTTCCAAATCATGTATACTATCAAGAATTATTATGAATAGTAATTTGAAATTTTACCTACAAATAATGAGAGTCAATAGGACCCTCTAAATGTCTAGACTGGAATTCAGCACAGTTAAATTAAATTTAAGGAAGAGGCACTTCTGGCAAACTGACTTCAACAGTCCTGGTTGCCTCTTTCTACAGAGGCATTGATTGAAAATGAATAATGATAAGCTTGAGTCTAATCCACATCATCAGTAGCCCTGAAGAGATGAAACAAGAAACATTTTGTAACTTGACTATGAGGCATATTATATGCAAATTCTAATACAAACCATCTGTGAATAATTGTGTAGTACTACATTAAGATGGGATGACAGTTATAGTATGTTGTTGAAATGTATTAAATCTGATAATGGGCGTGATAATAAACACCTGTAATCTAAGCACATAAGTGGCTACAGCAGGAAGATTATGTAAAAATCCAGGGAATAGATTGTGTAATATCTTAATGAAGAACTAAAGAACTGAAAACCAGCTAAATAAGTAACTTTTGTCCCCACACTAAGATTCTATTTTTCTTCTTAACATGCTTACAGAAGCTTTTCAATTTCAATCCACAATGGATATCGTATAAAAGCTTTTCAATGTAGTTTTTAGACCAATTGAATGAATTTAGAAATGAATACAACAATCCACACCTTCTCAAGATTATATCTTAATTATTGTCTTCTAAAATGATGTCTCTAGACAACCAACCCAAAAATATTTTAATGGAATTAACTGTGGCATCATCAACAAAATATAATCTGTAGCAAAATAACAGAAGAAATAACCATCTAGTCATAAACCACTGATACACTAACTACAATTACCACATACACCCCAGCAAACTTTGGCTTTTATCATTATGAAAACTACTGAATCAAACATTCCACAGTGGATTTACTGAGTATCCGTAGGGGAAATATGACATTCTATGCATGCTACCAAGAAAGCCCTCGAAATTACAATTCTTTCATGAGTACTTCCCTCTCTAGACCTCAGCTGCTTTTTTGTACACTAGTTCCTGTGTACTCTCTAGAAAGGTAATCCTACAATTTAAGTGAATGTCTGTGAGGCATATTTTGTGAGTACAAGAATATAAGTGTAAAATAAATATAAAATAATTATAATTTATTTCAAAATAATAAAAGTTAATAGTGAGTTCTGGAATCTAGCACTTGAAAGAAGAAATTTTAATAGTAAAATGCAGTATGTTCTTACATTTAATTAAATTCTCTTCCCTAATCCTCTTTACTAGCTTTAATTTCAGTATCTCTCCCTATAGCTAGAGATACACAGCATTTCAGCAACTTTATTCAAGGGCAGAATAAGGCCCCTGAGATAGCTGCTTCATAACTGCTCAGGAAGTTGGTGCAGTTTGCAATAATACAAACGTAGAGCCTGCTTTTTTTTTTTTTTTTTTTTTTTTTTTGGCACATGCACATGTACAGTTTCTTCAAAAAAGAGAATTAGCCGTTGATAAGCCAATTCAAGAAACACATTACCAGCTGAAGTCAGCAGCACTGGAAATAACCATATTTTAATTGTGCTATGTTTAATAATGCCATTTTTATTAAACAGGATAATATGTTTTGTTTGAAAGAATCATTAAATACTCCACATTAATTAGACTAAATAAATTTAAGAGAGAGGGAGAAAAGAGATGTCTTCAGGTATAATGCAGTGTTAAGCCGGTGAAAGGGTTGACATGCTTTAACCTTTTGTTCATCTCTCTGGTTTAATTTGTCACAATGAATCCAGCCCAAAGGAATCATGATGAGCAATTTACCTGCAACACTCAACCCACCTGACAGATAAGCTGTTCAAAAATGTAACACAATTGACGTTAAGTGGGTTGTTTGTATGAAAGTTGAATCTAAAATAATAAAACATCTGAAATCTTAAAATTCCTCAACAAAAACAGTTTTTATTCAAAAATGTTAAAATACTTGACACCATCTCTTCAAATGCTTCCTTAATTCCTTGACTTCATTTCATGGCATAGAGAAAGGTTTAAATGCATGAAACCAATTTTTGTTTTGTTTTGTTTTTTTTGTTGAGACAGGGTTTCTCTGTGTAGCTTTGCACCTTTCCTGGATCTTGCTCTGTAGACCAGGCTGGACTCGAACTCACAAATATCCACCTGGCTCTGCCTCCCGAGTGCCGGGATTAAAGGCGTGTGCCACCACCGCCCAGCAGAAACCAAAATTTTATAGTGACTACAACTATCTATTAAATTCATTTTGAACAATCAAATGCAAATTTTAATATAACTTTTATGATAGTACACTCAAGCATAGTTTTTCAACATGATTTAAAGTTTACTGGCTAGAAATGTGAGTTATGTACAAGAAAAATCTTTTAAAATATATCCGTGATTCCTTTTTTTCCCCCCCAGAGCTGAGGACCGAACCCAGGGCCTTGTTCTTGCTAGGCAAGCACTCTACCACTGAGCTAAATCCCCAACCCCGCCCCCCATGATTCCTTTTTAAGCATAAGATAACACTGGACAATGAAAAGGTAGTACAGGGGGTATTGAGTTTGTCTAAATTTTCATACCATACATTTTATGTATATACACATATGTAAATGTGCGTGCATATGTAGCCTTACCTGCTGTGCATTTATTACTGAGTTAAACTCCATATACATTTCAATGTGCTCAGCATGTTGATGTATCAGTGTGGACTGTGTTGAAAGCTCAGGGAGTAAGTGCTGCACACTGATTGATAAATGGCATTTTACTCCCCTCTTTATGCAGATCCCTTTGCCATCAGATGCAATCTCAGTTTCACATTAGTTAATACAGCTCTTGGTTCCCGTGATGATCTTAGAGAATATACTAACAATATTTGCTGTACTTATCAAGCCTACGCATATGGGTAAAACACACTCATCTTGTCCACATGTATATTTGCTGGCAAATTTAATATCATGGTATGTGCCCACATCCTTCTGTTAAGAGAACAGAATCCCAGACAACATGTCCTCTCCTATTAAAACCAACACTATTTTTAGGAATTGAAGGGTATTCTCAGGTCCATGGCAAAGTGCCTTTCAAATGAGTAGCATTTTCTTCAGATACATTCTCTTTAAAACTTGAGATTAATGTCTTGCCATAATAACTAAGAAAATAAGAAATTAAATTAACTAAACTTTGCAAGAGTAAGTTATTTTATTAATATTTTTCATACTTTATAAGAAATAAAATATAACTTTTGATGAAAATTAATTTTGTGTTGGTGCCTAATATATATTTTGTGTTCTCCTTTTCCAATTGATAGCTGAGATTATTTTTTTGCCCTACAATTACTGGAGTTTTACATTATAACAGTGAAACTTGAGATTTCTATAAGAAAGGGATAGTTTGAATTTTTCTTTCTTACATTTATTGAAAAATAATATGAAGAAAGGAAAAGTGCATACATAATTTAAACTATTATTTATTAAAGATGCCTTTCTTTGCAATAACAGGTATATTAAGAAGGGTCTAAATTAACCTTTTCATATTTCTTTTAGCTTGACACTGCCCCCTCTACACTGTGCTGTAAGTCACTCTGGCTGCAAAATCATCCTGCTTATGGTCTCCAGCCAACCAAGTTTTAGCTGAGTAAAGTTTCATTCTTAAACTCTCTTGTCTGGGACAGGTCTTTTTATCAGTCAACATAGGATATCAGTAGTTCCAACTCAAACAAATGGTGAGATTAAACTATGATAATTTCTTTGTCTACAAGTTAGCTGCTGACCTAACTTTCAGTTATTGCAAATTCTAGAGGATGTTGTCACTGGTATAATCAGTGCAATGGCTATCCAGGTTGGCATCATTCAGTATTATTTTGTTACTTTAATTTCATATTTGTGTTATGCAGTGTCATACATAGACCACAATATAATATAAAGCACATTTTAATGGCAGTATTAATCAAGAGGGCTGGAGCATTTTTGAAGCTAATCTCTAAGGAGACTTTTGTTGTCACACTTCAAAGTACTTAAGCAATCTTTTGCTCCATTTTAACTTAACACTTTTGTCTATATTCACCAAGTAAAATGTTAGTGGTTTAAAGATAGGGGCTATTCAGCCATTATATTCTCATAATATATTGTTAACTGACAAATATGGTGTCCACAAGCAAATTTGTAATGTCTCCTCTCCCATCTCTTGTATTATGTGTAAACTGATAAGAGGAGCTTGTTTTATGTAAGAAGAAGAAGAAGGAAGAAACAGGCATACTATGCTTTCTATCACAGCTGTTAAAAACCTGGCCAGTGTTGTACATTAGGTTCAATTTTTGTCATAGAGAAGTTCATCTCATTCATTTTCTTTGTGTAAATCAACTCAGAAAGCCTGTTTCCTAACAAAAACTGAGGAAAAAGATCATTTCTGTGTATTGCAATTTGATATTTTCAGCTTTTTATACAACAATTTTAATGTAGATGTGGTGGTTTATACTTGTAACCCAGCTCAATAAGCTGTGGTAGGAGGATTAGCTTAGATTTTAGTGCAACATGAGCTATATAGTGAGTTTCAGGCCTTCCTAGGGTAGAGTGTGAAGCATAGAGTATTTGCTGATCAGCTGATTGACAGTGGAATCCCATGTGTCATATTGCTCACCATGAAATACCCTTAGCACACCTCACAGACTGAATTTAGTAATAAAGGCAGACTGGGGGTTACCTTTCCTCTTATCCATGTCATAGGTGGAGCAAAGAGACTTAGGGAACTTTTTCATGTTCCATTTCACATTGTAAAAAACTCAGAGCTTTCCCATACCAAACTATCTGAGCACTGCTGGATTTTATCAACTTCCACAGTTTACATTACTCCCTGCAAAACACCCATGCTTGTCAGGTTCATTTTATGCTTAACACCAATTCCTTATGCAGACTCAACAGTCAAATGTTTTCTCACCTGAAACTTTAGGTTGTGGGACACAATACTTCCACATATATTTTTCTCTACTTTTCCTTTGTAGATTCTTGCAACCTGCCCTTCCTTGGCTTTTCCTTCAGTATGTTACAGACCAGTGTTCACCTCCTTTCATATCCAGAAACTCACATCATCATAAAGTCTAATACCTTAACTTTCCCAATATCTGAATTTGCTTTGTGATCTTAATTTTTACTACCACACAGTCTTCCTTCAAATAGTTCATTCTTACAGTTGACTCTCTCCCATAGTGACTGTGGTGCTATTTCATGGAAGGAAATATGACACAGTTGAGGAGATGCTCCCAATGTCCAAATATCAATTGTCCTCTCCTTCACATCCTCTTGTCTCCTGTTGTTAATGTTCTCAAAATGTACAAACCTGTTTTTTTCTATTAAAAAGAAAACATTCATTTAACCCATAACTGCCCAGTCTTTGTACTGTGGATATAAAAACAAACCAAGAAAAATTGTATGTGTTTGTATTTCAAATTATTCAATTTAATCTTATTTTTAGCCAGAATTTTTTACTATACACTCACATGCTTTCTTATAAAAGTTGAAAACAAAAATGTCCATTGTTAAAATAAGTACCCTGTAGAGGTACAAAGATTATAAGGGCCAGATAGATATTTAGGGATTTGCTATATGATTGGTCTTCTAGTAATGTCAGAAGCTACTCCCACATGTTGTCGTAAACATTACTGCCCAAACATGAGTTGAATAAGGATGAAGTCTATAGATGTGACAAAGTGAACAGAGGCAAAGCCCTACAGAAAGAAATACAGGCAACTAGGAAGGCTAAAAGACAGAGAAATAATATCCCCAGGACTGACTTAGTACACCAATTGATTCATTACCCATCAAATGATAGCTCTAAAAACATATACATACAAATAACATACAGATTTAGCCATATATTTGTGTGTGTGTGTGTATATGTGTGTGTGTGTGTGTGTGTGTGTGTGTGTGTGTGTGTGTGTGTGTGTGATAATGAAAAATGAAGCCATGAATTTGAATAAGAAGAAGGAAGAGTATATGGGTTGGTTTGTAGTGAGAAATGTAATTATATGACAATCTCAAAATATTTTTTATTTCAAATTTTATTTTTTATACGGATATTTGTGTTTCAATTTTACATATCAGCCATGGGTTCCCCTGTCTTCCCCACTCCTACCTCCACCTTCCCCCTAGTCCCTCCCCCACTTTGCATCTCCTCCAGGGCAAAGACTCCCCTGGGGATTCAGCTCAACCTAGTTGATTCAGTACAGGCAGGTCCAGTCCCCTCCTCCCAGCTTGAGCAAAGTGTCCCTGTGTAAGCCCCAGGTTCCAAACAGCCAGCTCATGCACTAAGGACAGGTCCTGGTCCCACAGACTGGATGCCTCCCAAACAGATCAATCTATTCAATTGTCAAACTTATCCAGAGTGCCTGATCCAGCGGGGGGCTCCACAGCCTTTGGTTCATAATTCATGTGCTTCCATTCGTTTGGCTATTTGTCCCTGTGCTTTTTCCAATCTTGGTCTCAACAATTCACACTCTTACAGTCCCTCCTCTTTCTCGACAATTGGACTCCTGGAGCTCCACCTGGGGCCGGCTGAGGATCTCTGCATCCACTTCCATCAGTTATTGAATGAGAGTTCCAGCACAACCGTTAGGGTGTTTGGCCCTCTGATCACCAGAGTAGGTCAGATCAGGCTTTCTCTCAACCAAGATTGGAGAGGCACAGGGACAGTAGTTGAGTAGTAGAGTAGTAGTTGAGTAGTAGTAGTAGAGTAGTAGTAATAGTAGTAGTGTAGTAGTAATAGTGTAGTAGTGTAGTAGTAGTGTAGTAGTGTAGTAGTAGTGTAGTAGTGTAGTAGTAGTGTAGTAGTGTAGTAGTAGTGTAGTAGTGTAGTAGTAGTGTAGTAGTAGTAGAGTGGTAGCAGCAGCAGCAGTAAGGATGGTGGCGGTGGTGGAGGTGGTGGTGGAGGTGGTGGTGGTGGCGGTGGTGGTGGAGGTGGTGGTGGTGGTGGCGGCGGCGGTGGCAGTGTATGGGTGCTTAAGTGCCTATGCATGTGTGTGGAATGGAGACTCTGCTTGCCATAGTATATCTGTGGAGGTCCAAGGACAACTTTGGATAATTGGTTCTGTTACTCCATATTCCTCTAGTCTCTGTGGATCAAATTCAAATCTCCTGGCTTATGTGCCAAGTGACTAAACCTCTCAAGTTTTCTCATCTGTCCCAGTCTCCCTTTTAAAATACAGTGTAGTTACTGAAAAAAAAAATATATCAAGTTTTGGTCACTCATGCCTAAAAGACATTTTATAGCTAATAAAGGATAATAGTGAAAATTTCTCTAGCCTTTGAATTTTTATTATATACATTTAATTCTCTTCATTATTAAGTACAAAATGGTGGACTCTGGTATATGTCATTGTTTTAGTCTAGAATATTCATGTAGCTCTAAAATGGGATATATAAAACAGGATGTAGTTATAACTCCAAAGTTATGAAGCTTAAAAATTCCCCATGAAGATGTTTCTAGAACTACATTCTTTCTTTGGAAACCAATAAATAATGACTTTTACTCTCTTTGTAATTTTAGATAACTGTTAACATACTGTGTCATTCTTTGGCCTGTAAATACTTGATTCCAATCTCTGCCAGTCATGCACTTACTATCTCAGTTTCTCCATTATTAAATTTCCATATTCTTCATTAAAATATCAGTTACTGGATTAAAAGGTACATCAATTCAGTGAAAGATCAGTTTCAAAGATACTATAGCCAATAAGGTAAAAGTAGGTATTCTCATCAAGTGTTGAGTGTGAAAAATTGGAAATTTGTTTTAGGGTCACCATACAATCTAGTACCCTGAAACATATGGAATCAGATGGGAATTTAAGAACATTCTTGTTTGATGTTTTAATTTTATTTGTTTTGATTAACTGTGTATTTTTTCCTACGCATTATATGCAAGTGAATGCTAAATGCTAATAGAGTGCAGTGCAAAAAAAGACTCAGCTATCCAGGAACTGCTGTTACAGACTATCCCGTGGGTGATGGAAACTGAACTTATGTCCTTTGCAAGAGCAGAGAATGTTCTTAAAAACTGAGCCGACTCTCCAGTTCCCTATATTGATCACTTTAATCTCATGAATGCTAAAAGGAGAAGCAATTTCCTACATTATCTGAAATATCTGAATTTGTAAGTGGATGTCAATGCTGTTTCCTTTTTATGGGAAGTCAGGAAGAAATTCTTTTCTAATCCACAGAATTACTTTTCTTCAATATGTATTCCAACATTTAATATGGATATTGTTCTCTTCAATTTATATTATCTCACTGTTTATTCCTTCAACATCATGATTAATATGCAAGTATATATGAGAAATAGGGTTTCCTTTGAACTCCACTTTGTTGTGTTCAGAAATGACTGAACTGAGACATAGTAGGGAATCTTATTCATTAAATCATCTTGGTGAGAGATTCAGAGGAAATTAATATTCCTGGAATGAGAGAAGTGACAGTTCCGACATACACATGAAGACTGTCATGAATTGGAGGTGGAATGAGGAAGAGAGATATGTCAAGAATGACATTACATGCCTTGTTTGAGTGATAGACAAGATCAAAATGTCGTTTATTTAGAAGAGAAGGTATACTGGATAATCAGGTTTGGAAGGAGAACATTAAAGCCTAATTTTAGATTTATTAGGCTTAAAAGGCATTAGACTACCAAGTAGAAATATAGAGAATGAAGTTAAGCATTATAGCACAAAATTCACACACAACACACAAAACCTACAATGGAAACTTACATTGGTGGATCATTAACACAAGATGGTGTTTATAGCCAACAGAGCTAGATAAATTATTCAAATACATCAGTATCAACATAGAAAAAAAATGAGGGTAGTATTGAGTTAACTAACTAAGACAGTTAACTGGAATGAAGTAGTGTGCCTCATTACAGTGAAAGATAATTTGTTTTCAATGATATGGAAAAAATGAAAATCTTTAGAAGCAGTTAATATTAGTTAAATTTAGTAAAGCTCCTATATAAACATATACAGGTCTTTAAAATATGAAAATACTAAAATATAATCATCACTCAATCTAGAAATCTTACTTCTGAATATTTTACCAATAACATTTGCAATTAATATGCTGAACAGATGTATACACTCCTTCGCTCCTATCTTAATCTCATGATTTTTGCCAAGAAAGACTGAGGAGTCAGATGCTGGGGTGAAAACCTGCTCATTCAGAGAGGCTGAGGAGCAACCCAGGAACCTGAGAACCAGTGCCTCTTCTCTCATCCTAAACCAAAAAAGGCCGCCAAACTCAATGTCCTGCCTCCCTACTTCTCTGTGCATTTCTCTGTCAGTTTTCAGGAAGCCCTCTTACTTTCTATGCCTATTTCCTGTCAACTCATTGTTGTCTCTGCTTTTTGCCCTAAGTTGACTTTATTTAATTAATGCCATTTTGGAGTTCACAGTGTGATCAAATATCCTTCAACACATAATAACTGAAATAAGTAAAGCAGAATGAAAAATCTGGTTGGTCCTAAAATGAGCTATGGGTTTTGGCTAAAAGTTGTGGTGTTTGTGCAATAGAGAGATGATGGACAGGAAGATTGTTTGTTTTTGTGCTTCTTCTATGAACTCAGCTAATGTCACTATAATAATACTAATTTTACTGATATTACACACACACACACACACACACACACACACACACACACACACACATATATGGTGCATGGGCAGGCTTTGGGGAGCCCGGCTCCTGTGGTGTAACACCTTGTGCAGGCTTGGTGCAGTGTGTGTGTGTGTGTGGGGGGTGGACCTGCCTAGGTTCAGTGTGTCAGGCTCTGCTGACTCCCCATGGGAGACCTTGAGTAGGGGGGATGTGGGCATGAGGGGTAGCTTGCGATGGAGGGTTGAGGGGTGGGAGGAAGGAGGAGGTCGGATCTGTTGGTGGTATGTAGAGTGAGTAGAAAATTTCTTAATAAAGAAAAAAAAGAGAAAGAATGTTTAGGTGAGCAAGCATCTTATATTTTCAAAAAACGATCTTGCACTATGTATTAAGTGGAAAAAATATATACCGTGCTGCAACCCAAACATTTTAAACAGGCAACTTTTATGATCTGCTTCTTAGTTTTTTTTTTGTTTGTTTGTTTTGTTTTTTTATTCTTCATGAACTGAAATGTCTACAATTAAACAGCGTTTCAAGTTCATTTTGACAATACAGAGTGCATTGGGCTCATCAAGTACCATGATAACCACACTATAATTCTATTAATGCTGCCTAGGATTATATTATTAACTTCAGCTAGGTTGTCTTATTATTTCCTTTGATTAACTCAAAACCCCAGGATCTCTGGTACATGAACTGTTTTCAAGCCAAGCTTCTCTCAACTTCTTACTTCTCTTATTGATTTCCAGAAATTATTTCTGGAAGTTTGCATTTATCTTTATTAAGCGTCATCATTTGGCCTTACCAGATTGTTCCTTTGAAATTCATTCTGGTTCTTCAGACAGCAATTAGATAAAATAGCTTTGGTTTTAACAAGATGCCAAAGGGAATTGGAGAAGCATACTTTAATTGCCCATTCAAATTAATCAATAATAATGATCACAAGAATTGAGGTCTACCGTGATCAAGTAGAATCTCCTTTCAAGATAACACAAATTCAATGAGAATTAATTTATAGTGATTCATCACTAAAAGATATTCTTCCTTGTTTTGTTTATTTGGAAGGTGCATGTGTGTTTTGCATAAATGTATTGCTATGTATCATTTGCATGCATGATGCCCACAGAAGCCAGAAGTGGGCATTACAATCCCTTTAGCTGAAGTTGCTGATACTGTTGAGCAGCCATGAGGATGCTGGGAATTGAACTCAGGTCTTCTGCATCCACAGTGTTCTTATCTGCTGAGCCATCTTTCAGGCCCAAATGAAAGTGTTTCTTGGTGCTCAAGTACTGGAAATGACTTTTAGAAGTTTACATAAATACTGCTAGTCACACTTTTAAATAATGAAGTTTTATGTTGGTAAACAGAGATAAACATATAATAAAAGCATTTTATCACAATGAACTACTAAAAAGATCTCACCAATCTGAATTACAGGCTGTTAACTTACATACGCCTTAATTTTTGTTACAACTTTGTAAAAGCCATTTTATTACCACATCCCTAGGAGTTAAAGGATATTTAAGTTTAAAGAAATGAGTAAATTAGTTTTCTAGACACTCATCAAAACTGAAAGATGGGAACTGACATGTAAACTCAGACATCTACCTTCTTAAATAATAACTTAGAGAGTGAAAAATACTAAGTCTTCATAAAATCATCTTCTCTGAGAAAATCCCTGCTTAATTAATCTGTGTGTTTTTACAATCGTATGATAACTATTATAAATATTTGCACTAACTCACATCTTAGGAGACTTTATCATTTGACTATTTGGAAAAAATAAATAAAAAATACTGTGTAGACAGTTTTGCATTATAAAGTTCTCTATTTACAAGTGGGGAATACATGGATAAAAAGCCACATGAAAGAATTAAAAACCTACAACAAAGCCTTCAGAAACAATCTCATTTTACCAATAGTTTATCTACTAAATTTGTTTCTACATAATATATATCGAAACACTATATATATAAATTTGAGAAAATCATATTGTACCTATTTTGATGTATTTCTTTACAATCAAATTGTTTAGAAATTTATTTAGGAAGTGTCCCATGAAATGTTGATATGACTTTGATTAATTACCCATATTGTGTAACCATCAAGTTGTCTATTCAAAATAATACAGTACTAACACTAGCTTCATAAAGTTGGGGTATGAATGAACTAAAAGATTTCCAGGATAATCTTAGAATAGTGTTAAGTAAAGATACATACACAGTTTTATACTGTAAAAATTGTCTTGTAGATGACAATCCTAAAAGTAATATTATGGGAGTTTATGGTATAAATTCTCTTCAATATTTTATATATATTTCACTCAAGAACATTTTCTCTTTCAAAAATGAATTTTCCTCTCTACCTTGTCACATACAGCTTGAAAGAAAAATACATCAAATTTTGATGACTATATATGCACAATTCTGTATTAATAATAATAGGAAGTAAGAGTTTAAGGAAGTAGAAAGTAAGTCATCAGAAGCAAATATTTACCTCATATTTTTCAATTAAGATGACATGTAGTATTGTGATTATATTCTTTAATGAATGAGGTAAAATGTTGTAGTGCTGCAAGAAGATATGACTGAACATGACCACTACAGGGTAAGCATTCTCCCTGCATTTTCTGAAGAAACGTTATAGGAAGATTACTTCAGTACCAGAAGTTTCGTTTACTAGCATGTTAGAAGCCAACAACCAATAATCATGGAAAGTGCTTTTTCTTAGGGAGAAAAACTGGTGGGAATGTTGTTTATAAACTTTCCATTGTTAACTGAAGAAAGTGTAGGTGCTCACAGTTAGGCTTATTCTCAATGTCATTTTTTTTCCCCAGAGCTGAGGACTGAACCCAGGGCCTTGCCCTTGCTAGGCAAGCGCTCTACCACTGAGCTAAATCCCCAACCCCCTTCTGGATGTATTTTACAGAGATAAGAGAAATGCTGATATTGATATTTTCCAGTGCTGTAAAGTGTAGGTTATTTCCATGTGGTCTGTCCTGAATGCTGTAGGTTGTTTTTTTTTAAAAACAAGTCTATAAATAATCTTTAAATTTTCTATGTAAATTTTTTCTGTAATATTCAATATTTTAACCTGGTACTCTAGAGACGAATATCTTACCATCCATGAATCCAAATAGTGAGTCTATGTTAAACTATGAAATATTACAGTAGTGCATGGAGTTAAGATGTTACTAAGGAACAGGAATTCTCCAATCCTAAATTTTATTTTCTTCTCATAAGATTAATTGTGACAGAAATGCAATATTAACAAATAAGTTCATTTTTATAAACTATTTTTTCTTTCATCTTGTTAGATGATTGAAAAACTTTAAAGGATGGTGATTAGGTTGAAAGCTCAAAGCCTGGACTCAAAATGTCTTAGATTTTAATCTATTTGTTCCTTAATTTCCGCATTTATATGACTAAAATCAGCATACTATGACATAGTTGAAATGATTCCTCGTGTTAGTTCATGAGAGATGCTTAGAGACAAAAAACAAAACAAACAAAAATAAAAACAAAACAACACCAAAAACAACCAGAAAACAAAAGAAAAAAATAATTATCTAATGATGGTTAGCATTTACTGTTTTCTGTGTCCATACTATTTGGAAAAATGAAAATGCTGGCCTATAACCTAACAATGTTTACTGGGTGATTATTACATTATTTTGTCACAGTAACTGTAAATTCAATGCCATTCTCATCACATAGGTCAAGATGTACAGAGCTAGGGAATACCAAGGGAATTTAATCTATGAATCAGATGTTCAAGTAGCAGAACTCGTATCCAGAACTTCTGGTTGAATTTCACTTGACTTGTCATTAGTAAAAGCTGAGTTAAACTCTACCATAATAAAACACTTGCTACAAATCTTGACTCATGCCCTTTGTTCTTTTAAAAGGAAAACATGCTGTGTGAAGGTAGCTATGACTATTCTTTCCTTAGTATGTGGTTGTAATTACCAAGTGTCACATCACTGCCCTCTAAAGGTGGCAAATGATGTCTTGTGAATTGTGTCATGGTTTATTCTCCTACTACAGAAAGAAATTGGGTTCTGTATCTCATGGCTTACACCCTCTACAACTATGAAAAATAATTGAAACAAGGGGTCCTTCATTATCGTTCCTCTTAATTATCTAATTAGGTATTTTCCAGACAAAAATTAGATGCATAGAGAGAAAACTATATATTCCAGGAATGGACGGGTGCCAGAATACTATTTTCAAGGGCGCCCTTTCATATCCCGTTCCAGCTGCAGTGCTTGGAAGACACAGATCAGTGCTATATCTATTCAGGCTTGTCAGTTTGCCAAAGCAAAGTGGGTAAAACACTTGAGGAAATTTAGATTGAGGCTGCGTTGACATGACTGTGGGGAATGAAATGATTGCAAAATCTGCTCCTCCACGTTTGGGTGGTGGGGTCAGTCACGCAGTTTGGAGCTCTAGACTCATACATAGGTACCTTCTCTTGGGTCTTAGTTACTAGACAGTCCTGTGAGCACTGGCTTAAGCTAGTTTGATAGTCACTTACTTTTTGAAAAAAACAAACAAACAATGATGGGGTGTTTTAAAAGTTGTATTAAAATTCATTATAAGAGCTTCTGAATTGTGAAACAAAAATGCTTTTGTCTAAACAAAAATGTCTAAAAAGACAAAAAAAAAGATTAATGATTAATAAATGTGTACTTTTCTGTGGCATTTGCCATAGGTAAGTAGCCCTTCCAAGCATGATTAAACAATGCATGGGAGCTACATCTTCTCCTTTGAATAAATTAAATCTTGTTTCAGAAGGATCCTTATAAAAATTTATAATTTGGAGTTTTCTTGACTTTTTACACTGTTCTATTGCAGTATGAGTTTGTTAAGGTTCTTCTGAGTGATTTCTCAATTCTCATTTTCTCAGCAGTTAGTGGCTATGCAGTTGGAAACAGAGACAATGTTGTCATTTGTAATGGTGTTTCAGGACAGTGAGTGTAAATCCCAGCTGCGTGACAAGGAAAGATGTGACAGGATTTCTAAGTACAAAGTAATTAGGGAAAGTTGTCAGCATGGAGCAAAAAGAAAATTCTGAGCACTCTCTAGAGGTAGTGCCAGAGATTCTGCTCCTTCTCCGGATGGTTTATAGTTTATGTCATAAAAAATTGACTTATAGTAAAGGAAAGTGTATTGTACTAAACATTTTGGGGCTTCCAGGAATAAGGTGATGTTATATTTGAACAAGTTTTCACAATATTTGGAAAGAAATATATTATCATAACTAGCTTCTACAAGGAATAAATGGTGTATAATAAACATAGCAATGCATTGGAAGAGTATGTATCTGCAATTTGTAGTAAGTTTTATTTGCCCTAATCTTTATCTGGAAAATTTACATTTAATGTAAATAAACTGATGTGAAAATCGCCATGAAAGTGAAAAAAAGTAAATTACCACAGTATTTATACAAAAAGGAAAATAATACTAAAATAGTATCATTGGATATAAGTATTAATATTAATAATTATTAATCCAATATTAAGAGTAATAATGATTAATCTGTACACATTGGACCTACAAGATAAATAGTGTGAGTTTATGAGACTAGCCTAATGAGTTTGACCAAAAATGGAGTATTCAACAATCCTTTCCATCTTTATTATTTGTTGATCTATAATGAATAACTGGCAAAAATTATGAACAATTATTTATGATTTAAGGAAAAAAGAAAAAAATAGAATATAGCCCACTCAATAGCTTAATTTATATTACCAACTAAAACATTCAAGATAAAAATAGAAGTAAATATCAGTTTCTGAACATTGACAGATCCAGCTGCTTTATTCTCCTTAAACATAAGATTAGATGGAATGCAGCTCTGCTCTTCCAGGGGCTTGCTCAGCACAACTGGTTTGTGCTCATTGGCAGCTTGTGCTGAGAACTTCTCATGTGTCCCCAGAGCTACATACTTGGCACAGGAATAACTGAAAAAACAGAGTGTAACCAAAGTAAGAAACAAAGAACAATATATTGGAATACAAGAAAACAATATATTTCAGGAAATAAAGAAATAGACATCTTCTTTTACAGCAGGAATGTCGCTGGACCGCTGGACTTATCCTTGGGCTCTGTGGGCTGGGAACAGTGTCTCTGTAGCTAAAAGTTTAGTTCCCCCCTCTTGGCTGTTCATCAGTCATGACCTTGAACAAATTTTCAAATATTTTGAGGGTTAAGAGCTTTATGTTCATTCAAAATTAGAGATAACCAGAATTTACCTAACCATGTAAATTTACAATTCTAACAAAGAGTTTTAAAATACATTATTTATGACAAAATAGTGAGATAAAGAGCCTCAAATGGATAGTTCTGTTTACTAATTTTGTAAGCTTGAACATGATACCTCATCTTTGTGACAATAAAAATCCATGTTCATTGTACAATGGGTAAATCACAGCCCCTAATCTTTCAAGATTGTCATTGTCATTATCATGATAAAACCATAAACCCTGATTTCATTATAACTCTAAAATTTCATGTAGTTACTAGTAAGTTTCTTAATTTGGTTATAACTGATATAATGTGTTTCACTTAAACAATATCCTAGCTCAGCCCTTGGTCATGTTATATTTTTAATTCAGAAATTTTAGTGTTTCTCTCAGCGATTTCATTTAGTTCCACTGTGTTAAAGGCAAACAATTTGTGATGTAGATTTATTTCCTTTGGAGTACATTTGTTTATTTAGTTTCAGATTTTATATCACAAGTGTGTCTTAACATTGGTCTGTTTTGTCTGGATGTTAAATAGAAGTCACACTGAGGAGAGCACACGGAAAATTGACATTTTGACATTTCCCCAGAAGTTCTTCTCCCTCTCCTCACTGTGCTGTAACCAGTCAGACCTCAGACACCTGCCTAATTAAAAACCCTCAGGTCATTCCCAGAGCTTTTTTTTTTTCCTTCTTTGAACATACTAACACTAACACTGACACTTTTAGGTCTCCAGTTTTGCTCCCTTCATACATGCTCCAAACTTAGCTGAGTCCCTTCTAAGGAGTGTCAATAGTATACCATCACTAATTTGAACAATAATATGCAATGATTCCATCTTTCTACCAGAACAAAATCAAAATACCATTTCATACTCCTCAAACATCTTCACACTTTTTTCCCTCATCCATCCAAACTTTGCTTAAACAGTTCACCATCTTGTTGACCACCTAGCTACCTTAATCCCCAAGTATCACTAACAGGACTTCTTGTCTGCTTACATTATTCAGGACACACCCCTTGTCCTTTCTCATGTTCAACTCCTTTTGACATTTACATTTGCATTTATAGACCCCATTGCTTGTCTTCTCTCTAATTTGTGCAGGAGATGGGGGAGGGGACATGGCTAGTTTTTAGAAAAATAAAGAGCAGTTATCCAAGAAAGGAAGATTAAATTAGAGCATTCTAGCAGGAAGAAGCAGCATTTTCATCTTTATGAAATGCATAATTATCTATTGGTTCTGGGAACTCTGAGAGGTAAAATAGGACTACTACAAAATCCTCAGCCTAAGGAGAGGGGGTTCCTGTTTACTCATGCCTAATATACCTTACTCTGCCCTGCCATATTACTTTCTGGGATGAAAGGTGTGTGTGCTTCCCAAGAAAAGGCATGGGATCTCAAGTGCTGGGATTAAAGGTGTGTGCCACCACTGCCTGTCTTTTTCTCTAATCTAGTGGCTGCCTCTGTTGTTTGGTCCTCAGACAAGTTTATTAGGGTACACAATATATCACCACAAATAATTATTCTATTAACTTAATATGTTTTCCTTTAGACTTGAAGTTTTTCCTAGAGTGAGCCCAGAACATCTCCTATTAAGAATCATATGTGTAAACCTAGACAATGCTATCAGGATGAAAAGAGATTCTTATGTTTAATTTTACTTCATAGTCGGTTTTTTAATTAAGACAAGTTTTTTAAGGGCTTATTACTATTGCTGTGCAAAGAAGAGAATATGTTAAAGCAGATATTCCCATTTTAAAACAATTACAATGTCTGCTGCTATTTTGTCTAGGACTATGAAGATGAGTAGAATACAGATATTTTGCATATCAGACAATAGCTCTTTCAGAAAAAAGAGACAGAGTGCTGGTTGGCATGGGCTATAGAGGAATAAAGTCCATCAACTACATGTAAATAAATAAATTAATTATATTATTCAAAATTAAAAATTCAATTTCTCTTTACATTGGTCTGTTTGCCAGTTTGCAGCAGCCACATATGGCTTAGTGGAAACTGATTAGAGGAAATGTGTAGAGCTATTTCAGTTTCTCCTATTGTTTGGCTATGGGTCTCTGCATCTGCTCATATCAATTGCTGGATGAGTCCTCTTTGCTGAAGATTATCCTGGATTCCTGTCTATAAATCTAGCAGAATATCATTAGGAATCATTTCATTGTCTCTCCACCCCCAGTCGTGTTTGTTTCTATCCAACTTCTGGTTCATGGCCAACCAGGTGTTGTCACTCATGGGCTCCATCAAGTGTCATATGCTTCAAGTTGGACCAGTAATTGGCCACTCAAAGCTCTGAGCCACCATTACCTCAGCACCCCTTGCAGGCAGGACAAATTGTAGGTTGAAGGTTTTGTGGTTGGGTTGGTGTACCAGTCCTGCCACTGGAAGGCTTTTCTGGTTACAGAAGATGGCCAGTTCAGGCTCCATACATCCCATTGCTAGGTGTCTTCAACAGGTTCACCTCTGTAGATACTAGCTCTCTATATATTTCCCAGTTCCAGTCACCTCTCCCAGTACTCTCTTCCTCTACCTGCCACACCTGATCCCCCCTGTTCCCTTCCCCACTGGCCCCCATCTTCATAATCTATTATGTTAACAACACTTCTTCAGGATGGGGAGATGATACTTCTCACTACATAGATCATTATGAGAAAGTAACAAAGAAATGCAAGTAAAAATGTAACACATTTCAAATTCCCCCAGAATCCTAAAGCAATATCTGTGAAAAAATGTTATAAATAGACAGATAGATGGGGAAATAATTCAGTTCAGAATTCGGATTTACTTATGGCTTCCTTAAAATCCAAGTTAACTTCATGGACTCAATATTGAATTTTGGTCATACACATTCCTTGGAATGCACAAATCATTGCACTTGTGTTGTTAATCCTAGGAAATATTTTATAAGAACATTGGTTAGAGAAAAAAGCCTCAGAACACTCAAATTAAGCAGTTTCTCTAGAGAATTTCCTTCTCAGCTAGCTGCCACCACATGAGAAGTGGTGTTCCTAGGTGAGCTTTAACACTGAACACTGCAGGGTAGGAGCAATTGCACAGCAACACTTAATGATTTGGGTTGCCCAAGGGTTCTTTGATACTGAAAGACGCCCACAGTCATCATTTGTTTTATTTTCTGTCAAATTTCAAAGAAAAATTTGTGTTCAGAAGAACTGTTGATAAAAATTGTGCCTGATTTGAAATTTTTATTTTGATTATCATACAGATTATGTTTATTAAGGTGTGAGGATGAGGATATCATCAGGGATGATTATTTTCCCTTGATTATACAAAATGAAAAAAGAAGATCACCAGCATATTAATTTACTTTGCTTTCCTTAGAGTGGTAACAAACTCAAGTGTCAAGTGTTTGTGAGCTATTTTGAAATTATTCTCTAATAATTATTTTCATAAAATTCAAAATAGGAGTTTTTTTCATTTTTTTTCTCAGATCTGTTTCACACATTTTATATATTGAAATTTGGTATTTCACTGCTGTTACAATTTCTTATTCTCCTTTTCCTCCTGGTGTGGCCATTTTTCTTCCCAACAAGCCCTCTCCTATGCTGATACCTTTCTTTTTCCCACCAAGTTTCATCATATTGCTTTATGAGCACAAATGACACCCCCCCCATGTGTGTGTGTGTGTGTGTGTGTGTGTGTGTGTGTGTGTGTGTGTGTGTTATTATTTACTAGGACATGGTAATACATTAGTTGCCACAATACTAAATAAAATGACACCATTTCCATCAAAATCTTATAACTACACATAATCCTTCAGTGAATGGTATATGTTATTAAGTAGATACACAGTTATAGAATTTAGATATGGTAATGTTTTATGGTAATTTTATCTGTGCTTTTCTTTTCAATTTTTGTTCTATTTATCTTTGTCATAGTGTTGAGTAGAGATGAGTAGAAGCAGACATTATTATTTATATGGTATAGAAATGAACATTGATTTTATAGCTCATATTTTGAAGGCTTTCACATTCTGCAACTCTATACAAGACTGTATGAATGCAGCTGGCGGAGGGGCAGCCCTGAGTATCAAGTCAAGAATAAAACTCAGCAAATGGGTGTGGGAACACTTCAATGCTTGAGGGAGCAATTCCTATGGCAGTGTACAAGAATGTTGGATTTAGAAGCCAGGCATGATGGCACATGCCTTTAATTCCAGCACTAGCGAGGCAGAGACAGGTAGATCTCTGTGAGTGTGAGGCCAGCCTGGTCTACAGAGTAAGTTTCAGGACAGTTGGGGCTGTCTCGAGAAAGGAGAGAGAGAGAGAGAGAGAGAGAGAGAGAGAGAGAGAGAGAGAGAGAGAGAGAGAGACTTGAGAGATTAATGACTGGATGGTTAAAAGTATCAGGTACTCTTCTAGAGAGAGAGAGAATATGCTGGGTTTGAGATTCTTCACTTCAGCCCTGCTGGGTGTCAGAACTACTTTGAACTTTGAACTCCTTTCTGTATGCTAGCACCTCTTTTCAAGTGACAGTTCATGCTGGTCCCACCTTTGCATATTGGAAGTAAACATTTGTTTTGAATTTTACTGACACACAATTGACAGGAATTTTAAATTATTTTATAGAAGATTTTAAACTTTTGATATAATGATGGAACAAATTAAGGTTGAGTCTATTAGTGATGAAGATTATGTTATCAGTGACATGAGCATTGTGGATCTTGAAGAGTGCTAAGGTTTGAACACAAATTGTGACCTCCTAAACTATAAAGATTAAAGACTATTGTAAGGTATCAGAGGCATAGAGCTAACTCAAGCTAACTTTGGCATTTAGATGTAGGTATTTGGGTAAGTAACTGGGACTAGAGCAAGGTCATTAGAGACTCTTCCATGAGTGTATATTGGGGAATTATTAAGAGAGTAGAAACAGACTCTAATGTATAGGGATACTTCTTGCCTTACTATATGGAACCTCTCCTTTCCTAGTTTGCTGTTAATCTCCTTATCTCCCTTTCTCCCCTTCTCTCATTCTTTTGTTTCTGTCTTCTGTCTCCTTTCTGCCTCTTTGTCTCTCACTCTCTCCAGTCTCTCAACTCTTATGATTTCTGCAAGAAAGAGACATAGATGAGGGTGCCCTTGTATCAGTGGTCTGTGATCTCTCTGACTCCCAAATTAGGAGTTTAGTAAATACCCTCTCTTTTGAAATTCCTCAGTCTCAGGTATTTCATTGCAGCAAAGAAAAAGTCCTAATATATTTACCTGTATTAACTTGGATATAATATACTTTCGGCGTGTTATAGTACAGCGTTGCTCTACATATCTGCTAACAGTTGACAGACAAGAAGGCTGTCAATAGCACAGAATTGAACTGCAATGAATAATGCTGGTTAAACTGGCTATCTATTGACAAATGAAAGAAATAGGATTACAGTCTTACAGTCCATAAAAAAATCAAATCAAAATTGATTCAAGACCAAAGATATAAAAGCTTTAAATTTATTTCTTTTATTTAGTAAAAGAAAAATTAGATAGAAATTACATAATGTTACTCTGAAAAAAAAGATACTATTAATGAGACTCTCAAAGCATAGAAAATAAATGTAAATTATACATACTTGTTACATTATAATAAAATGTGTTTTTTGCATAGCAGGATTGCTTTTTAGTAAAATGCATATTTTATCTTCTCATAACAAAGTAAGCAATGAACAGATTTGAAAAAAATGTGAAAACTATGAATCTGAGAGTAACCTAAAATATGCATAAGAAACTCAGTAATTCAATGACAATGAAATAACTTGATTTTAAAAATAATTTAAGAATATGAATTGGTATTTCTTAAAAGAAGACATAAAAACAGCCAGTAGTATATGGGGAAAAATCTCCTCAATCACCAGGTAAATGAAAATGAAAATTGAAATTAATTTCAACACCAAATTGAAAATCTCTCCTATCAAAATAATGGATATCAATATTTGATGAAGACCCAGAGAAGAAGAGCCTGAATTTAATTATCTAAGTGTCCGATTGGTTTAAGACCTCAAAAATCCAGACACCATTGCCTCTCAGCTAGGCTGGCTTCTTATATGGTGCCCAAACATCCTCTACCTATATGACTGTTGATTGATCCTAGAGCTTATATTGATGATATAAGCAAGGCAAGTTTTCTGCCATGTCCCTACACCCTGCCCCGAGAGGCAGGGCCTTTCTGCATAGAGCGTTCATTTCTAAATATAGATACTTCTTCTTCAGTCTCTACAGTATCTAGGACACCAGTTTGCAATGTCCTCATGCATATTCAAATTTAGAAACAGTTGGAAAGTTACTTATTCTAAAGCCATTGTTGACATTTATTTCCTGGCTAGGATTTTTCTTTTTCTTTTACTTTTACAGATGTTCTAATATATTTATGGCTTATTTAGAACTTTTTCACTTCCTATAGTTGGGTTTGAGGATTACTTGCTTTCAGAAAGTACCAATTTACCTAATATTTCAGGCTTATTTATTCTAAGTTGTATTAGGCAGACTTAAATTTTCTAAAAATATCTTCTGTTTCTGTGGTTATTTGTTTTTACTCGTGATTTTTCTCCTTTATTTTTTCTTGAGTAGATTACCTGATCATTTATTCACTTAACGTTTTGTCAGATAATCAGCTTGAGAAAATCGTTTATTTATGGACCTATACAATACCAGGCAACGTGACAAAGAGGGTAGCAGCATGCCGCCTTTCCCACAGTAGCTTCATTTACTACTTCATTTCGTAACCATTCTGCAATCTACCTAATCAGAAAATCCAATGAGTGTGGTGTAGGCAGTCAGGGCAATGAGCATGGTATCAGATATGAATTAAATCAAGAGTTCTCAGCAAAAAGTGTTAAATGTTCAGTCAATCAAATTATTATTAACAAAATGTATGAGGGTCTATACACATGTGATAAATACAAGTTGGAACATGGCCACAAGCCATGGCATTTTATAAAATGAATTATTATTGTAAAATTATTTAGATATAAAATTTTGCAAGTATTCTTGGTCTACAAGCTAATTATTCAGATGACTGACTCCTGGGTTAATATTTAATATTTTTTCATGCAAGGTGGTTAAAAGGGTGGATGCATAGTTTTGAACACCAAGCACCTACATTTTTCATGTCTATATTAACTAAATGGCTGAGTTAAAAGTATTTCAGAAAACAAATGGTCCTTTGTCACCATGCTTTATTACTATATACTCATAGAATACATATTTTGGATTCATTCAGAAAGTCTCTGGTATTCTAAAATATTAATGTATTAACTGATAAAACAGTTCCATTAACTTAAAAGATAATCATCTTTTATCCAAATCATTTTAATCATAAAATTTGAATCCTTCTTTAATATAAATCTCATTAAACACATTATATATGGGTTTGAAAGAAAATTTGAACACTGCGTATACTTGGTTGTC
Source organism: Onychomys torridus (assembly GCF_903995425.1). Classification (NCBI taxonomy): domain Eukaryota; kingdom Metazoa; phylum Chordata; class Mammalia; order Rodentia; family Cricetidae; genus Onychomys; species Onychomys torridus. The sequence goes on along the minus strand of NC_050453.1, from coordinate 47,536,672 downwards.
AGGTTTCAAATATTGTCAGATAACTGATTGCAGAAAATTTACTGTGATAGTAGTTTACTGACTTTAGAGTTCACAATGAAAAGAATAGGATGCTGGCAGACCTATTTAATAACATCAGATATTTTTCCTCTAGCTTTTTTATTTCAGTTTTGAATATTAACTTTATTATTATTACTAATATTTATGTAAATGGAGGATATGACTAATATAAATGTACCGACATACAAAACTTCCCTGTTTTTTGGATTGACTCTGGGACAGTTTCTCTGGACAAACTACTTTGTGTCCTGGTGTTGCCAGACTTGCTGAATGTGATTCTCCAGCTTTCGGTTTAGTTCTATGTGTTATTTCTTTGCAGGGACTTCTAAAATTCTATGCCTGCTTTTCTGCCTCCAGTTCTTTTCAGCTTCATTGACATTTCTTCAAAGATGATTGCCCTCACCTCACAAGTTTTGATAGTAGATTAGATAAATGCTATTTGGATACAGAGACATAAATGTTAGGTACACATAGCCACACATTTAATATTCTGAGAAATGAGTCATCATGTGCCTTTGTCATTGACAAATATAGAGCTTACTTATATAAGGAAATCATGAGTAAGGTGATTAGGACACATAATCTCATGACACAATCAATGAGCACTTGTTCCTAGATCACATATTTACGCAGTGTACATGATTGTATAACAATTATACTTCCTTTCTCTTACTTCTCCTTTCCTCCCTCCATGTCTTTTCTCCCTCTGCCTCTGCTCTCCCTTGCTCCTTTCTGATCGTCCTTTTCTTTTCTCCTCTCTTTCATCCTGCCTCGTGTGACTGATTGTGGCATCTATTACGTTTTATTCTAAATGGTTAAGATGAAAGGGAGATGGACGTTGTCTTAATTTCCATCATCACGTGGTGGTTTTCATTCTCACATATCATCATAGAATTGATGAATTTCAGACTTAAGGATGAAATAATATTTATAGAAGGATACAACACAGCAAAATCAAAATGACTTTGGAGTCTAGAAAATTTCATGTTTAATAATGCAACTTCATATTTTTTCAAATAAGTAAAATAGTTATCCTGTCATAACCAATTTTTTTATTTTTCTTTTGTAAAAATCTTGGCTGTCAACTTATTATGGGACAAATTAGACTACTAAGAATCAATCATTATATTCATACTTCACTTTATGAGCTATGCTGAGCTCAAGAAAATCAAAGTGACAGTCAATGTCTTTGTCACTCAACCATTCTTTATCTCTTTTTTCTACAAAAAAACTTGATACTTTGCTAGATTTTTACCTTAATTTCAGTTTTTAACATGGATTAACCTATACACCATGGGCAGTTTTTGAAACATTTTTAAATTATTAAAATAAACAAAAATAAAACTTTCAGATTATTAACATTAGCCATGTAACCAACCATGGCTTCAAGTGTGATATGAGAAAATTCCTGTATTATACCAGTCAATGTATGCATATTAGAGATATCTGATATAAAAGAATCACAATATCCATACAAAATTAAAAGTAAAAGAAAAACTTAGAGCATTAGATTATTGATTGACAGTTGAGTGGGAGGACAATTAGTTTCTCAGAAACAGCCTGAATATCACTTAAAACTTACCTTGAAATTGCTTGTGCATTTATCTGAAATCTTAATTTCTTTTCAAGAAGCCTATTATGAAATACATTTCACATAAGACTTAAACTTTGAGACATTGCTGTTTACCAGAGATTCTGTTACATATTCCTTCATCGGCACTTGGCCTTCTAAGTTTTTTTCAAGCCTTCATCCCCCCCTCATTCTCAAGCTTCTGTTCTAGTCTGGACTTTATTTACACCATCCCTACATTTAAAATAGCATTTTGTAGAATCTGCTGCATTCTCTCTCTTGTCTATTCCCTAAAGTACTACAAGGGCATCTTTTCCAGATGGAATCTGCCGTATTGTATGTCTATTCACAGTAATGTAGAGAATCCCCTTTACACAGAATGAACTCCAAACTTCTTAAAAGATACATGAAAAATCTTAACTACTTCCACCCAATAGTTGTATATTTTATTAGCTTTAGTAACTTATCTAATACCCATTGCTGCCTAAAAAAATCATCAACAAATTAATTACTTATGATAACCAAAGCTTACTACCTCTGTGGCTCAGGAGTTTATAGGTGAGCTAGGTCTCCTGATCAGAGAGCCTCCAGGCTAAAATTAGGATGTGGCTGAACTACACATTTATTTCTTTGGCTTCTGGAGATCAGCATCCTCTTTCAAGTTCACATGCACAGGCTCTTTTTTTTTTTTTTTTCTATTGTGACTGCCCTCAAAACCCTAGACTCTTGTAAGCAAAACACTAGATGACCTCTCTGTGGCCCTCTCCCCTCATCCATCTTTCTTCCTTCAGGGTGGACCTGTTTTCACTGAGGGCTTTTCTTGTGGAGTTGGGTAATGCCACACTTGATTAATGAAATCTAGTTTATGTCTTACCCAGTCTTAGAAGTGGCAACTCATGATGTTGTCACTTATTTCTGAAATCAACAAAGGAGTTCAAAAGTTTAGACATATCAGAAAACAAAATTAAAGCAATTAGTTTAAAAATCTTTTTTGATAGTATAATTAGGTTACACCTCATTCCATAGAAATAGAGTAAGTATTCTCATGGGCTGAGCAGTATAGACTGATAAAGAAAGTTTAAAGAGGCAGAAACAAAGAACAAAGATCAGATTGCTTCCTCAAAGTATTTTCATTTTATTGTGGAGTAAAAGAATAGGAGCTGGTAGAAAAATGGGTGCTTGTTAACGTTAGATTGTTTGATGTTATACTTTAGTAAATGAATGAGAGCAGAAGGGAGGCAATATCAGGCCAATTGAAGATAGCCTGTTTGGGAAATATGTGACTTGTTATCAGTCATTTTTTCTAATTCTTTTGAATATCAGACAAACAGTTTAGTTTGCGTCTGATTTTCTGGGACTATACTCATGCAGGCATTTACAGGGACTATTAATTTGTTGTGCCCAAAGCAGGAGAGTAGTCATGAAAATGGCCTCTTGTAATTTTGATTTAAAAGGGGACATGTTAGAATTCTTCCTACAGAAAGTATCTAGGTTTGAGTTTGTTAGAAAAGGCCATATATAACTTTCTATGTAATTTTATTCTTCACCTTTGACCTTGGTTGTCATTCACTACATGTAGCTAAAGTCTACATCCACCTAATTGTTCTGGTTAGAGAAATCCATATAAAGAAAGAAATACTAAAATAAATAGCTGTGCTTTAATTTTAGCATTATAGAGCAAGCAGACAAAATAGAAAATATAAAGACATTAGTACAGGATATCGATTAAGGCAATCTATACCTTAACATAAAATAATATATACAGAAGAAATTAAATTTTATAAAATAATTGCAAAGAATATTTCCTAGGCTAAAATAGTAATAAGAATACTGGACTAAAATAACTTATTTTACATTTTTTATTTTTTTTGATTTCACACCTCTGCCCCAGACTGTAGGGTTATGTTCTAAGGGACTTTGCTGTATTTGTGTTCATACCCCTGAAAACTCACAGATTGTTGAGAAATAATAATCATTTCAAAATGTTTCTTGCTAGGAAGAAGCAGGCTGAAATGAAATGGGAGAGAAACAAGATGTAAAACTACTGTTAGTCATATGGAACACACTCCTATGTTATCAAGTCACCCCTTGTGCAATGTCATATCAATTCATATGATGAATGCAACTGCAAAAATAAATTTGCCTCTGTATAAAAGAAAACCAGTAATTTCATGTGGTTCTGGTACGGTATAGAGCCTCTTCTCATTTCAAACTTCTCACCTTAGCTAATGTAGTTTCAATAACATTCCACTTGTATTAAATGGTTCAAATTTATTGCTATTTTTAATGGCTTGACATTTTCCTTAGTCATATTTCATACATGGACTTGATAAGCCTAAATTAATTCTGTGAGTTCTTATGCATATCTAACTGTGAGATGTATCTTCTGTTTTCAGTCAGATGTAGTTTGAAAAGCAGTGTAGCTACTAACAATGAACTCCCACAGTCATGAGGTTGTATAATCTACCTGTATGGTTATGAGTTGTAACAACTCAGTTTTCCCTCTTCTCAATGAAAAGTATACTGATTTTCTTGCTGTGCAGATAATGAACTTATTCAACCATAGCATCTACTGCCAGAAAGAATAATTATTCTGTTATATTAACTCAGCAACAAAATATGTAAGGAGAGAAAGAAAAAATAGTAATGTTATCTAAATAATTAAAATTTATGGTTACATGTTCTTGTGTCTTCTCTGTATGGTAGGTAGCCTGTTTGTATCTAGTAGGAAATATCAAATTTTATAACCAACCAGCATGCCTAGCCTATTGATTTACTTTGGGGATAAATATTCATTTATTAATATGCAAGGGATTTGATGAATACAATATATATATTTGAATGAACACCTGTGCAAGAACGTACTCTCTGGGGAAAAAAAAAAAAAGAGATTCTGTACACGGCCTTTCTTCCTTCCTACAGTGTGGAGATGTAGTGGTCTCACTAAACATTTGTTGAATTTAATGTAGATGACTTTTAAAATTGCCTCTTACCTGTGGAGAAGCACTGAAGCTCTTTTGTCAAACATGGCTGTTATTCCTAATCTTTTAAAGAATGTCAGAACTCTCATTTCTTTGGAAGCATTTTTGCTGATGCCTGAGCTTGTTTAGTTCAGGTGAAAACTCATCAGTTTTCTAAATGTAATAAAACTGCAGTGGTTTTCAATGTACTTGACCACTATTTGGCATCTATGAGAACACACATCCCTCCCTCTTTCCTGTGTCTATCCATTAACACCTTAGTAGCTCCTACTCTCAACACTTTACTAAAACTCATCAAGACACTTCCTTTATTTTTCTGTTCTTGTTTTCATTTTTTTAATATATTCTTTTATTTTGTACACATCAGCCATGGGTTCCACTGTCCTCCCCCCTCTCTCACACAGCCCACCCTCCCCCCAGGCCCTCCCATCCATGCCCATCTCCTCCAGGGCCAAGACTCCCCTAGGAATTCATTTAAACCTGGTGGATTCAGTACAGGCAGGTCCAGTCCCCTCATTCCAGGCTGAGCAAAGTGTCCCTGTGTAAGTAAGCCCAAGGTTCCAAACAGCAAGCTCATGCACTAAGGACAGGTCCAGGTCCCAAATCCTGGTTGCCTCCTAAACAGTTCAAGCTATTCAATTGTCTCACTTATCCAGAGGGCCAGATCTAGCTGGGGGCTCCTCAGCCTTTGGTTCATAATTCATGTGCTTACATTCGTTTGGCTATTTGTCCCTGTGCTTTTTCCAGTCTTGGGCTCAACAATTCACACTCTTAAAGTCCCTCCTCATTCTCAATTATTTGACACCTGGAGCTCCACCTGGGGCCTGGTTGAGGATCTCTGCATCCACTTCCATCAGTTATTGGATGAGAGTTCCAGCACGACTGTTAGGGTATTTGGCCATCTGATCACCAGACTAGGTCAGATCAGGCTTTCTCTCTACCATTGCCAGTAGTCTACAGGGGATGCAACATTGTGGATTTCTGGGGACCTCTCCAGCACTCTGCCTATTCCTGTTCTCATGTGGTCTTCATTTATCATGGCCTGTTATTCTTTGTTGTCCCTTTCTATTCTTGATCCAGCATGAAAACCTCATGATGTCATTGTTTTTCTATGCTGAGTAGTACTCCATTGTGTATATGTACCATATTTTCTTTATCCATTCTTCAGTTGAAGGACATCTAGGTTGTTTCCAGGTTCTGGCTACTATAAACAATGCTGATATGAACATAGTTGAGCAAATGCCCTTGTGGTATGATTGAGCATTCCTTGGGTATATGCCCAAGAGTGCTACAACTGGGTCTTGGGGGAGATGGACTCCCAATTTTCTAAGGAAGCTCCATATTGATTTCCAAAGTGGCTGTACAAGCTTGCATTCCCAACAGAAGTGGAGGAGAGTTCTCCTTGCTCCACATCCTCTCCATCATAAGCTGTCTTCTGTGTTTTTGAATTTAGCCACTCTGACAGGTGTAAGGTGGTATCTCAGAGTCATTTTGATTTCCATTTCCTGGATTATTAGAGATGTTGAGCAATTCCTTAAATGTCTTTCAGCCATTTGAAATTCCTCTGTGGAGAGTTCTCTGTTTCGTTCTATAGCCCATTTCTTAATTGGACTGTTTGGCATTTTGATGTCTAATTTCTTGATTTCTTTATATATTCTGGATATCAGCCCTCTGTGAGATGTGGGGTTGGTGAAGAACTTTTCCCATTCTGTAGGCTGTTGCTTTGTCTTGTTGACCTTGTCCTTTGCTCTACAAAAGCTTCTCAGTTCCAACAGGTCCCATTGATTGATTGTTTCTCTCAGTGTCTGAGCTATGGTGTTATATTTAGAAAGTGTTCTCCGGTGCCAATGCCTTCAAGAGTACTTCCTACTTTCTCTTCTATCAGGTTCAGAGTAACTGGATTTATGTTGAGTTCTTTGATCCACTTGAACTTAAGTTTGCTGCAGGTGACAGATATGGATCTATTTGCGGCCTTCTACATGTTGACATCCAGTTATGCCAGCACCATTTGTTGAAGATGCTTTCTTTTTCCATTGGGCATTTTTGGCATCTTTGTAAAAAAATTATATGTTCATAGGTGCGCAGATTAATGTCAGGTTCTTCAATTCGATTCCATTGGTCCAGATGTCAATTTTTATGCCAGACCAAGCTGTTTTTATTATGGTAGCTCTATAGTAGAGCTTGAGGTCGGGGATCATGATGCCTCCAGAAGTTGTTTTATTGTACAGGATTCTTTTGGCTATCCTGGGTTTTTTGTTTTTCCATATGAAGTTGAGTATTATTCTTTCCAGATCTGTGAAGAAATGTGTTGGTAATTTAATGGGGATTGCATTGAATCTGTAGATTGCTTTTGGTAAGATCGCCATTTTTACTATGTTAATCCTGCCTATCCATGAGCATGGGAGGTCTTTCCATTTTCTGACATCTTCTTCAATTTCTTTTTTCAGGGACTTAAAAGTTCTTGTCATATAGGTCCTTCACATGCCTAGTTAGAGTAACCCCAAGTTATTTTATATCATTTGTGGCTATTGTAAACAGTGATGTATCTCTGATTTCCTTCTCAGCCTGTTTGTCTCTTATATATAGGAGGGCTACTGATTTTTGAGTTGATCTTGTATCCTGCAATGTTGCTGAAGATTTTTATTAGCTGTATCAGTTCCTTGGTTGAATTTTTGGGGTCACTCATGTATACTATCATGTCATCCTCAAATAGGAAAAGCTTGACTTTTCCTTTCCAACTTGGATCTCCTTAGTCTACTTATGTTGTCTTATATCTCTGGCTAGAACTTCAAGTACTATATTGAATAAGTATGGAGAGAGGGGACAACCTTGCCTTGTTCATGATTTTAGTGGTATTCCTTTGAGTTTCTCTCCATTTAATTTGATGTTGGCTGTTGGCTTGCTGTAGATTGCCTTTATTATGTTTAGGTATGTTCCCTGTATTCCTGATCGCTCCAAGACCTTTATCATAAAGGGGTGTTGGATTTTGTCAAATGCCTTTTCTGCATCTAGTGAGATGATCATGTGGTTTTTTTTTTTTTTATTTGAGTTTGTTTATATGGTGTATTACATTGACAGACTTTTGTACATTGACCCACAATTGCATCCTATGAAGCCTATGTGATAATGGTGGATAATTGTTTTGATGTGTTCTTGGAGTCTGTTTGCCAGTATTTTATTGAGTATTTTTGCATCAATGTTCATGAGGGAGATGAGGCTGTAGTTCTCTTTCTTTGTAGCATCTTTGTTTGGTTTAGGAATCAGGGTAATTGTAGCCTCATAGAAGGAGTTTGGTAATATTCCTTCTGCTTCTATTGTGTGGAACAATTTAAAGAGTATTGGTATTAAGTCTTCTTGAAGATCTGGTAGAATTCTGCAGTGAAACCATCTGGTCCTGGTCTTGTTTTGTTTGGGAGACTTTAAATGACTTATTCTATTTCCTTAGGGGTTATTGGACTATTTAAATGGTTTATCTGGTCTTGATTTTACTTAGGTATGTGGAACCTATCCAGAAAATTATCCATTTCTTTTAGATTTTCCAGTTTTGTGGAGTAGAGGTTTTTGAAGTATGACCTGATGATTCTCTGGATTTCCTCATTCTCTGTTGTTGTGTCCACCTTTTCATTTCTGATTTTGTTAACTTGGATGCTCTTTCTCTGTCTTTTGGTTAGTTTGGATAAGTGCTTGTCTATCTTATTGATCTTCTCAAAGAACCAACTCTTTGTTTCATTAATCCTTTGTATTGTTCTCTTTATTTATATTTTATTGATTTCAGCTCTCAATTTGGTAATTTCCTCGTGACTGTTCCTCCTGGGAGACATTGCTTCTTCCTTGTCAAGGTCTTTCAGGTGTGCTGTCAAGTCACTAGTGTGAGATTTCTCCAGTTTCTTTTTGTGGGCATTTAGTACTATGAATTTCCCTCTTAGCACTGCTTTCATAGTGTCCCATAAGTTTGAGTATGTAGTGTATTCATTTTCGTTGATCTCTAGGAAGTCTTTAATTTCTTTCTTTATTTCTTTCTTAACCCATTGGTGATTCAGTTGAGCATTATTCAGTTTCCATGAGATTGTAGGATTTCTGTAGTTTTTTTTGTTGTTGTTGTTGAAATCTAACTTTAAACCATGGTGGTCTGATAGAACACAGGAGTTTATTCCAATTGTTTTTTATCTGTTGAGATTTGCTTTGTGGCCAAGTATGTGGTCAATTTTAGAGAAGGTTCCATGGGGTGCTGAGAAAAAGGTATATTCTTTTTTGTTTGGGTGGAATTTTCTGTAGATATCGATTAAGTCCATTTGAGTTATAACAGCAGTTATGACCATTATGTCTCTGTTAAGTTTCACTTTGGCCGACCTGTCCAGAGGTGAAACTGGGTTGTTGAAGTCTCCCACTATTAATGTGTGGGGTTTTATATGTGATTTAAGCTTTAGTAGTGTTTCTTTTACATATGTTGGTGCCCTTTTGTTTGGGGCATAAATGTTCAGAATTGAGACTTCATCTTGGTCGATCTGTCCTGCGATGACTATGTAATGTCCTTCATCATCTCTTTTGATTGATTTTAGTTTGAAGTCTATTTTGCTAGATATTAAGATGGCTACACCAGCTAGCTTCTTAAGACCATTTGATTGGAAAGTCTTTTCCCAGCCTTTTATTCTTAGGAGGTGTTTGTCTTTGAATTTGAGGTCTGTTTCTTGTATGCAGCAGAAAGATGGGTCCTGTTTTCGTATCCATTCTGTTAGTCTGTGTCTTTTTAGGTGAATTAAGTCCATTGATATTAAGGGATATTAATGACCAGTGATTGTTCATTCCTGTTATTATATATATTGGTGGTAGTGTGTGTACTTTTGTTCTTTGGGGTTTACTGCTGTGGTGTTATCTATTGCCTGTATTTTCATAGGTATATCTGCTTTCCTTAGGTTGGAATTTTCCTTCTAGTGTTTTCTGTAGGGCTGGGTTTGTGGATAAGTATTGTTTAAATCTGGTTTTGTCTTGGAAGGTTTTGTTCACTCCATCTATGATGATTGAAAGTTTTGCTGGGTATATTAGTCTAAGCTGGCATCCATGGTCTCTTAGTGACTGCATTATATCTTTCCAGGTCCTTCTGGCTTTCAAAGTCTCTATTGAGAAATCGGGTGTTATTCTGATGGGTTTGCCTTTATAAGTCACTTGGCCTTTTTCCTTTGCTACTCTTAATATTCTTTCTTTATTCTGTATGTTTAGTTGTTTAATTATTAGGTGGTGAGGGGACTTTTTTGGGAGGTCTAGTGTGTTTGGTGTTCTATAGGCTTCTTGTATCTTCATAGGCATTTCCTTCTTTAAGTTGGGAAAGTTTTCTTCTATGATCTTGTTAAATATATTTTCTGTGCCCTTGAGTTGGTATTCTTCTCCTTCCTCTATCCCTATTATTTGTAGGTTTGGTCTTTTCATGGTGTCCCAAATTTCTTGGACATTCTGGGTCATTACTTTGTTGGTTTTAGTGTTTTCTTTGTCTGATGAATCTATTTCTTCTACTGTATCTTCAACACCAGAGATCCTCTCTTCCATCTCTTGCATTCTGTTGCTTATACTTGCATCTGAAGTTCCTGTTTGTTTATTCAGATTTTCTCTTTCCAGCATTCCTTCTGCTAGTGTCTTCTTCATTTTTTCTATTTCCCTGTTCAGGTCTTGGATTGTCTCCCTTGCTTTTTCATGATTTTCTTTCAGGGACTTTCTGTTTTCTTCTGCTTTAATTGTCGTTCCCTCTAGTTTTTTATAACGTTCTTCCCATTTTTTGTTTGTCTGTTCCTCCACTTTATTTTTGATTTCTTCTATATAATGTTCTAGCCTCTTCATGATGTTACTTATAAGGTTGTTTTCTTCTTTTTCTTCCATTCTGTGATGTTCAGGTCTAGCTCTTGGAGAAGGACTAGTTTCTGGTGATGTTGTATTGCTCTTTATTTTGTTGTATGTACTTCTGCCTTGGCATCTGCCCATCTTCTTGTGGATTCGTTCTTGGTCTTATCAATGTACTTGGTCCAGACAGAGCTGACAGATTTAGGGAGACTCTTTCTGGTCCATATGGAAGCTCTGGGCTGGATGGGAGCTTTTGTCGTGATGAGAGTGCTGGCTGGATAGGAGCTGGGGAGCTGGTCTCTGAGTCTCAGGAAGTCCCTGGGGTCTTCTTATCTTGTCCAGATGGGATCTCCTCTTGTCTAGATGGGAGTTCCATGTCAGGATGGAAGATCTTGTCCAGATGTGAGTTCCGGGGCAGATGGGAGCTGGGGGCTCTCTGGTCCTGATGGTAGTTCCGGAGCAGGATGGAATACTGGACACTGGTCACTAAGTCTCAGGAAGTGGCTGGGGTCTCCAGCAGATGGGTGTGGGGGCAAGGAGTTGAGGTTGTAGTGTCCACCGGTGGGTCTTTCTGGTCCAGATTGGAGTTCCAGGGTGGTTGGGAGGAGGGGGCTGGTTTCTGAGTCTCAGGAAGTGCCTAGTGTCTTGGGCAATGGGTGTGGGAGCAGGATGTGGAGATTGCAGGGTCTGTCTGCAGTCTTGGAAAAGGGGAGCCTTCCCACAGGGCCTTCTGATTGGCTGAAAACTGGGGCCAAGTTTGGCAGGTCTTCCCAGGATGGTGCCCAGGGGTGTGACCCAGGGGCGGTCGCCTCTCTGACTATAACTCCAGGCACTCATCTCTGGTCCAGATGGGAGTTCTGGGGCGGATGGGAGCTGGGGGCTGGTCTCTGAGTCTCAGGAAGTGTCTAGGGTCTGGGGCAAATGGGTGTGGGGGCAGGGTATGGAGACTGGGTGTGGAGACTGCAGGATCTGCCTGCAGTCTTGGAAAAGGGGAGCCTTCCCACAGGCCCCCTGATTGGCCAGAAACTGGGGCCAAGTTGAGCAGGTCCTCCCAGGATGGTGCCCAAGGGTGGGACCCAGGGATGGTTGCCTCTCTGACTATAACCCCAGGCACTCACCTCTGGTCCAGATGGAAGTTCCAGGGCAGAACTATTTTTCTTTTCTTGCTTATCTTCCTCCCTTTTAAATTTTGAATATTTTTAAGGTGTTTCCTTGGGTCCATCTCAGTTCACTTTCATAATATACTTCACATAATTACCTTACACATAGGTGAAATTGCTACCTAAGAATGTCTATATAGCCAGCTCATGCTTTCTTTCAAGTACTGGTCTTTTATTTATAACTATCAAACATCAGCGTTAAAAAATTAGGGTTATCAAATACATTTAATGTTCATCTCCTGCAATTTCCTTCCCTCAAATGAAACTTATCTGCATGTTCACAAAAGCAGAAATATAAAACTGCAAATTGAACACTTTTTCTTAAAATTTTGAGCATTTGTTTAGATCTAAACAGTACATTTGCAAGAAATATAACATGATGCTTATTTTTTCAGTCAAGGTTAACCACTTTCATGGTTCAAAATATTACCACAATTGTGTTAATATTTTCATTACAACAAAATGCTTTAACAAAAACTGCCATGCTATAAAAGACATCAATATTAAACAAAACCTTAATGGTACTTTTCCAGACTACTTTGTCAAGATTAATGCACTTGTATTTTGCTCCCCTAGTGTGTGTGTGTGTGTGTGTATGCTAGTTTGGACTATTCTTTATTTCCCTGTTTCTTTCTTATATTGTGAACTCTTTTAAAAGCAGACATGAAACCAGCTAGGAAAATTTAAATCACATATTTCCAACCAAGGAAATGATGTGCTGAGTTTCAGGAAATGCCATTGATTGATTTTTCCATAATTAAGATTTTCCTGGGTCACTGGGCTTTGGTGGTGCACACCTTTAATCCCAGCACTTGGGAGGCAGAGGCAGGCGGATCTTTGTGAGTTTGAGGCCTGCCTGGTCTACAGAGCGAGATCCAGGAAAGGTGCAAAGCTACACAGAGAAACCCTGTCTCAGAAAACCTAACCAACCAACCAAACAAACAACAACAACAAAAACAAAAAACTTATGGGTCACTTCTTGTAAAATGCAAAATTCTATTCTTAGAGAAATGCATAATTTTAAAAAGCCAATGTCATAAAATAACCCTAATTTAAGTCATTTTTAGGTTCTAAAAATTACATAGGCTATAGATATTGTGTTTATTTTCAATATGTCTAAGCATTTTCTCAGATAACTCTGCATCAGCAGTAGGATGCAGATATGGCCTCCACATGCCTTCATTGGCTAAAATAGTCCAGCTTATGCCTGTTTGCCAGTATAAATAATTAACAATGACCACCTTCAGTATCAAAACTCTACCAGCTTGGATAATAATTATGCAGTTGCCCTAATTACTGGGAACATTAGTAATTTAAACAGAGAGTCTAAATTACCTTAGAAGGACAGCACACTAGAATGTTTGATTAAATATCCCTTATTACTAGTTATTTCAGATCAATCACTCACCAAAGAACTTGGCGGCTTTTCTCTATTGTTTTTAATCAAATGGTATGAATCATTTTTTTAAAATGTATCAGTGAAGAATCACTAAAGAGTTTTGATGGCCTGCTTTCCCTTGTTTTAAATTATCCCTTTTCATTTTAGGCTATAGCCAAAAGAAACTTCACAACTGTATCAGTAGAAGTAAATTAGAGGATGTAATTAGTACCCTTCCTGAGGGAATTCATTGAATTTTTAAAAGCAACTTGCTAAAGGACTTTGAATTCAGTTATTGAACACAAATAACTCCTGAAAAGAATGAATGTTAAAACTAAGCACATTTATTCTATAGATTGAACCTACCTGTCTGAAACTAAAAAAAAAGGTTACATACTTTTTTTACATTATTAAAATATGTAATTCATGAAAACATGAAGTGAGGTTACTTTTCTAAGTTATAAAGTACTTTTGCATAATCCCTCACACAGTTATCATGTAGTGAGAAGGGAGTAAAATAGAGATGTGTAGTTACTAAATAGTCTGTTACAAGAACATCCTCACTGCTGATGTCTACTTATTCATGGCCACCTACCACACTCATTTGGAAATTCACTAGAACATACTGACACTATTATATTCATATGTATATTTAATTAAAGGGAAAATATTACAAATTAAAAACATTTTTAACCACTAGATTAAATTCTGAAGAAATACCAAATATAGTCCTTCCATTATCTTTTCCTTGTGATACAGTAACTGCAGATATGGTTAAAAAAATCATTATGTACCACCTCCTGAATTCAAAGTCCTTTAGCGACTTGCTTTTAAAAATTCAATGAATTCCCTCAGGAGGGGTACTAATTACACCCTCTAATTTACTTCTACTGATACAGTTGTGAAGGTTTTTTTTTTGGCTATAGCCTAAAATGAAAAGGGATAATTTAAAGCAAGGGAAAGCAGGCCATCAAAACTGTTTAGTGATTCTTCACTGATGCATTAAAAAAAAATGATTCATACCATTTGATTAAAAACAATAGAGAAAAGCCGCCAAGTTCTTTGGCGAGTGATTGATCTGAAACCCTTGCAAGATGCTGATACTCAAGCTGTTGACATACTTGTTGCCTATTTTAACAACTGTCAGAGAAACATGATGGGGTAAGGAGGTGCTTTTTAAAATTGTTCATAGATTTCTGTAAAATGCAAGATAAATTCAAGTTATAACAGTGGAAAAAAAAAGATTCAAAATATACATGGGTCTAGATAGGGTAATGCAACCTGGAGGGTTTTAAATAAGAGATGTTGGCTCTGTGGGTGTGGGTGTGTTCATGTGTGTGAGTGAGATAGAAAGAGACAGAATGACAGAAAGACAAGTAAGACAGAGACAGAGAAACAGAAACAAAGAAAGAGACAAAGCAAAAGATGGAAATGGAGAAAGAGAAGCAGATTCAACATATATTTTAGCGGTAGCTGAACTATATTTATTAATTTAGTAGTGTACAAAAGTGGCAAGGATCCAAGGAAGGAATTATTGTTTGCTCCATAACAGCAAAAAATGGATCATGAAAATAAAATTTAATCAATATGTCTACTATATTTTAAATTTCTAGATTAGAAAGACCATATTTTCACATATATTCAGTGAATATATATTTCTTAAACACCTGTTAGTCCTTATGTGAGGTACTAAAAATTTAGTCATGAAGAAACTATTCCTGTCTTAAACAAGGAAAAAACATCATTCTTGTTTTATCTCCATCTCTGCAGTGTGATATTTTGGGCTAGATATTTCTGTATTTTGTGTTGACTTGCATGTTGTAGGATGTTTATCAGCAACCCTTGCCACTCTGACTAATTCTTCAGTATAGAGCAATAAATAATTTACTTTGGTAGCTTTCCTCAATCTATACCCTTAAGGGGAAAAGAGGAAAGACAAATAACAGAAAAATCTAATTTAGTAATAATAAATTACAAAGTCTGTTACTGGAGAATTAAAGTGCTGGTTAGTCACATTGGGAAGTCAGGGTCACATCTCCAGGTGACAGTGAGATAAGGGGTATGCAAAAACTAGATTAGTTACTCATATGTTAAAGAAGTTAGATTGCTGTCTAACAGCACTGAGAGACTTTTTAAGGAGACAAATAAAGGGAGATCTGTATTGCCAAAAGCATAACTATGTCACTGTTTCCTATAGGCTGTTACAAAGACAGGGTTGATCCCAATAAATTGAAGTAATTAAAAGTGCTGGCATTTCCTAGTTCCCTGAAGATCTCTGTCTCCCCACTTCCATGTTAGCCTGGCTGTTTCTTTGGTATTGTCTTGTTCAAGTATATTTAGACAGACACATTGTTGAGACATATAGAGAAGCTTCTCTGACATTTCTAGCATATATAATCTCAAACACACACACACACACACACACACACACACACACACACACACAATCATCCTATTCTTCTGGCTTTTAAAAATCTTTCTGTCCTCTGTTCTGTGATCTTCCTTGAGCCTAAGTGCTGGTGTTATACTCTACCTACTTGTTCTCTGCATTTTCATAGACTATGGTTTCTGTAATGGTCCAGTTGTAGCTGCTTAAAATCTGCTTATAATTTTTAATGGATCACTTGATTGTTATCTACAGTAGTGATAGTCCCAGCTTAACCAAGGCCAGCTGTCACTGAATATGCACTGACCCTACAGACAGAACCCCAGCATCATGCATCTTATCAACTCCTTGGTTTTACTTAGCCACTGATTAGGGAAGCACTGGTAATGAAATTCTGGCAGAAAGTATTATTCTGACTATATTTTATTCGTGCTGAAGAATACTAAAAGATATTAACCTTTGGCTCTTTATTTTATGAATTTCTATAACTAATTATAGGGAATTTTATTCTTACAATGCTAGACTTTTTCAAGTCTATTAAAGCTTGTACCTCATTATGAACGTGTACCAGTATGTAAAATGTGGAAAATATTTTAAACAAAAAATCTTCCCTTTTGTGGGTCTACATATATCATTTTAATTGGAATATTTAATAAATGCAGAATATCATTTCTGCTATGCTTGGGCAGCAAAGATAACACATCATTTCCAAAAAAAAAAAAAAAAAAATAGAAGCTAGATGTCTCAGAAAATGTTTGAGAGAATTTTAAAATTGTCAAATTTAAACATATACATGATTGTGTTTATGCATATGAAAAAGACAAAAATATTTCATTATAATTAACCTAAAGAAAAAAACAAAGTATGGTACCACTTTACCTTGTAAACACATCAAAATATGTTTGGTTCTATAATGTGGTGAGGCTAGTGAGACAGGTGCCAGGAAAGGCAGGAAGGTCAGGATTGGTGTGGTAGAGTGGGATAAAGAACCTACATTTTCGAGTTTTGAGGCAGTTCATAAAGTCACATCTCAGCATTTAAGAATAAAGCTACCATAGCAGATTTCTACTCCCTAAAAAGACGAGTTAGAGTGAAAGACATCTATCTATAAATTCTTCATTGAATATAGCCTCTTTTTAGCTTTTGTTTTAAGACAGACCTCACATTGTAGCTACAGCTGGCCTGCAACCCTTACTGCTTAAGTAGACTAACTGGTATCTCTCTAACACATGGTGAGCCTCCTGTCTCAGCCTCCAGTGAAGTTAATGATTCCTAAAATTAACTGGCAGAGAGGTTATAAGTATCTTCTCTCTATAAGCAGTAACTATGCAAATTATTATTTTTTTTTTATACTTTGAAAGTGTTTGTAGGTATATTATTCTGCTTGGTATATGTCCTAGTTAGATGAAGTTATTAACCTGACACAACCTGAAGTCACCTGAAGTGGGAGTCTCAGATGGAAGTGTTATGAAGGATTGCCTGTTCCTTGATTGATAATGGAGGGACCAACCAGTATGGGCAGCTCCATCTCAAGACAAAAGTCTATGGCTATATGAGAAAGCTAGTTAAGAAAACAAGCCAGTGGGAAAGCATGTTCCCCTTGGTTTCTGTTTTAGTTCCCCACTGAGTTCTTACTCTGACTTCCCTCAATGATGGACCATGATCCAGAAGCTTGAGCCAAGGAAACGCTTTCCTTTCCAAATTTCATTTTGGTAAATATTTTATCACAGAAACAGAATGAAGTGTGGTTGAAAACTTGAAATTTGAGGGACTGGAGAGATGGTTTAGTGGTTAAGAACACTGAATGCTCTTGCAGAGGATCAGGTTCAATTCCTAGTACCCACAAAGTAGTTGTTTATAGTAACCTGTTACTCCTATTTCTGGGGATCTGATATCTTTAATTGACAAATGACAAACAAACATCATGAAAAGCACAACATTCATACAATAAAGATATAATATTTAAAAAAGAAATTTTGAAATTTTATAATTAATGCAAATCTAAAACTAAGCTAACACCCACAAACACGAACACATATGCACAAACACACACACACACACACACACACACACACACACACACACACGCAAACATGATTTAAAATCTCTAAGGCATAAAACGTTATTCATTTATTAAGAGCATAATTGTATTACTTCCATTTTGTTGAGATTGGCCTTTAATTAACACCAGGAGAAGTCCTCTTAAGCAATGAGGGAAATTAAAGAATATTGGCAGGTGTATTCCAGGCTCCTGCTTGCTCTGTTGTCTGGAGACCTTAGGCTTAAAAAATGTGGGGTTTTTTGTAAAGATGTTGGACACCAGAATAGATTTCAATATCTGAACATGTCCATAAAGTATTGAATGGAGCTTAATCAGTCACACATCCTTGACTGTTGTATCAAATGGACTAATAACCGTAAACTGACATGTTGGTGCCACAATGCTTCTGACTGAGGTCTTAGTTTTAGTCTTCCTTTATCCTCTTCCATCTGCAAATATCAAAGAGTCCTAGTCAAGTTTCACTGTTAAGCCTATCTTCCATCATTTTCTTACATTCTCTTTTTTGGAAGAAAAAAAAAAACATTCAATTCTCCCTGGCCCTTCCTTAAATCATTGCTGAAAGATGTCGCACTGTAGAATTTTTTCTGCTGATCATAGTCTAGAGCTTGACTTTGATTTTTGTGAGTAATTACAGTACCGTAGACAACTCAGTTTTACGTGCTGTCCATCAGGTGATGAACGCTTCTCCATTTGCTTTTGTGTACATTTCATATATATATATATAATCTATGCATTTGTTATTAAGTAAGAAATTGTTACATTTCATAGAAGGTAATACCCTTGATTATTTGTGAAGAAAAGGTTTCAAAAACTATTGCAGAGTATAAGTGAGAATTTTAGTTCACATACTGTATTCTCTAATAATAAGTAATCTAACAAAACCCACAGGTTCTTCCTGGACAAGTCCCCTCCTCTGTTAACTCTGATAGTTACTAGGATACTAAAACTTAGAGGATCTGTATTCTCAACCCAGCAAGAAACACACTGGCAACACAAATCCCAGTCTCCTTTAATCTAGAATAGCAGTTTTCAATTTGTGGGTTGTGATCACTTTGGAAAACCTTAACCTCCAAAAATATTTACAATATGATTTATTAGAGTGCCAAAATTGCAGTTATGAAGTATCAACAAAAATTTTATGATTGGGGGTCACCACGACATAAGGATCTATATTAAAGGGCCACAGCATTAGGAAGATTGAGACCCACTAATCTAGAGGTATATGTGATACTAGTAAATATTCCTATCAGAACCTCATAGAGAGATCTACTTTGTGACTAGGGTTTCTTGTTTCCCTTCTTTTCTCTGATGCCTCATGTCTTTCTGTGACACATCACTCATGTCTGAAATCTTTTCAAACTATTCTAAAAATAATTTTAAAATAGGTAAATGAAATTATATTGTGAAAATAAAACAGAAAAGTTTATTTCAGTGGATTTTAATGGAGGAATTTGAGGCAACTCAAACTTTCTCCAGTACAGTGGTATTTTTCTGGGGTTAGTTGTTATGTGCATATCATTCCTATCTTATGAGGATCAATTCAGAGATCTCAGAGATCACCTTTTTGTTTACCTGTGAACTGTCTGGTTCACATGGTCTATTTTCAAAATATAGTAGCTATATGACTGGGAAACAGCATGTGAACTAAACAGATAAATGTCCCATAACTTCTTGTTTGACTTAGAAAAATTTTAGGAATAAATATCACTAGAAACTGAGAGATGCTTCAGAGAGATGCAGTGAATTGTACTTTATCTTCTTCTGAAATAAAGTGAATGAACACTAAGATTGGATTGAATTGCAGATTACCTGGAGTAGATACATTAAAGACAGAGATCAAGAATTCCATTCATCTACACTTGGAGAAAACAAGTCATATCAATAAAGAACATGGGGATAGAGCTGGAAATGGGCAGATATGATAATACATCTGTAAAGCAACAGTCAAATGCAAAGACACAGAGGATACAAAATCCTCAGACTATTTCTAGTCTAACGTGTGACACAATATTGACCTCAGAGATAGGTAGATAGTTATGTAGATCATGCTTGGATAAGTATTATAAAGTCAGGAGAGTCAGCCTAGCCTCAAAATCACACAATTCCTTATTTACTCAACATTCCTCTGACTACAGTTGCTTTTCTGTCTTCTCTAGTCATTTTTCAATACATAACCTCAATCTTTGTTTCTTTTATTTTTATAATGATATTTCCTTCTATAAATTGAAGGCATCCTATTTTTTCTAGTTCCATTATCCCTTATCTAGCTCCATTATCTCAATTCTTTAATATTCTGAATTCTTACCAAAATTGAGAATTTCATACACAAGTAATGCATACATGAGTAATTCATTTATATTATTTTTCTCTTCCTTCTCCTGCTTCAAGATCATCTCCTTTCCCTACTCCTTTTCTTATGACCTTTCTGACTTATTTTAATCACAAACATGACACATATATGTACATACAACTATTAAGTGAATTTGCTGCTATTCATGTGTCCATGTTTAACTCTGGTGGTACTTCTTTGTTTTTCTGGCAGCAATTTTCATGTCCTTAGTCCAACAAATCAGTGATTAATACATCACTATGTTTTCATAACTTTAATGCATTCCTGACTGAGAATAATGCTTTTTCCCCAATATATGCAGTTTAAAAACACATGAGAGGTCTGTTTGAAAATGTACACCAGTTCTTCAAATTCTGCTAAATAAAGTCTACAACCCTTAAACTAGTTCAAAGCCTTTTACCATATAGACATTTCTGTATTTATTCTAGGCTACAGGCAAACAGGACTGTTTGTCATCTGGGACAAGCCTTAGAAGTTTGTTATATTTGCATTTATCCGTTTTCATTCTTAAAATAAGCATGGGCTTCTGGAGAAGAACTAGGGAATTATTTTTCTTTAAACATAAATAATCATACCAATCCCTTTAACCTTAACCCTGCCTGTAGCAATGAGGTGAGATGTCAGCTGCCAATATGGGGGTGTGGACTGTTGTGAAATCCTCCATTTATTAATCTCACAGTTTATAAAAGCTTGGTGGCAATGCTTAGTGGGCATTCATACCTCTCCTGATATGGCTGAGATAATTTCCTATCCCATAATATGAACTAATACTTAGGGCTATAAAAAGTACAAAACTTCAGAAGATAAACAAAAAGCTTCATATTTGGAATACGAAAAAATAGGTAGAGGATTTAATTTCTTTGCATGCATGTAATGGCTCCAGATTAAATACTTTAGGAATGTGAGGGCCATATTTGTTTGGGAAAAATATTTGGGATGGTTCAAACATGTCAAATTATTTGATAAGGAAAGCTCTGTGATCATTTATATATGGGCAGAATACTGGCTTGCAAAATAATCCCTGAGAATGTGACTGTGTTAATTTATTTGATGAATAGTTTGTGGTGGTTAATTTTTGTGAATTTAATATAAACTGTCTCATCTAGGAAGAAGGAACCTCAGCTGATAATTTTATCCATCAGATTGGCCTTAAGTGCATCTATGTGGCCTTTTTCTTTCTTTCTTTTTTTTTTTTTTTTAAATAATGTTTGATGTGAGAGGACACAGCCTACTGTTGCTAGTGCTGGAGAGATGGGTGTGGGGCTCATTAAAAAAGGAACTGAGCACATAGAAAGAACAAGGATATAATCAGTGTTCTTCCATTGTCTGTTTCTGTTCCTTCATTGAAGTCCCTAGCTTGAGGCCCTCCTTTGGCTTCTCTCAGTGAAGGAAGATAACTTGAAATAAACTGATTCCCACAAGGTGCTTATACTCACTCATGGTGTCTAATGCAGCAGCAGGAGGCAAAGTAGGACAGAGTGTTAAGGTTGACGGTGTAGGCTGAAGAGTGACAGCTTCTAGGAATCACCAAGGATCACTTATACCAAAACAGATCCTCCATGGAACTTCATCTCCATGAGTTTAGCCTGGTAAGACACAACTGGCCCTTTGACATTCAAACGTTTCAAGATAATAAACTTGTAATGATTTAAGACATAGCATTTGTGATATTTTTTATAACAGGAATAGCAATCTAATTTAATACAGGATGATGAAAGAATTAATAGACTTCTGGAAAGTAGCACCTAGATCTTGTGATTTTGTGTATACTTATTTTATTTACAATAATGTGTTTGTTTGTTGAGATGTGGCTTTCTTTCAGTTTTATATTATTGCTATTATTTCTCTTTTCCCCCATAACTATGAAAGTTGATCTTTAGTGTCACATAGGTGCCCAAAAAAGGGTAAAACAAATTGTCAAATTGAGGAACGTTCCTAGAAAATTGAAAACATATGACCAAATTTCTGAACGGAAAGCTAAAGAAAAATCTTCATTATTTTCAGTTAAGAATCAGAGAACTTGAGCCTGGCAGTGGTGGCGCATGCCTTTAATCCCAGCGCTCGGGAGGCAGAGGCAGGCAGATTTCTGTGAGTTTGAGGCCAGCCTGGGCTACAGAGTGAGTTCCAGGAAAGGTGCAAAGCCACACAGAGAAACCCTGTCTTGATGAAACAAACAAACAAAAATAAAGCCAGAGTACTCTCTCTTAACAAAAAAATATACAGATAAAAACAAGTCTCTTCAAATAGACTTACCCTTTTAGAGCTTGAAAATATATAAGAAGAACCATTCCCTTTCAAGGCAAGAATATATTGCTCACCATGTTCTATGCTTTGCGAAAGCATGACATTACATGATACAACTCTTCCTAGTTATGGAGCCCTTCTAACAATTTCTGCGTCTAACATTGCATTAACTTGTATCATAAACTGATAGATTGTGCTTGTTTGTGCAGAATTCTCAGATAATATAGAAGAAATAGTATAAATAAACAAGGAACAGCTCACTAGACTGAAATAATGTTACTGAAACTGTTATATAAGATAATATAAAAACCAAACATATATCTAAAATGGATTTTTTTTCTTTTTTCATTTCAACCTGACCTATAGTTGGTGTACACCTTTTGTTTTCTCTACAAATTCTTGTCCTGCAAATATGAAATGTAAATTACTTGTTCTACCATATATAATGTACATATATAAAATAGACATATTATTACAGACAAGAGCAGTATATTTCTCTACTTCTTCAGCATTAGAAGCTGAAAAGATAAAGAACTCAACTTCACATGGACTTAATTTGTCTGCTCAGCAACATAATGAAACTATCATAGCAAAGAGCATAAGAAAATTACCTTTTCTCAGGGTCCAATAAGTGATATCCTTTAATCCTTTAGTAATAATTATTTGAGAACTAAACGATAGGCAGAGAGATGGCTCAGAAGTTAGGAGCACCGGTTATTTTTTTCAGAGGACCTGGGATCTGCTGTCAGATTTTGTTAAGTATTTTTTTTTTACCTCTGTTCATAAGGGAAATTGGTCTATAATACTCTTTCTTTCTTGAATGTTTGTGTGATTTATGTATAAGGGTAACTGTGGACTCATAATAAATTTATCTAATATTCCTTATGTTTCTATTTTGTGAAATAATTTCAGGAGTAATGTGTCAACTCTGGTTTTAAACTCAGGTAGAATTCAAGGCTAAGACCATCTTCCTGGGCTTTAAAAAAAAAATTCCTTTGATTTTATGTGTGTAGTTAATTTCCCTGTGTTGGAGTTTTCTTTCTAGTATCTTCTGTAGGACAATATTGTTTTTTAAATTTGACTTCATCGTGGGATATCTCATTTTTTCCATTATGGTGATTGAAAGTTTTTCTGGGTATAGTAGTTTTGGTGGGCATCTGTTGTCTTTTAGAGTCTGCAGAACAACTGTCTAGGTCCTTCTGGTCTTAAGAGTCTCCATTGAAAATTTAGGTGTACTTCTAATAGGTATGCCTTTATAAGTTATTTGGCCTTTTCTCCTTGAAGCTATTAATATTCTTTCTTTGTTTCATATGTTTATTGTTTCTGTATAGACATTCTATTGATGGACATAGGACAATAGCTCAATCCATAAAATGCCTGTAGTTCAAGCTTGAGAACCTGTGTTAGAAGAGCAGTACCTTTCTCTGCAGGCATTGCTACAATCGTCTATACGAACTGCCCTTGAGTAAGAAGTCAACATAATTCCTTGAAGTCATTGTCAAACCAACCTTTCAGAATCAAAGTACCTCAGATTCAGAAAGAAGCCAAAATTAGGTGAACAATGTTGATAGAAAACCTGAAGTCAATCTTTGCTTTCCATGTAGACATATATAAAAATGTACTTGCACCCACAGTAACACACACAGACACACACACAGACACACACAGACACACACACACACACACACACACACACACACACACACCACACCACATACACACACTCACAGAGAGTGAGAGGGAGAGAGGAAGAGAAATATCGATTTTGCACGTTTGCTGAAATAGTTGTTTTTTGTTTTTGTTTTTGTTTTTCTAATATTATATCTGGGGAAATTATTTCTCCTTATAGAGCAATACTATCTGAAAACATGGGTGATTTTATGGGCATATTTACTATTTGTATGATTTTTATTTATTTGTTTTCTTTTGCCTAGTTACTCCAGCTGAAATTTCTGCAACTATATTACAATAAATAGGTGAAACAAAACAGTGATGTCAGGCATGTTTTACTCTTTCTATATCTGAAAGGAAATGTTTTTAGACTTTGAATATTAAATGTGACATTGACTGTGAGTTTGCCTCTTATACTCGTTATTGCATTGGTTAATCATTTGTCTATGCAATTTATTTGTGGGGGTCATTTTGAAGGAACTATTAAATCTTTTCTAGTGATTTTTTTCTATTTCTGGGATGAAAATTATAAGGTGTTTATCTACCACTTCTGCACAGGAGATATATTATTTTGTGCTGACTTCTGTTTGTTGATGTGGAGCTCAATTCTTGAAATCAAAACAGTTCTGTTACAGCATTGTTGTATGATATTTACTATTCCTGAAGAGATGTAGACAAACATCTACTCACCCTAGCCAGGGTTCCAATTGATAGAAAAGAACAAGGATATTAACAAAGAACAACTTGGTGAACCAGTGAATTTTACTGAGGTTGCTTAATATGGGTGAAGAATTACTGAAGCGAAAATAAGTCAATGACAGCTGCATCACCAATGTCTGCCCAAGCATGGGAGACAAGTCACAGAGGCTGGGAAGCTGAAGTACACTGCATAACCTACAGTCGGCCAAACAGGGTGGAAAGTGTCCTTTCCTAGTAACTCAATTGGCTGAGCCTTTTTAGGCTGCTCAACTTGTCTCTACTCCTTCAAGGCAACTCAAACTACTTAAAATTATTTCTCTACAGTCCATATAACTTATATTTGGGGAGAGATGGACCCTAATGAATATAGTTAGTTTTAGGGACTTCTTGAAGCTATTTTAAATCATTTATATGGTGATATTTTATTTGTACTGAAATATGATTTTATTTGTATATTAATAAAGTTTCCTTGGGCTCAGAGCGAGCCATAGCAGAAGCTGGGTGGTGGTGGTGCACACCTTTAATCCCAGCACTTGGGAGGCAGAGCTAGGCAGGATCTCTGTGTGTTCAAGGATACACGCCTTTAATCTCAATACCAACCATAGAAGACCTGGAGGTCTGTATAGACAGGCAGTGACGAGGAGGTCATGTGGCTGGGTTTACAACCAATGAGAAAGCAGAACAGAAAGTCTATATAAAAGACAGGACACAGGAAGTAGGTCTCTTGTGGAGAGGAAAGACAAAGCAGCAGTGAAGGGTAAGGTTTTCAGCTCTCAGCTATTGCTCTGACCTCTTGGCATTTTACCCGGCAACTGACTCTGTGTTTCTTAATTAACAAGATGGTTACATCTACACATTTACTTTCTGAAATTAAGGATATACCTTTCAGGAAAAAAAAAAAAAAAAGAGTTTAACAACCCGAGTGTCCTGTTGTTTAACTTCCCTAAAAATATTCAGTGTTTTAGGAGTTTCCTTCAATGATGGGAAATTTGAATAACAGAGAATACTGACTCACAGAAGGCCAGAAGGCAGATGAACTTTTACAGATCTGGTGATTTTGATCTCCCAGCATGTTGCTGGAAATTTTCATGTGTATGGGTATCAGAGGATTTGGTCCGTGACTTTAAATCTTTGTTGTTGGTGATAATATGTTGTGGTCAGATTTGGGAAACAGGCAAATATTGACCTTATAAAATGAGTTTGAGATGATTCTCTTCACCCCAGTACTTTTTTTTTTTTAGGAATATAAAGAGATTTTAATAATTTTTATTTTGTACCTATCTTTACTACAATAGATCATGGTCATGTAGTTCCGGTTACATCAGTATCAGTTACCTGGAAGTGTGGTAAAGCTCAGTTGTGAGGTTTTCCAGTCCTTCTTTTCCCTGTTGGCTATTATTTAACCCTGCCTCTCTCTCACAGTTTTCATTTGTCCTATCCAGTTTTTATAGACTGCATGAGTCCAGAAGTCTCTCCCTTTCTTTTCTATTTGTTTTCATCTTATCACCACAGAATATGTCTGCTGTGATATCTTCATGGTGATCAATAATTTCATACTATTTAGTTTTCTCAATTGCTATTGTTATCATCATCATCATTATCATCATAATCAAAAGTCATAATCACTGTTGTTGATTAGGCAAGCCAATAAATTTACAGTGGATTTAACTCTTCAAAGAACCAACATTCTCTTGAGAACTCACTATTTGTTAAAAGAAATGTATTATTCGTTCCGCATATAACTATATAATTTCTTAGTTTCTCTTTTTTATCATAGGATCATTACACTGTAACCAGAAGAAATACAGTATTTTAACTGATAACTTAGTGTCTTAGTTAGAGTTTTTATTGCTGTGAAGAGACACTGTGACCACAGCAAATCTTATAAAGGAAAGTATTTAATTGAGGGTGGCTCACTTACAGTTTCAGAGGTTCAGTCCATTATCATCATGGTGGGGAGCATGCAGGCATTAATGTTGCTAGAGCTGAGAGTCCTACACCTTGAAAACAATAGGAAGTCAACTGAAACACTGGGTAGTATCCTGAACATAGGAAAGCTTAAAGCCCGCCCCCACAGTGACACACTTCCTCCAAACAGGCCACACCCACCCCAATAAAGCCACACCTCCTAACATTGCTACTCCCTGTGGGATTATGAGGGCCAACATAAATCTAAAATAACTTGGTATGTTGTATGCACAGTTATTTCAGATTTATACTTATAATTCTGTTTATTTATTCTGTACATTCTGTATTCTATTTATGTATTCTGTATATTCTATTTATACTTATAATTCACTGTTACTTGGGTTAAATTTAGTTATCATTTCTTTATCTTTGAGACATCATATGGTTTGATGAATTGTACTAATAATCCCAAATTCTTTCTATATGACTCACTGTATCTGTTCTTCTACTGGAACTTATTTTGTTACAAAAATATTCTGACAGTGATTTTTTTGTTTGTTTGTTTCACTTATAATTATGTATTTGTCTCATTGTTTTAATAAGACTGATCTAGAAGTCATGAGTTCCATCAGTGCCTACTCATATCTGTACTTACTCTGAAGTACAGCCTTTTGGGTATTCTTCTGTTTTGTTACTTTTGCTCAGGACTGAAAATACAGCATTGCATTTTTCCCATGCCAAAGGAAGTCTGTTGTTTGCATATTGGGTATACCTTTAAATATGACTTGGATTTCTATTTTCACTGAAGATTTTAAATTCTTCCTTTGTTTTATACTCCTGGTCATTTTACAACAACAGATTGTGATCAAGATATTTCTGATAATTCTTATCTATCATTCTAAAACTTCTTCTAGATGGATTTAATACCCAAGATTAGCTACATTATATATCAAGCTTCATGGAATAAATTTTCTTGCTTTATTTCTCCTCTCAGAAATGTCATGTTATAGATATAGTATTAGTGGAACATTGGTCTTATATGTTACTTAAATTATTTCCTTACAATCTTTTACCTTTCAGAATGTGATATACTAAAACGTTTGTGATTGGTAGCATTTGTTGTCAACTTGAATGATCTTGGAAGTAATACTCTCAACTGAGAAATTGGGCTTTATAAGAAAGAAAGGTGAACTTGAACCTGGGACCAAGCCAGTGAGCATCTTTTATCTGTGGTCTCTGCTTCAGTTCCTTCAGAATCCTAAGATTCCAGTCTTGATCCCCTTCTCTGTCTTCCCTTGATGATGGGCTCTAATCTCTAGGCAAAATAAACCTTTTAGTCCCAAAGTGTTGGTTATGGTGTTTACCATAACAACAGAAAAGTAAACCAGAACATCTTTTTTTAGTCTTTTATCTTTCATTTTTCAGCATCATATTACATCATTTCTTCCTTTCCTTTCCTTTGCCAGTCCTCACAAATAACTTTCGTTGCTCTATTTCAAACACAAGGTCTTTTTAAAAAGTTGTATAACATGCATATATGAATATACATATACATTCTTATTATATACATATATAACATGTTCAGTCTGAATAGTGTTACTCAAATGTACATTTTTTGGTAGGATGGCCTTTTTTAATGTTTTTTTTGATTAAGAAATTTTTTAATCCATTTTACATACCAAAGTAAGACTGGCCACTTGGTATTGGATAACTAATTGGTGGGATCTTCCTTAGAGATGACTATTTCTCTCACTTCTTGGTTTAGTTTACTACTGAAGCTTTCAGTAAAATTTTATTTTACTTCCTGAGCTCTTTATTTGAGTTTTTCATTTGCAAGAAGCTTGTTTGGTTTGGACTCCTTTTAAATATATATCCTCTGATGAATTTCTAATTTATATCCTACATAATCTTCCTAATTTTACATAGGGATTTATCTGCATTCCCATGTAATTCACTGAATGTCCTAAAAATCAGTGTTGAATTATTTATCAGATGTTTTATCCATTTCAAATTCCTTATAATCTTTCACTAAGGAGTTACAGTATTAGGAAGTAGCATAGTGGGGGGAGGTTGTGTTTTTAATTTTTCTTGTATTCTATAATGTGAACTATACATCTGGTTGACTGGGCAGTTCTATTGCTTTTATTGGATGGTCTTATTACTAAGTCTCTTTCACTGCTTAATGTGTTTGTGACTTTGTCATACCTTATTTCCTCTTTCCTGAAAAGTATAATTTCCCTATAATTAGTTTTGATTTATCTAATAACATTGGGCACTGCACATACCACCAAAGTGTTTAGTAAAGAAACTCTTTTTGTTGTCAAGCCAGAGTGTTTATCTTTTAAGAGATTGGGAACGTGTGGCATAGTCAAGAATATGTACAGAGAACTCTCTGCAGTCACTTAATGTAACTGAAAGAACATCTTGAGTCACCAGTTTTTCTTCAG
Organism: Onychomys torridus; assembly: GCF_903995425.1. Lineage (NCBI taxonomy): Eukaryota > Metazoa > Chordata > Mammalia > Rodentia > Cricetidae > Onychomys > Onychomys torridus. The sequence goes on along the minus strand of NC_050453.1, from coordinate 47,507,948 downwards.
CTGCAACTGATATTGAATCTTTTTCTTATAATGTTCTGTAGAAAGTATCTATGTCTTTGAGTATAAAGTGTTTGACACACCTCTTCAACCATACATTGCTTTATATATGCACCATGGAAGCAAGGATCACAGGGCCTCTTCATTCATTATCCAATCTTATCAGAAGTATCCATGGAAGAATCTAGGGCTGGGATCTGTGAGATGTTTAACTCTGCTACCATTATGTACATGCTTGCCAAGGCATTTGACATCAGACAACTATTGGCTGTGTATATATGATATTATGACAGTGGTCATGGATTTCCTTCCCTTAATTATCCTATATATAGTCTCACATAGGAGCTGTCTATAACTACAGCTGGAAAAAAATCTATTGCTAACTCCTTTACACATCCAGAAGAAACCGTTTTACTCTCAGTCTTTTTTAAAGATTTATTATTTATTATGAATACAGAAGAGGGGCCAGATCTCATCGCAGATGGTTGGGAGCCACCATGTGGGTGCTGGGAACTGAACTCAGGACCTCTGGAAGAGCAGTCGGTGCTCTTAACCTCTGAGCCATCTCTCCATCCCTCACTCTCATTCTTATCTGCAATGACCTCCAGGGCATAAACAAGAGTGTACAAGGTCAAGTGCCAGGCAACAGTCTCCTAAGCTAAAACGCCCAGAGGAGTAAGCAAAATAGAATGCATCTGGATAGTTGCAAAGGTTTTCTCACGCTTTTTATGCCATGTGCCTGGAGTTACAACAGGAGTAGGGGCAACAGCTAAAGTCCTTGCTCAAGATCAGTCTCATGGTCAAGCATCAGTGGACTTGATGGTTTTGTCTGTTAATTGGGAGCAGGGCTTGCGGAATGAATACAGCGGAATGTCCGTTACATCTCGTGTATTGAAATGGGCAGAAGTTTTAGTTCCATTCCACCACCCTTACATTTGGAAAACAGGTCCCTTCTCTTGTAAGCTCTGGCTTCCAAGCCCTGGGACTTCATTGGAAGACAATATAACTTCTCTTTTTAGTAGGATGCTACTCTGAAAATGTATGTTACATTTTCGGTTATTCAACCTGACAGTGATGGTTCTGAAACGTTCCATTAGCTAGAACTGTCAGTATCTTCACCGAGAAGACTTCTTAGGGCTTTCACTCACATTTATGTCAGGCTTAGGGAGACACCCCACCTTTTTCTGTAGCCAAGGTAGTATGTGTCTTGATATTTCATTTCTTTTATTAAATTGCTGTCCCAGGTCACTGCATCCTGACAGGTTTCTCTTTCCCTGTCACAGCAGTTCTTCTTTGTGGAGATGAAGGTGTTTATTGGGTTCCTTGAATGAGCCATTGTTTGCCCCCTTGCTATGATACCTTCCTTCCTAAACATCACTTACTGTTTCTTAGAGCTTGTTAGCTTTTTTTCTTTAGATTAGAAGTGTAGAGTTTGGCTAAATATGGTAAGTACACTCTAAAAGATCAATACAGACTTGGGAAAAAATGAAACCCAACCTAGAATTTTCCTGCAGGTTTACACAACTCATTTCAAGCAGAAGACTATGCAGAAATAGTTAATATTGTAAAAAATAGAATACACATAATCAAAAGAAAATTCTTTGAATGATTATAAATTATGTTCATGTTTGTATATAAATTCAAAGAGAATGTTACAGATGCTTTTGGGTTGACAAGCCATAGGAAAAAGGACTGTCCTGCTCATTTGAATTAGTTTCTCTTTCCTGGTCAAGTTTAGATTATCAGTATATTATTACAATTTTGTATATCAGACTCATAAGTGTTAAAGGTATAAAAGCATATTACTTCCCAAATAAATTTTAGCTGAGTCTCTGCAGCAAACAAATTAAAAGCCTTTGGTTTTTTTTAAATTTGTTTGTTTGTTTTGCTATGGATTCATATTGTATTAAATATGAGAAGTTCAACACTGAACTGAATATTTGATCAAATTAAATTCTGATTTGTTTCTGCTTTCATTTGTCCTGTTTGTGAAAGTGTGCAAATACACCACGCAGATGAACCACCATTGCTGCACTTTCCATGTTTTGCTGGATGGAAAACAAATTCAGTGATTTTTTTTTTTTTGAAACGTAGATACATACTTCCAAAAGAGTGAAACGGAGTAAAGCACCAGAAGGAGAACCAACTTCCTTTGAGTTTCTAAAATCAGCCACAAAGGCCTAGTGTCTTACGTCTTTCTTTCCTCCCTAGATGCCTTATGTTACTAGTGTTATGTAATGTTGTATGTAATTATTGCTTTCTGCTGATATACATAGAATCATAAAGTTACTTCATCAAATATTCATTGTAATCCTTGTTGGAATTTTTCCATTTAATATTACTTGAGTAGGTGAAAGGAGCAAAAGGAGGAATATAGATGAGGGAAAAAGACAGAACCAAGTAGATTGAGATTAGCAGAATATTCTTTACTATTTACTTTATAAATTGAAAACTATGATCCTGGATGTTGCACAGATTACTATAGTCCTGATTCCTACAAAATTTGCTTACAGCAGCTTCTGCTGAAGGTTACAGTTTCAAGTGTGACTGAGCTAGAAAACCCTTCCCTGTAAGTAACCTTTTATATTGCTAGTCTGGGCTGTGCAAGGTGCCAGGAGAGAAAGGCATCAGGAGTGTTACCCTGCTATGACCCCTGTGGGTGTCAATACCAGCATGCCAGGCAAGGTATGCCAACTTTCACCATACTGGCTTGACTCTTATGAGGGGAACCACTTTAAAATTGGGTTTGAGGCTGATGCCTCAAGAGGGAACCCATTCCTGATACTGTAAATCCTGGTAAAATATATATGGCTATGGAAGTTCATAAGCCCTAGCAGGGGACTTACTTATGTTGTTTGGTTAAAATAACATAGTAAAAAAATGTCCTTCTAAATATTTGTTTGTACAGGCTAATTTTACTCTCAGTATTAATCAGCGAAACCTCTTTTTGCTGTGAATGATTGTGAATTCAGAAACTGACAGTTGCAGAAGATGCTGAGAATAAGTGCTAGCTGAGTACTCAGCGAAACAAAGCATTTATATTACTTCCTCTAAGTCAGTCACTCTCAACCTGCCTAATGCTGCCACCCATTAGTATGGTTTCTTCTGTTTTGATGACCTCGAACCTTTGAATTATCTTGTTGCTACTTCATAACTGTAATTTTCCTACTGTCATGCAACCCAGGGGGTGGGGTGGTCTTGACCACTAGGTTGAGAAACACTGCTAGGATATGTTATGGAAAATGGAGAAAAAAGAAGAGAATAAGATATGGAAAGGGGATGTGGAATGTCACATCTGGGAATGGCATAGTTGTTGCAGTCTTGAATTCACAGTTGCTGAGCTTTCCACAGTATGTAAGTGTAGTCATGTCAACAGCCAGTCAGGGAAGGGCAAGATCTAATGGGCTCCTCCTCTCAGCTGAGCTTATTGATTCTGCTCTATCCCAAGTAAGAGGGAATCATAGTTTTCAGTACTACTCCCAAAACTCCAAATCATAGTTGGAAACCCATGACTGCCTCAATGGCCATGGTTAAACAAAATGGCTCATAAAACAAGACAAAACAAAATATGGATGTTAAGAAGACATTTAAAAAGAGAAGGGAAGGCTTTCTGGGGTAATAGGGAGTTAAAGGAAAGTAGGAGGTGAAAAACTTAGAATGCTTTGTGTATAAGAATGAAATATCAATGAATAAATTAAAAGTGAAAATAAGAAAATTATTAGATTTTTAAATTATTGCTACATGTTTCTGAAACTTATTTCTCCTAAAAGCCTACTGTTTCTATCACAAATTTATAATTTTTATTAATTTATGTTTAGTGTGTGTGGCTTGTGTGAGTTTGGATGGGCATGTGACACCATCCTGGTTCTTTTCTTTTTTATTGGTATTATTGTCATGCTGTATATTCCTAGATAGCATGTCTAAGAGCTTGCAAACTGTTCACCTGTTTCAGTCTCTCATATTGATGTAAAATACCACCAGATGCACAGTACACTGTGGTTGATATATTGTGCACCTCAATAAACTTATCAGAGAACAAAACAGCTGTTATATTAAACATAGAGGTTAGACAGTGGTAGCATGCCTTTAACCCTAGCGTTCTGGAGGTAGAGATCCATCCAGATTTCTGTGAGTTCAAAGCCACACTGGAAACAGCCAGGCATGGTGACACACGCCTTTATTCCTAGCATTTGAGAAGCCATGTCTTCCTTGGGCAAGACAAATGCCTTTAATCCCAGAAAGTAATGGCAGGAAACAGAAAGGTATAGAAGGCCTGAGGACCAGGAACTAGAGGCTTTTATGCTTTTAAGCTTTTAGGCTTTTAGCAGCAGTTCAGCCTGAGATCCATTTGGATGAAGACTCAGAGGCTTCCAATTTGAGGAAACAGGATCAGCTGAGAAGTTGGCAAGGTGAGGTGGCTGTGGCTTGTTCTGTCTCTCGATTTGTCAGCATTCACCCCAATATCTGGCACTGGTTTTCTATTAATAAGACTTAAAAAAATTCATTTTACAGCACACCATCACCCACATCTCTTCTCTATTGTTTCTGGGTATTGATCTAAGGGCTTTAGACTCACTATGATAGTACTTTGACGAGTTGACTCTGAGCTATCTCACTAGCTTCATGATACTGTTTCTTTTATTTTTTTCTTTTGTTATGATTCCTTACTTACATTTTTTTTTCTAGCCCCAAGTTTTCAGAAGAAATTTATTTCATTAACTTGTGTCAAAATATCATCAAATTATTGCTCTTGTACTTACAAATTTTTTTTCCATGTCTTATTTTTAACCTCGGTATCTATTCCTTGAAATGTTGCAAATGATATTTTAAACTATTTAATCATTGCTATCACTAAAATAGATTATTGCTACTTCTTGTATAGTTCTGTGGATTAAACCCAGGTTACTAGAAATGGTAGACCAGGGAGATAACATTAGTGATAACATTATTTAAACAAGCTCTTGTCCATCACCCTAAAAGACTAGTGAACAAATGCTGGCATTTCCCCCCAAATGCATGCTGTCAACAGAAGAGACAGAATGAAACACTACATACTTTCTTCCCTCTTTCCTTGTTTGTGTGTATGACGTGTCTTAATGTTTTCATGAATTCATGTTCCCATCAAGGTTTGCATTCTGCTCTCCCACTTCATTCATTTTTAGACAAGGTATCTAACGCAAAATGTAGCACATTGATGCAGTTCTTGTTAGTCAGCATACTCTTTGGATAACATTTCTACCTTCCAAGGCTGGATTTACAGGAGGCCACCACAGCGACAGAGCATGTATGTGAATTGTGGTTGTTTATGTCTCTGAATCTAATTTAACTGCTGAACTTTCCACATATGAAAGACTGTAATTTTATGTGGTAACTTCTTCTTTTTACTGCCGCTAATACTCAGGAAACTATCTTTATTTAATGTTACATGAGTCATCAATGACTTGAAACATAGGTTTGTTAGTGTTAGAGATAAATATGTAATCACACTCACAAATACTGAAGCCAAGAATGATTATGGAAACTGCCATATTGATTTACATCTTATTTGTATTTCTACTTTATATGTATTTCCTTGTTATCTTGCATAACTATGGAGCTTATATAAAGCTCTTTCTTACTTACAACTTTAAAGCAATTTAAAAAGTTTATTTGCAATAAAAAATATTTGACTACCTATAAAAGTTTTTTTTTTCTTTTTTTGTCTTTCACCTTTTTTTTCAGAGCTGAGTACTGAACCCAGGGCCTTGTGCTTGCTAGGCACGTGCTCTACCACTGAGCTAAATCCCTAACCTATAATTTTTTTTCTTCTTTTTGAGCTGGGGATTGAACCCAGGGCCTTTCGCTTGCTAGGCAAGTGCTCTACCACTGAGCTAAATCCCAAACCCAAGTTTTTATTTAATGTTTAATATTCTGTTGTATTTTAATAAATTATACAACTAATTAATATGCAGAAACTTATATGAAGATCTGAGGACAACTCATAAAAATTATTTGTTTCCTTCCAATACTTGGGACCTGGGAATCTAATTCAAGTTGTCAGACTTGACAGTAAGTGCTAATCCATCTCATTGGCCCTAAATATATAATTTTCCCATCTTTTTGAACTTTGATACAAGCAGAGATTGATTTTAATTGCATACCACCTTCTCGTAGTCATAAGCAATCATTTGCATTTGTTTATTTACTCTTTCTGTATGCCAAACAATCCCTTTCTGTATGCCAACAGATGCATTTGTAAGAGTACCTGGGATTTCTTCCAAAAACAATATTTATTGTGGTAGGAATTCAACTTGTGTTACTATAGGTGGGTTTTTTTTCCCCCTGGAGTTAGGTGTTTCTCACTTAGCATTCACGCCTTCAAGTGGTGAAGCTGTAAGGGATTTCCTCTTGCATTATCTTGCATGTGGCTGAAGACTTTACATGAGCAGTAGTTACCCAGCTGTCTTGTGATTCTATCATGCTTGTTGTGTAGGTCTTGCTTCCTTATGTAATCTCAGTGACATGAATTATAACATTCAACCACACAGGACTGTTAAGTAAGCCATCTCAATGCAGATCAGTAAAAAGTGAAAAAAATTTGCAAATCACTCTGCATACTTTACATCATGCCTCTGGTCTACAAACTATAGTATGAGCTAAATTTCGTTGGCATTTGTTATTATTCAGCTGAAAATATTACATAACAACTTAAAGTAGTCTGAACTTTCCTTTCTTCAGTGTAGTTATAATACATAGAATTTTTACTTTTTCTTTTTTTTATTATTATGTGTTTTAATTTTATATATCAGCCATGGGTTCCCCTGTCCTCTCCCTCCCGCCCCCCCACCACCTTTCCCTAGCCCCTCCCCTCCATTCCCATGTCCTCCAGGACCAAGAGTCCCCTGGGGATTCATTAAAACCTGGTGGATTCAGTACAGGCAGGTCCTGTCCCCTCCTTCCAGACTGAGCAAAGTGTCCTTGAGTAAGCCCAAGGTTCCAAACAGCCAGCTCATGCACTAAGGACAGGTCCTGGTCCCACTACCTGGGTGCCTCCCAAACAGATCAAGTTATTCAATTGTCTCACTTATCCAGAGGGCCTGATCTAGCTGGGGGCTCCTCAGCCTTTGGGTCATAATTCATGTGATTCCATTTGATTGGCTATTTGTCCCTGTGCTTTTTGCAATCTTGGATTCAACAATTCACGCTCTTGCAGTCCCTCCTCTTTCTTGACAGTTGGAGACCTGGAGCTCCACCTGGGGCCTGGCTAAGGATCCTTGCATCCACTACCATCAATTATTGGATGAGAGTTCCAAGACGACTATTAGGGTGTTTAGTCATCTGATCACCAGACTAGGTCAGATCAGGCTTTCTCTCCACCATTGCCAACAGTGTACATAGGATATATCATTGTGGATTTCTGGGGACCTCTCGAGCACTCTGCCTATTCCTGTTCTCATGTGGTCTTCATTTATCATGGTCAGTTATTCCTCGTTCTCCCTTTCTGTTCTTGATACAGCTGGGATCTCCTGCTCTCCTAAGCTTTCTTTCCATCAAATCTTGCCCTTCATTACTCCCACTGTTGTCCAGGTTGTTCAAGTAGATCTCATCCGTTTCTCTGTCATTGGGTGATCCCTGTGTCTTTCCTAGGCCCCGTTTTCTAGGTAGCCTCCCTGGAGTTGTGTAGCAGTCTAGTCATCTTTGTTTTACAACGAGTATCCTCCTATGAGTGAGTACATACCATGTTTGTCCTTCTGAGTCTGGGTTACCTCACTCAGGATGATTTTTTCTTGATCCATCCATTTGCCTGCAAACCTCATGATGCCATTGTTTTTCTCTGCTGAGTAGTACTCCATTGTGTATATGTACCATATTTTCTTCATCCATTCATCAGTTGAAGGGCATCTAGGTTGTTTCCAGGTTCTGGCTATTACAAACAATGCTGATATGAACATAGCTGAGCAAATGCCCTTGTGGTATGATTAAGCATTCCTTAAGAATATGCCCAAGAGTGCTACAGCTGGGTCTTGGGGAAAATGGATTCCCCGTTTTCTAAGGAAGCTCCATATTGATTTCCAAAGTGGCTGTACAAGATTGCATTCCCACCAGCAGTGGAGGAGACTTCCCCCTGCTCCACATCCTCTCGATCAGAAGCTGTCTTCTGTGTTTTTGATCTTAGCCACTCTGACAGGTGTAAGGTGGTATCTCAGAGTCCTTTTTATTGGCATTTCCTGGATAATTAGGGATGTTGAGCAATTCCTTAAATGTCTTTCAGCCATTTGAACTTCCTCTATGGAATTCTCTGTTTAGTTCTATAGACCATTTATTAATTGGCCTAATTTCTTGATTTCTTTATATATTCTGGATATCAGCCCTCTGTCAGATGTTGGGTTGCTGAAGACCTTTTCCCATCCTGTAGGCTTTTGCTTTGTCTTGTTGACTGTGTTCTTTGCTCTACAAAAGCTTTTCAGTTTCAACAGGTCCCAACAATTGATTGTTTCTCTCAGTGTCTGTGCTACTGGTGTTATATTTAGAAAGTGATCTCCAGTGCCAATGCATTCAAGTGCCCCTGCCAGCACGGTTTCAATGGGGGCGACCCACTCTGGGAGCTAATGAAAGAACAGAGGACACAAGAGACAGACGACAGCAAGACAGTATTCTGATCAAGCTGCCAATCTTTATTTTTCTCCACATTGCTTATATAGCATAAGAGGGGAAGGGACAGGAAGGAGGGAAGGGGAAGGTACATGGAAGGCATGCAGAATGTGGGAGCCATGCAGGTCCTGCAACTGCAGGAAGTCGGCTAAGGTCACTAGTCAGGGGCCATTTGTTCTGTTGCTAGGCAACCTGACCATAGAATGCTCTTTACATTTGGTTGCCATGGCACCTGACTGTGGAATGTTCTTATCTTTGGGAGCTTCCTGTTAGCAAACAGGTGTTACTGCTCTGGGGAAGGGCGTTGGGCTTATGACTTGTTCTCTGTCTTAGCTAGTACTTTCCATGGTTCTTGTTGGGTTCCTGAAACCTTGGTTCCTAACATTCAAGAGTACTTCCTACTTTCTCTTCTATCAGGTTGAGAGTAGCTTGATTTATGTTGAGGTCTTTGAACCACTTGGACTAAAGTTTTGTATATGGTGACAGATATGGATCTATTTGCAGCCTTCTACACAGTGACATCCAGTTATGCTAGCACCATTTGTTGAAGATGCTTTCTTTTTTCCATTGTACATTTTTGGCTTCTTTCTCAAAAATTATATGTTCATAGGTGTGCGGGTTAATGTCAGGGTCTTCAATTCAGTTCCGTTGGTCCACATGTCGGTTTTTACACCAGTACCAAGCTGTTTTTATTACGGTAGCTCTGTAGTAGATCTTGAGGTCAGGGATTGTGATGCCTTCAGAGGTTGTTTTATTGTACAGGATTCTTTTGGCTATCCTAGGTTTTTTGTTTTTCCATAGGAAGTTGAGCATTATTCTTTCCAGATCTGTGAAGAATGGTGTTGGTAATTTGATGGGGATTGCGTTGAATCTGTAGATTGCTTTTGGTAAGATCACCATTTTTACTATGTTAATCCTTCCTATCCATGAGCATGGGAGATCTTTCCATTTTCTGACATCTTCTTCAATTTCTTTTTTCAGGGACTTAAAGTTCTTGTCATATAGGTCCTTCACATGCTTAGTTAGAGTAACCCCAAGGTATTTTATATCATTTGTGGCTATTGTAAAGGGTGATGTATCTCTGATTTCCTTCTCAACCTGTTTGTCTACTGAATATAGAAGGGCTACTGATTTTTTTTTTTTTTGAGTTGATCTTGTACCCTGCAATGTTGCTGAAGGTTTTTATTAGCTGTATCAGTTCCTTGGTTGAATTTTTGGGGTCACACATGTATACTAACATGTCTTCTGCAAATAGGGAGAGCCTGACTTCTTTCTTTCCAATTTGTATCCCCTTAATCTCTTTATGTTGTGTTATACCTCTGGCTAGAACTTCAATTACTATATTGAATAAGTAAGGGGAGAGGGGACAGCCTTCCCTTGTTCCTGATTTTAGTGGTATTGCTTTGAGTTTCTCTCCATTTAATTTGATGTTGGCTGTTGGCTTGCTGTAGATTGCCTTTATTATGTTTAGGTATGTTCCCTGTATTCCTGATTGCTCCAAGACCTTTACCATTGAAGGGGTGTTGGATTTTGTCAAATGCCTTTTCTGCATTGAGTGAGATGATCATGTAGTTTTTTTCTTTGAGTTTTCTTATATGGTGTATTACATTTATGGACTTTCATATGTTGTACCACCCTTGCATCCCTGGGATGAAGCCTACTTGATCATGGTGGATAATTGTTTTGATGTGTTCTTGGCGTATGTTCGCCATAATTTTATTGAGTATTTTTGCATCAATGTTCATGAGGGAGATCAGGCTGTAGTTCTCTTTCTTTGTTGCATCTTTGTTTGGTTTATGAATCAGGGTAATTGTAGCCTCATAGAAGGAGTTTGGTAATATTCCTTCTGCTTCTATTGTGTGGAACAATTTAAAGTGTATTGGTATTAATTCTTCTTTAAAGATCTGGTAGAATTCTGCAGTGGAACCATCAGGTCCAGGGCTTTTTTTGGTTGGAAGACTTTTAATGACTGATTCTATTTCCTTAGGGGTTATTGGACTATTTAAATGGTTTATCTGGTCTTGATTTAACTTAGGTATATGGTACCTATCCAGAAAATTATCCATTTCTTTTAGATTTTCCAGTTTTGTGGAATAGAGGTTTTTGAAGTATGACCTGATGATTCTCTGGATTTCCTCATTCTCTGTTGTTATGTCCCCCTTTTCATTTCTGATTTTCTTAACTTGGATGCCCTCTCTCTGTCTTCTGGTTAGTTTGGATAAGTGCTTGTCTATCTTGTTGATCTTCTCAAAGAACCAACTCTTTGTTTCATTAATCCTTTGTATTGTTCTCTTTATTTCTATTTTATTGATTTCTGCTCTCAATTTGATAATTTCCTGGAGTCTGTTCCTCCTGGGAGACTTTGCTTCTTCCTGTTCAAGGGCTTTCAGGTGTGCTGTCAAGTCATTATTAGCATGAGATTTCTCCAGCTTCTTTATGTGGGCATTCAGTGCTATGAATTTCCCTCTTAGCTCTGCTTTCATAGTGTCCCATAAGTTTGGGTATGAAGTATATTCGTTTTCATTGTTCTCTAGGAAGTCTTTAATTTCTTTCTTTATTTCTTCCTTAACCAATTGGTGATTCAGTTGAGCATTATTCAGTTTCCATGAGATTGTAGGATTTCTGTAGTTTTTTCTGTTGTTGAAATCTAACTTTAAACCATGGTGGTCTGATAGAACACAGGAGTTTATTCCAATTGTTTTGTATCTATTGAGATTTGCTTTGTGGCCAAGTATGTGGTCAATTTTAGAGAAGGTTCCATGGGGTGCTGAGAAAAAGGTATATTCTTTTTTGTTTGGGTGGAATGTTCTGTAGATATCGATTAAGTCCATTTGAGCCATAACAGCAGTTAAGTCCATTATGTCTCTGTTAAGTTTCACTTTCTCTGATCTGTACAGAGGTGAAAGTGGGGTGTTGAAGTCTCCCACTATTAATGTGTGGGGTTTTATATGTGATTTAAGCTTTAGTAATGTTTCTTTTACATATATGGGTGCCCTTGTGTTTGAGTCAAAAATGTTCAGAATTGAGACTTCATCTTGGTTGATCTTTCCTGCAATGAGTATTTAATGTCCTTTATCATCTCTTTTGATTGAATTTAGTTTGAAGTCTATTTTGCTGGATATTAAGATGGCTACACCAGGTTGCTTCTTAAGACCATTTGATTGGAAATTCTTTTCCCAGCCTTTTATTCTTAGCAGGTGTCTGTCTTTCAATTTGAGGTGTGTTTCTTGTATGCAGCAGAAAGACGTATCCTGTTTTCATATCCATTCTGTTAGTCTGTGTCTTTTTATAGGTGAATTAAGTCCATTGATATTAAGGGATATTAATGACCAGTGATTGTTCATTCTTGTTATTATTTTTATTTTTTGTTGGTAGTGTGTGTACTTTTGTTCTTTGGGGTTTACTGCTGTGGTGTTATCTATTGACTGTATTTTCAATGGTATATCTGCTTTCCTTAGGTTGGAATTTTCCTTCTAGTGCTTTCTGTAGGGCTGGGTTTGTGGGTAAGTATTGTTTAAATCTGGTTTTGTCTTGGAAGGTTTTGTTCACTCCATCTATGATGATTGAAAGTTTTGCTGGGTATATTAGTCTAAGCTGGCATCCATGGTCTCTTAGTGTCTGCATTATATCTGTCCAGGTCCTTCTGGCTTTCAAAGTCTCCATTGAGAAATCGGGTGTTATTCTGATGGGTTTGCCTTTATTAGTCAATTGGCCTTTTTCCTTTGCTGCCCTTAATAGTCTTTCTTTTTTTGTACTTTCAGTTGTTTAATTATTATGTGGCAAGGGGTCTTTTTTGGGAGGTCTAGTCTGTTTAGTGTTCTATAGGCTTCTTGTATGTTCATAGGCATTTCCTTTTTTAAGTTGGGAAAGTTTTCTTCTATGATCTTGTTAAATACATTTTCTGTACCTTTGAGTTGGTATTCTCCTTCCTCTATCCCTATTATTCGTAGGTTTGGTCTTTTCATGGTGTCCCAAATTTCTTGGACATTTTGGGTCATGACTTTGTTGGTTTTAGTGTTTTCTTTGACTGATGAATCTATTTCTTCTACTGTATCTTCAACACCAGCGTTCCTCTCTTCCATCTCTTGCATTCTGTTGGTTATACTTGCATCTGAAGTTCCTGTTTCTTTACTCAGATTTTCTCTTTCCAGCATTCCTTTTTTCCTTTTGCTAGTGTCTTCTTCTTCTTCTTCTTTTTTTTTTTTTTTTAATGTGGAGCTGAGCATTGAACCCAGGGCCTTGTGCTTACTATGCAAGTGCTCTACCACTGAGGTAAATCCTCAACAACATTTTTTCTATTTCCCTCTTCAGGTCTTGGATTGTCTCCCTTGCTTTTTCATTGTTTCCTTCAGCGATTTATTGTTTTCTTCTGCCTTAATTTTCCTTTCCTCTAGTTTTTCATAGTGTTCTTCCTATTTTTTGTTTGTCTGTTCCTCTACTTTATTTTTGATTTCTTCTATATAAGGCTCTAGCCTCTTCATGATGTTACTTATGAGGTTGTTTTCTTCTTTTTCTTCCATTCTGTGATGTTCAGGTCTAGCTCTTTGAGAAGGGCTAGGTTCTGGTGATGCTGTATTGCTCTTTATTTTGTTGGATGTACTTCTGCCTTGATGTCTGACCATCTCCTCTTGGGTTCGTTCTTGGTCTTATCAGTTCCCTTGGTCCAGAGAGAGCTGACAGATTTAGGGAGCCTCTCTCTGGTCCAGATGGAAGCTCTGGGCCAGATTGGAGTGCTGGTCCAGATGAGAGTGCTGGCCAGATAGGAGCTGTGGGGCTGGAATCTGAGTCTGGGGAAATCCCTGGGGTCTCCTTATTTTGTCCAGAAGGGAGCTCCTCTTGTCCAGATGGGAGTTCCTCTGGTCTCTCGTCCAGATGGGAATTCCAGGGCAGGATGGAAGTTTGGGGCTGGTCTCTGATTCTCAGGAAGTGGCTGTGGTCTCTGGCAGATGGGTGTGGGGGCAGGGTGTGGAGACTGCAGGGTCTGCCTGCAGTCTTGGAAAAGGGAAGCCTTCCTGCAGGGCCCGCCAATTTGCAGGAAACTGGGGCCAAGTTGGTCAGGTCCTCTTGGGATGGCCTGTGTCCAGTGGTGGACCCAGGCGCAGTTGTCTTTCTGACTATAACCCCAGGCACTCACCTCTGGTCCAGATGGGAGTTCTAGGAGGGACAGGAGCTGGGGGTTGGTCTCTGAGTCTCAGGAAGTGGCTGGGGTCTCAGGCAAATGGGTGTGGGGGCAGGGTGTGGGGACTGCAGTGTCTCCCTGCAGTCTTGGAAAAGGGGCGCCTTCCTGTAGGGCCTGCTGATTAGCTGGAAACTTGGGCCAATTTGATCAGGTCCTTCAGGGATGGCCTGTGTCCAGTGGTGGGACCCAGGCACAGTTGCCTCTCTTACTTTTTCTTTTTATAAATATGTATAAATCATGCTTCTATATGGACACCTCCCTTCTTACCTTTAAACACTAAGAACATCAAGTATACTTGAAAAAGTCGTTGTTACTATATTACAATTTTTGACCATTCAAATGGGATAATGACTAGTCTATTAACTTTCCAGTTATGATTGCCATTAAAATTAAAATGATTATTTTAACGATGAAAAGTCTTAATCAATTTATGTATTTTGGGGTTGAGGATTTAGTTCAGTGTTAGATAGCTTGCTAGCAAGCGTAAGGCCCTGGGTTCGATCCTCAGCTCCCAAAAAAAAATAATAATTATGTGTTTTGTAATATAGCATTGCTATTTTCTGTTTGTTGGCATCAAGTAGACACTATTTAATTCATGCATATAAATGACATAAATGCATCATCTATGCAGTCTTTCAGGAAATACATCTACATTAATTGATAGACTATCCAAATTTCTAGGTCTAATTTACATTTCAAATAAACTATTAATGTATCATAAAGTTTTATTTTATACAGCCCGATGAAGATCTTGGGTACTCAAATTTGTTTTAGGCAAATATTTTAATATTTTGTATATTTTAAACAATTTCAAATTACATCATCTACTATTTAATGGATTTGGTTAAGTGAATAATGTGAATGGAGTGATTCACTACCTTCTGAATACTATGTTTTTGAAATAGTTTGGATATATTTTATGTTATTGCTGATAATCACACATTTCCTAATCTAAAAGCATACATTATCAGAGATTGTATAATAGTTTCTTCTGTGCTAGGCATAAGTAATTTAAGCTCTGCTGCTCTTTCTATTCTTGAAATGGATTGTAAAGTTTGGCATGGTGCTAATGGCAGAGCATGATGGTAATTATCTCAAATCCTTTGAGACACCACTGTTAAGGTGATACCTGTTGAGCTGTCTTCACCACAGCTATAACTTCATGGATAAAAATCATCTAATAACATTTCTTCTTTCCAGTTGTATTCTTCAGGTTTGCCTGCTTGGTCAATTATTTTCTATCATGCATGACAGGACATTGAGCCCTATCAGCAACCAAATAGGAATAAATTTGTTACTTTACTCCCAGGAAATGAAACAAACCAAAAAAAAAAAAAAAAAAAAGAGAGATATTGGTACATTTCACTTTTTTTCTGGACCACACTTACAGAACCTACTTAGTTCTTCATCTTAGGCACCCCAAATACCTGGACCTATTTAATTGCCTCCTTTCTCCCATGCTAAAATCATCACAAAATTTAGAATCACATTTTCAGAGTCCAATGCTGTGTGCTCTTGAAGGGAATCATTCTTTAACGTCATATTGCATACATTACATGCCTTTGATTTTAAGACATTTTGAACAGACTCTGATGTTGTGGCCTATATACCCAATATTTGGAAGGCTAGGGAATAAGTATAGGTCTATTTGTTCCCTTAAATATAAATACAACAATCTTTTATTTATACCAAGGTAATGATGAGTAAAATTCTAATAAGTGCTATATGCTGCAGATGTTTGTAACTGGATATTGGGTTCTTGTCAGACGTTAGCTTTGATTTCATCTTTGTGTGTTAAACCAACTCTGTTCTCCAAAGTTTCGAGCACTAGATGGTAGGGTTGTTTTATCTAAATGTAGTAATCTGATTCTGATCCCCTCAAAGAATAAAACTTAAAGAAACTATGGTGATATTTTATTTGTGCTGAAATGTGATTTTATTTGTATGTTAATAAAGTTGCCTGTGGATCAGAGCTAAGAGTAAGCCATTTAGAAGTCTGGTAGTGGTAGCACATGCCCTTAATCTGATCACATGGCAGGCAAAGTCTCCGTGTGTTCAAGGACACAGCCAGCATGGTGACACACACCTTTAATCCCAGTACCAACCATAGAGACCTGGAGGTCTTTGTAGACTGGCAGTGATGAGGAAGTCATGTGGTTGAGTTTAGAACCAATGAGGAGGCAGAACAGAAAAGGAATAAAAAGACAGACTCAGAGGAAGGATAGCATCAAGTGGTAAGATAAGGTGGTCTTACTTAGCTCTTGGCTACTGCTCCGTGTCAGGGCTTTTAAATCTTTTTTTGGCTCTGTGTTTCTTATTTAATGAGACTGTTTAGATTTATAACTACAAGAAACATTTATTATTAAAACTCAATTTTCCTGAATTTTATGACATTTTTTTAAAATGCATGTACACAAATAGGAATAATGCAATGATCGATATTTAAATGAACAGTGATGTAGAATTTCTATTATTTGCTGTTTTCTGTTTTCTTGATCACCCTGGTTTTAAATGTAGACTTATTATCAGGGCAACTGATGAATGTGATTCCCCAGGACTAGGTGTCAGTTATAGAAAAACAAAAAATATCCTATGTATGTGCTAAGAAATATATTCTCTTGAGGAGGAAATTAATAAGCAAAAGAAATAAAATTATGTTTGGCTATGAGCTTATCCCAGAGACATAAAAGGGGCATTAAACCAGACAGAAATTAGGAAAAGATACCAGAGATATCAGAAGAGAGGAACAAATTTGTAATAGAGGAGGTAGTAGAAGAATGAGGTCTGTGACCCTCCAAACTCGGGAACAGAGTGTAAATCCATATGGACTAGAGAAAGAGCATGATGGGAAGATTTGGCTAAATTTGTCATTTTAAGCCATCACTTGGTAAGGACTGTTCTAAAATTGGGTTTGAAACTAGCCATCGTGAAAAACTAAGATGAGAAGTTAAAACAAAAACTGTTTCTCTCATCATTGTGTCCTCACTAACATCTGTGCCATTATTTTCTGTTTTTAAGATTTAACTCATTCCCAAGACAAAGAAAGTACTGGAATTATTCATTTAATCAAATGAGTGAGACCTAAAAGAAAACAAATGTCTTGGTTTCCTTAGGAAAGATAAGTGAGTAAGTTGGCATTCTAATCTAAGAATCAACTGGAATAAATCTGTATCTCTATCTATCTATCTATCTATCTATCTATCTATTGTCTATCTATCTATGTATCTGCAAATGTATTGATACCAAGTCACAGTGGTAATTACCTTTATTAACAAAAGAAAACACATGGGGCTACTACAATTATGAACATTTTTTTCTTACTATAATATTAATCATCAGGCATGGCACAGTCCTTTTGTCCAATGCTGGATCAACTTGATGAACAAATTGCATGATTACATTTCATAGGCAGTTGGTAATAGGCAAATTCATGCTTTGTATGTACTTGAAGAAATAATCATAAGTTGTTTCCTCTAGACAAATTTTTCTAACCATGTGAAGGGGAATTTAAACAGGTCAAGATATTGAGACTGAGGCAATGCTTTCTATAGAAATGAATGAATCAACTACAAGATTTAGTATTCTCATTACATGATCAAATAATGATGATATCTCATGAAGTTAAATAAAATTAACACAGATATTGGATTTGAATAGAAAATAGAAAAAGGAGATTTTTAGGAAGTAGTGAAAATTCCACTGTTTCTGTATCGGTTAATAATCTGAACAACACTGTAGTTTTATCTAGTTTTGAGGTGAAACATAATGAAGCCACTCTGGGAATGGTTTCCCTTATTCAAAGTGCTACTAGAACAAAGAAAGAAAAAATGTTACATTCTTTCCTTTCTTAATATGAATAATAACTTCATTCATTCCTGATACGTTGGGTACGTGTATGCTAGCTCATGTTCTGGATTTATTAAGTTTCTGCATGAAATCTGCCTACAGTCTCACAGGAGTAACTCTAGGCTTGTATGTATTTTAATTCAAAGTGATAAAAACAGATGATAACAATAACTTTTAGTAAAAAAGGGTTGTAGAGATGAGAGTATGTCCATTCACACCTAAAATGTTTCAAAGAAGATAGACTTGTGTAAGAATCTAATAGTACGAGTATGAATTAAACAGACAACAATATGGAGCAAAGATTTCATTCAGAGGTAACAACAGAGGTGAAAGTACATTTGTTTTTCTTAAACTGTATTGTTTTCTAAAATGACAATATTTGGTTTTATTCCATCTGTCTTTGTTAAAAATGGGTACCTTATGAATAAGAAATGATCAAAATTGAAAATCTGGGGGAAAGGGAATCATGAAAATTGGTCATGGACACAGATCCCATGCATAGTTTGCAAAGGATGGGCATGCCATCATTTTCCCAGAGACAGGAGAAAGAGAAGGAACATGGAACCTATTCCTGCAAACTATACAATTAGGTGAAGAACTTCAAGGACTTTCTACAAAATGGCCTCACTTTCTATTGTGAGTAAAAAGCATGGCAATATATGGACAGGGAAGAGAACTCTGGGGCGGGGCAGATGGATGACAAAATCATGTTTCACCAGGGGATGGTTGAGTTTGGCACAATTGTAGGTAAATCCAACTCATACATTTTCCCCAGGTTAATATCTTGCAAAGGTCACTTGTTATTCTTATTCCAAGGACTAGGGGCTGCTGAGAGAGAGAAAAAAATGAATGGCAAAAACTGTAGACACACTTTAGCATGTCAATGCAGACAAAACCTCACAAAATCTAGCTTTTAATGCTGGTCCTTATGTTTCCATTTTTTGAATATATGAGAATACTTAAATTGATAAATTTGTAATGTATTTGGTATAAGCTTCAATAATTCAATCATAAGAGACAAGCAGGTAGATTCAATCAAAGATACATTGATGTATCTTTGCCAAGAAATGCTATGGGTGCTGGAGTTTTGCTGACCTGCAGATACCTACAGAGTTTTGTATCACTGAGCTGTCAGAATTTATAAAAACATATTGATCTTAGGTGGGCATTTCAGTGAAGCAATTTATATTCACTACCTTTATATCTTCTGCACACAATCACAGCTTGTCCCCACTTCTGCTGGCTGTAATATACATCTATCTGTGGTAAGCAGGGCTTTGTTTTTGTACAAATTCATTGGCTATATATCAGAATAACAATAACAATTAAGAGACAAGCATCTATAGCCAAACTGCCTGTATTGAAAATGCCGTAGAATAACCTTGGGCAAGAAGCCTGAGTTCTAAGGGCTACCATTTGCTCTTC
Organism: Onychomys torridus; assembly: GCF_903995425.1. Taxonomy (NCBI): domain Eukaryota; kingdom Metazoa; phylum Chordata; class Mammalia; order Rodentia; family Cricetidae; genus Onychomys; species Onychomys torridus. The sequence goes on along the minus strand of NC_050453.1, from coordinate 47,488,870 downwards.
TCTAAGGTGAAATGAACTGTGTCTCCCTCCTTGGTGTCCAAGGATGTCTGTGACATAGTTTCATGTGCTCCAAGAACAATTCACTACTGAAGTTTGAATGACACATTTTGGCATCCATAGCAATCTGATTCTCATCTTTTTTTTTTTTTTTTTTTTTTTGCTTGCCTGAAGATGCACAGGGACTAACCCCTTTGTCATATAATGCTCCCATGTGGCCCTGATTATTAGTTGTTTTTCAAAATCACCCTACTTTGGAGACTGAGCCTGCAATACAGGGATCGAGTGATGTCTAGCATGAACAAGTTGCTGAGTTTGATTTTCAACACTAAGGCAGGGAGAATGATTTTTTTTTCTCCTAAGCAAGCTATGTGTCCTTTATTCTGGTAGTAATTATATATCTGTGCAACTGAATTCTTCCTAATAGAATATTAGTGGAACAGTGTTTGGCACGTGTAAATCTGGTTATCTAAATGTCTATCATAGTCCAAGAGGCAAGAAGCTAAAGCTCATAGATAATGACAGTTGCATACAGAACACTGTGAGGGGACCTACCTGGTGCTGCAAGAAAAGTATCTGTGGCCAATCTATAAACCACCTCACATCAGGGCCCGTGTATTGCTCAATGATAACACATTGAGGAATTCCTGACGTGAGTTATGGCCAAAGACAGATAAATCATGCAGAAAGCCTACATAGATGTTTTTCTCTCCAACATCTAATGGTATGGAAAGCACAGAATATTTTCCGTCCTTTTTCTTATCCCAAACTTATATAAACAATGTTTTCCATTCTCTAATTCCCATCATTACCAAGTTGAGCATACGTGCTAACTAAAACATAAATATTTTTATTGAGAAACATATTTAACAAATGTAAAAGAGCTGATGTTTAAAAACATGAATCAGATAATTTCATTGTCTTTCTGAAAAGACTAGGCATAATAATTATTCCCAAAAATCTCTTTATACTATATTATTAGATTATGCTTCTCCACCATCTATCAAAAACTATTACAGGCCACAGCTCATAGATAGGTCTCCTTTAGATTAGACCATTTTTCTAAATCATATCACATTCTGTGTTCTTTATAAAATGCCATGACTTTAAACTTAATTATGAAATGTCTTCTCAAGGATAGTGAACTACTTGTAGCAAACTGTCTTTACTTTCTCTCTCTAAATGTAACCTCAGGAATGCCAGGTAGACAATCCCATTGTTTCAAAAATTACAAATTAGACAGTGCACTGTTTTATTTTCAAACATTTTTAGTTACAATTGAAATATACTATTTTCCCTTTCTTCCCTTGAGACACTTATAGCTATTCTCCCATGAATCCTTCCCATATCCTCTATTTTCTCAAGCTGCATTTTTTAATTTTTGTTATCTTCTGAGACTTTTCTCAGAATGCAGTTCACCAAATAGATATCCTGAGACCTCAAATGTCTATTCCTAATTCTTTCCCCAGGATTCTGCTTTCTTTTCATTTTTAATAAAATATTGATATTTCTTATTATTTTCAACATTTATATACTTTTTAAGAAAATGTTTTTATCACTGATTTCATTTTCTCTACATTTTAGAAAATATACCATTTGTGGGGGTATTTCCCAGAATTTTATTCTCTCCGAAATTATACATTTTTAAACATAGTTTACTTCCTTAAAGAAAACTTTTAAAGTATTACTTTAGAATCTCAAGAAGCCTACCGCAATGTTATATATGAACAAGTCACCCCATATGAAAAAGTCAGAGTCTGGGAACACTTACCATAATTACCAGCTATTTTTTTTTAAATGCATTTAGCAAACAAACATCAGCTATTTGATCAGAAGAAATAACCATATATTCTATGATCTTGAAATTGGATATATTTATTTCATTTGATGTGTATGAATATTGTGTTTGTATGTATGTTGAGATTGTGGACCATATGCAACCATGTCAGAGGAGAGCATCATATTCTCTTGAAATGGAGTTACAAATGGTTGTGAGTGGACTTGTGTGTGATGGAAGCTGAACTTAGTCCTCTGAAAGAATAGCCAGAGCTCTTAACTACTAGGTGAGCTCCCCAGCTTTCCATTTCCTGATTTTGACAATAAGTATTTAAAGCTATTTTATCTATCTAGTTAATCAAATATCTACCTGGCAAAAACATAAAGCTGAAGAAATGTGAGAATTGGAAGTCTGATCAGTCTGAGTTAGAATAATGCATACCTGGTGGCTATGTGCCCTATACATTTACCTATCCTATTAAACCTCATTTTCCTTGTTTTGTATGGAAAAAATTGCTCAAAGATCGTATCAAATACACATGTAAATATAAAACAAGAAGCTGCATAGAAATCACCTACAGAAATATCTATAATGAGGAAATCATAAATATTACTTTTATGGATGGTGTTATAAGAAATAGAAAATAGCATAAAAATAACTGGGTAGATACTTATATTAGACATTAAAGGTGGCTGTTTCTTTAAGCACATATTGCTTATTTATAAATTTTCTTGATAATTGAATATACTTAGATAGCTTTCTCTCCCTGACAACAAATGTAAAATTTCTTCAAATTTAAAATTGGTGCTTCTTAATCAATTTATCAGTTTCACATCTCCCTGCTCCCCATTCTTTTTTATGACTTCTATTCTCTTTTCTGGGTCGTGTTTCAGCTATGTTTCTTATTTCTTTTACTTTACTTTCATCTATTTATTTTATCTACTGTGTTGGTATAGCAAAATATACATGACCTGATATGTTGGCCTGATTTACACAGCATATCTTCAATTTCTCTATTGGACATTAAAACCTAGCAATCTCTTTTAAGGTGTTAGATAGCAATACATTTTCCATCATATTTAAATTTGTTGTGTTCATATCAGAATACAATTTTATTTTTCCAGTTTTCAGCTAGATGTGGATGACTTGTAATTAGCTATCCTCATTGTAAACTGAGAAATTATATTAACATAACTTATAAATTAGAACTCATTGCACCAGACAGAAGTTGCAATTAATAACATTATAGCTATTGTTACAAGGATACATTGTTTAATTTGATATGTGCATTTAAACTCCAAATGAATAGAATGATTATGGTATTGGGGCTTTAAAGCACACATTGTCAGAATAGGCTTCTGTGCTGCAAATTGCTGAATATTTCTAATTTAATGTCAGAGAATATGAAAGTAATACCTTATCACATACTGTGTATCATTTCCAAAAAGGTGGAAAGAAAACCAAGTTCTAGTCTTTCTTATTTTTTCAGATTATTCAGATTCTTATTTAAGAATTTGGTTCAATCTTTCTACAATCTTTCTAAATCTTCATTGTAGAAGTGTTTGTTATTTCCCTAAAATACTTTTTTTTTTTCTTGAACTGAAGGAGCTCAATGGCATTGGGATGAAAAATTTCATAAAAAGACCTGAGAGTATTGAATGGGGACAGAGAGAAGTTCAATGTGACAACTCAAGGTCTATTTCATATCCTGTTTCAAGGAGCGAGAGCAATCTGCGATATGATTGAATCACAACCAAGAGTTCTGAACACCCAGGCTGCTTTTTTCATTTCAGCAATTTCTGGTTGAGTGGATATATTTAGGAGATCACTTTGAAGCATGAAGCATCTTTCCCCCAAATATCTCTGGGGATCATATAAAAGTATTGTTAGGAATTCTATATTTTGACTTCTCTTCACTTGGCTGCCATTCCAAGTGTTACTTTAGCTCTTTGAAATTCATTCCATTTTACAATATCTCTAAATTATACCTAATTTTAAACTGTGTAGGAATTCTTATGATGATCATTATATTTAAATTTGTAAAAACACAATTTAAAAAAGATCATCATAGTCTATTAAAGTTTGGCACAGTTTCAAATGTGGTTGGTTACTTGAACATACTATATGTGCTTAGTTATGAAAATTATGAAAAAAATTTAATCTAAGGCAACCTAAGGAAAAATCTAGTATGCCTTGGTTCTGTCTGGCCACTCTCACTTTAAGTGTTCAGTTAAGAGACAATATGCGTTGAATGTATAGCCCAGAAAGCCTACAATGCAGAACATATTTTTAGGTGTGTATATTCTTATTCTGCTGACAGTGCCCATTTGGTCGTGCCATATTTAACGTTTTACTTTTTTTTTTTTAATCTTTGAGAGTAAAATGCATTTGATTTCTTTTCACTGACTCTTTTATCCCAATCTCCCTCTCTCGTCTCTCTCTGTCTCTCTGTCTCTTTCTCTCCTCTCTCATATTTAGGTATTCTCCAATTTTTATCATTGCAAAAGAAATATAATTTTAAGTAACATTCAAATAAACTTGTAGTTTGTTAATTCCATTTTCTGAGTATTTTGAAGTAACTCTTGTTAACAGTCATTGAGTATTTCTAACAAGCCCCATGTCTTCTTTTTTATGCTCCAAACCTCTAGCTCTTAATGATCACATCCTGCTGCTAATATTCTAAGTGTTACTGCATACTTCCTTACACTTTCTCCAGTCTCCTAGAATCAATCTTAGCTGCATCAGCATGCTCTGTGCTTCCGTTTATCCACGTGGATGTCCGATTCTTTTTTCAGCCTTGAATGCTTTTTTACATTTCTCATTTATGAAAGTCCTTGTCAGGTTTCAAGGCAACGTTTAAATGCCGTGTCTTCTGATCACCCTTCCCTGATATTCAAGATTAAAATAAATCTCCAACATTATTGAACCACAGCAATTTATGACTCTGTTGGATGGGATTTCGTGCTTGCCCTTTAGTTGGTTGGCACTCTTACTGGGTTTGTGGCTGCAGCCAAGAGTCAGTGCAAAAGAACAGAAAAAACTTATCTTGAAGCAAAAGTATCAGCATTTCACATCAAGCTCCACATCAAGCTCCCAGTTTTGAAATGGATTTATGATGAGAAAGAAGAGATAGAGGAGGCATAAGTGGGACTTATTTGCACTCTTATAGTTGTTTATATATTATAATACTATGATAAAAGAATAGATCCATGGTTGCAAATATTGATTTAATATTTATACTTGAATTATATTGTGATATAATTAAATTGCTTCTTTGCCTCTCATGACCTAATCTGTCATTTATTCTCCCTCAGTGCATTTTTCATAACTTGAAGAGGAAAGATATAGGAAAGAAATATCGATTTAGGGAAGTGAGCAATAAAGGGTTTTAGGTGAGGGTGTAGATGTGTTAAGCATATCCAAAAGAAGATTGCTATTTTATTATTCCATGGCAGAGGTGGAGAAACAGAGAAGAGAGTAAAACTAAGCTAACAAAAGGACAAAGTTTTGATAATCTTAAATTGGACTGAAGAGATGGCTCAACCGTTAAAGGCTAGGCTCACAACCAAAATAATCTTAAATCACAAAATGCATCCAGTTGGCCACCAATGATGATCTTTATTTTGTATTGAAATATATTTATTTATTAATTTTTTTCCATTTTACATACCAACCCCAGTTCCCCCTTCCTCCCTTTCTCCCCCCTCCTCACCTCCCTCCCACTCTAGCCCCATCCATTCCTCAGAGTGGGTAAGGCCTCCCATGGTAGTCAACAAAGTCTGGCATACCAAGTTGAAGGAGAGCCTAGCCCCTACCCATTGTATCAAGGGTGAGCCACGTATCCCACCACAGGGAATGGGCTCCAAAAAACCAGTTCATGCACCTGTGATAAGTCCTGCTGCCAGGGACCCCACTAACAGATCAAGCCACACAACTGTCACCCACATTCAGTGGGCCTAGTTCAGTCTCATGCAGGTTCCCAAGCTGTCAGTCCAGAGTCAGTGAGCTCCAATTAGCACCGGTCAGCTGTTTCTGTGGGTTTCCCCATCATGATCTTATGATCTTGATCCCTTCTTCTTCTCCTTCTCCTCCTCCTCTTTCTTTTTGAATGCCGAATGCCATTTATTGAAGGAGGGAGGAGGGCTTAAATACAGGCTTACAGCACAATGGGAGAACCCTGGAGGGCAGAAGTTTGCTTCTGATATATATTTGAGCTGAGGATCGAACCCCTGGCCTTGTGCTTGCTAGGCAAGTGCTCTACCATTGAGCTAAATCCCCACCCACACTCCTGATGTTTTACAATCTTGCATCTAACCTGTTAATGCCCAATATGCTGGATACACAGACAAGGAAAAGAAACTACCAGGAGGAGATAAGCCTTGACTATCTTGATATTTTCCAAAAGCTAGCAAGAAAGTACATACAGACACTTGAAGGCTGATCCATTTCAAGATTGTAACGTGCAGCTCCAGGCAATGCTCCTGTGAAAATGCAGATTTAAATTCTCAGAACCGAGAGCAGTGCAGCAGGTAAGGGCAGTTGCAGCAGTGCAGCAGGTAAGGGCAGTTGCAGCAGGAGCCTATAGACATGAGCACGCTCTTAGAACCATGCAGACACAGAAGAGGAAAATTCCTGACGTTTTCTATGGTAAATGGAGTACGTCTACTTTTATGAACAGCATCAGAAGATGAAAATATTTTAAACAAGTCTTTGATTATATAATCATACTTTTAGATCCAATGGTCTTATGCAGTTTATATTATTCTATATTGGAATGTACAGCAAAGTACAGACGAGATTTGTATAATACAAGTCTCATTGAGTACCATAATTTTTGAAAATTGTGATAAATATTTTTTGATATAATTGCAATATATCATCGAGTAAGATTTTTCTTAGGTTCCATTGTAATTGTGTACAATGTTTGGATCATCTACTTTTCTCCTGAATCTCAAAGATTTTTGATTTGCACTGCCCTGATGACTAAGGAGGATGAAAAATTTTAAGTATTTATCAGCCATTTATATTTATTCTGTTGAGTATTGTCTCTTTACGCCATTAGTACATTGATTGTTCAATTGATTGATCAATTTGGTCTTCTAGTGTTTGAATTTATATTTCATTATATATTCTGAATGTTGCTTCACAACTGTCTGTTGTGAAGTTGACACAGGTTTTTCCGTTCAATATACTGTCTGTAAACTGTTTTGACTTTTGCATTTGCTGGCTGATGTTCTTGTTTCACATACTTCAACCTGTGTGTGTGTGTGTGTGTGAGTGTGTGTGTGTGTGTGTGTGTGTGTGTGTGTGTGTGTGTGAGAGAGAGAGAGAGAGAGAGAGAGAGAGAGAGAGAGAGAGAGAGAGATTGCTCTTCTTCTTTTCAGAAAACATAACCTTGGTCTGTAACGTGTTTGTTCTGTGATTTTTAGGCCTTATATTAAGAACTTTAATCTATGTTGGGTTGAGTTTTTTGTTTGTATTTTGTTTTTCTTTTTTTAAATAGTGAGAATTATGTGTCCCATTCTATTCTCTGCAGGCAAAAATCCAAGTAAACAGCATAAATTGATACAAAGGCTGTCTCTTTCAAATATATGTTTGTATATCTTTGTCAAAAATATAAGGATGTACCAAATTGAGTTCATATCTGTAATCTCCTCCCCTCATTGGCCTGTAGGCTTATTGTAACAAAACAATGTTGCTCTTTTACTATGTATCTTAAGTATAATTTTAGATCAAGTACTAGTTTGATTCAATATATTTTTGTTGTTATGGTTGCTGTTTTGCTAAAAATTACTTTCAATATTTGTGGCCTTGGTTTCAGTGTAAATTTAGAATATTTTTCTTGGTCTAATGAAAGATGTCAATGGGATTTTGACAGGAATGCACTGAATAATAATAATAATAATAATAATAATACATATATATAATTTTTATTACTCTTTTTACAGTAATGATTCTAACAATCCATGAGCACAGAATTACTCCTATCTTTAAAGTTCTTCATTTTCTTATACATTCTTTGCAGAGGTCTTTCTTCTCCTTCATTATATTTTCCTCTAAACCTTTTTATTGTTTTGAAACTATTTAGATTGTTCTCTAATTGGATTTGTTTTATTCAACAGGAAAGAAACTATACTTAGTACTGAAATCCTAGCCGAAATAAGTAGAGCCAATGAGACCATCAGTATAGTGTTGACTGGATAACCACTACTTTATTAAAGCACAATTATACTGAACTACATTCTAATTAATTTTACTTATACCACAAATGAGTGTATGTCTTACCCACCATCAAGAAAGCTTCATTTAGTGAACAGCTAAGGTCTTTTAAGTTCGGAATCATCATTTGGGTAATTCGTGATAATTTGATTTCATTCACATCTTTATTATTTTCATTTCTTTCTCTTGTCTTATTGCTATAGCCAAAATTTTAGCACTGCCTTGAATAAATTTTTTTCTTGACTCATTTAAGAAAAATTTGCCAGTGTGATAAAATGCTAGCTATAGGTTTGTTGGAATAATCTTTATTAAGTTGATACATGTTCCTTCTATTATTGCTTCTATCAGAACAATTATTTGAGTGTGTGTTGCCCTTTCTGAAAAGACTTTACTACATTAATTGAGAAGATTATTCATTTACAATCCTAAAGCCAGTGTATTTGCTTAATTACACAGATTTGCATATATTGAACCAACCTTCTATTCAAGGAGCAAAACAATACTACAGCATATGTTCTGCTGAAAGTGTTCTAAAATTCAATTAGTGATAAGTAAGTTAGCAAGTTTGCTTTCTTTCTTTGTTCTGGTGTCCTGGTAGTTTTTGTTTTGCTGGATTATATTAATACTGCTGTTTGTATTTCTCTTTTAAGAACAATTTGAGAATCATGCATGTTAGCTCTTTTTCACAGGCTTCAAAAGAAATAGCGGAAGTAGCTTTCTTTGTCCCTTATCAAGTGGTAAGAGCACCTGATGTAAGCATTCATTGGATGTAATACAGTCCAGTGCATATGTCAACAGTTCTATTATTTGCTTTAGAATTTTGTCACTTTTTCTTTCTTTTTTCTTCAATTTTCAAATTGTATACAGATGTTCATGTTATAATCTTATTTCTGGCTACAAAATTTTAGTAAACTTTCATATATATATGTGTGTGTGTGTGCATAGAATGATATATGGAAACCTGACCTTTATCAATACTCTTCTGAAAAGTCAAAGATTTTAGTATTTTTCCCAGTGTTTTATTTTTTTTAAATAATATTTTTAATGATTCCTTGGGGAGTGAATAAAATAATTAACTACGCTCATTCCCTTTCCTTGCAGATCCACAAGCCACTTTGAATTTTATTTACTTCCCTTCTAAATTATAACTACATTCTTTAGTCATGTTGATTTTTTATAAAGTATGTACAGCCAAGAGTTTTTCTGAAATTGGATTTAATAATCTATGAACCTTTTTTCTAAGACTAATTCTTTGTTGGCCTGCAACTTGCTATATAGTCCAAGCTGGTCTTCTATTCACAGAGATCAACATGTCTCTGCCTCCCAAGGACTAGCATTAAATGAGTGTCCCAATGCCTGGTAAAATTTCTTTTTAAGACGCTCTATTATTCAGAAAATGAAACTGCTCTGTTTTCTTGAAATCACTGGTATTCTCTGGTTGCCTAAAGCTGAAAGATTCCATGGTCCTAGGGGTGTTTGGATGGCTGGTCAGGATCTTGCCCTGTGCATTTTCTGTTTTCAAACATTGTGTCTTCTTTCTCCAGAGGACTCTATGTTAAATGCTGAAAGCAACAACAACAAGCACATATTGAACTTCATCTGAGCTCACCAAACCAGTTACATTTCTAAGCTTCAGCTCAGACATTTTCTTCTGAAGTATTCTATTTATTATTATTATTATTATTATTATTATTATTATTATTATTATTTTATTTTAAAGTCCTTCTTTTATCCATCAGGCAGTTATTTATATGGAAGAGACACTCTACTACCTTTACTTAAGTGGAAACGTTGATCATTATTTCTGTCTTTGTTACTATATAGAAGCAGAGATTCCTCAACAAGCAAAAGAAGAAAGCTCTTTTCTCTACAGAAAGTGTTCTGCTGTAAAAGTGCAGGTGCTAAGCATTGTGTTATGTAAATTTTGTACTTTGAAAATAATGAATTAAAAATATAAACTCGTGACTTTGACTTCTGACACACATACTGTCATTAAGTAGAACAACACATCTAGCTATGACATTTAAAAAATATTTATTAATTTTTTACTTTATGTGTATGTGTGTGTTTGCCTACCTGCATGTCTGTACATCACACACATGCAGTGCCCATAGAGTCCTGAAGTGGGTATCACATCCTGTGGACCTGGAGTTATAGACATTTGTGAGGTGCCATCTGGGTAGTATGAATTGAATCCCAGTCCTCTGGAAGAGCAACCAGTGCCCTTAGTCACTGAGCCATCTCTCCAGCCCAAGTTTTGAATTATAAATTTAGTTTACTTTTTTTAATGTCTTGATTTTTTATTTCTCAATATCCAAATATCTATTATTATTAGCTAATAGAATTATAACAAGAAAATTAATTTTAATGTCTTCTTCCTCCACCTCCTCTTCCTCCTCCTCCTCTTCCTCCTTCTTCTCTCCCTCCTCCTCCTCCTCTTTCTCCTCCTCCTCCGCCTTCTTCCTTCTTTTGAATTATATTAATTGAGTTGAGAAACAGGACTTTAGCCTCAGGATGGCAAGGATAAGATAACTCATGACTTGAGTAAGGCAGATGTCTAATGTCAAGGACAGTCTGGTCTACATAGTAAGTTACAGATCAGATAAGCAGTATTGTAGATTTACAACTTGGTTTCCTGTAATAATTCAGTACATGTATACATTGTGTATTTAGTTAGATTAAATGTATTTTTCAAGCATTTATACTTGATTCACACCATTAATAAATTTGCTTCAGTGATTTTTTTTTATCCAATCTATAAAAGAGAATTTCTTTTTTAAAACAAAAAGTAAAGCCACAAAACATACTATTAAAAATAGATGCTTCTTTAGTCAAAGGAGTTAAGTAGTCTACATTGTGTTTTGTAATACTACCTGGGGAGATAGGAACAAGCATCAGAAAACAGGAGAAAACAAAGGGCAGGCCAAAGTAACAATACCATCAAAGTCCAGCTTAGTGAACCAATTCTTTAACTCTGGTCACTTGCAGGAGAATGGGTGAGGAGGTATATTCAGGGACAAAGACAACCCAGTGCCAGATAGATGTATCATCACCAGAAGTACATCTTGCATGTGTGACAATGCATGACAGCAGCAATCCCTGAATTTTCTGCAAACCTTGCAGTCATCTGGACAGATTGACAAGTTTCCTCTCCACATCCATCCATCCTACTTGTATAATCTTGGGAAGCGAGGGATTGGTGCATGTTGTAAGTTCCAGGAACTTCCTGAGACTTGGAAGACTTTTTACTCCCTCAATCATAATGAACATCCCTTCAGAGCTCTCTGTGTCTTTAGGGATGTCCCTCAAAGTATGAATTCTTCAGATAGGACAAAACTGCTCCACAAACTTTCTTCAATATTACACAGTTCCTTTGGAGATTATTTGTTATTTACTTATTTATTTAGAACTTCTTCCTTCAATTTAAACTCTTACTGTTAAGTGAAGTTATGTAATTTGAACAATGGTAATAATTGAGGCGATGCATCATTTCATGTCAGCACCATGTACTTGAATATCTAAATTAATGTGGTTTATAAGTTGTATGAGTACAAATTGCTCCATTGATCTTGACATATCATGAATGTTAGGTATTTCTGTTGATAGAGACTTTATCAAACATATGCTTATTCATCCATAGTTTTCTTTATCTCCAAAAATTTCTTTATTCCTGCATTTGATCCTTGAAATACATCTAACAATGGGAACAATGGGAATACTGTCTCAATATCAGTGATTTTTTTTTTAAATTAAGGTATTCCTTTCCATCCTTGGTGCCTTATCACACTGCTCCCTTTTTGCAACATATTGTCACACTCCTGCCAGCTAATTATGGTATATTTTCAGTTTATAAATATTTCTACACACCAGTGCTGACTTGTAATATGGTTTAAATAGGCCTGGAATTCTAACCTGATAACAGGATATTAGGATACAATCTTTTATTTACCACCTACAGAACTCATATGATAGTAATGGGTTACAGCTTAATAAGGTTGTTGTGAGCCTTCAACTGTAAAATATGCATAGTTATATGATTGATTACAGTAATAACAGTTTCACAATAAATGATCATAAATTAGAATTCTGAAATATGTGTTTGAAGTAATGATAAAGGAGAAATTCAAGAAAGTCCATTATTCTTTGTTAAAATCAAAGGAAAGTCACATACTAGCAACTTAGTAACACATTCAATCTTGAGATGTATAGTATGTACATTTTATTTTCTTCAATGGAATTATATAAAGTATGAATTCTTAACATTTTTAAGTATTACTCCTTTTATACAAAAAAAAAAACCTACTTTGTTAATCTACATGATAAAATGGTTTATTTGGGATCACAATGCTAATTGACGGTAAAATAACATGAGGATCAACTTTCCCATTCCTCATATATCTAGTTTTAAACACAAAACTGTTAATTTAGTCACAGTTAACGCTCTTCCCCTGTAGAAGAATACTTGCTCACTTCATTTGATTTGCTCCTTGAATTAGTAGCTCAAGAAATGTTAAATTATCTATGGTTTTCTTTGATTGTTAAATTTATTGATACAATGTCAGTTGCTTTTAAAATGTCTAGAGTGGATAGGAAAATACTTATTTTAGCTGAGTCTGTAATTAGAAGTGAGTCATCTTCCATTGACGGGGTAAATTACCGACAATTTTCCAATTTGCCAGATTTTTGCATGTATCACATGAATAATTGAATAATGAGAATGAGCCAAATTTAGGGTAGTTAATTTTAGTTGGGTAAATTCAGTGCCATCTGGACTTCTGGCTTTTCTAACTTTTAATTGACCTACTTCTTTCAAAATAATCCCAATACCTAATTTGTACAATAGATGTTTAAACTCAAACCAGAATGAGTCAGGCCACATGTTAGAATTCTCAATTACTGTTTATTCAAATCACAATAAATAAAATAAAAGTGATAGAAACTGTTATAAAGCTCTTTTAAAACTCATTTTGATTTAATAGTTTTACAACAACACAGCTTATTTTCTTAACAATTAATTTTGTTTTCATAATACTTCCATTTTAGTGTTTAATTATTGTTTCCATGTTACTTACCTCTAGATTTACTTTACTTTTTTTAAAACATGGAGTTGCCTTCAAATTGAGAATCTGTTCACTTTCATCAGAATGGTTTGGTTTCTGTAAAGCATAAAAAGTATCTTTAAAGTCATGCTACTTACGTTTATAGGAATAGCAAAATATTAATGTATCTAAGAGCTTAATTTAATTACTCTTAGGAGATCATCTTGGCATGAGCTTATTATTAAATAAAAAAGTTAATTTCCATCTGGTAATATATGCTTAAACTTAGAAAATTAAAATATGTTATCTAATTATAAGAGTTATCTTTATGTCCTTTACAAGTGTAAAGCTGAGCCTTGGGATTCCCTTTCCTGCTTGAATGGTATATACCAATCTGTTTTACATGATAAATTTAAATTATCATTTTTCTCTAGTTGATGCATTAAAAGCAGTTTTATAGAAGTATCCACATTAAAAGAAGTATTTTATGATCATGAATAGTAGTTTCTTTCAATAAGCACTTATAGTTGTATGCAGTAGATAGGAGCTAAATAAATGCTTTCTGTATTCTGAAAAAGAATTTGTATTAGTGAGACTATATACACAGTCTAGGCACAACAATAGTTTTATAGAGTAACTGTCATAATGAACTCTTGACTAATGTTTATGCTTGTGGCCCGAGAAACTAGCAATAGCTAGTTTAATAAGTGAGAGGAATACTGAGTGATGTGAAAAGAAATTAGCAATCATGAGAAAAGTTCATACAAATCATATCTGAGGAGAAAATGTAGAAAAAAGATGAACAACTAAGTTGAAAGTTGGTGAATTTCTTTTGACTTGTAAAACTAAAATTTGGAATTGAATAATAGAGCTGCTGGGGAAAGCCTAAATATTATCCTGTGAAACAAAACCAACAAATCAAAGACTCCAGCAACACAAGAAAAATCACTAGGCATCTCTTTTCCACTAGTTATAGGACTATGGACAGGGCATCCCTTCTCAGGAAAAACTATAAATGCAAAATACAAGTACTAAAATGGAGTAACAATAAAAATAAACATACACACACATAAACAAACACAATTCACTTTGTTTTCATCTCTACTCACTTATGGAAGTCTGAGTAGGGATTCCAGCCTTTGGACTTTGGCCTTTGCAAGGTTAAAATGACTGATCCAACCAGCAGGTAGGGGTAGTTCCAGTATAAGCAGCTTAGTGAGGATCAAGGCTGGGATGAGCCCCACTTTTTTGAGTAGTACTGGAGATCACAGGTGAAGCCTAAATTTCTATCTACACCAAAAATTAAACAGACAGCTTTAGGAGGTCTCTGAGAACAACAGGTAGATAAGATTTTCAGCTCCATGAAGCATACAGCAAAGAAGTTTTAGCTCATTAATTTTAGAAACTTGACTTAAAACAAAGCATTATGCTAGTCCTAACTATAGCAAAATGTAGTATAGCAATAACTCCAAGTAGAAGTAGAATATCAATCTGTGAGGAGTGTCTATTCAACAGTAGAAAGTGAAAATTGGACCTCTTATTGTACTGGAAAATAATACAGCAAAGTTCCTTCTACAATTTTGGTGTAAGGGGGAAAACATTGTATTTCAATAGGGAACAGTGCTTTTAAGTTCGTTTACTAAACTTTCACAATCTACTTAAAAAGTAATCCCATTGTAAGGAAATAGAAAATGTGAATTATGATAGACAATCCCAAAACGAATGAGAGCACAATTATCAGAAATGTAAGAACTGTCTGAAAAGATTTAAAATAAATATCCTAAGAACACGTCTGTACAATTACAGCCACTATTAAGCAAAGGGGAAAACTGAAAGGTCTTAACAGGTCTATGGAATGAATCATCAAAGAAAGTCACAGATAATGAAACATTTTCCATGAGACTGAAACAAAAGCAAAATGAATTTTAATATCATGAAGACAAAATGAGAGAAGAAGAAAGGATGAAGTTTTAAACAATAAGAAAATTTATCTAATAATGAGAGGGAAAAATACAATTCTTGGACACAAACAGGAACACTATAGCAAAATAATGAAGTAGTTTGTATACTTATGGGACTACTTTTAGATAGAATATCTGTAACCCTGGAATACTACAAAGACAGTGAGATTAAACAAGAGATCAGATTAAATCAAGCATATTCATGGATAATTATGCAGTATGTGGTTAAAATGATGCAAGTTATTAAAAATCATAAATTCATAGGTTCAATATGTATCATGACTTTAAGAAATACACACTAACTTACACCATCATAAAATTTCTAGACAAGAAAGGAAAAGAATTTTAATTTTTTAAATAGTAAATGAGAAATGATCTTTAACCACAGGAGAATAATAAATGAATGAACTGAATTTCTCCTTAGAGGCCATGGTGGTTGGAGGGAAGTATCACTACTGCTTATGAGTTCAGAGAGAATCAGACTAATCTCACTAAATAAATTATGTACATGGTTATTAATTGGGAATGAATAGGTGGAAAGGAATTTTATAAATAAAGGAAAGAGAAACTGTACAGGGAGGTCAGAAATGATGGAAGAATGAGAAAGAAAGAATGATGTAATATCATGAAGAAAAATTACTGGGGAAAGTACAATTCTAGGTAAATAGAATACCTTTTCTTTAATTCTACTGAATAGTCTAAGTTATACTTAGCTAATTAGATGAAAATCACTAATGTTTTAGGACTCAAATGGATTCAAAGGAAAATTTTCAGATTATTTTCTATAGCAAGGAAAGCAAAAATAAAATTAATTGAAATAAAGGATCTACTAGAACTGATAAAATGCTGACTCCAATAAGCTCTGATGGCTTATTCATATGATATATAGTATGTAGAGCCACTAGTAAAAAGTAAACAAAAATATACAAGCAGCATTATTAAAGGGACATCAAAAATTGAGTTCTATAAGTTTTCATGTAATAGATAGCAAAATAGAAGAGAATGAAAGAGACAACTTAATAACTCAGCAGGTAAAGAGCACTTGCTTCTTTTCCAGTGGATCAGAGTTCCATTCCCAGAATCCACTTAGGGTAGTTCACAATTACTTGTAACTTCAGATCCAGTGATGCCATCCACACCTATGTATGGTTCACATACACACATAACAGAAAGTTTAGTGGTGCAGGAGGTCCCAGCTGGATCATGAACAGAGTGGGAGAACAAGGAAAGAGCTACCATGATAAATGAAGATCCCATGGGAATAGGAAGAAGCAGAGTGCTAGAGAGGTCCCCAGAAATCCACAAAGATACCTTCATAATAGACTGCTGGCAATGGTTGAGAGAAAGCCCTAGCTTACCTATGCTGGTGATCTGATAGCCAAACCCCCTAACTATCATGATAGAACTCTCATCCAGTGACTGATGGAAGCAGATGCAGAGATCAATTGTAGATGTATCCGGCTTGTTAAATAAGAAACACAGAACCGATTGCAGAGTTAAAAACCAAGAGGTCAGAGCAAAAGCGGAAAACCTTACCCTTCACTGCTTCTGCCGTTCTTCCTCTCCGCAAGAGACCTACTTCTGTGCGTCCTGTCTATTTAAAGACTTTCTGTTCTGTTTTCTCATTGGTTGTAAACCCAGCCACATGACCTCCTTGTCACTGCCTGTTTGTACAGACCTCCAGGTCTTCTATGGTTGGTATTGAGATTAAAGGCGTGTGTCTGCCATGCTGGCTGTGTCCTTGAACACACAGAGATCCACCTAGCTCTGCCTCCCAAGTGCCGGGATTAAAGGCGTGCCCCACTACTGCTCAGCTTCTGCTCTGGCTTGCTCTGACCTCAAGGCAACTTTATTGACATACAAATAAAATCACATTTCAATACAAATAAAATATCACTATAGAGATCCATGGCCAAACCCCAGTTTGAGCTCCAGGAGTCCAATTGGCAAGAGAGAGGAAGGATTATATGAGCAAGAGATAATGAGACCATGATTGGAAAAAGCACAGGGACAAATAGCCAAACTAATGAAAACACATAAACTGTGAACCAATTGCTGAGGAGCCTCCATGGAACTGGATTAGGTCCTCTGGATAAGTGAGACAGTTGATAGCTTGAACTATTTAGGAGGCCTCCATCTAGTGGAACCAGGACCTGTCCTTGGCGCATGAGCTGGTTTTTTTGGAACCTAGGTTCTGTTCTGAGACACTTTGCTCAGCCTTGGTGCAGGGAGGAGGGAATTACCTGCCTCAACTGAATCTACCAGGCTGAGCTGAATCCCCAGGGGAGACTTTGCCTCAGAGGAGGTGGGAATGAGAGGTGGATTGGAGGGGGAAGGCTGGGGAGTGGGAGGAGGGAGGACAGGGGAATCCATGGCTGATACATAAAATTAAATTAATTATACAATTAAAAAAAAAGAAAGTGATAAAGTTATAGAGAATATAAAACAAAGGTACAATTTGGTTGATTTTTGATGATGATCACAAAACTACCCATGGAAGAGTTGTAGAGTTTGTTTTTGTTTGTTTGTTTTGTTTTTTCTTTATTTATCAAGAACTAAAGGCTGCTAGGAAAACTATTGGTATGAAAAATTAAAAATGGACCTCCACCTCTTACCATATACAAATGTTCATATAAATGCTTTAAAAAATAAAGGTAAAAGTTATAAACATAAAAAAATAAAACTTTCTTCATAGCAACGCATATGTACATAATAATTGCACGCATGTAATTACATTCATATGAATAGCATAACTACCAAAGTCATATTTCTATTGAGTATCAAAAAACATTTCAATTTTAGAGGTCTGTGTGGAAACAGAAGATGGTCAGAAATAACATAATTGGAAGAGTAGATAAAACAAAGGCGATGGTCAAAAAAACACAGGACAAGAAGAACTCAGAGAAGAACTGAATCAGCAGTTTCATACTATAATGACAAAATATTAATAAAATATGAGAAAAAAATCTTCAATATTTTTGCAGAAAACAAATGGACTTTAAGATATATGAAACACAACACTAAATGATTTTTTTCCAATCTACGTAACATTTATCTTCTTTTTTTATAATTTTGTTCTTTATTATTATGTGTTTTAAATTTTATACATCAGCCATGGGTTCCCCTGTCCTCCCCCCTCCCGCCCACACCCCCACTTTCCCCTCAGCCCCTCCCCTCCATTCCCATGTCCTCCAGGATCAAGGCACCCCTGGGGATTCATTTAAACCTGGTGGATTCAGTACAGGCAGGTCCTGTCACCTCTTTCCAGACTGATCAAAGTGTCCTTGTGTAAGCCCAAGGTTTCAAACAGCCAGCTCATGCACTAAGGACAGATCCTGTTCCCACAGACTGGGTGCATCCCAAACAGATCAAGCTATTCAATGGTCTCACTTAACAAGAGGGCCTGATCCAGCTGGGGGCTCCACAGCCTTTGGTTCATAATTCAAGTGCTTCCATTCGTTTGGCTATTTGACCCTGTGCTTTTTGCAGTCTTGGATTCAAAAATTCACGCTTTTGCAGACCCTCCTCTTTCTCGACAGTTGGACACCTGGAGCTGCATCTGGGGCCTGGCGGAGGATCTCTGCATCCACTTCCATCAGTTATTGGATGAGAGTTCCAAGACTGTTAGGGTGTTTAGTCATCTGATCACCAGACTAGGTCAGATCAGGCTTTCTCTTGACCATTGCCAGCAGACTACAGAGGATATATCATTGTGGATTTCTGGGGACCCCTCGAGAACTCTGCCTACTCCTGTTCTCATGTGGTCTTCATTTATCATGGTCTGTTATTCATCATTCTCCCTTTCTGTTCTTGATCCAGCTGGGATCTCCTGCTCCCCTAAGCTTTCTTTCTCTCAAATCTTGCCCTTCATTACTCCCACTGTTGTCCAGGTTGTTCATGTAGATCTCATCCATTTCTCTGTCATTGGGTGATCCTTGGGTCTTTCCTAGGGTCCCGTTTTCTAGGTAGCCTCCCTGGAGTTGTGTAGCAGTCTAGTCATCTTTGTTTTACATCTAGTATCCTCCTATGAGTGAGTACATACTGTGTTTGTCCTTCTGAGTCTGGGTTACCTCACTCAGGATGATTGTTTCTAGATCCATCCATTTGCCTGCAAACCTCCTGATATTGTTTTTCTCTGCTGAGTAGTACTCCATTGTGTATATGTACCATATTTTCTTTATCCATTCTTCAGTTGAAGGGCATCTAGGTTGTTTCCAGGTTCTGGCTATTACAAACAAAGCTGATCTGAACATAGCTGAGCAAATGCCCTTGTGGTATGATTGAGCATTCCTTGGGTATATGCCCAAGAGTGCTATAGCTGGGTCTTGGGGTAGATGGATTCCCAATTTTCTAAGGAAGTGCCATATTGATTTCCAAAGTGGCTGTACAAGCTTGCATTCCCACCAACAGTGGAGGAGAGTTCCCCTTGCTCCACATCCTCTCCAGCATAAGCTGTCTTCTGTGCTTTTTATCTTAGCCATTCTGACATGTGTAAGGTGGTATCTCAGAGTTGTTTTTATTTGTTCCTGAAAGTTATTATAATATTTTCCCATTTATCTCTCACAAAAAAATTATATTTTGGAAAAATTGTAAAGGTTTCAACATCTAAGAAACAGAATTATCCAGCTAATATTTTAAAACATTCTGAACACTAATAGACAATACCCATGTATGTCCAATGCCCATTGTTCCTGTATTAATTTAAACATATATCCCACTTCCTTAGATGTACACACAATGGAATTATGATCAGTGAATATGTACTCAGACAATAAACTAAGCATCATGGGGTCAACAGAATATCCATAATATGTCCAAGTTCTTATAAATCAAACAAATAAAAACATCATGTTTCCAGGAAGCTGTGTGATAGACATTCTTGAAGTAATTAATAAATACTTTTTTACTGAGTGTACATTGAATAACTTGACTGTTGAAAATTGTGGCTGTACAAGTGTTAACAGTGAAATTTAAAAATCAAAGTAATTACTTGTAGAAAATATGATATGAGTCAAATCATTAGTATGAGTTCCTTCCTCAAGAATCCTAAAAGTGCAGGGCACTGGTAGCAAACACCTTTGATCCCAGCACTCAAAAGGCAGAGGCAGGTTGACCTCTGTGAGTTCAAGGCCAGCCTGGACTATACAGGGCAACTTCCAGGACAGTCAAAGCTTCACAGAGAAATCCTGACAAAAATAAAATTAAATTAAATTAAATAAATGGAGTTGAAATGTATAAATTTAGACAGGCAAGGAATAAAAGGAAAGAAAATGGGAAAGACAGATCATTAACATCTTAATTACAATAGCCTATTTAGCCATAAATTCATCAGTGGGTTAATTGACCAATGAGGTAAAAACATTCACGATTCAATCATTTCCCTGTATCTCTACTGTGGAACACTGATGCTGCACTGGACCAAGGTATCAGCACAAAGTGATATGAAGTAATAATACAGGACTATTAAGATGTTCTAAACGATCCTTGAATTTGCCAATATCTTAACTTTTACTCTAATCTCAGAAACATTATCATTATAACCTTAAGTTCCATAACCCTCTTGCAGTCAGAAGTTTTTCTTACTTTTTTGAAATAATTTTGTTCAAAAGTACTAGTGTGTTTCTTTTCCCCGAGGTATATTACTTATAGACGGAAACTCCTTTTGTTTTGTGTGTCATTTATGCATTGGCTTAGTTGGACTATTTGTTAGGATTAGTCTCTTCAGATATTTCAACTACATGTATATAAAATATAGGCATATATATATATATATATATATATATATATATATATATATATATATTATACATATATTATCAAATGTGAGCTCTCTAACTCTTCTAACATTCTAAAACTTAAGTATAAATTTCAAAATGATATATAATGTTTTAAATAATCAGAAAATAGTGCATTCTAAGCATCAACTTTTTTCTTTTTAAAAAATATTTATTATATATTTTGCATCTCAACTGCCGTTTCACCCCCTTCCTCTTCTCTACCCTCCCCATATGCTCCTCCTTCATTTCTATTCAGAAGAGGCCAGCCGCCACCCACCCATAGATATCAACAAAACAGGGCATATCAAGTTACAGCAAAACTAAACACCTAGCCTTGTATTCAGGCTGGGCCAGGCAACCCAGTATGAGGAATAGGGTCCCAAAAGCCAGCACAAAAGGAGTCACAGACAGCTCCTCCTCCTACTGTTGTTCCTACAAGAAAACCTTGCCACACAACAGCCACATATCTGCAGGGTGCCTGGGTCAGTCTCTTGCAGGCTCCCTGGTTGTTGTTTCAGTCTCTGTGAGCTGTGATGAACCCAGGCTACTTGATTCTGAGGTTTTTCTTGTGTGCTCCTTGACTTCTCTGGCTCCTACAATACTTCCTCCTTCTTCCTTCAGCAGGATTCCCTGAGCTCAGTCTAATGTTTGGTTTTTGAGTCTCTGCATCTGTTTCCAGCAGTTCCTGGATGAAGCCTCTCTGATGACAAATGGGTTAGGCACCAGTCTATGAGTATTGCAGAATAACTTTAGGCATCATTACATTCATTACCTTTTTTAAAAAATTTCCAGGCATATTTAGTTCCATTCTAAATTTCTGCGTCACCTCGCCTCTGGCTTCTAGCACTCCGGGCAGTATCAAGGGTAGGTGTGGAGTCCCATATAGACTCCATAATGAGGCCTTATACCACCTTGACTCACGGTCAGTGAGTCAGAGATTGCTTTGCCCCAAAAAGGCTCCATAATAGGATGTTTTGGCCAAAAGCATGGTTAACAGGTATCTTATATTTCAAGGCCTAATTACAAGATGCCTTGCCATAAGGCATGGTTACCAAGTGTTTTGAAAATTAAGGAAGGGTCTATATTTGTTTGTGCTTCATACCTTGACCTTGAAAGGGTAGGTCTTTTGCCTGTCCCCTTGCTGGTGCATAAGAAGTACATTAGGAATGAACTCGACGCAACTATGGTATTGACCCAGAGCCCTCCCAAAATTATCCTGTGTCTCTGTCTTTTTCTTACATCTTAATTTTTTCATATCTATTATTTCTTAATCCTCACTCCTCCCTTCAGGACTATTCAACGGATCTGGCTGGTCCCCAACAGGTAGGCTCCCGTTTGTGGCATATGTCTCAGGCAGGATCAGGAGTCTTAGCTGACGTCATCCTTCTAGATTCCTGGGAGCTTCCCTTTCACTAGTATCTATTTTTCACTAGAAAGTGTTCCAGTTCAGAGATCAAAGGATATTTCCTTATAAAACCATGCTGCTGTGAATTATGATGGGCAGTTTCTTTATGCTCATTGACCATGCTACGGTGAATATCAGATTTGTCTATGAATCCATATGTAGGTTTCTATCTGTCCCTGGACTCCTCATGTTTTAGGCCACCTTCAGCTCAGTGCCTGTTTGATGAAAATCATTTTCTCACTACCTTACAATTTTATCCTTGAGTTCACTCAGCACTGTTGTCTGTTGCCATCTAAGAATCCATGTTGACTTACTATCTGCTTGTCATTCTTTCGGGTTTTTATTCTCTGGATTCTTGGCCTGATACTTGGACCACAGCTGATCACCATATAAACGTAATCTACAACAATCCTGTTAATCTATTCTATTCCTAGGATTTCTGTTCCAACCAACTGTGAATCAATTCTAAATGTCCTTCTTCTCTTTTCATAATGTGATATTTATATTTTCTTGGGGGATATTTAGTCAGAACAATAAAAAAAAGTAATTTGTGTTGAGTAATTACTTTTGATTCAGATCATCTTAGAATTTTCCCATAGTCTTTTGCATTTGATAGTATAATACACCTATTTTTTTTTTGACTGCCTGGTTTTACTTTAATCCCTCCTATGTGTTCATTATACCTCCCTACACAATCTGTCTGAGGTCAGACACTGTCTCTGAAATCTAGCTTTTGCACAATGATGTAAATATACAAAGCAGTTAAGTACATTTGTGCTGTTGTCCTACATCTGAAACTCAAACTCATGGTCGGTGTACATCTTTTTGTCACAAAATTATATTGTTTACAAAAAAAGGAATACACCCCTCAAGTGTGGGACAGTTTAACCCTACATAGGTTCATTATTTCACACACAGATACAATTGTGTCTTTGGTTACCATATAAGTTATTTGTCAGATAATTTCCACTTTTTATTTAAATAACTTTTCATCTTGCAACAAATTTTAAAATTCTTGTGAGTTTCTGTGTAAAAGTATTCTTAAACTTTTATCAGAAAACTAATCAAATATATTCATTTCTTTTTACCAATATAGTAAGTGAATTTACGTAACTTTTTCCTTCTTGTCATAAATCTGACAGATACATGTGACATTAAAGGCTGTCTTCCAACTGAAAGAGCGTGGTTGTTCCCCACAGAATACTTTGACTGTAAGGCTAAGATTACCTACCACCGCATGCCACTGAACTACCAAGTAAAGGGAAAGCGAACACCTACATTCATAAGGAGAGAAAGAAAGTCATAGAGAGAAGAAGGAGAGATGGCGGGGCGGGGGGGGGGGGGGAGGGGGCGAGGGTAGAAGACAGAGGGAGAGACAGAGCCAGACAGAGCCAAATATAGAGAGAAACTGAGATAGACAGATACAGAGAAAATGACAGAGAGGGAAAGAGGGGAGAGAAAAAACAGACACAGAGGGCAAAATGAGACCAGAGAAGAAGAGGTAGAGGAGGAGACAATGAGACTCTCAGTTGAAACAGGTTGAAGTCTTGTAATTAATGCTTTTCAATTTTAACCAGGTATTCAACACTTTTCTCCCAGTCCCGGGAACACCCAGAGATGGTAACTGAGAAACAAGTAGTTCCACTGACCTTTGCATCTTATAAGTTTTAGTTACTGTAAGTGCTAAGAGATCAGAATCTCATTTTTCCTCCCACAAGTGTATTTTATTTTAGCGCTGAAAAACAAAAAACAAAACAAAACAAAACAAAACAAAAAAAAAAACAATCATTTGTTAATTCAGAATCTATATCAAGAGTGGAAGACACTTGTCTCTGCATATGGATTTTAAGAACAAAATGGACATAAATAGAAGAACTCATGCATGAACATAGGGAACTTATTTTTTAATGGAGGAAGAAGACATAAATCAATCATTTAGTATGTGAAATGCATATAACCCAATAAGCATAACATATTCACAGAAGGAAAAGTATATGTCAATGTGAGCATACACAGGAATATAACAGATTAGTTTCAGCCCAGGAGTGTCAGTTAGAAAGCAAAGAACCTACACGAGGCCATTGGGATTTTGAAGTTTGCATAATGTGGATGATATTTATTATATTTAGTTAGTGTGAGATTTAAATATGGAGCATGGGAAGAAGTATGTGTTAATGTATAATTTACATTTTGCAATCCAAAGATAACAGTAATGCTAAGAGATAGGTGACATAAGAATTTTTTTAAATGGATGCTAATGTGCAAAGTGTAAAAATCCTAACAACTCAAGGGTAATTCAAAATGAAAGGCTGCAATTTAGAGAATTGATAATTTGTACAATTAATGCATTACATTTTACTACATATTTATCTTGTCAAAATGTGTTATATCCAATTTCCCTGTGTAATAAAGACATGAAATGCCCAACATTAAGGCCAAGTTGAAATAAATTATTCCAGTCTTAAAACCTATCAATTACTGTAATTGAATTTTATTTGTCTCAATTATATAGGAACAGAATAGACTATGTACTTATTATTGTTATTAAAGTGGTTTTACTATTTAAAATATGTGCTTAATACATCTTGACTTAATAACCATTTATTTAATGCTACATTGGGAAAATGTGATTAAAATTTAATTAAATTAACAGTTTCTAAAATGGACAATTATCAAGTTCTCTTCAATATAGTAAGTCACTGAAATTTAGATGTAAAAATTTGTAATTTCAACACTTTTTGTTTTGTTTTGTTTTTTGTTTTTAGAGACAGGGTTTCTCTGTGTAGCTTTGCACCTTCCCTGGAACTCACTTGGTAGCCCTGAGTAGCCTCAAACTCACAGAGATCTGGATGGCTCTACCTCCCCAGTGCTGGGATTAAAGGTGTGCACCACTACTACCTGGTCCATTTCTTTATTTTTTAACAAATAGATTATGTTTCTGTCAGGTACAAAGGAAACTCCACTTCCCCTCTTCTTTTCTTTCATATATTACATCCTGTTCACGGTTTTCCATCCCTCAGTCCTCCCCAGTTTCCCCAACTTCCACTCTTTCCCATATCTACTTCTCCTAAGTTTCCCTTAAAACAAAACAAAAACAAAAACAAAAAACAAAACAAAACAACAACAAAAACCCAGGCCTTCCAGGGATATCAACAGAACATAGCATAACATGTTACATTAAGACTAGACACACATGTCATGTCATGGCTGGATGAAGCAACCCCATAGCAGGAAAAGTGTCCAAGCTTAGGCAAATAGTCAAAGACAGGCCCAACTTGCACTCTCGGGAGTCCTATAAGAACAACATAGTTAGTTTATCTTTCATTCTATTGGGTATGATAAATTTAATTTAGCAGTTATATACATTTTGATTGGCTTTGAAAGTTACACATTTATAAACTCAAGTTCCATTTGCTTTTGGTATACCATCTTACAAGGACTCCAATTTGCACTAAGGCTCGTTAAGGAAGGGAATGGCTCAATTGCCTCTAGCCTACTGGCTATGGGTGGTTTAGGACTTCTGTTGGTCTTTTCTGTGTTGAACACACAGGTTGCAAGCCCAGCGCCACTTTCAGATTTTTGGCAGCTGTTAACTCTGCAGCTCACACAAGGTTGTGCCTGTATGATAATGAGTATTCAGAGACGGGTAACACATGGGGGGTGCTCAGTAACCTAAGACAGAGAGCCTGTGTGGCCTGGGCAGGTGTTTCCATGATGGATAAGGTGACCTGCTGACATCCCACACAACCTAAGTCAGAAGCTCATTTTTTAGTGAAAGGGGGGACCTGTAAGGTCCTGGCCCCTGTTTTGGGTAACTGTTGCCTTGCTTGCTGACCTTGACATTGATGTCTGCCCTATGCTAACTCCCTGCTGGTTTCCACCCTCCTGAATGCTTAAGGAAAGTTCCTTGTTTGTGTATCCTGCATATTGAGTGTTAACAGCTTAGATGCAAGATTGTAAAACATCAGAAGCCAACTTCTGCCCTCTGGGGTTCTCCCATTGTGCTGTAAGCCTGTGTTTAAGGCCTCCTCCCTCCTTCAATAAATGACTTTTGGCATTCTGCTGAGGTGAATGACCAAAAAAAAAAGAAAAGAAAAGAAAATATACTATAATCATGTACCTTTGCATAAAAATGCACACTTAAGTTTTCAGTCTATTATCATTTTTCTATTAACATGAAAGAAAATTCTAAATACAATAAAATTTGGTTGCTTAAATTAAAAAAAAAAAAAACCTTAAGAATGGAAAAAAATAAGAATAAAAAAAGAACACCAAACTATGCCAAAGACCGATCTCAAACCTGTAGAGACAAACCATGTTTGTCTCTACAGTCTCTGTGAGCCACTACATGCTCAGATGAGTTGATTCTGTAGACAATGTTCTCATATGTCCTTGACTGTTCTGCCTCCTACAAGCCTTCCTCTCGCTACTCAGCAGGATTTCTTTAACTCTACCAAATTTTGGCTGTGGGTGTCTGTGTTTGTTCCCATCAGTTGCTGGATGACACCTCTCTGATGACAACTGAGCAAGGCAATGATCTATGAGGACAGCAGATCATTAGGAATCATTTTATTGTCCACCCCTCCCTCTTATTTTCTTTGTTTCTTTGTTTCTTTTGTTTCTTTGTTTCTTTCTTTGTTTCTTTGTTTCTTTCTTTGTTTCTTTGTTTCTTTCTTTGTTTCTTTCTTTGTTTCTTTGTTTCTTTCTTTCTTCTTTCTTTCTTCTTTCTTTCTTTCTTTCTTTCTTTCTTTCTTTCTTTCTTTCTTTCTTTCTTTCTTTCTTTCTTTCTTTCTTTCTTTCTTTCTTTTTTCCATTGATGTTTGGATCCATCCTGGGTCTCTGGGCTTTCCCCAGATTCTTGTCAAATCTCTGCTATTTTAGCTTTGCTTTGTCTTTTTCTCTTTTGCCCTCTAGTGGTCCTCTATTTATCTTCATCTCTAGCTCTCTGCTCATTCTCTCTCTCTCTCTCTTTCTCTGTCTCTGTCTCTCTCTCTCTCTCTCTCTCTCTCTCTCTGTGTCTCTCTGTCTCTGTCTCTCTCTCTCTCCCTCCCTCCTTCCCTCCCTCCCTCACTCATCCTTCTCCCTTTTACCCTTACTTCTCTTATGGACAGTTTCAATCTGCAGCCCATGTTCAGTCTACTGCTTTCTCTCTCTCCTCTGGACCTTTTCAGATGCCCGTGGCTGTTCTCTCTCGTATCTATAATATAAAGATTGTCTTTAGCCATACAATGGAGCAGTCATACTGTCAGTTTATATAATTTCAGATTTTAATTGTGTGTAATAATTGTATATTTTACTGGGTTACAGAGGAAAGTTTTTTTTTTTTTTTTTTTTTTTTTCCACTTAGAGGTTTAATTGAGAAATACTGAGTCAGGTAAACATGCAAATCCAGAATATAAACAAGTGAAATGCCTGGTTGTTCTGAAATCATCATCAGCCATCAGCTGGAGATGGACCTACAGACACTCAACAGAACCAACTAAACTCCATGCTGAACAGAGCCACCCAAGAGATGAGCAGACCAGTTCTCTCAGTCTGTAAAGAGCAGAGTGAGCAGAGGAAATTTACATGCAAATACATACTATGCTTTCAGAGTAGTGTGCCGCCGTACCTCCAACTGTGTCCTTCTGTTAATATTTGTTCTTCTAGATCACTTCACTTCTATAGCCATATATTTATATATGGTTTAATAAATGTATATAAAAACGACAAGTGAAAATAGGCATATGGTCTTAGTTACTGGAGACTAGCTAATTTTCTTAAAATCTTCAGTTATATATATTTTCTGGAAAATAACCTCATTATTTATGGCTGTAACAACTCACACACATGCACATATGCCACTTTTTATTCATTTGTTAACATGGATGCTCTTGTGTTGAACACTTACATTTGTTTTGCTGTTTAGCTAATGTGATTCATGGTGAAATATTTCAGTGATATGGAGTCATCTGGGTAAATAACAACAACAACAACAACAACAACAAAAAACTATACAGGTAGACCCATCTATACTTATTTTCAGTTTCTTTACAAACTTCATAGAGATTTTCATAGCAACTGCTTACATTTATAGACACCAGCACTGTAAAGCTTTAATATTGTTCTAGCTTTATTAGTGAATGCATTTCTAAATGGTGATCTGGGATATATTTAGTGTTTTAATTTGTATTTTTGATGGCTAATAAAATTAGATATTTTATATTTTTTATATTAATCTTCTTTCAGATATATGGATGGAAAAGATTTACCCCTGTGCTCTAGATTCTCCTATATCAATTCTTGCCTTTTCTGTGCAGAAACTTTTTAAATTTCACAAGGAAAGTCTGAAAAGAGGCTCAGTGTAAAAGAGCACATTGTTCTCTCTCAGAGAACTCAAGTTTGGTTACTGAACTCACCTGGGTGACTTACAACTGTCTGTCATCTGGTAATCTGGTGCTCTCTTCTATTCTCTGAGGGAATCCATGCATATGTGACATAGACACACATAAAGAAAAATAACTCTTTTAAAGAAAACCCACTAGTTTTTCACATACACGTTATAAAGATGTTACATTAAATATGAGTAATTTCAGTACCAAAGCCATATTTCTAGTAAGATCAGTGAAAAAAATCACATTATGAATATAAATATGTGTGAAAACAAGAGACGAGAATACATATATATTTCAAACACCAATTAAAGCAAGGTTGGTGGTTAAAAATACAGGATATGTTAAATTTAGACTAAATTAACATATAGGAAGTTTCCTGATATGATAACAAAAAAATTAATATATAACATGATAATAGTCTTCAGTGTGTTTACAGGAAACAGATGGATTTCAAGACAAGATGAAATAAACACAATTAAGTAGAATGAAAATATTGTTTTAAGTTTATAATTCAAAATGGATAATTAAATACTCTCCCTTTTATAATTTGCTAAAACAATTAAACCATATTCTGGCTACAATATAGAAGAATTCAACACAAACCAATACAATTTAACTGGTATTTGTACAATAGCCCCCCAAATAATAGCCAAATCCTACATAACAAGTACACACACAAAGTAAATTGAAAATAAATAATTTTCCACTTTATTTTCATTTTATTTTACCTGTCTTGGTATTTATCATGCTAGTACATTTGTCAATCCTGTGTATTCAATATCCAAATAGGCCAGCAAAAGGTGACAGATCATGTGAAATTAGAATTTAAGATGGTTATTATGAGCTGCATTGATCAAACTTGGGTCCTTTGGAAGGACAACCAGTGCTTCTAACTGCTGACTCATCTTTCCAGCTCAACAAATCATTTAAAAAAACAATCATGAGGACTCCACTGTTGATTTTTGACATTTTATCTTTTGAAACTAGAGTCTTATTCAAAAAGCCTTTCTTATTCCTGCAGTTTGAATTGTTTTATCTACTTTTTGTTCTAAGAGTTCCAGAGGTACAGATGTTAAGTTATTCCAATGGTTTATTTGGAGTTGATTTGTATAGATAAAGAACCCATTTCATTCTTCTGCAAAAGGGTATGTATTTTTCCCTGTAATCATTTGATGAAGAGGTTGTCTCTTTCCAATTATATCTTTTACACCTTGTCAGAAATTGGAGGACAGTCATCTTAGTGGCCTTTGTCTGGATCCTGTATTCCATTGAGAGATCTTCATCTTGGATTTAGTTCCAGTACCACATTATGTTTTTGCTTCCTATACTGTCCACTATGGTTCTGCATTATAATGTAAATTCAGGTATGTAGGTTCTTCAGCAGTGCCTCTGCTTGGGACTGCTTTGGTGTCTTTTGGTCTTTCTTGAGAATTTTCAAATTCCATAATTATTCCTGGGAAGAATGGTATTAGAATTTCTATGGGATTTCCATGGAACCTCTTGATTTTTTTAAATAAGTTAGACATTTTCAAAATATTAATTCTAACAATTAATGCACATGAGAAATCTTTCTATCATCTACTGTCTTCTTCTATTTCTGTAATT
Source organism: Onychomys torridus (assembly GCF_903995425.1). NCBI lineage: Eukaryota > Metazoa > Chordata > Mammalia > Rodentia > Cricetidae > Onychomys > Onychomys torridus. The sequence goes on along the minus strand of NC_050453.1, from coordinate 47,458,716 downwards.
ACTTTTAACTTTTTCATTGTAAAGGTATTATACTTCTTTGAGAAGAGGTTTATTTCAAGGTACTTAACATAATTATTATTTTTCAAAGGAATAAAGGCTTATTTTGGTCTCATGGTTCCCCAGATTCCCGAGTTCTCAGCCCATGGTTTAGGGTCTTGTGTCAGGACAACTTGATAGTCAAATGTAAATTCATTATTGTTTGCCGTACTATCAGTTCCATCTCTCAAAGTCTCCTCTATAATTCATCCAGAGATGTTAAAACAAATAACACATTAATAATATTTCCTACCCCACTGCATGGTTAATGAATTATGCAAAAACATAGGTATTATGTAATTTTGATCCCAATTGCCTCCAAAATGCTCATGCTAAAAGCTTGGTCCTCAGCTGTGACACTTTTGGGAAGAGAGGCCTCGTAGACTTAACTGAGGTCATTGAACTTATAGTCTTAAAGAAGGCATTGCAGTCCTGTTGGATTTTGTAAAAAGCCTTTCAGAGTATAAAGTTTTGTTGCATTAAAAACATCATATACTGCTAACTTCTAATTTTTCAAAAATAATTCTTTCTTTATACAATTTTCTTTGAAAGACTGACCTCTTTTTCATTGTCTCTATATTGAGATTACTCTAAGGAGCATGTTTTATTCTGCCTTTTAATCTTATGTTACTTGAAAAGATTTAGGATCTTATTTTTTGCTTCATGTTAGATACTTAATTGAATAATAACCTTGACAGTTAGTTCTAGCTTGAGATAAGTTTGGAGATAAAATATTTTCAATAAAAGTCTCTAAGCAAGTGTTATATAAATGCTTCTAGAAGTTATTGAAACAATATTAATTTTCTATTTGAAAGAATATATTCTCTGGTTTAGTTTAGGTTCCCTACTAGCAATATAACTTTTATCTATGCTGGAACCAATCAGAGAGATAGTTGAATAGTACTTGGGTGTTTTAAAAATATTTTTTATGAACAATTACCATACATGTCATTATCGATAAATAATCTATGTCTTCAGTGTGCATAAACTATCAATACAAAAGTGTTTAGTGGTAAAATATATTTTCCATCATTCTCTAATAATTTTATGGCTTTAACCTGAAACTACACAAAGATGATATTGTTAAATGCATTACATCAATGAGGTTGAGGACACCTTAATACATTTAGAGTTTTGAAGTTTGATTTAAATTGATGATGATGGGATATTAAACTATATTTTTCTGGTTCTGAAAGCCATTCCCTTTACAAATCTTAATATTCATTATAGAAATTTTAAATTATTTTTGAAATAAAAATTTCCGTTTATTACCATCTTGTTAAAAGAAATATTTCATTATTTCTTCATTGAATTTTCATAAAGAATCAGATTAGATATATCATTTTATTTCAGTGCATTTATGTCAAATGTCTGGGAGTGTCTGTTTTGATAAACAACCATTAAATTTATGCAATCACATGATTTTGACAAAGGAATAGTTTTGATAAGTTCATTTGATATTTAAAATAGATGTATCCTATAATTTTAAAATTAAAAATAACTCTTGATTCTTTGGGAATTTTATATCATGCAACCCAACCCCACCCATCTCCTAGTCCCTCTGCATCTGCTCCTCACCCTTGTAGTGTGCCTCCAAAGGAAAACTAACAAAGACATAACAACAATAGATAAAGATTAGAAAAAAAAAAGAAGAAACAATATTAACAAAATAAAAAATAAGAATATCAATTTCGCCGGGCGGTGGTGGCACGCGCCTGTAATCCCAGCACTCACGAGGCAGGGGCAGGCAGATCTCTGTGAGTTCGAGGCCATCCTGGTCTACAGAGCTAGTCCAGGACAGCCTCCAAAGCTACACAGAGAAACCCTGTCTCAAAAAAAAAAAATCAATCTCAATTAAAATACCAACCAAAAACAAACAAGCAAACAAACAAAACAAACAAGAAAAACAAAGCAGCAGCAAACAAAACACCGTTTTGCTGCTCCATTTTTGCCTCTCCATTGCCTCTTCATTCATCTTAGTGGCATTGGGAGCTGCTGTGTGGCATGCAGTATACCTCTGTTCTCCAAACAGCTTTCCTTGCAAATGTTCATTCTGTAATGTGCTGCTGGTCAGGTTCAAGTCCTCTAATTCTGGCACATTATTAATGTTGGACTGCAAGGGAAACACCCAAGACATCCTGTTGTTGCCCCAAATCATGTAGACCATGTGGCCTACCATGGCTCTACCGAACCAGTCCCTTAATGTACTCTGGCATATTAGGTAGGGACAGATGTTGGGCTATTCCATATCAAAGCCCTAGATGTATAACTAGGTGGCTGCTGAGTTGGCCAGTACTGGCCAACTCTCCCACTTCCTTGGTGAGGGGTTCTGTCTTTCCTGTGTGTGGGGTGCCATCTCCCATATTAGGGTAAGTTCCAGTATTCCCATTCTGGGGTCGTCCGTGTCCATTTTCTCAGGGCTGGAAGGGGACAGGGTCAGCTCATGAATGCTCTTGTACTTCAACATGATTCACATGGTGTCCTGTAGTAACATGGGCAGTAGACATCAACACAGACATCATCTTTGGCAGGACTACATATCCAGTCATAGCTATCAAATTTTAAAATTTAGGTTGAAAAAAATTCCAAGTATGTATGTGTGTGTACATGCTTGCATGTATTTTTTATGAAACCTGCATAATACATGATTGAAAATGAATAATCAACATCAGTGTTGCCATGGATATACTGGAGGACTGAAATGCACATACATTGCTATTCTTCTGACATAAATTACGTGGCACTAATATGGCATTGATTGTGATTATTAAATTTGGTGGTTATTTTCCTCAAAATTTGAATGAGTTCTTGTCTAATCATAGAAAAATATCTCAAAACTACTATAAAACTAGATTGTTTTCAGTCATTACATAGTCCTATAAATTTAGCAAATTTTAAAAACCAGAATGAGCACAATTACACATAAACAACACAATCTTTTAAAAGTTCCCAAGAACTACAAATTATCCTTATTGGTTCAATGCTATATTCAAATGCTTACTGCTGCAATCAATGCTGATTGTTTTACTGTGATCAACAACTGTTCATTGTAATCATGTGACTTGCCTTCACTAGTCTACTCTGCATTTGGCAGGTTATTCAAATGAAGTAATTGTTGCATTGCCAGAGAAAACGAATATTTTTAGAGAATCATACCTGGCATAGATAACATTTTATGAAAATCATATAAGAGTTTATGATTCTCTTCTAGGATGAAATTTCCATAGATTCTTTCTGTTAAATTCCTAACTGTGTGTTCAAAAGAACCTCCAAAACCTCAGTATGTGTAGAAGGTGGCTTCTGCTTGGAGTCAAGAAAGTGAAAGGCCATATATCTTCTCTGCCATCTACTCAGAGATGAATTTCATTAAATGTCTGGCTTTATAGTATTTTAAAGTATACATGAAGAATGTTTTTGTTATTTTATTATTTTATTTTTACCTATTGATGGATATTTAAGTTATTTCCATTTCTTGGCTATTATGACTAAAGCAGCAATGAATATGACTGAGCAAGTATCTATGGAATAGGATGTTGAATCATTTAAGCACAAGCCAAAGAGTAGCAGAGCAGGGTATACTTATTTGTGGCTTTTTGAGAAACTACAGCACTGAGTTCCAGAGTGGCTGCACCAGCTGGCAATCACATTCACAGTGAATGAGGGGTCCATTTTCCTTATGTCCCCTGCAGCATTGTTGTCCTTTGTTTTGCTGACCTTTGACCTTTGTGGTTAGGGCATAATGAAGTCTTCAGCTCTTTTGATTTGTGTTTCCCTCATTGCCAGAAATAAAAGAATATGTTTAGAGATACATTTTAGCCATTTTCTTCTTCTTCTTTTGAGAACTCTGTTCAGGTTCATGGCTCATTATTTTGAATGTGTCTTTTTATTTTATTTATTTTGATTCTTTGTTCATAATTCTGATCATCCCAGCCACTAAAGACAATTATATTTTTGCCAGTGAGATGGAAAGTATCATTGGTAAAATCAGAAAATGGCATGGGGACATGATAAAAGCAAGCCAATTATATGCATAACAGTTACACATAATAAAATTATGAAAAATATCAATCATTGCAGACATTTCTTAAGATTAGTATGATTTAAAGCTGCAGTTAAAAGGTTATTGCTACTAACAGTTGGCAGGTCACTTTATAATACTCTTTAAATTTATGTTTACAATACTAGTTCAATAATACGTCTTATTTTAATACTATATTTGTAAATTTAATGAGTATTGGTAAAATAAGCCATAATTAGCACATGTAGTGACGTGAAAACTGATGCAATTAATGATCTAGAGTAATTAGGGGGAAACATTCATTTAGAACAAATTAGTTGTTAAAGTTAAACCTGTTTTTAGCAACTGCATTATGTTTTTTTTTTTCAAAATTTTAGATAGATTTTCTTACGATATTGTGCTCAAATTTTTCAATATATACTATGACTAATTCTCTACCTTTGAGGAATCAAAAAGAAACTATGAGCCTGGCAGTGGTGGCACACGCCTTTAATCCCAGAACTCAGGAGGCAGAGGCAGGCGAATCTCTGTGAGTTAGAGGCCAGCCTGGGCTACAGAGAGTTCCAGGAAAGGCGCAAAGCTACACAGAGGAACCCTGTCTCGAAAAACCAAAAAAAAAAAAAAAAAAAAAAAAGGAAACTATGGTGATATTAATTGCATTGAGCACATTTATTACTTGACATAGACTTAAGTATGAATAAGAGAGGACAATGGCAATGTGGAAATTATATGATTATAATTTCAATGCATTTTGATGATGTAGTTCTTGTTTTCCCACTGTTTTGTAAGATAAGTATGAATAAAACCATAATTGACATTGTAGGTAAATAAATGTATGTGGATACAAATTACAGATGTTTGCAAGTCAGAATTTTTAGCAAAGAACCATATGATACAAAATAAATGAAAGAGATTACATAGAAACAAAGGTGACATTTCTAGGTGATGATTTGTTGGAACTGGTGATGATTCATTTTTATAACCTATAGAAATAGTTGTGCTTATAAAGGAGCCAAGGTATGTTAAATTGTAATGGTTGTAATTTTTTCATTTAAAGACTTCCAATGACTACAATGGGAAATTATTTATGTTCCGTGTAGGCTTCAAGTAGTAATGAAGGACTTAGTGAACTATCAGAATGTTCTTATTTCTTCCAGTAATGCAACAGTTGGATAGAATTCTAAGATATCATTAGGTAAAATGTTCCCATTATGGTAATCATACCTAATACCAAGTTTTCACGTGTTTGCATTTGCACACCACTTTGCTTTGTTTGGAGAAAATTTAGTACAGTGTTGAATCGCCAATGAGATGGATCTTTTCTTCATGACAGGGAAATTTAAACTTCACTCCTATGATTCCAATTCATGTATAGATATTGATTTCCAATTTGTTTACTGATGTTTTCCTAGTGTCAAAATGTGTCTGTCATGATGTCGAAAATATTTCCAGAGAGCAATTCAACAGGCAAAACAATATATCTGTAATCTCAATGACTTCACATATACATGCTTAGTTTTAATCCATGCATATTGTTTGTTCCTATAGTCTGCAAATATAGGTTTAAGGACATGTAGAATAATAATCTATGTCCACTCAAGTAACAGAACAGTGAACCAGATTGATGTAACATGTTCAAATGTCATTGATCAAAGATACCTGCATTTTCTTTAGGGAATAGCAGAAGATGCCAACTGATCCTATGCCCAGGAAAGGGACAATGTGTGTTTACACTTATCTCTGAGTAGGCCATAGTCACTAGAGTGTTCTTTATCATCTTTTACCAGGATTGTTGCAGTAGCTTTGTCTGGATTGTCAGAATAGCATTACAGACTGTACAAGAGGTTACATATCATTACAGTTCAAATAACATTTCTAAGTAGAAACAAGAGACTAATTGGATATTATCAATTTATATTTTTGTTTTTATTTCATGTTTTATCTGACTCTTCAAGAGAAAATATGGAGAGGGAGAGAGCAAAAGAATCTTAATGCTCTGGCAATTAAGAAAATAATTTCTTGTAAATGACTTGAATTCTTAGTTGATGTGTGTTTAGTGCTATCTACAGTATGCTATTTGCCTTTTTTTTTTTTTTTTTTTTTTGGATAGGTGACATTGAGAAAAATAATAATGATCAAAGCTAAAGAAGCATTTTGTCTAAAGGTAAATGTGATATTGTGTTCCCAAAAATATTGTGCAGGCTAATAAACTTATCTGGGGTCAGAGAACAGGACAGCCACAATATTAAACAGGAAGATAGGCAGTGGTAGCACACACCTTTAATCCTAGCATTCCAGAGATAGAAATAGCTCTGGATCTCTTTAAATTTAAGGCCACATTGGAAACACCTAGGCGTGGTGAGACCTGCCTTTAATCTCAGAAAGTGAGCCCTTAATCCCAGGGAGTGGGGGCAGAAAGAGAATGATTATATAAGGCGTGAAGACCAGAAACTAGCAGCATTTGGCTGGTTAAGCATTTGACTGGTTAAGCATTTGGCTGGTTAAGCTTATAGGCTTTGGAGCAGCACAGTTCAGCTGAGATTTATTCTGGATGAGGACTCAGAAGCTTGCAGTCTGAGGAAACAAGACCAGCTGAGGAAATGGTGAGGTGAGGTAGCTGTGGCTTGTTCTGTGTCTCTGATCTTCCAGCAGTCACCCCAATAACTGGCCTCGGGTTTGATTTTATTAATAAGAACTTTTAAGATTCCTGCTACAGGTAAATGTTAAAAGGTGAATTGAGACTATCAGCTTACTGGACTTGGTAAACTGATAATCAAGATCTGAAGCATACTCTATAAGGGTGTCCATGGGCATATACTTTTCATTTTAGTGTGTAAGGCATGTGAATCTAAGAGGATTCAAAACACAACAAGTAAGTTAGGTAAGAAAAATTCATATCAAACAACAATCATGAAAAGAGTTGCGTTAAAAGAACTACTATGTGCTTGTATTATACACAGAATGAGATATTTTGCAGCATTTTAACTTCATCTCTTTCATACAGCTTGTATCTCAGTATAATTCTCAAATCCATGAGGCTAGAGATTTACTTTACTTGAATTAAATATACTATTTTAGATGATAATCAAAACACAAACATCTTACATGGTTATGGTCTACCATGTGATATTTTTATGCAAGAATACATGTAAATAACACATCTAAATCAGGATGTATCTTTTAACCTCCAGAAATATTGATCATCCCACTATGAATTCTTTTTTTAGCTTCTTGCATTAAGTTGTGACATTGCATTTAGTGAATGATATCCTTATCAGCAGTACCAATTGCTCAACCTGTCCTGTGACTTCCCTTCTGTTTCCCATGTCTTTTGCCAGAATTCCTTTCTCAATTTATAAGCCAGCAAAATTTTTAGATTCTTCTCATGAATCATATCACATGATTATTATCTTCTTCTGCCTGGTGTATTTTACCTAATTTTGTTATTTCCAATCCCAGTTTTCACAAATTACAGAATTTCATTTGTTATAGCTGAATAAAGACTACATGTTTTTAATTGGTAAGACACTGTTATTTAAATATATCCTTTAATGAGTAAGCATAATTCCAAATTATTATTTAACAAATAACTTCACAGACTTGTCTTACATAAACTTGTTGACATATTGACAATAATTAAAATATATTTCATGTAAAATTATCTCATTTTAAAATATTTGAATGCATATTTCTATGCATTACACTATACTATGAATGTAATATGAAAACATTCAGGCAGATTTTTATAAAAAAGGATTTTATAATACAATAATATTGACATTAACTCAAGCTTAGATGGGTTAAAAAAGTTATATGTGTGTGTGTACATGTATGAAGGATTATAATACATTCAGTTCTTAAAGGCTGTGTGTTTTTTGAAGGACAACACATTGAATGGTTTTAAAGAGAATATACTAAATTATATAAAAAGCAGTATTCTTCACAGTGGTTCCCTGTTTATTATTCAGCAATAAAGAAGAACAGAATTATCCAATTTTCTGAAATTGAATCATTTTAAAGGAACTATATGCGGAATTAAGACTTAAGGAAAATAGGCTGAGAGTAGAAGGGGGGGTATTGGAGAAGAGAAAGACAAATCGGACAGACTGGAGTCAAAAAAGTGTAAACAAGGATGAATATGATTAAATTCTTCACACATGTACAAATTGCATAATGAACCTGTGCATACAATTAATACACAATACCACATTTTTATTTTAAATTGTATAATGTCATTTCCACCTAACATCCAGTGAGCCAGTAACACGGGAGTAGAATTTTCAAGTGTCTCTAGTAACTGCTGACTTTATGAGCTCTTGCTGAGATAAGATATTTAAGGCTTTTTAATGATCTAATAGGGAAGGTAGTAAGAGTTACTCAAGGAAGAAAGGAAGGAGTAAGCTAAGTTATTTTTGGGATAACGTTTTCTCTGGATTCCTTAGTGAATCTTACCTTACAATTAGTTTTCCAAAATTAGGTGTTTTTAAACTCTCAAAACGTGTCACGTTTTCAAAATATATGCAGTTAGGAATGCAAAGTTCTGACCTCTTATTCCTAGAAATACCTAAGTGTCCCTCACTAATCTGTATAAAACCTTGCCCTATTTCTCTTCATTGAAAAGCCCTTTCTGCTTTGAGAAAGCCTTACATACTGCCTTTCCAGAGTTGCCCTCCCTGGCAATTAATTAAAAAATAGGACAATACCACTATATCATTGGCTGCTATTGAAGGTGGGCTGTATAGTACTCCAAACATGTTACTGATTTTTGTTAAATGTAATCCTTCTTTTTGTTTTTTGTTTTCTTTTGAAACTCCACTAGTTGTTAAAATCCCTGAAGATGGTCATTATGGTAGCATGATTCTCCATCACAGATATATCCTTAATCATATATTTTAACTGGCACACTCTAAGTATTTTTACCAAGAAGACATATATAAATCCACTATGCCTCTGTTTAAAACAATCTGAATGATCTAATATCAAGTTATATAGTTTATCACAGGATTTTTCTAAAGCTTTAATGTTGATTTAAACAAAGTTAAAGATGTCATTTTTTTAATGTATGCATTGTAATATCCCTACCTGTCCTCTCTGTCATCTGACAAACTCATCTATAAAGTTACGCATCTTGAAAGAGTTTATTTAGATAGAATTTGAGATTTTGAATACATTGCATATGATAAGTTTTATAAAAACGATATAGTTTTTCATTTTGGTGACTTAAAAAAAAAGAAAACTTTCCTGCATTTCTTAAATCTGTCCCAAAGTTTAAGAGTTCATATTCTAAAATGAATGGAAAAGATATCTTGGGAGTGGTAATGTCAATTTTATTTTTTTAATTGAGGTTCTCAGAATAAATTATCTCAATTTTTATTATTCTTGTTTCTTTTTTAATAACGACATTCATTTTCTTCAAAAGGAAATAATGTTTATGAATATGCATGTCCTTGGGAAAATATGTGAGTGGAAGCTATTCAATTTAAGTAGATTACTATTGCCATTTTGGGTTGGTTTCAATTCCAGCTAAGTGAATTACAGATTTGGCCTCTTCTACTTATAGGCCCTGACATATCTCTACAAGCTGCAGTCACTGTAATGTAGTGACCTGAGCTAAACTTCCAAGTGAACTTTACAAGTGGAAACACTCAGATTGTGCAGTTGTCAATAAAAGTAAATTTGCTTTTCAGGGAGTTTGGCCGTTGGAAGGTAAATAACCTTGCAGTTGAGAGAAGAAATTTCCTTGGCTCTCCTCTGCCTCTTGCCCCTGAATTCTTCCGCAACATAAGGCTTTTGGGACGGCGACCTACACTTCAGCAAATCACAGAAAACCTTATCAAGAAATATGGGACTCATTTCTTGCTATCTGCTACTCTGGGAGGTAGGAGCCTTTGAAAATATCTGTGTTTGTGTTTGCCTGTGCATAAAAGTGTATCTTCACTCTAGAGGGCCACTTGTCCCATACCACTACTGTAGACTCTCTTCATTATCAAAAACGTTGATGAACTGATCACTTAATGCCTTCTATAATATTCACACACTTGAAAAAGATGAGAGTATTACTTAGTGTCCCCCTAAAAGCTTCCTAGAGTGCCAATACACATGAAATGTATTCATAACTGTGACAATCTATTATACAAAGTAATATGGTAAATCATGTTTATATAATAAATAGCTTCAGTGCAGGTGAGAATCATTACTTCTGGTAAAAGAGAAAAGAAATGATTTACAGGAGTAAGTGATAAAATTCCATGTTTTTAAATTCTACTCTTTTATTAGTCTGTACTTGACTTATGATTATGGGAAGGAGAAAAATATCACAGTTGATTGATAATATTTAAAAAAGATAAAGACTGTGGCTTATTTCTTTTGTTAGTGAAGTCAAGAAACCTTAGATTGAGCCTCGTTAAAATGGGATTTGTACTGTGATTAAGGTTTAGCATCTTAAATAATTCTGAAGGACTTTAAAGAGATAATTAAAAAAGAAAATATGACATTGTCACAAAATATTTTCCAATCTTCCATTTCTCTATATGCAATTGTATATGTGTCTTCCACAGACTCTGTAGCTTCCAAGGAATGTACGAAATAGTAACAGATACCCCTGATTCTATGAGACTGGTTGTAAAATTTGGACAAGGAAGCTGAGGGAAGAGTATGTTTCCTTGTCAGCTTATCCATGAATTTACAAATGTTTGCTGTGCTGATCTTGTCAACAGAGCAGTGCTGTGGAAGACTGCTTTCTTCACAGTTCTCAGCACTATCGGATCAGTCTTTTCTGTTATTAGCCCCACAAGCCAGTCCATCAGAAATTCAGACAGTTAATAATTTCAGAATATATTCCATAAGAAACTCTGTCTTTACCTTGTACATTGGATACTTACACCAAGTCATTACATATATGAAAATCTCCAAAATTTTTCAAAAAATTGCTTTGTGGTCCATCCTTCAGGCAGGGTATTTTAAAACCTGAGCCAATATATGATCTCTGTTGTAGAGGAAATCCCAGACTTAGCACTTACTGTAGAATCTCGACTTAGTGTGCTTTTTAAGTTCCAAATAGCAAATCCAGTGCTAGTTTTCATCTCAAATATCACATGTGTCTCTTCCTAACATATTTTTTTTAATTCAAGTGACTTTTAACTTACTACTTAAATGTGTTTCAGAGGCTATCAAGGCCAACCAAGAATACAGCAAAACTTTCTTTTCTGTACTGTATTGTCATCATATTTTGCCTTGTTCATAGAATTTATACTTATTCAAAAATACTGTGGTTTATGTGTAGAATGGCTTATGACCTCCTTCCTTCTTCTTCAAGACAAAGACCTTGACTGCATGTGTCATCCATTCTCTAGGTTATAATAGATGTTGGCATAATATAGGCTTTGGTTAAACTGCTGTTCAATAAATGACTAGGCCAGGGACCAAGATTCCTGAGTTTTCTGACAAATGTAAATGTTTATGATGATTACAGAGAATGTTGGAATTCTAATATTGAATGAAAAGAAACATTAAAAAAAAAGCTAAAACAAGTGAATTTCATAAAGTTTCTTAGTTGAAGAGAATTGGGGTCATAGCTAAAGGCAGATATTTAAAACATAAGCAGATTGGGAAAGGATAAAGCCCTCTCACCTTTACAATATGGCCTTCTACCATGTCATGCCATGACAACACTAAAAGTGCAGAGTGTAGGTGGTGGGCACAAAGAACAGGCTGCATATGGATACACCTCACCTATTTCCTTTCACACAGGTGAGTATTAACCAAATAATATGATGCAGACAACAAATACATGCTAAGTTCCTCCTGTCTCCCTGTTTAAACTGACTGAAGACACCGAAATCCCTTTATGAATCTTTATGATTGTGCAATTTATTTTATAGTTAAGAAGGGCAGAGCATCTGAATGGAAGTCATACTAAGACTTTTGTGAATGTTTGAAGATCCCTTTAATGCAGTCTCAATGTATGTATGTATGCATATGTATGAGGAAAATGATAGGACATCTCAACAATTATGATTTTGTTCAATCTTTCTCTATTTTGCTTTGTAATGTCAACTACTATAAATATAATAAAATCTGAAGAGTAAAAGGAGCATTGTTTATAAAATGGATACTTTTAAGAAGTTGAATAAGTTAAGACATGTGTAAGGCTTCATTACCTTTATCAGCAAAGCAGTGTAACTAGAAGAATTTCCATAAATAAAATAAAGCTTACAAATATGGACAACAGAAGTATATATATATATGTGCCTTGCATGGATACAATTCTTAAAACATTGTTCAAATTTTGCTGATTTTTTACTTAATTGTTTTATTATTTTTGTAATAAGAACAGAACATTTTGTTTTTTTCCCACTGTCTGTTGTTGTTGTTGTTGTTGGTGGTGGTGGTGGTGGTGCTGCTGCTGTTGCTGGTACACACTGGTGTCTATAAGTGGTATTTAAACTGTTCATGGGATTAAGCCAATTTGTGGAATAACTTTTCCAATGATAGCAGGTTATGTCAGTATTTACACATGCCACATTATCTTCCATAAAATATTACAAATATTCCCAATAGAAACAGTAGCTGGGGCTGGGAGGTGGTGGCTCACACCTTTAATCCCAGCACTCGGGAGGCAGAGCCAGGAGTATCTTTGTGAGTTCGAGGGCAAATAAACACACAGACGCTTATATTATTTATTATTGGCTTAATCGCTCAGGCTTCTTGTTATCTAGTTTTTATATATTAAATTAACCCATTTCTCTTAATCTATATGTTGCCACATGTTCCATGGCTTTATGTGTGTGCCTGTTACATGCTGCTCCCTGGACAGCAGACTGGCATCCCTTGACTCATAATTCCTGTTCCCAGAATTCTCTTCTCTGCTTTGTCCCACCTATACTTCCTGGCCAATCAGCATTTTATTTATACAGAGCAATCTCCACAGAAAGAAACTATTAACACCAATGAAAGGATTAAATAAAATTGTATGATCCAAAGACAACATAGAATTGGCTATTATAATATATATATTATAATATATATGTGTGTGTGTGTGTGTGTGTGTGTGTGTGTGTGTCTGAAAAATAAAGCAAGATAATTCAATGCACAAAATAAATATATTGAAATATTTAGGAAAAAATTTATCCAATGACATAAGAAAAATCTATTATGAAAGCTATAACACACTGATGATAATAATTTAATCAAAACAAAGCAATCAAGAGTAAATCTGTATTTTTAGATTAGAGGAACAAAACATTCTAGAATATTCTTACTGTTTAAATAAATTTGAGACTCAATGAAATCTCTGCCCCACTATTAATGGCATTATTTACAAAAAAGGAAAGTAAATCTTAAGATGTGTATAGAAAACATTCAAAACATCTAAAGCCATTTTGACATTTTGAACAGCAATAATACACTGAGCTGCAAGCAGTACAACTTCCTGATCCAAAATTAAAGTTCAAAGCCATGATAATTCATAATGAAGGCATTTCCTCTCAGGATTGTGTGTGCTTTACTTATGTGAAAGTCCTGTTCAAGTATTAGCTTAATTTCATTGAATTGGAATCACTAAACTTACCTTACCATCATGGAATAACTCTTGAATGTAAAGATCAAGGCATTTTCCATTCTAGTGATGCTTTCTCTAAATGTTACCTGTAGATTCTTTCAGTACTTTCCACTTGATAGAGTTAACAATTGAGTTGAATTAAGTGAAATTATGAAGTGGGTTAAGCATATACACTCTCTTCCATTTACAGTAAATAATGACAATTTTAAAATGGCAGCCATTGTAATTGAACTCATTCTATATTGTTTATCTCTCCATCTGTTTGCTTCAGATATTTTAACTGATCAAGCATGCGACTATTCTGTTTTTAAGAAAACATGAGATTTATAATAATTAACTTAAACCAATTCTCTTTGTACTTTTTCTTCTCCTTTCCTATCTTGGCCATCCTAAAATACTAAGAATAATTGAAATATAATCAGCACACTGAAGGCTCATATATAAGCAAATTTTTAAACTAAAAATATAAATATATTATTTTATGACATCCAGAATATTCATCAAAATGAAAGCATTTTGAAAAAATAAGTTGGCTTTAAAATATTCACTGTCAATATAAAAGACATGAAAAGAAATAAGTGAAAGATGTTTTTGGTTTTTTTTGTTTGTTTGTTTTTTTGTTTTTTTCCCCCAGAATTACCTAGGGCATCATACTATCGACTTAGGTATAAAATCTGGATACTCCATTTGAAGCCTTTAATAAGATATTGTATGATAGATAAAACTGTTGATGGAGTTATCTTCCTTCAGAGAAAATCCACTTTATAAAAAACCTCCTTCAACATGCTTTATTTTCCCAGTGTGTTTTATTTTTCTTGGTTCCAGACGGTTCATCAATGTGGTAATGCTACTTGCTGTTATTTTGAACAACATTTTCTAAACCTCATCACTGTTTAAATTTCTAAAATAGGCCATTTAATTTAAAGAATCCATACTTTAAAAGATTGCACTGCTTGGAGGTATTGATTTCCAGCTATGGAATATATTTCATGACTATTTTGTTTTCCATTTTATTATAATATAATATATAATAAATTCAGAAATAAGAGTGCATCTCTGTAATGTGAAATATACGAATAAGAAATAAGGACAAAAAGATAACCTTAAAATTGAAGGCATTTACTTCATTAGAGAGGCAGTAATTTAAAGTATTATTAGATTTGATTTCTGGTTTCAATTCTTCAAGTAAAACAAGTAAAAAGTGTATCAAAATAGTAATTATTTGTATAAAAGTATTATACCATATATGTACAATAATTTAAAATGTACCTGATTGATATTTTCAGAATTAAATTAAATATAAGTATATAAAAGTATAAAAAGTATATAGGAAGTAGTTCAATTGGGCTGAGGATTTCCTAGTGGTAAGAACTTGTGGCTGGCATATTCTACTACTCTGATCTTTCAGCTCTCAGCCCAATATCTGGCTCAGGGTTTTTATTAATAAGAACATTTAGAAATTCATGTTACAATGAATGTGTGTGTGTGTGTGTGTGTGTGTGTTTAGGTTTGTAAGTCCAAATACTTCTCCCATCATCAGTGGTCAGAAGACTGTCTGGTCTGTAGTTTGTGATATACACAGTTATGAATTGTCTGACACAGGCTGGGAACCAAAGTCTGGTTCTCAGTAATAGCAACAAGCCCTACTAATGACTAAGCCATCTATACCTCCCCAATAAAATCACTTATCTAACACATGTATTATTAATAATATCAAATTTTATTTTAGGGATTGATAGATGTGTTGCTTTTTATTACTTTAAAACAACTTTTAATATATTTGGTTCTGGATGATGCACAATATAATTTCCAGTCCAAGCATCATTTGAATATACAGGTTCTTTAAAAGCCACAATTAAATATTTACCAAATAACACTACATTTTTTTCAGTTGCAAGTCCTTGTGATTTTTTTTCTAAAAGAAATTCTTGTGAATTAGTATTTTTGTTTGCCATATTACAAAACCTCATTTTATGCCAATTAATTTCACTTGAAAACAAACAGTATTTTCTTCAAAGATGAATTGAAAATATGTATATGTAGTATCCATAATGTTATTGACAGAGCAAGAATTTATAATGTATTAATACTACCCCATTAAAAATGAAGTGTGAGTATGCATGTCATTTTACTAGTTTGTTTTGACTATTTAAAAATATTTCCTTTATATATCTTAAAGAAAGATTAGAAAAAGTAAGATGAAGTTTTGGTAGAATAATTATTAATGTTTCTTATTTATTGTTTTTGCATTCCCATAAGTTTTAAAACTTAAATATTCTTTTTTAAGTTTAGAAACAGTAAATTTTCACTTTTACCCTGTGAAGAGTGTTCCATATAAAGTATCCACAACTGTAATTCTTTGTCATATGCCACCTTTTCACAGTCAATTAACACCTGTCACCATCTTTCCAGCTGGATCTCTTCTAAGGAAGTGTAAATTGCTTTTACTTTAGTTAAAAAGTAAAATAATTGAGGAAGCAACTAACTGAATATAAAAATCATATCTTAAAGAAATATAAATAATTATTTGAAAATGGGTGAAATTGCCTCTGTGGGGATATCAATTTTGTTACAAAGAAAGATAGCAAGGAGAGAAACACAGATATGGTCTGAAGTATGTGCACTGGGCATTGTTCATACAGAATGCAGCAGTTGAGGCAAAGGACATAGTCTTTATGGTTAAGACATGGTATTCACTCATACTTCCTCTTTCTGTCAGTCTTTCCCATTTCTCGGACATGCAGAAAGTAAGGCCAGAAGTTAAAAAAAATAAATTTTAATTTTAACTGTTTACAAGGCAATTATCTACTAAAATGAATAAAAGACCATGCTTAAATAACAATTGTGATAGAGTATATTGAAATACATTTTTCCATGTTATCTGTTTTTAATAACAGTTTTCTTTGTAATGAAGAACTAGATGAAAGTTAAGAGAGAGACTACCTGTCATTTTAGTATAATTATCCTCAGCTTTCCTTCATTCAGTACATCAATAAAGTAGATCAATCATATGCACATTGTTTGCTTAATATATACCTGCTATCCTTGACGAAGCATAAGCCCTAAGTGTTTCCTGCAACAGCATCACTTGAGTGGTTAATGAAGACAGCCATTTCTTTTAGGATTAGTCTTTTTGTGACTAAGAATCTTATGAATGGAGAGTGAGTCAACAGTATCAGCATCATCTTGGGGCTTGGTAGAAATGCAGAATTACAGACTCAGTCCCAGATCAATTAACAACATTTACAGGTGACTTCAATGCACATTAAGTTTGAACAACACTGCTGACTAAATGAGAAATACACTCAAGTGTTCCAGAAATCTGCCTTCTGAGAATTAATATATAGAAAGAATAGGAGGAATTCTGAACTAAATATGAAAGAAACGTGCAAACATCTTCATTTTGCATTGATTTGAACAGGCTTCAAAATTAGAAATAGCTTAATCTTCTTTTGGTTAGTGGAGATTCAATGCTAACTAAACTTAAGCTATGTCCAATTAGTTTTTTCATTTATTTGTGCTATATGGAGCATTATGGTGTTTGAGCAATTTAATGATAATAGATTTGTATTGGGGGGGGGGATAACTGTTAATGATCATAAGGCCAGTTGCTTTCTTTAGAGTATTTTGGGAAACACTTGAAATTTTGTCAGTGCTATTTAAGTTCAGCGATTCATTTTCTACATATGATGTAACACTTGATTGGCATTAAGACAACACATCTGTATTTCATCTACATGCTTTATGTATAAAAGTAGTTCTGCTTTTTTGCCAGAAAATATTTTAAGGCTATTTATTTCTTATTACTTTTTGTTTTAGAATCTCTCTTTTCCCACTTTTTATTAGACAAGTAGGGAGCAGCTACCAGGTTGCACACCTTCACTATGTTGAGTAAGATAATTCCTGAGAGCAAAATGCAAAGGCAAACCAAACACAAGTTCAAAATTGGGGTGTTTCTACCTTTGTAGAGTTTCTATTCACATAGCATTTTAATAAGCAAAATTTGCATCAAAACAAAGAGACATCACAATAAGGCATTAAGTATAAAGATGTTGAAGGTGGTTAGATTTCTTTGCCCTCGGTGGTTATAATTTATTTATTTGTCTGAAATGTAGTACAATAGTGCAGTAACCCTGGAACTGTACCAATCACAAAATGAATAAAACATGACCAACCAGAAGAGTTAGAATCATTACACATGTATCAACAATTAAAGGAAATGTGTCTATGAATTTGAGAGAAAACAAAGGAACACCTGGGAGGGGTTGGAAGTGGGGAAGAGGAATAGAGAGGAAATAGGTGAGGTACTCTAGTAGAATATTACTTAAACTATGTAAAGTTGTGCTACATTTGTATCCTGCCTTTGTTTATTTATGTAAAAGTGTGTTGTTATTTCACCTTGCCTGCCTAAGGTATCTGGCTGGTCTAATAAAAAGCTGAATGGTCAATAGCTAGGCAATAGAGAGAATTCTCTCCTGGCACGCAGGGAGAATAAATAAGAGGAGAGAAGGGAGGAAAAGGGAATAGAGAACAGAGAGAGAATGAAGGAGAAAGAAAGGGAGACAACTGAGGCCAGCCAGGCAGCCTCCAGACAGACAGACAGACACTGAGTAAGACGTATAAAATGAAAGAAAAGTAAAAAGTCCCAAGGCAAAATGTAGTGGAAGAGGAACAAGTTAATTTAAATTATAAGAGCTAGTGGCTCATGCCAAAGTAAGACTGAGCATTCTTAACTAATAATAAGTCTCCATGTCATGATTTGAGAGCTGGTTGGTGACCCAATAGAAAGCCTGCTAAAATGTACTTTTCTTAGTCACTGCAGTACTGCTGTCAAGAGATGCAATGATTTAATAGAAATCATTTAACTGGGGGCTTGGTTACAGTTTCAGAGGTTTAGTCCATTGTGATCATTGTGGGTAACCTGTGGCATGGAGGCAGATGCTGGAGTAGTAACTGAGAGCTACTGCCTAACCCGTAGTCAGAGAGAAAGGAACTCTAGGTTTGGCATGGAGTTTTGAAATTTCAAAGCGCAACCCCCAGTGGTACACTTCCTAATCCTTGTTATCCTAATAGTGCCACTCATTGAACTAAGTAAGCATTCATTCAAACATATGAGCCTATGCATGACATTATTATGCAAAATATCACATACTTACATCATACATTAAAAAAAAGGTAATAAAGATATAAGACTTCCAGAAACCAGTGGATTAAAATTTGAAAGTTTGCAATAGTATCTGCTGGTGGTTGTGAAAACCCCATGGTGCTTCTTGATTTTTCTTCTCATTTTGAAAGTTAAGTACAAGACTCCATTTAGGCTGACCTGTCTTCAGAGAGAAAATAAAAGAAAAGTGGTCCAATTTCTCTATGCTTGTGAATAATTCCACTGCATGATGACACACACATGGTTCACTTTGATTAATGCTCTCCCTTTCAGTAACATAAGTAGCAGATCCCTTTCATATGACCTTTATAAATCTCAGCAATGGGTAAGTGATCCACATATGTTTATTTGTCACCATAAAAATAACAAACTATTTCATAGAAAAATATGTGTTGAATTATCCTTATTGATTTAAGCTAGGATCACCAGCCTAGGTCAGATCAGGCTTTCTCTCAACCATTGCCAGCAGTCTACAGAGGATGTATCATTGTGGATTTCTGGGGACCTCTCTAGCACTCTGCCTATTCCTGTTTTCATGTGGTCTTCATTTATCATGGTCTGTTATTTTTTGTTCTCTCTTTCTGTTCTTGATCCAGCTGGGATCTCCTGCTCCCCTAAGCTTTCTTTCTCTCAAATCTTGCCCTTCATTACTCCCACTGTGGTCCAGGTTGTTCAAGTAGATCTCATCCATTTCTCTGTCATTGGGTGATCCTTGGGTCTTTCCTAGGGTCCCGTTTTCTAGGTAGCCTCCCTGGAGTTGTGTAGCAGTCTAGTCTTCTTTGTTTTACATCTAGTATCCTCCTATGAGCGAGTACATACCATGTTTGTCCTTCTCAGTCTGGGTTACCTCACTCAGGAAGATTTTTTCTAGATCCATCCATTTGCCTGCAAACCTCATGATGCCATTGTTTTTCTCTGCTGAGTAGTACTCCATTGTATATATGTACCATACTTTCTTTATCCATTCTTCAGTTGAAGGGCATCTAGGTTGTTTCCAGGTTCTGGCTATTACAAACAATGCTGATATGAACATAGCTGAGTAAATGCCCTTGTGGTATGATTGAGCATTCCTTGGGTATATGCCCAAGAGTGCTACAGCTGGGTCTTGGGGGAAATTGATTCCCAATTTTCTAAGAAAGCACCATATTGATTTCCAGAGTGGCTGTACAAGTTTGCATTCCCACCAGCAGTGGAGGAGAGTTGCCCTTGCTCCACATCCTCTCCAGCATAAGCTGTCTTCTGTATTTTTGATCTTACCATTCTGACAGGTGTAAGGTGGTCTCTCAGAGTCATTTTGATGTGCATTTCCCAGATAATTAAGGATTGTGAGCAATTCCTTACAAGTCTTTCAGCCATTTGAACTTCCTTTGTTGAGAATTCTCTGTTTAGTTCTATAGCCCATTTCTTAATTGGACTGTTGGGCATTTTGATGTCTAATTTCTTGAGTTCTTTATGTATTCTGGATATCAGCCCTCTGTCAGATGTGGGGTTGGTGAAGACCTTTTCCCATTCTGTAGGCTGTCACTTTGTCTTGTTGACCACATCCTTTGCTCGACAAAAGCTTCTCAGTTTCAACAGGTCCCATTGATTGATTGTTTCTCTCAATGCCTGTGCTACTGGTGTTATATTTAGAAAGTGCGCTCCAGTGCTAATGCGTTCAAGAGTACTTCCTACTTCTCTACTATCAGATTCAGAGTAGCTGGATTTATGTTGAGGTCTTTGATCCACTTGGACTTAAGTTTTGTGCAAGTGACAGATATGTATCTATTTGCAGCCTTCTACATATTGACATCCAGTTATGCCAGCACCATTTGTTGAAGATGCTTTCTTTTTTCCATTGTACATTTGGCTTCTTTGTCAAAAATTATATGTTCATAGGTATGCAGGTTAATGTAAGGGTCTTCAATTTGATTCCATTGGTCCACATGCCGGTTTCTATGCCAGTACCAAGCTGTTTTTATTACTGTAGCTCTATAGTAGAGCTTGAGGTTGGGGATTGTGATGCCTCCAGAGGTTGTTTTATTGTACAGGATTCTTTTGGCTATCCTGGGTTTATTGTTTTTCCATATGAAGTTGAGTATTATTCTTTCCAGATCTGTGAAGAATTGTGTTGGTAATTTGATGGGAATTGCGTTGAAATCTGTAGATTGCTTTTGGTAAGATCGCCATTTTTACTATGTTAATCCTGCCTATCCATGAGCATGGGAGATCTTTCCATTTTCTGACATCTTCTTCAACTTCTTTTTTCAGGCACTTACAGTTCTTGTCATATAGGTCCTTCACATGCTTAGTTAGGGTAACCCCAAGGTATTTTTTTTATCATTTGTGTCTATTGTAAATGGTGATGTATCTCTGATTTCCTTCTCAGCCTTTTTGTCTATTGTATATAGGAGGGCTACTGACTTTTGAGTTGATCTTGTATCCTGCTATGTTGTTGAAGGTTTTTTATTAGATGTATGAGTTCCTTGGTTGAATTTTGGGGGTCGCTCATATATACTATCATGTCATCTGCAAACAGGGAAACTTGACTTCTTCCTTTCCAATTTGTATCCCCTTAATCTCCTTATGTTGTCTTATATCTCTGGCTAGAACTTCAAGTACTATATTGAATAAGTATGGGGAGAGGGGACAGCCTTGCTTTGTTCCTGATTTTAGTGGTATTGCTTTGAGTTTCTCTCCATTTAATTTGATGTTGGCTGTTGGCTTGCTGTAGATTGCCTTTATTATGTTTAGGTATGTTCCTTGTATTCCTGATCGCTCCAAGACCTTTATCATGAAGAGGTGTTGGATTTTGTCAAATGCCTTTTCTGCATCTAGTGAGATGATCATGTGGTATTTTTCTTTGAGTTTGTTTATATGGTGTATTACATTGATGGACCTTTGTATGTTGAACCATCCTTTCATTCCTGGGATGAAGCCTACTTTATCATGGTGGATAATTGTTTTTATGTGTTCTTGGAGTCTGTTTGCCAGTATTATATGGAGTATTTTTGCATCACTGTTCATGAGGGGAGATCGGTGTGTAGTTCTCTTTCTTTGTAGCAATGTCGTTTGGTTTAGGAATCAGGGTAATTGTAGCCTCATAGGAGTTTGGTAATATTCCTTCTGCTTCTATTGTGTGGAACAATTTAAAGAATATTGGTATTAAGTCTTTTTTGAAGATCTGGTAGAATTTTGCAGTGAAACCATCTGGTCCTGGGCATTTTTTTTGGTTGGGAGATTTTAATGACTGATTCTATTTCCTTAGCAGTTATTGGACTATTTAAATGGTTTATCTGGTCTTGATTTAACTTAGGCATGTGGTACCTATCCAGAAAATTATCGAATTCTTTTAGATTTTCCAGTTTTGTGGAATAGAGGTTTTTGAAGTATGGCCTGATGATTCTCTGGATTTCCTCATTGTCTGTTGTTATGTCCCCCTTTTCATTTCTGATTTTGTTAATTTGGATGCTCTCTCTCTGTCTTTTGGTTAGTTTGGATAAGGGCTTGTCTATCTTGTTGATCTTCTCAAAGAACCAACTCTTTGTTTCATTAATCCTTTGTATTGTTCTCTTTATTTCTATTTTATTGATTTCAGCTCTCAATTTGATAATTTCCTGGCATCTGTTCCTCCTGAGAGACTTTGCTTCTTTCTGTTCAAGGGCTTTCAAGTGTGCTGTTAAGTCACTTGCTTGAGATTTCTCCAGCTTCTTTATGTGGGCATTTAGTGCTATGAATTTCCCTCTTAGCACTGCTTTCATAGTATCCCATAAGTTTGGATGTGTGTTGTATTCATTTTCATTGATCTCTAGGAAGTCTTTAATTTCTTTCTTTATTAATTTCTTAACCCACTGGTGATTCAGTTGAGCATTATTCAGTTTCCATGAGATTATAGGATATCTGTAGTTTTTTTCTGTTGTTGAAATCTAACTTTAAACCATGGTGGTCTGATAGAACACAGGAGGTTATTCCAATTGTTTTGTATCTTTTGAGATTTGCTTTGTGGCCAAGTATGTGGTTGATTTTAGAGAAGGTTCATTGGGTGCTGAGAAGAAGGTGTATTCTTTTTTGTTCAGGTGGAATGTTCTGTAGATATCGATTAAGTCCATTTGAGCCATAACATCAGTTAAGACCATTATGTCTATGTTAAGTTTCACTTTGGCCAATCTGTCCAGAGGTGAAAGTGGGGTGTTGAAGTGTGTGTGTATTTTTGTTCTTTGGGGTTTACTGCTGTGGTGTTATCTATTGCCTGTGTTTTCATGGGTGTATCTGCCTTCTATAGTTTGGAATTTTCCTTCTACTGCTTTCTGTAGGGCTGGGTTTGTGGATAAGTATTGTTAAATCTGGGTTTGTCTTGGAAGGTTTTGTTCACTCCATCTATGATGATTGTAAGTTTTGCTGGGTATACTAGTCTAGGCTGGCATCCATGGTCTCTTAGTGTCTGCATTATATCTGTCTAGGTCCTCCAGGCTTTCAAAGTCTCCATTGAGAAATCAGGTGTTATTCTGATGGGTTTGCCTTTATTAGTCACTTGGCCTTTTTCCTTTCCTTCCCTTAATATTCTTTCTTTAGTCTCTACATTTAGTTGTTTAATTATTATGTGGCAAGGGGACTTTTTTGGGGGGGTCTAGTGTGTTTGGTGTTCTATAGGCTTCTTGTATCTTCATAGGCATTTCCTTCTTTAAGTTGGGAAAGTTTTCTTCTATGATCTTGTTAAATATATTTTCTGTGTCTTTGAGTTATTATTCTTTTCCTTCCGCTATCCCTATTATTCGTAGGTTTGGTCTTTTCATGGTGTCCCAAATTTCTTGGACATTTTGGGTCATGACTTTGTTGGTTTTAGTGTTTTCTTTGACTGATGAATCTATTTCTTCTACCGTATCTTCAACACCAGAGATCCTCTCTTCCATCTCTTGCACTCTGTTGGTTATACTTGCCTCTGAAGTTCCTGTTTGTTTTCTCAGATTTTGTATTTCCAGCATTCCTTCTGCTAGTGTTTTCTTAATTTTTTCTAATTCCCTCTTCAGTTCTTAGACTGTTTCCCTTGCTTTTTCATGATTTTCTTTCAGGGACTTTCTGTTTTCTTCTACTTTATTTGTCCTTTCCTCTAGTTTTTTATAGCGTTCTTCCCATTTTTTGTTTGTCTGTTCCTCCACTTTATTTTTGATTTCTTCTATATGAGGCTGTAGCATCTTCATGTTACTTCCATATACAGTATTTTGCAATTTTTTCTCATATTTCTTGAATTAATACTGAATTACTTTATTTAGATAGATTTATAATACATATTCATTTATGATGATACATTCATATTATGAGGCTATAATTTTCAGAAAAATATACTTAATAATCTTCAGTTAATAATTTTCATTTATAATTTGGAATTGACATAGCCAGTTCTGGGATATAAAATATGACTTGCTCTGTTTTTTAAATAAGTTTCCATTAAAATTATGCATTAATTTATTATTTAATGATAAATGGTGATATTCAGAAAAATAACCATTTTGCCTATTAAAGTTTGTTTTTGTGAGTTTTAGGACCATTTTTATAAGTTTCAAATTATCTTCTTTTCAGTGGTGGACTTTCATGAAAAATTATTTGTAATAATCTTATACCAAAGTGGCTTTCTCCATTTACTTAGTATATTTATATAGTTTATTTATGTATAATTTCTGTAATTCAGTACTAATTTTTTCTTTGATTTTTTTGCTAAATTTCACACAAGTACAATATCAGTAATCATTTTATTTATTTATGTTTTGATGAAAATAATAACCCAGCTTTCTTTATTTTTGTGTTTGCCTTGTCATTGTATTTGTGTATGTGTCTGGGTTTGTGTATTTATCATTGTGATTGTGTTTGTGTGTTGAGACAGATTTTTATATAGCAGAAAAAGGACACAAACTCACTATATTTCCCTGACAAAGATCTTTGCGCTGTCTCCATCCATGCCTTTCCTTCTTAAGTAGCACAACTTACATGGCTCTAATTTTAATCAGAAAAATGTTCCTGGCTTTCTCTAGTACTTTTTTTGTTTTTCTTGTTGTGAGTTCCACCATTTTTTCTTATTAAAGAACTGTGATATAATTATTCATTTACAAAATAATCATTAGGAATCCATCATCAAATACATTGTGATATTAGTGATAATCATAGATTTTATTTCTAGATATCATCATATTATAGACAGATTTTTCTGTCTCACCTGTCAGCTCCCAAATAACTATATGGTAACTTCTTATTAATTATAAAAACTTGCTGGGTGGTGGTAGCACATGGCTTAATCCCAGCACTCAGGAGGCAGAGGCACATGGATCTCTATGAGTTCCAGGCTAGCCTGGTCTGCAGAGTGAGATCCAGGACAGGCAACAAAACAACTACACAGAGAAATCCTGTCTTGAAAAACAAACACACAAACAGGATTATGAAAACTTGACTGATACTTTGGCTTGTTTCTCACTAGCTCTTATAACAAATTAACCAATTTCTATTATGTTACCTTCTGCCTCATGGCTTTATTAGCTTTATTCCTCACTGCCTATGCTGCGTTCCTGCTTACTCCATGTTGGGCTGGCAACTCCACCCTCCTTTCCCAGCATCCTCTCTTCCGTGAAAAATCCTGCCTAACTATTAACCATTTAGCTCTTTATTAAACTAATCACAGTGACATTTCTTCACACAACATAAAGAAATATTCTGCAAATGATATGCTAAATATTTTCTTAATTTTGTAATCTTGAAAAAGCCTCACACTACTAAAATTATCACATTTGGTCAAGAGTAAGATGTTTATCAATTTTACTAGTAGACATTTTTTATCAACACAATATTTTTGATCTTTCATTAAGGCTAATAAATATCTGTTATGTGCATATGCTTTCAAATATATATGCCAATGTTATGTGAAATTCTTTAAAGATTTTTTTTCTTCCATACTCTCTGGAAACATTTTAACAAATCTTTAATTTTAATCTTCAAAATTTTAGCAGAATCCCCTTATGAAATCATTTGTGTCAGTTCAGTGAGCATTGTGTTTAAAGTATTTTATTACCAAGAAACCAAAAACTTACACTTTAACAATCTCATAAAATAATTATTTTATGGCTTCCAACTTTGAGTTATGTTGAATTTACTATGTCAATTGTCCTTGCACTTTTACTCTTTGAAAAAATGTGTCTGGATATTTAGTGTCTTTCTTATCTGATATCCCAAGGAAGCTGTTTTGAGATTTATCTATATATTTTACAATTGAAAATTATCTTTTTAGCTATTTTTCCTTGTTTCATATAGGTTTATTTTTCATCACTCCTTATTTTGTATTAGATTCATATAGCTTGCAAACTTCTATGAACTATATCACATATGTTTATCAGCATAACCATTTCTCTATGAACTATCATAGCTCTATCCTTTAAACTGTGGTATCAGAAAAGTTTTCTAGAAAAAATTAGAATGCATCCTATATAATTTATCATAGAAAAATTTCAAATACTAAATATTTTCCCTTAGGTTTTGAGAGAGAAAAGGAAATTATATATATATATATATGTGTGTGTGTGTGTGTGTGTGTGTGTGTGTGTGTGTTTGTGTGTGTGTGTGTATAATTAAAATCTCAAAAATTATTTTAAATCATTTCAATCATTTAGTGTTTTGTATATGTATAATTTTTATTAACAGCTTATTACAATGTAAATGTGAATCAACTGTCTTGCAGAGGTCTATAGGCTCATGTCATTAGATGGTCACATGAGCTCCTCTATTATAAAATATATACCATCTTTCAAATAGATAGGGGATATATACTGCTCTTGTGGATGACCTCATTTGGTCTATCCTAGGCACACTCTTTCAGTATTTAAGTAGGCACAATGCCGCCATAACACATGGGTTCCTGAGGGAGAACATGAAGCAAATTTGGCAATTATTTGTTAGATAAATATGAAATGCTGTTAAAATCTGAGAAGAACAAGTTCTTCACATCCAACTTAGATAGTATGGGTTTTCTTTCTTACTATTTGATCTTTGGAAACCAAAGCTTACCTGTAATTCACCATAAGTCTTGTCTCACTGTCCACCAGCATTATCGGTTTCTATGACTTCCATTGAGTTTAGTGATTTACATAGTGCCAAATAATGCACCAGATTTTTAATACACAATAGGAAGGAAACTTGTGAATGTGTTGCTAATGAATATGTACATGCATAAAATATAGATTCTGTGCATTTCAAATGTATACCAGACTACTACTTAAGTTTTTTTGTTTCCACCTTGATATGCTGTTCCCATGGTAAAATTCCTGGTTTAATGTTGTGCTACAAAACTTCACTTAATATTTTATAAGACTTAACTTTGTGGTCAAAAAATATTCACTAAGTTAAACTACATGACAAAGTCAATTAGTTTAATGAAATTATCCTTTAACATCTTGATATTTAAAATTTACTAAACATATATTCAAAGCCTTAAATATCTGTGGTACTTCTAGGTACTTGGAAAAGAAAATTATAAACATTTTAAAAACCTCATTAAATTTTATGACTTTCACTCATTTTTCTTCACAGGAGTTTATAGGCTTTCATTCTTGGAGATAAGTATAAAACGTGCTTTAACTGGGAAATACAATCGTTTTCATATCATTAACACAGGAGAGGAGTCACTCACAATTTTTGTGGACAAGCGGAAGCTGAGCAAAAGATCTGAAGGAAGTGATACAAGCACCAATAGTTCATCTGTCACCCTGGAGACCCTACATCAGTTGGCTGCTTCCTATTTCATTGACAGGGACAGCACTCTTCGCAGACTCCACCATATCCAAATTGCATCCACTGCCATCAAGGTAAGCATGAAATAACACTAGCATTGCTCCTTTCCTTTGTTTATCCTGTTTCTATGATATCTCTCTGGTCATTTCTTGGACCAGTGATTTAAATGATTGTTATAAAAATGTGTTTTAGTTTTTAAGTGCTTTTAATCATAAGGTATAATTATATGCAGATTGATACAGTATTTTCAATTGATAAGTAGGTCAGGTTTTTTCTTTTTTAATGAGGAAATATAATTAAAATTTATTTAATTTTGAAATTCAGTCTTGTTCAGAGACACTTCTTGGAATAGTGTACGTAAGATTAACCTTAAAAATCATATAGATTATATTTGCAATTGTTCTTCATACTATGCTTTTAAAATATAGCAAGGTGTTCTATTATGATGAAAGTGAGTTAGAGCAAAAATAAAATCATGAAGAGTTCTTGACTAAGGTATTTAAAAGTGGAATTAGAATACACTGCTGTGGGATGTTCTGTACATCAAATGTGTTGCTCTGATTGATTAATAAATAAAACACTGATTGGCCAGTAGCCAGGCAGGATGTACAAGTTGGATAAGGAGAGAGGAGAATTCTGGGAAGTAGAAGGCTGAGGCAGAGTAACACTGCCCGCTGCTGCCATGACAAGTGAGATAGAAGATACTGGTAAGCCACAAGCCACATGGCAACTTATAAATTAATAGAAATGGACTAATTTAAGATAGAAGAACTAGATAGCAAGAAGCCTGCCACAGTCATACAGTTTGTAAGCAATATAAGTCTCTCTGTGTTTACTTGGTTGGGTCTGAGCAGCCGTGGGACTAGCAGGTAAGAGAGATTTGTCCTGACTCTGGGCCAGGCAGGAAAACTATAACAACAAAGAGAAAACTCTAGCTACAAATGGTGCCCAGTGGCTTGAGTTTCCACCTTAAACCTGAGAATATTTAATAAGCAATTAAAAACTGAGCTAAAAAAAGCTTCCTAGTTGTCTCTCTCAAGATGGTAGGTTCCTGGCATGTGTTTGACCAGCAGTATGGTGGGAATGAGGCGTCTGTAAGCTGCACATTATGCTGTGTGGTGGATTTAGCCTTTGCTAGTTAAAAAAAAAAAAAAAAAAGTTTCTGGGCTACATGCTGCATGCTGCTTTGATTAAAGCATAGACCCACTGTTTCTAAGAGTTGATGGCTTCCAGAGCTGGTGATAAATGTACCACCATCATGTTAGGAAGCTGAGGTGGGCAGAGTCACCAGCCATCCATATTATATAAGAACAGGCCACAACAACAACTAATGATCTTCTAAAGACATCAACAACTCTACCTTTAAAATGGTTAACAGACAAGGCTGTAATGGTTCATCAATGGCCTTTAACAACAGAGAAATTCCAGGCTTTAGAAAAGCTGGTAGAAGATCAGTTAAATGCTCAGCATATTGAAGAATCAACCATCCCTTGGCATTCTCCTGTATTTCTTATATAAAAGAAATCTGGTAAATGGAGAATGATAACAGACTTTAGAGCAATTAACAAAGTAATTCAGCCAATGAGCTCTCTATAATCTGGAATTCCTTTGCCTACTCTGTTACCTAAAGGATGGCCTTTCATAGTTTTGATTTAAAAGACTGTTCATCTACATTAAGTATTTGGAATGGGTTTCTGAAAGACAAAAATATCCCCTAATGTAGAATTGGTAGAACAATGCTATCTGCTCATCAAAGTAATTTGACTTCGTAGTTAGTAAGTTTGACTATCAAATAAAACGTGTGGTGATGTAGGTAAACAATCAGATGATATAAGAAATCAAGAAAGGAGAAGCAGAGAATGAGGTTTTGAAGGGTGAGATTTTGTGATTATACACTTTTAGTGGCATTTCTAGAGAATATTAAGCTAATCATGTTATTGTGTTTGGCCAAGGGCAAGAGTATTGATAACTTAAGAATGGGCACAGTAGGTTTTTGGAAGAATGTTGCAATAACAAAATGAATACAATGAATATTTTTGTCATCTCATGTCTCATATGTCATATTTAATATAAATATTAAGTATAAAAATCATAGTTCTATGAAATGAAAGTGAATGTATGCATGCCTTTGTGCCTGTAAGTTGAGAGGTGACTACTGTGATATTTGGGGAAATGTGAGCATGTACACTGGTGCATACACACACACACACACACATACACATTAAAGATAATATTGGAAAATATTGAAATATCTTTAACAGAAGTATTACCAAAAAATATGGGAAGTTCTGACATATGTATGTTTAGTGTCTCTAGTATAAGCATTAGGAATTTTTTCTCTAGATGTAAATAATAAAATGCAATTTTACATAATTTATACTTTATAATCTATAATTTAGAAGTCAACCTCTAACTGTGGAGCCTATATTGAGGAACTGAGCGTATAAGAAATATTTAGGCTGTATAGATTAACATGTAACCAGCACAATTTCAGATATCTTTGATAATGTGGAAAAGCTTTAAGGTAGGATATTGTTAAATATTTACTTGACAATATTGAAGAGAAATACACTTTACCAGAAAGCAATTTTAATAATGAAATCAATGTTTTAAGCTATAATTTCCAATAGAGAAAGCATGGATGTGTGTATATTGTATAGTTATTGACTTTTTATTCATTAAAAGTAGAAATATACAGCAGAGTTTTTAACACTCATTAGTAAAAAAAATATTCACTCACACCTCATAACTAAAAACAATGACTATTTCCCCATAGACTTTTTCTCTTAAAGGAAGAGACAGCATATGTTTTAATGTAGCATGTAACTGCATATTAAAAGCATTTTAGACTTTGCCTACACAAGTATTATTGGAAAGATAAGACTCCACATAGTTCATAGTTTGGCTGTGTAGTAGAAAGGAAGTCCAGATAGAAGAGGCTCTGAAGAGGAATGGGGAATCTAGGAACTGTTCTGAAATAGAGAAGTAACATTGTGTTTGGAAGCTAACACTCTTAACTTGATTGGGTGGGCATCTGACAATCCCGTTCTTCCACTAACCATGAGAGTTCCTGAAGGGCCACGTGTTGGCCCACAGGTTGAAGATTGGCAGCAGTGAAGCCTTAGGGAATGGAGAAGAAACAAAGTTTAATGAGGATGATGAATGAAGAGGTTACAAATGAAAACATTTAGATTTTACCATTAAACTATAAAAAAAAAAATCTGGAAATAATTCATGTGCCAGATCACAATAGCATGGCTGTGAGCTCAGACACAGAAATGTATTAATTGTGCAAGAGTGAGGGACAATATGGCAATTCTGGACTTAACTCTGTCCTCAATGCTATTGATTTTTAGAGGACTTTGTAATTTGAAGTGACTGTTAATGTCTGAAGCAGGGTAAGTTGCATTCTGGGATACTCTGAAGGTTTATGCCACTGTGTTATGCTCAAGCTGCAATGAAGCTCAAAGGTGGATGTTCACGTGAGCCCTAGAAGACAGACATTTAAAGCACAAACACTCTAAAACGGGTCCCTACGTGGGTTAAAGAAATATATACCATTTGTGTATATGATAGTACATATAACAATGAATAAATGATGGAATAAACATGTCAAATATGGGCAAATGAGGTGGTGAAACATATTCAAGAATATCCAAACATAAATAAAAATGACATGAAATGACTTTAAGGAAGCCACTCCAAAACATATCCAGTCCCTGCATGTGCACACACACCCACCCACCCCCACACACACTCTCTAAGACACACACACGTTAAAAAACTATGAGGGAGCACTAATAATAAAAGTCAATGTATTGAAGTAAATAATTGAATACAGAGGGTTGTTATATTGTATAGAAACTCAATTTTATCCCTTCACTAAATCCCTAGAGTTTCCATTCATTGCCTTCACATGTTATATATGACATGATGTGATGTGATGTGATATGATATGATATGATATGATATGATATGATATAAGCTGGTATAAGAATAACAAAATGCACAGTTTCTTTGTTTGGTTATACTATGTGTGTTCAAAGTGCCATGTATTAAGCATTTTATTTCTTGAATAAATGTTGAACACATTTGCCTTTCAATTCACAGAATTTAAAAAGCAAAGTACTATTAAAGGTAACTCAAATGAGATTACCAGGCATCAACAAAAATGCAACTAAATCTGCACATCATGCCAACTTTATCCATGTGAATTCTTGAAAAATACATAGGAGTTTATCAATTAGTACTAACTATGAGCTGCATTCTGGAAAATGAAATACAACAATATGTTGTATTTATATCCTATAATTATGAAAGTAAATGTGAGTATTGCTCATCAACGCAACTCTAAATTTCCTAACAGAGGCCCCAACTTCTGTGTAGCCCAATAATATTCCATAAAAGTGTGGTTAATACATTGATATAAACTTGTATTTCTAAAAAAAAAAACCCATTCATTGTTATGTCAAACAAGTATCTATAACTGGTTATTACTTTTAAAAATCCAATAACTGATGGAAGTGGATGCAGAGATCCTCAGCCAGGCCCCAGGTGGAGCTCCAGGTATCCAACTGTCGAAAAAGAGGAGGGTCTGCAAGAGCGTGAATTGTTGTATCCAAGATTGCAAAAAGCACAGGGACAAATAGCTAAATGAATGGAAGCACATGAATTATGAACCAAGGGCTGTGGAGGCCCCAGCTGGATCAGGCACTCTGGATAAGTGAGACAATTGAATAGCTTGATCTGTTTGGGAGGCACCCAGTCTGTGGGACCAGGACCTGTCCTTAGTGCATGAGCTGGTTGTTTGGAACCTTGGGCTTACACAGGGACACTTTGCTCAGCCTGGAAGGAGGAGACTGGACCTTCCTGTACTGAATCCACCAGGTTTAAATGAATCCCCAGGGGAGTCTTGACCCTGGAGGAGAGGGGAATGGAGGGAAGGGGATGGGGGGAAGATGGGGGTGTGGGCGGGAGGGGGGAGGACAGGGGAACCCATGGCTGATCTGTAAAATTTAAAACACAAATATAATAAAGAAAAAAAAAAGCTTGAGGCAAACCCTGTACCCAAAGACATTTGTCACCAGGACGTTAAGGCTGTTGTTCCTTTTCTGTCTCTGCGTAATAAATAATCATGGTTAAAAAAAAAAAAAAAAAAAAAAAAAAAAAAAAAAACCTCAACTCAACTGAATTAACTGACACCCAATTTCACTAATATGGCCTTTATTTTGAAATACCTTGAAAAGATCAAAGTTTTAACAGGGAAATTAATGGGAAAACAAAATTAAAGTTTATCTGGGGTGGGAATTTAACAAAAACCTAATTTTGATTATACACATGCTTTGTGAAAAAGTTTTTTTCTACATTAAGTTTTAAAATTATTCAATGAGTAAAACTGAATTATTTAATAGAATTTAATTAATGGTGTTAGAATAACATAATTGTTATTTTTTTGAAATATTGATGTATACTGTTTTTCTATGGTTTATGTTATTATAGAATAGCAATTATTATAATAGAGAATAATATGAGAAAAATTTTTAATTTTCAGTGTTTATAGTTTAAAGAAATCCAGAAAAAACACACAGGGTATGCTAAAGTTCACTCAGTTCAAAAATGTTTTTCATGTTTCATGTTTAGATTGCAGTAGGTAAAGTCGAGAAATTTTGCATATGCCTTAAACTCTTAAATTGCATGCTGTGAGGACTGATATTTTCTATCAACTTTATGGGATTTAGAATTATCATTTAAACAAATCAGGGTCTCCTCTCTCTTTCTCTCGCTCTTTCTCTCTCTCTCTCTCTCTCTCTCTCTCTCTCTCTCTCTCTCTCTCTCTCTCTCTCTCTCTCTCTCTCTCTCTCTGTGCATGTGTGTGTGTGTGTGTGTGTGTGTGTGTGTGTGTGTGTCTGTGTGTGTGTGTACTGGATTATCTAAATTAATTTTAAATGGGGAGAAAAGACCAGCTCTCAATGTGACAAGCTGTAGATGTATCCTGCTTGTTAAATAAGAAACACAGAACCGATTGCAGAGTTAAAAACCAAGAGGTCAGAGCAAAAGCGGAAAACCTTACCCTTCACTGCTTCTGCCGTTCTTCCTCTCCGCAAGAGACCTACTTCTGTGTGTCCTGTCTATTTAAAGACTTTCTGTTCTGTTTTCTCATTGGTTGTAAACCCAGCCACATGACCTCCTTGTCACTGCCTGTTTGTACAGACCTCCAGGTCGTCTATGGTTGGTATTGAGATTAAAGGCGTGTGTCTGCCATGCTGGCTGTGTCCTTGAACACACAGAGATCCGCCTAGCTCTGCCTCCCAAGGCGTGCCCCACTACTGCTTGGCTTCTGCTCTGGCTTGCTCTGACCTCAAGGCAACTTTATTGACATACAAATAAAATCACATTTCAATACAAATAAAATATCACTGAAACATGCACCATTCCACAGGGTTGGTTATAATTGGAATAAAAAACTAAATGCAGGCTGAGGGCCTGATTTCATTACACTCTGCTTCTTGACTGAGGATGGCATACCCTTAGCTTTTGCAAGCTGCTTTCCCATTGACTTCTCTGCAGAGACAGATTTTCCTATCAAAGTGTGAGCCAAAATGCCACCTGCTTCCTTAAACTGCCTCAGTCAATCTTTGTTGCAATGACAAGTACCTAATATATTTATATATTAAATTAATATTTGAATCCACATATAGAATCAAACAAGAAAACCACCCTTAAGCAGCATTGTTTATATGTTGAGAGTAAAATTTAGTGATTTTTCTATTAGTTTATTTTCTATAAATAAACAATAACTTTTAAAGTGATAAAATAAAGTAAGGCTCATAATCCTTGCATTTTGAGATGTTGAAACAGGATAATTATAAATTCATAGTCTGGTTGTATTATTGAGTATGTACAAATTAAAAAGAATTAATCACTATTCCAAAGTAAAAATAAGTTGTAAGAGCTTTGGATATAGCTCAGTGTTAATATGCTTAAAATGAAAGTCTGCTATGACTTGTGAAATTGTTATACAGTCTATCTCATTGGCATGTCTATCTTGATATCAACTCAGCTCACATGCCATACTTTTTAAAAATTATTTCTTTTATTGTTTGAGATTATCATATTATTATATCATTTTCTTTAAACATTTCAAACTTCCCATAAGCTCCTTTTTACTCTTTTTCAAATCCAGTCCTTCTCAGTTTGTATAGTGCTCTTTGTAGGTGTATTTTCATGGACTCATTCATTTTTTTTCAAACTTCCAGTGTACAATCTAGTATTAAATGCATTTTTCATGTTCTTCACTGCATTTATATATTCACTCATCCCCAG
This sequence comes from Onychomys torridus, assembly GCF_903995425.1. NCBI lineage: Eukaryota > Metazoa > Chordata > Mammalia > Rodentia > Cricetidae > Onychomys > Onychomys torridus. Next base: position 47,423,871 of record NC_050453.1, on the reverse strand, counting down.
TGTTCGCAACTTTGGGTTCCCATCAATACCTCCCTTAAAAATACCTTTTTTTGTTTTGTTGGTTTCTGTATTCTCTATATACATGAGAATATCATTGCACAGCATTTTTCAGTTAGTAGTTGGTGGATTTTACTATGAAAAATGACTACCTTGTTCATCCTTGATATCATGAATGATTGAATTCCCTCGTTTACAGGGTGCAATATTATAATGTTGATTATACAATCTGTATGCTGCTCCCCCAAAAAACCCACACATGCTATTGGAGATAATGCTATAATGGACACATGTGTGTCTCTCTCTTTATACATTTATGCATATATATATATATATATATATATATATATATGTAAATCGATACAGTACTTCTCTGAGTTTTTAGTGCAAATGTATTTGTTTTTCCATTTTTGGCAATAGAAGTCATTAAATTTTTTTTTGTACATAATGGAGGTATTTTTGTCAGTTTTTAATATTTGATAATAAAATATCCATCATCACTAACAATTATATGGGTTTAAATTTTTCCTAATATTTATCATAATTTCCACTTTACATGTTAGTTGTTTTTTTTTTCTTTTTTTTTTGATCTTTATTCATTTATTTATTCTTCCTGGTGGCATAGGCAGAACTTATTATTATCTTCTGTTATTTTTTCAATCAAATTTTATGTGTGTGTGTGTGTGTGTGTGTGTGTGTGTATGTGTGTGTGTGTGTTTGTGTGTTAGCTACCAAGAGGTGACTAATATTTGCTTGTTATATCAAATAATGAGAGAAATAGGAAAAATATTGGGCATTTCCCTTCTTTGTGATGTTTATACTATGTTTATATCATTCTTTTGTCCAGATCCTTTCCAATTCAAGTCATTTTTTTCCTCCAATGGAGAAGGACACTCAATGAGGCTGTCAAGCTTCAGTTGCTTTGAGCTTCCACACACCACACTGTCTCTGTTCTTATTCAGAGCAAAGACTATAGTCATGCTTTGTATACTGCAATGTGGCAACCTCTATAGTTTGTACTAGCTGAGCCAGCGATACAAAGTAATACCTTGACAAAACACAACAACAAAAATTACAGACATGGGGATAGATAGACCATGCTGGTGATACAGTCTACTTGAGTATTGAAAATAAGGTTTTAGATAAAATAATCAGAATAGATATTTTCAAAAGAATATTGTAGTCAATTATTCTAGAATAAATAACATTTCTGACAAAGTTCTCTCAATATTAGAGCTTCAGCACAAATTAAGAAACAAGAAAACAGAGGAACTTTTTAACAACTTTCTCTTAGTAACAGAAAATGAAGCTGTGATCAGCAATAAAATGATAGATTTACGTGAGTGTTACACAAGCCATTCATACATTAATTAGCACTGGAAAGATACATGGAAAGTCATAAAATATTAAAAATAAAATAAAAACCTTCTAAAGCATGCACAGGTGAAAGAAAATCTAAAACTTAATAGTGCTGAAGAGATGACTCAGTGGAAGAATTTTGCTCACATTGTGAGGATCTGAGTTCAGACCTTTTAACCCACATAAATTCAGAAGCAATAGAAGCATCCATATTCCTAATGAATCTCAAGCAAGAAGAATCCTGGAAGAGCATGTGACAGCAAGCCTGGCATCTACCTTGGTACACAAGAAGGGACTCAGTCTCTAATAGTGTGAAAGCTTGAAACCACAACACATATAATAAGTAGGTGACAGGTATATGTTGATATTCATATTCTATTAAGAGATACGTAACAACTTAGGATAAATGTAAAGATTATCAAATTAAACATATAAAGAGTTTCAAATATTTACTTGCTTTACAAGAAACAGTTACAGAATATTAAAGCAAATTTGGCAGAAAACTGAATTTTTATCATGAAATAAATAAGAAGGCATGAATGCATAAACAAAAATGTACAAAATAAACCCCAAGCAAAACAACAAAAATAAAAATGAAAGTCAATAAATTGGGAAACAAGAAACATTGAGAAAAATTCAATCCATTTAAATATTTATTATTTGTAAGACATAAATGAAACTGATATAGCAAGATTTACCAGGTGATAAAACAGTTACAAATTCATTTTCCAGTACTAGAAGTGTATGAGTTAATGACATCTTCAGTAACACCAGTATGTGAATATTATTAAGCACATATTATAAACAAATTTATACCTACAGGTTTGAACATTGTCTCCTTCTTTGACAGACAGCTTTTTTAAGCTCATTCAAGAATGTAAAACCTAAATTACTCCATGTTTATTAGACAGACTGATGCTTAGTTAAAGATATATCTTGATGAGAAGACATCCTGTTCAGATGGCTTCAGTATTGAATTCTAACAAATATTTTAACATGGCAAAATTATACGAATTTTAGAAACTCATACAGAAAATTGAGATAGATTGATTTTGTCTAAGCCATGTTCTGAAATGAAAAAAAAAAAATTAATGTCAAACTAGGTGAAGAAACTACCAATAGAGCTGTGAGAGTGTGCAGGCAAGCAAAGTTGAAGCATCTTAAACCCAAGAATATATCAAAAGTTAAAGGTTGATTTCAAGAATTCAGGGAGCAACATGGAAAAAAATCTACCAATTTCAATTGTCATATTAATGACATTAAATTTAGAATCACACAGAAAATAGGTTTAGACATTTGTAGAGGTAAGGGAGCTTTGAATTAAGTCAGAAATGTGTTTGTATAAGAGAAAATAAAAAGCAGGAGAAATGGAACTTCCACACCTGACAAGCAGTATGCACAAAAGTCTCTAAATAGGTGTTTTCTAATTTCAAGACAGAGATGACTGCTACTATTGCTGTTATTAAACATTGTTCTTCAGGGTGCAGCTACTTCAGACATCCAAGATAAAGAACTAAGTCATTAAAATATGACAAAAACAAATTTTTATTCATAGTTAATATAAGTGGCTGCTGAAAAACCAATGATGTCTTTGAAAACAGAGAAAAAACAAAAGTGGAATTTTCCAAGCTTACAGTGTAATGAGTACTATAAGTCCATTTCTACAGAATGTGAAAGTATTAATCAATGATCAACGTGAAAAAAATCAATAAAAACCATTGAAGCATTATTCAAATTCTTCAGTTCATGGTTTAAATATTACTATTACAATCCTTTAAACATGTATGGAATACATATGTTTATGTCCATCATATGTCTACAGATGCTCTGTGTATCAGTCCATCTGTCAGAACACATTGTACATACCCATCTGTCTTAGTCAATGCTCTATTGCTGTCAAGAGATACCATTACCAAGGCAACTCTTACAAAGGAATTGAGTAAGTCTTCTTCACAGTTTCAGAGGTTTAGTCCGTTTTCATTATGGCAAGGAGCATGGTGGCACAAAGGCAGGCAAGGCACTAGAAAAGCAGTTGAGAGTTCCATATCTGGATCCAAAGGCAGCATGGGGAGAGGGAGACTGAGACTTGGGCTTTTGAAGTCTCAAAGCCAACCCTTTTTGACACACTCCCTCCAGCAAAGCTATGCCTACTCTAACGAGGCCACATCTCTTATTCCTTCTTAAGTAGTTCATTCCCTGAGTCTAATCATTCAAACATATGAGCCTATGAGGGTAATACTTATTCACACCCCAATACCACCCATAATCTCCCTGAAAGCTACTGGTTTCCCTCATTGTTTTTCTGTTCCACTGTGTTTCTGACCAGTTTCTTTGACAAGTAATTTTCATTATTATGATTATTTACTTAACAAAAACTCTGTGGTTTCTTTGCTGCTTTTCAATTCGTTTTCGTTTTCAATTTTTAAGGAGTGTTTTTCTTATAGAAATGTATTCGCTTCCTTGTTTATCCTTCCTGTACTGCTTAGATCTGGTAGATGCCTGTGATCCTTTTTGATATATTTTTTACTAATTTATTCTTTTATCAAAAAATGTTTTCCTTTTCCTCTGGAAATATACATATATATGTATATTATAATTAATATGTATCTATTGTGTCAGATGTGTAAGTGGATATATCACTTGTCATCATATTATCTATGTTGTCAATCATAATATATATATATATATATATATATATATATATATATAATCTGTATATATAATCCACATTCTTCCAGATACTTACAAATGTATATGTATATCATCCTCAAAAATCTCAATTTTTGTCTTCCATTTTTTTGCAATTTTTTCGGTTTCATTATTATTCCTTGAATTGTTTTATGTATTTCATAAATGTAAAATGTAATTAGCATGGAACTTTATTAAAATGTAAGGTGTGGTAAAAGTGATGCTATTACTATTACACAAAAGTATCACTAATATTTTGCTTCCTTTTTCAATCTCTATGTATATAAAAGAATTAGTATGCACATTATTTTTCAAAATTCCCTTCATATTATAAAATTCAATTAACACCAGAATTGCTTCCTCTGTTTCAGTGTTTATGCCTTCATAGTTTTCTGTGTTTCAGGGATGCTGTGACTTACACTTTGGTATTCCTTGTCAGATACCTGGATTGTTGTTGACCAGAAAACCTAAATTTTCTCCTGCAGTATAGATCATTAAATTATTCTTATTGGACATATTCCTGTATAATTCATGGGATCTATTGTGTCATGTGTATATGTGGATATAATCTATACAGTCATAACTCCCCCTCTGTTTTTCCTGACCACTCCACATTTCCCTTCTTCTTCTCTTCCACGAGTGTCCTCTTCCTTTGCTAAGGTGTCTCTGAGTACAGACTTCCCATGACGTTTGAAAGAAAACATGTAACCACTGCACCTCCAGTGTGATTAGTTTGCTTGGCATAATAATCTCCTCAAAACTGATGAATTAGAGTGAATTTTTAAACGCAGAATTTAAGAGTTAAGAACAATAACTTTTTTTAGATTTTTAATATCTTGTGTCAACATTCTTTTTAAGAAAAATAATTCTTTTAACCACAAAACTAAAAGCCGCCATTTGCCCTCTCATATACTGATGGAACTGTTTCCCTGATGCATTTCGCAGGTTTTTGTTCTTATTCAGTCCAGTGTAAAACCAGTAAGCGGCAAGAGGAAGCCACATGTTTAAACGCAATCTGTCTGTCTAATCCTAGGAAATCTCCACTTCTCTTTTAGTTAACCTTCTCCTGGGACTTACCAGTTATCTCTGTTTTCCGGCCCTCTTGTTGATTTCTACACATCATTTGTTTTATTTTATTTATTTTTTCTTATACAATACATCCCAACTGCAGCTTCTCCTCTCTCTTCTCCCAATACCCCGCCCCCCCATACACACACCTCATGTATCCCCCAGACTCAATGCTCCTCTATTTCCCTTCAGAAGAAAAGAGATCTGGCCTCCCAGTGGTGTCAACCAAACTCAGAATAACAAGATGCGATAAGACTAGGCACAAACCCTCATATCAATGCTAGACAAGGCAACCAAGTAGGAAGAAATAGTTCCCATAAGCAGGCCAAAGCATCAGAGACACCCCCACTTCCATCACTAGGAGCCCAACAACAACCACAAACTGAAGAACCACAGCATGTATGCAAATGGCCCGATGCAAACCTGTTTAATCTCCATGGTTACTGCTTCAGTCTCTGTGAGCTCCAGTGAGCTTGCTTAGTTCATTCTGTGGGCTGTGTTCTGGGGTTCTCAACCCATCTGGCTCTTAAAATCCTACCTGTCCCTCTTCTGATAACTGGTAGCTCTGCATAATGTTTGGATGTGGCTCTCAGTCTCAGCTCCCATCAACTGCTTTAGGAAGCCACTCTGATGACCAATGTGCTCTGAACTGATCTGAGTATAGTAGAGTATGATTAGTAATCATTTCATTGACTTTTTTTTTCTCTTGTCAGTCATATTTGGTTGTACCCAAGGTCTCTGAAACATCAGCTTCCCGACCAAGGGCAACCAGGGTGTGTCACAAATGCCATGGGCTCTTTCACATGGCTTGGGCCTCAAGTTAGACCAATCATTGTCCCAGTGCATCCTGCAGACATGGGAGGTTGTGGATCATAGATTTGGTGGCTGGGTCCGTGTTCAAGTCCCACTACTGGGAACCTCACTTGGTTATAGAAGATGGCTGATTCAGGCTCCATATCCTCATAGGGTCAATCTCATAGATTCCATGAAGTTTCCAATATACTAGGTTTCTATATTGCCCCATTAATGCACATTTAATTCAAACTCTCGTCCTTCCTCCCTCTCTCCCTCCCTCCCAAACTTGATCCCTCCTGTTCTCACCTCCACCCACCCCTAGTCCACCGACAAAGTCTATTTTATTTCTATCTTCCAGGGAGATCTACAAATCACCTTTAGACCTCTCCTCTTTATCTAACGTCTCTGAATCTGCAGATTGTATTGTTATTGTTATTATCCTTTCCTTAACAGCTTGTTTGTCTTTCTAGATCTTGGTTGCCTTGCTCAGGATGATTTTTTTTTTTCTAGTTCTTTTCATTTACCCGCAAACGTCATTTTTTCTAACATCTGCATAATGCTCTATCTTGTAAATGTACCATACTTTATTTTTAACCCATTTTTAACTTGAGACACACCTAGGTTGTTTTCAGTTTCTGGCTATTATGAATAAAACTACTATGAGATGTTTGAACAAATGCTTTTGGTAGAATGGACATCCTTTGAGTATATGTCCAAGAGTGGCATAGCTGGATGTTGAGGTAGATCGATTCCCAATTTTCTCAGGAACCACCATATTGATTTCCACAGTGGCTGTACAAGTTTGCACTGCCACCAATAATGGAGAGGTGTTGCCCTTGCTCTACATCCTCACCAACCTGAGCTGTCATTTGTGCTATTGATCCTAGAGGTGTAATATGACATCATTAAATAGTTTTGATTTGCATTTCACTGATGGCTAAGGATGTTGAACATTTCTTTAAGTGTGTCTCAGTCATTTCAGATTCCACTAATGAGAATTTTCTTTTTAGCTCTGTATCTCATTATTTAATGGGATTGTTTGGTTTGTTGATGTTTAGTTTCTTTGTGGTTCAGTGGTAGAATTCTCACCCTTTCTACACATCGTATGTCTTCCATCCATCTCATTGCACTGTCCCCAGCCTTTGCTATCAAATTTTCTGCAATTGGTAGCAATCTAGAATACCTGTTAATCAACTTTCTTAGATTTCCCTTCTAGATTTTTTTTTTTTTAACTAGAAGTGGTTAAAGTCAAAAGTATAATATGGAGTTTTTTTTCTCAGTCCATCCCCCTCCCCAAAAGATATGTGAGCACAGACTTTGTACTTACAGCTTTTGAGAGAGAAAAAGTTCTCTGCATTGCTTTTTTGTGCATATGGTCCTACACAATATTGGTATACACTCAGAAAAGAATGGTGGTTTGAGTTTGCTTGGTGGTTTTATCTTCACTTTGGAGTTTTAATCTACCTTATCATCCCTAAAATAGGAGTTAATGTTTTGCTTGAGTGTTTCTTTATCTTATTTGTGACAGACATATATCCTGTCTTTCTGTTTGGGTTGAAGGCAGCCATGTTTCTCTTGTCTGTAAGAATGATTTTTATTATTCTCTGAATAGTGTTTTATCTACAACATCTTTTGTTCCTTATTATTTAAATATCTCCAAGGTGGTTTTTTTTTGTTGTTGTTGTTCTTTTTTTTTTTTTATCTCACTCCATTGTCTTGTTATATGATGTTAGTTTTTAAACATGTACTTAGAATGAAAAGTTTTTTTGTTTATACACGATAATTTTTCAAATCTACTACATATTTCTTAGTTTCATTTTCTTTTGTGATAAAATAACATGACAAAGTTAAATGAGAAGAAAAAAGTTTTATTTGACTCCCAGTTGTAGGTTACAGTCCACTTATGTGGAGAATCCAAGGTAGGAACTTACAGGAGTCAAATGAACTACATCCACAGTCAAGAGCACAGAGCAGTGAATTAATGCATGCATGCTGATACTCAAACTTTCTGTCTAGACTTCAAGATCCCAACTCCAAGGAATAATGTTGCACAAAGTGGGCAGGTCTTCAAATATCAAATAATTCATTATGATAATAATTCACAGATATTCTAAGAGGCTCTTTTTCTAAATGATTCTAGATTTTTGACAAGTTGACAATTGAAAGAACTTAACACTCTGTAGCACAAATGTATCCCTTTTCTCTGAAACACTGTTTTTTACCCTTCATCTCTACCTAGGTGCTTCATACAAAGATTTATTGCTTTGTTTGCTTTTCATAATGCATTAAATTTCCAGTTTTAATTTATTGGCACTTAAAAAAGTTCAAAATAAGACTTCCCATGCTGTTAATACTTTACAACCAATTACAACCAATATTTGTAGGAATTACAGTCAGTTACATCAAAGTATAATCCCTGTTTTAAGGTACAATTTTGCAGTATACCTTAAACCAGTCAAGGTTTCAAGGTGTTCCACCTAAATTAAGCTTAGATATCTAGTTCTCAAGCAGAGTCAGTTCAAAAACGAAGATTACACATTTTCTAATGAATCCACTCAATTGATATTCCATGGGGGCTGAGCTGAACATTGATAATCCCTTTCTTCAATGACATTTATCAGATGTGTTTTTTTATTATTGCTTAAAGAATTTGAATATTGGATGAAGTTGATGGAAAGTTAATCAGAATGGTTCTCCTAGAAACACTAGCCAAAGAGAAGACAACTTCCTCCTTAATAATACTTAGGGCAACTAAAATAGTTTCTTTGCTTTAGATTTTATAGTGACATTTTTTTCTTATTTTACAGTGTTACACAAATAATTCTATTATGTGTGGGAGAAATTAGTTGAAAAGTAATTCAGTTTGTTGAGTGAAATGCACTTTATAGTCATTTTGTTTTAAAGAAATCAGCACTTCATTTTGTATTTTTTGTTTCAGTATAGTTATTTGCATTAGGGCACTAAACTTAAACTCATAAAAACATTTTAATTTAATCTTTTCCTTGAGATTGAAGGCACAGCTTAATAGCGTTATGCTTCAAGTCATGTCTTCCTAGTAGAACTCAGTGTTGGCTTATTATAAACTATAATCTGAAACAAAGAATCTCACAGGCAGTACTTCCAATTGATAAAATTGTGAACACCATTTCTTCCCACAAATGAGTTAAATTTATGGTTCCTGAAGGGATATCAAAGGAGCAAATATAAAGTAATAAAGCCAGCATTCTATCTTGTATAGTAAGGGTTAGCCCTTAATAAAGGGTTTTACTAAGCTCATAGGGCTCTCTCTGGTCATGCTTACCTTAGTCACCATGGAAGACATGAGTAGAAAAGTTGAAGTCAGGTATACTAACTGCTTGATACAATGATCAGAGTTCCCTAAATGACTAACCTTGTCCCCAAACTTCATGTGTGTGTGTGTGTGTGTGTGTGTGTGTGTGTGTGTGTGTGTATGTGTGTGTTTACAAAAAGTAGATGATTTCCCAGTTTCCTAGCTACATGAAGGACAAAACTTCAAATGTTCAAAAATACTGGTTAAGTTGAATTTCTCCACAATTAAAATAAAGCTTAAACATTGTATATACATATATATGTGTATATATGAATATATATATATATGTGTGTGTGTGTGTGTGTGTGTGTGTGTGTGTGTGTATAATTGTTCAGAAACATGGTACAAATATTTGTAGACTGAATAAAAGTTGATTACGTTACTTTTATATATTTTAAAAGAGGACATGAATGACACTATAAATATCACATGCAGAAAATAGAAGCTGTAATTTTACATTCAGTTTGTAACTTCTTCTACTGCAGCCAAGAGACCCAATCCCATTACATTTGCTATGTTTTTATCTGCATCACCATTGCTGTCTTTGAAAACAGATTTTTGAGCATATAATTTATATCCTTTAAAATTTATTTAAAATGTCCATTTCAATGAATTTTAGTGTAGAAAAACCATCAGCCTGGTAAATTTAGAATATTGTCATCATCTCATGAGGAGTCACAGGCTTTTGATCTATAACAATACTCACACTCAAATGCATATTATTATGTCTGGTTATATATTTTTACTCCTTTTATTTCCTTGTTCTGGACTTTCCTATAGGTGGAAGCATGAAGTGCATGTATGTTTTATAAGTATCTCTTCCATTTAGAATACACTTTTCAAGCTTTTTATAGGGGTGGCATGATCCAGCATGCTTTTGACTTTTTAAGACTATATAACTTTCTGTTGTTTATACCACAAGTTAGTCCAGTCATGAACTAACAGATAGTAGTTAGTCCTAGGATTCTACAAATTTTGCTATAAACATTTATATAGTATGATTATTTGGACAAATGTTTTCTTTTCTCTTTAATATATGGTGAGTTGAGTTAATTTGTCATGTTATTGTCTTGTATATAATTGTCTAATGAATATAAAATTGTGGCTGTGCATTTTACATTTCTTCATTGTGAATAGAAATTACAATTTCTCCACTGAAAGGCTAGCATTTAATTTTATTTGAAATTTTGTTGTAGTTATGTGTGGGTACATAATCTATTTGAATTTCATTCCTGGATGGATAGCATCTTTTTCTGTACTTATTGGACACCCATACATCTTCCTAAGAGACATACATATTTGAAACTTTTGCTAATACTTAAACTTAATTTTCTTTATTTAATGATGGTTAAATATATATAAGAGTGATGTATATTTCAGCTATAATAACATTATCAGATAAAGATGGTGTGATAATGTTCTGTTTTTTCTCCTTTTTTATTTATTATATTTGTATTTTAATTTACATAACAGCCATGGGTTCCCCTGTCCTCCCCTCTCTCTCCCCCTGCCCCGTCTTCCCCCCAGACACTCCCCTCCATTCCCATCTCCTCCAGGGCCAAGAATCCCCTGGAGATTCATTTAAACTTGGTGAGTTCAGTACAGGCAGGTCCAGTCCCCTCCTTCCAGGCTGAACAAAGTGTCCCTGTGTAAGCCCAAGGTTCCAAACAGCCAGCTCATGCACTAAGGACAGGTCCAGGTCCCACTGCCTGGGTGCCTCCCAAACAGTTCAAGCTATTCAGTTTTCTCACTTATCCAGAGGGCCTGATCCAGCTGGGGGCTCCACAGCTTTTGGTTCGTAATTCATGTGTTTCCATTAGTTTGGCTATTTGTCCCTGTGCTTTTCCAATCTTGGTCTCAACAATTCACACTCTTACTCTTTCTCGACAATTGGACTCCTGGAGCTCCACCTGGGGCCTGGCTAAGGATCTCTGCATCCACTTCCATCAGTTATTAGATGAGAATTCCAGCACGACCTTTAGGGTATTTGGCCATCTGATCACCAGACTAGGTCAGATCAGGCTTTTTCTCTACCATTGCCAGTAGTCTACAGTGGATGTATCATTGTGTATTTCTGGGGACTTCTCTAGCACTTTGCTTCTTCATGTTTTCATGTGGTCTTCACTTATCGTGGTCTGTTATTCCTTGTTCTCCCTTTCTGTTCTTGATCCAGCTTGGATATCCTGCTCCCCTAATCTCCTACATATGAACAATGGAGTACTACTCAGCAGAGAAAAACAATGACATCATGAGGTTTGCAGGCAAATGGATGGATCTAGAAAAAATCATCCTGAGTGAGGTAACCCAGACTCAGAAAGACAAACATGGTATACTCACTCATAGTAGGATACTAGATGTAAAAAAAAGATGACTAGACTGCTACACAACTCCAGGGAGGCTACCTAGAAAACGGGACCCTAAGAAAGACCCAAGGATCACCCAATGACAGAGAAATGGATGAGATCTTCATGAACAACCTGGATGCCAGTGGGAGTAGTGATAATGTTCTTTACTCTGGAAACTGTCCTCTCAAATTCTTTATGATATTAAAAACACATTTTTTTATGTTGAAGAAGTCCGACTTTTTATTTTATTATTTTTACCATCACATTACCTTATGAGCAATATATAATTTTGTTTCTTACATTCATCTCTTTGGCTCACTTTGATTAGCTTTATGGTTGTCATGTGACATTAGAATCCAATTTCAATCTTTCAGTCTTTGTTGTGTTGCTGACAGTTCTGTGAAAAGACTTACTTTGCTGTTGCATAATCTGAACATATTTGCTATAACTTATGTGATGATTAATTAATGAATTCATTTATTGACTGTCAACTTGAATTCATTAGCCTTCACTTTCTTTCTTTAGCCTGTAATATTTCAATTACCAATTCCATTTTATAGTTGTACACCCCATGTCCTGTTCATCTGGTTTTGGGAATCAAACTTGGAACCTTGTGCATGCTAGGTGGGTGCTCTACCACCTAAGCCACCTCTTTTGCACCTACTTTGACTTTAAGTTCAGTTTAGTTTAGCATATTTTTTGTTTGATTGTTTGTTTGTTTGTTTTTGAGGCAAGGTTTCTCTGTGTAGCTTTGGTGCCTGTCTTGGATCTCACTCTGTAGACAAGGCTGGCCTTGAACTCACAGAGATCCACCTGGCTGTGCAATCCAAGTGCTGGGATTAAAGGTGTGCACCACTGTTGCCCAGCTCTTAGCAGATTTCTTGAAATATTTCTCTCCAAATCTCAAGCCAGTTGCAAATAAAAATACTTTCATTTCTTCACCAACTTAATGTTTTATTTATTTATTTTTTTTCCTAATCTTGGTTAGAAAGACCAATACAGTAACTGATAGAAAAATTAAGAGTAAAAATCATCGTTAACTTTTTGTGTTAAGAAGAGATTATGTGTTCTTTGGAAATTACCTGTATTGTTATTTGTGCATTTTCATAGGTGTTCTTAACATGTGCACCTTGTAGTTTGATGATTGATTTCCTTATAAAAGGATATCAAATTTGCCAAATGATGTTTTTATTGAGATGTGCATTGATTAGTTTTGCAAACAAACAACAACAAAATATTGGTACACAGGGTAAACTTAGCATGAAGGCAGAGTGAGATAATAAAGGTATGATCAGACTGTGTAGAGGGATTTCAGTATGGAATGCTCTCATAGTGGTTTCAACTCTTAAAGAAGACCAGAAACCAGGTAGTCTTAAGACTTTTTAGAAAATGTGTTAGCCTTCCATTATGCATACAATGTGATAACAAATTTATCTTCATGCAACTTCTTTTTTGTTACCTTTCAACATTTATGTTATCAAATTACTGGGATTGCTAGGCTTACTTCACTACTACATCCTCCTCTTGTCTTGGTCTATCTCTCTACACTGCTGAATACATGACATTTTTGTTTTTAACTCTCAAGGTCTAAACAATGAGTATTTTCCTTTATTCTTTTAAAGTATTTATATTTACTCAGAAAGCAACTTTTTCCTTTCATTAATTAATAATGAGAATTTATAAGCCAGAACATGTGAATTCAAATCAGCTCTGTTGACAATAATTCACATGATACTGTCAACTTGAACTTGAGTCATAATCACCGGGCCAAGGATAGGACAGATTTGTTGAGGAAAAAAATAAGCTATCATTTGCTTGTGAGCCTAGACTTTTAATTGGCCAAGCCATCTCTTTAGCTTGAGTTAATATTTGTAAAGATGTTAAAACAATGTTTAGGATATTAAATGATATTAGATACTGTAATAATCTAAAATATTGTTTTCTAGTGTCTATCTTACACAAATAAGTATTTACACTCTGATCTCTCCTCATAGAGTCAGGATTAAAAAGCCAGATAAATGCTAAGGAAATTACATGAGCATAACCTAGGGTGGACAGAACATGTGCTGTGGTCAGGGAGGGCAGCAAACCCTGAGGGTCAAAATACTAAAATGAAGTAAGTGGTTTCAACAAGGTCATAGATGTGGAAATCATTTTCAGTTTTACAGGATTCCCAAAGGGACTTTACACTTCAAATACATCCCCTTTCTTTTTCTCAGAGGAAATAGTAATAAAACAACAAGGAACACAGAATTTATTTTGAAATAACTTATTTTACTATAATCATAAGGCTTGCACCATTTTTAAAAATTCTGCATATTATAGTTTATGTTCTCCAAAGAATCAAGAAGTATTTTATCTAGCTGAATGACAAACTTAGCACTGTGTCAGGGTAAATTCTTCCTCCCTGGATTTGAAACGCTTGTGACACTGAGAATGAATATAGACAGTGATCCATACAGTAAATTAAAAAAAGCATTTGTTGAGTATATTTTGTCAGATTAGTGAAGTACAAGTTTCAGTAACCAAAAGGCTCAGAAAAAAATGCATGTTTTCTGTGTATTTGTTGTTGTGAGGGGAGACTGGAAGAAGCAGAAGGAATGAAAACTTTGGTCAGGATGCAATGTATGAAAAGGGAATAAATAAGTAAATATATATAATATATATATATATATATATTATATATATTATAGTAAGAGAAGGAAACTCAAACAAGAAGGAAAGAAGAAAATACAAGTTCCTAAACTATAAACAAAGTGACAGTTTAATAAATCTGTTCACGGGGTTTCAGACAAACCTGATACAGAGACAAATTCATTCTTTGACCTTTCTTTTAAATTAATACAAATTCAATTATTTCAAAATCATGTCTTTATCAACCATCATTGTCTGAATATGAGAACAACTGATGTCATTTCCTCATGGTAAGTGACGTTCAAAAATGTTGCTTTCAATTGGAAAATGTGTGTTGCTTTGCAGGTATCTTTTATTGTACCTTTATTAGATTTAAAAAAAACTCACATATTTTTAGTTATATTGAGCTGAGAAAAATAATTTTGTTTTCTATCACTTACCTCCTGCTCTGATAGTTTAACTGCCTTTCACTTTCACTCCATTCTTGACAAGAATCTAACACAGGTTTCGGCTATTGCAGATAATGCTGCTATGAACATAGTTGAGTATGTGTCCTTGTGGTATGATAGAGCATTCCTTGGGTAGAGCATAGCTGGGTCTTGAGGAAGATTGATTTCCAATTTTCTGAGAAACCCCCATACTGATTTCCAAAGTGGCTGTACAAGTTTGCACTCCCACCAACAGTTCTCCAGTAACTGATGGAAGCAGATGCAGAAATTCACAGCCAAGCATCATGCTGAGAGCTCCAGGAGTCCAGTCAAAGAGAGAGAAGAGGGAATTATATGATCAAGGGGCATCAAGATCATGATGGAGAAATCTACAGAGACAAACAAATCAAACTAGTGGGAACACATGAAATTTATACCAACATCTGTGGCGCCCTGCCCACCCCCCCCCCCCAGGACTGGACTAGGCCATATGCATAAGCGAGACAGTTGTGTAGCTCGATCTGCTTAAGAGGCAGTAAAATCAGGCTCCATCCCTGGTGCCGGAACTGCCATTTTGGAGCCCACTGCCTAGGGTGGGACACCTTGTACAGCCTTGAGGCAGGAGAAGGGGCTTGGACATGCTTCTACTGATTGTATCAGGCTGACTCCCCCTTGGAGGCCTTACCTTTTTGTATGAGGGAATGGGGGTGGGTTTGGGAGGGGGGAGGCTGGAGGAGTGGGAGGAGGGAAGAGGGGGATCTGTGATTGATATGTAAAATACTAACAAATTCTTAATACAAATATGTGGAGAAACAATCTATCACAGACCATTGTTATGCCTTCTTCCTCTTTACTACACTTGGAATTTTTCAGACTCAGCTTGAATAGTATTCCAAGATTTATTCTTTCTGACACTTTCTGAACCCATAGTCCAAAGATTTCTGACATTCATATGGTTTCTTATTATCAGTTCTATCTGTTGCCTGTGAGGGAGTAGTCTCTACTATTAAGTGATGTTCCTCACCTGATTCCTACTGAAACATTTCCTCACTGACTTGAATAGGCTTATCAAATTGTAGAAAAATGCTTTGGAAATATCACACAAGGAAATCTCAGAACACTTAAGTATAAATGAATATAGAAATATGCCAAAAAATAAAATGAAATAAATATGCTGTTGACACCAATATGAAGTTAACAAAGGTCATTTCACTTTCCTCCTTAACAATATAACATTGAATATATTATTTGTTTAGTTTAAAATTTGAACAGGTTTATTCATAGATTTAAAGGAGTCCTAGCTATATTTAACAAATAATTGGTAATATTGTCTATAACAAATTTATGTTCCCAATTAATAATATTTTCATTGTAATACTTAACTTTATCTCAGCAGATGATGTGGTGTACATATAATTTATACTGCAAATGACTGTTTTTCCTTCTTTGAGAAATATGAGAGGATGAGATTAAATTACTTGTACATATTAAAGTGCATTAGCTTCTTAACACTTTTCCCCTTAAGTGCTTTGCTACTTGATACGTACTGGATCTTTTTTTCTAATTTAGACAGATATTTGATTGGCCCTTAACAGTATTTTCTTCACTTAGAAACTAGCCTTCTGTTATAATTTTGTGAGTCATAAGTGGAAAATTTTGACTTCCTTAAAAAGATATTTTCTTTTAAATTTAGAGGTTTCTGTGAGAACTATAATAATTCTGTCAGCTTTAAAATATATAGCATTAGTCACTTGTGACTTACGTCAGTAGGAAATGTTGCAGCGTGCTTTAGTTAGGTGTATGAAAAATGTGCTTTCACCTTCAAACAACTCAAACGTGGTTAAAGCAATTTTGTTCTCTCTCAGACAAGTTCACCTTTGGTCCAAGATAAAGTTTGAAACATCTTTTGAGATACAATCATACCTAGAGAAAATTATGGTTAACACAGGAGCCAGATATTATCAGTTATTTCCTTTTTAAACAAAATATATGCAGTTATTATTTATCTCATAAACACTGTAATTTTATTAATGATATAAGCAAACATCAGTCTTTAGTTTTGAAATCTATACTACCTTATAGTTTCCAAAGATAATAAAATAGTTAAGTATATAAATTATTAGTATTAATTTTTAAAACAAAATAGGAACTGATGTGATTTTGTAATTGTTATAAATGATTAAATATATAGCACCCAGTTTATGATAAATTTGTCTGAAGATTTACAAATTCCTCATTTCAGATGCTTCCATAGGGAGCATAAATGCACAGTGATGATACACTCAATTCTGTAGGGATATTCATACTTTATAAATGGAACTGGTACCATTTTCATCTGTGAGTTATTTATTCAGAAGAGAGAAACACATAGCCGAACAGAAAAAGGCAATGAGACAAAATTAGAATAGCTACAAGAGCAAGGATTGATTTCTGTCTGAATGGATGGAAAAGGACTCTAAGATATCTGTAACTCTAAACCCCAAGGCAAAATTCCGTTTAGTATACTCTATTCTTCTTGTGAGTCCTGCAAGTGAAATGTTCTAATATTTTTCATTCGAGCCAGAGTCCAAATGACAAAATAACAATACAGGCATAACAGGAGAATAAGCTGAGAAAAAAAATAGAAATCAAATGTATGCTTCAAAAGAAGTAATTTTGACTTTTTAGCAAATGCAAGTCCCAATAGTGAGCATTAGGAAATAAACTGAAGGAGAATTACCGCTCAAGGAATAGTAATTGAACATCTACCTCAAAGCAGCAGGAAGAAATGTAAAAAGATGAAAACATATGAGATCAGGATAGAACCTAGAAGCTAAATTGGAGACATAAACCAGCTGGAAATAAGAAATTTTGCCCTAAAGAAATAAGTGATCAAGAATAACTACAATAGAATAAAATTTACCACAGCTGATTAGAAAAATCAATAAATCCAGATCTTTATATATGTATGTGTATGTACATATATATACACATATATTTGAAATATAGACATATATTTTAAATTAATTTATTCCCAATGGCAAAGAGTTGTGATTATACACATATAGAGGAATTAACTATTTCTAAGACACAGATTGAAATTGAATATGCTACCACATATGAATACCAATTTAATTAAACCAATAAAATTTGGGAAAGCAGAAAGGAAAGCAAATAACATATTAGATCCCCAAATTATGCCAATCTTTGTAATGTAAAATATAAATGAGTTCATCCATTTAAAGAAAAAAGGAAACTTTAAAATAAAGGGTTATTAGTGCAATTTAACATGGATGAATTCTGCTCATCCAGTGAGACAAACACAAGATCTCTCAAATTAAATACCAAAGATTATAGGTAGAATGATGTAAAAATGTTTTCTATAAATTCAGCATTTTAACAGAAGTTAATATGAAACTGGGGATGGGAACCCTGTACAAATAGTGGAGTGGATCGTGATGTGTGCAGAGCTCCATATTAGGACCCCAAGGGGTGGGAGGAACTACAAAAGGTTGTCATCTGATCTTAACACATGTGTTATGGTACACACATGCCTGCACACACACACACACACACACACACACACACACACACACACACACTAAAATTATATAAACTGAAAGAGATGTTAAAATCTCCATCACCTTTTTTAATTAAAATCGATTTAAATATTTCTTTAGAGGATCAAGGCATTAATGGATAGTAGAAATTCTGTGTAAAACAGGACATCTGTAATCCTGTACAGTTTTACAGATAGTAAAGTTTAGGTACTTGAATTATGCTTACTATAAATGTAAGTGATTTGTTAAATGACTCTATAATATTATAAGAGAAAATTATTTCAAACAGACACTGACATGATATTAAATTCCTTTTATCCAAATACTAAGGTTTTCTGAGTTCAAGGTAAGCCTGATCTACAAAGCAAACTTTAGGCTAGTTAGAGGTACATAGTGAAATCTTTTACAAAAATATTAATTTAAAATTAAAATAATAAAATATAAATTCTAGTATTTTATAACTGTACCCACAGTTGAGGCATGTCCAAGCTTCTCCCCTGCACCAAGGCTGTGTAAGGTGTCCCACCATAGGCACTGAGATCTTTGAAAGTAAAATTACTAGGTTCTAACAAATGGTGTCTTTTGCTTTTAATAAAATACTATTATATATTTACCAGTCTAAAGAAAATGCCATACAATGTTTCCTGATTGTATTCACCTATATTGCCTCCATGACTCTGGGAGGTCCCCCAGAACCCTGTCCACCCTCACTCTGTGCCTTTTAAGATTTATTTTCTTGTTTTATAAGATTGTTTCTCACAACAGGTATCCTGATCTTCTGATTTTATCTAAATGTTTTCTATAATATTTCTCAAAGTCGCTTGAACTTTAAGTGGAGGGATTGTCTTCTTAAAAGTAACTTGGCAAGCACCCCACTCTCTGCATTTTTGCACCTTCTGATTTGCTGCAATTATCTTTGTCCATAACAAGAAATGAAGTTGCTTTGGTAAGGGATGAATACTATGGCAGCCTGTGGATATGAAGATAAGTATTTAGAATACAGTTGGAGATTCTGTTGGTTTAGTGAAGAGGCAACAATAGATTCTCTTCCAGCTTCCATGACCTTACCAGACACAGGTAGTTGGCCAAACTTACGCTGCCAGAAATGAATTCTTTCCTATTGAATAAGCCTTAAGTCCAATTAAATTGCCATTGGTTGACCCTGAAGCTATAACTGCCAATAATGCTCCTCTGGAGATGTCTTGCCTTATTAGTCATTGCTGTGGATCATTGGCATTACAGCAGGATATGAACATTGATTGCTTTTCTCCATTGGCTTATTCCACGGCTCCTTCTGAAATGAGGAAAACAAGTCCTCAGTGAAGAGGCCTCCAGGTCACAGCCAGATTTATTCCTCCTCCTGCAGCTGAACTGTGTGGTGTCTTCAGGTTGACCTTGAACTCACAGAGATCCACCTGCCTCTGCCTCCTGCATGCTGGGATTAAAGGAGTACACCACCACTGCCTGACTCAAATCTTGTTCTTTTGTTGTTGTTGTTTGTTTGTTTGTTTTTTTAATTATTCTAGTTTTTTTGGTTTTATTTTACATTTTCATCATTTACTTTTTAAGTACTTGTTTGCAATCTGAGGAGAGAGAGGGTATAGAGTTGAGTGGGTAGGAAAGTAGGAGTGAATAACTATAACCAAAATATATTGTATTAAAATAAAATCTACCTTAAATAAAACAAACTATTAAGTCTTACAAATTGAAATAGGATTACATAGAATTCGTTTTTATTTTTAAACCTTCTTTAATGACACTCTTTAAAATTATTATAAATTTGATATATGTTTTAAAATACTTCAGTAATATATATAAAAATTTTTCTGATAATTTTTTTAGAATCTATCATGTCATATACTCAATTACGTCAATGTTGAACATTCTCATACATTAGATTTATTTTATTTTTCAGAAAATTACTGCATAATTTTTAACAACATTAGATATTTAGAAGTCATACTATCAAGTTAATTTCTTGTGCACACTTTTTTTTCTTTTTTCTTTTTTTTTTTTTTAAGCTGAGGATAGAACCCAGGGCCTTGTGCTTGCTAGGCAAGCGCTCTACCACTGAGCTAAATCACCAACCCCTTATGCACACTTTTAATCTTCACCTCCTATAGCTAGAAACTATGTGACATTGTAGTCAGAATCTTATTTAATAATAATCTTGGACCTGGAGTAGTAAAGCTTTATTATATATAATCATATATGCAGACATTGAGAAAGAGATTTGTGTCTAATAAGATATGTGAATTGTGTGTATGTTTTACCCCCGGGAAAGCTATCAGGCCTCTGTTACAATGTATGTACTGCACTTACCTAGCTGGTAAGTGCAGACTGTAAAATTGAGATCAACCTCATGGTTGTAGGATAGCCCCCTTTCTTTTATCATTGTCCTTTTCTGGAACTTATAAATTGTTCTAACAGTTAAATTAATCATGTTATCAATATTTGTAGTTTGGTATTTATGGTTATTTGAATGTGATTTTTAGTATCCTTGTTACATTTAGTGCTTCAAAAATCTTAAAATCAATAAGGACAAATGATGAAATCATTTGAAGTACTAGTTTAGAGTTATTCTTCCTAGTGTTGTTTGTTTTCACTTTAATGTATGCAGTGGGGTGTTTAAAACAGAAGAAACTACTCAGTCACAAATTACCAAACAGAATATTTGTGTTTCCTCACTGATAATGGATTAGTAACTAGCTAAGGAAAGTGACATGGCGCCCAATGGACACAGTAATTATATATTTGTAACATAGAAAACACATGTTCAGCAATATAAGTAAACTAATAAAATTTTCTGTAACACTAGTAATTGCCTCTATTGTAAGTGAGGAGAAATAGCCTTGAGTTGGTTGGAATCACACTTCAAAGCATGCCATTGAAGTAACATCTCTGGCTTTCATCCACTTCACAGCATAGAAAATAGTCATACACTGCACATTCACCAAAATTTCTCTAGGATTCTGCGTTATGAAAATTCCCATACATAGAAGTTTTGTCTTGTAATCTTGTATTGAAAAAGAAAAAAAATGAAATGAAAGACTATCTCAGAATATTTATCTCCTTAATAATTTTGTTGCATTTGGGTGGATTTTAGTATTTGAAAGGATTAAAAATTTCCACATGGCATAGTTAAGACCGGTGTGGAGATCAAAGTTCATAGACTTAGACCTTTTTAATCGTGAGCTGTTCTGCTGCATTATGCTTTGTTGCAAGTTGCCCTTATTTCTCAATAAAATTTCCCAACAATCTGAGAAATAACACTGGAGTAAAAAAACTCTTTGGGATCTAGTCTTTAGAGGAACTGTTGTCAGGAAGACAACATGGAAGATAGGAAGACAGAGTGGAAAGGCATTGGGAATAAAAGAAATATGTGTGAGAGTTCACAGTTGATTTGTTACACTTTTTTATTTCCTCTAAGAAATAGATAGAATGTTGAAATGAATAATTGTTTATACTGTATTTTTATTATGCTTTTATTAATGTTTAAAGGTAAAAAATATACACTATACTTTTCAAGCAAAATTTAAAATAATAATAAATTGGGTGAGATTAGCAATAAAAGATATGATCAAATCTCATAAAGAAATTTTGACCAGTATTTGATTATTCATAAGTTTTGAAATTCCAGTAAAGCATATATTACTATATGACACTTAGAGTACCTCTTTTCCAATATAATTTATTTGTGTTCTTACAAAGTTACCTTAGTGCTACTTTTAGTGATTATCAGAGTCAGAAGAATTAGAATTTCCACTAACTTTTTGTGAGCAAAGCCAATTTTGTTCAGATCAAAAATAAATGACAGAACTGTTCTGTAATGACCAGTTACAACAAGAAATTCACTTCTGTCTTGCTAATGATGCTCTCAAGTCCAGAGCTTTTCTATGCTGTGCTCACCAGTTCTCTTGGATGCTCATTTAATTGGGTAATAAATGGATGGATATGACAGTCTCAGTATGAAAGTTTAGCCAGTCTATGCACAGGCATTATTTGTCCTATTATAAAGAGAAAAAGGAAGGCAGAAGCTATGGTTATGCTGTTAAGAAATACATGATAAGGCTGGAACTTCAAATACACAAGCAATAAGAACCACTTTAATAAATATTTCAGAATGATAATATTAAATATACAATTTCAAAGGAGTAATGGGAACTTTTATGTTAAGGCTTTTTTTTAAAAAAGTAAAATAAAAGACATTTGGAGCAATACTCTAATACAGTATATGCTTCCTAAACCAAAGGAAAAATTAAAAATAAGAATAATAATGAAGTTTTTCATTAAATGTGAGAGGCACACACAAACACCTAGTTCTAATCATGTATCTATCATTGGTGTCCTAATATGCTGCAACTCTTGGGAAACTGTTGCTGGCACTCTGACAGTGACAGATTGGCCAGGGGTGTTTTGTGTGAGCTCTTAGCCATGATGGTCTGTCAGTGACCTTGATGCTGCTGACACTGTCCTCTAATGCAGTGATAGTAGCTTCATGCCAACACTTGACATTTACTCATGAGTATTTTTAGTTACTCTGTCAAAGAAAGCAGAATAGAGAATTCAGATTCTAATACACGACTTCAGGAACATCAGCTTATTTCTCACTGCTGGGCTGAGGCTCTATCCACAGAAACTGGTATCCTGTGATGGACAGTGGGGGTTAAGGAGGTGAGTTCTCCAAAGTGGAGAACAGAGTCCGAATATAACATCAATAAAAGATGCAGCTCTGTTTGAGGGCTACAACAGATTTGATTTTGATCTTGTTGAGATGTGTTCAAATGTAGATCAAAATCTCTGCCAGCTGTGTGTCTTCATTATTCCATCTCACAAGGGACAGGTAATTTTAAGGTTAAGGCCATTGAATGCATTTGGAAAAAGAACAAGAAAACCCACCAAGAGGACTCTAAGAATGCTCTTTTCCAAACAGAGATCACTATTTCCAGGGCAGAAACTATTTTCTAATCCTTCTTCTTGGAAGATTTAGCTATGCTAAATTTAGTCTTTCAGATAGCATCAACCTTGTTATCTTCATTTATAAAAGGACATTGATTATGCTATTCTTCAAAATGGTTTAAAATAATGTATATTTTATAATGATGTGATATATGTACTCTGAAATTTTATTTAGAAATACCTTTTTGCTTTTCAATTTTAAAGTTTGGGGTCAGTTTTAATAGAATGAGAACTTGAAATTTGGGCCAGTGAGAGGGCACATTGTGTCAAGGTCTATCCTCAGAATACATGTTGTACAAGAAGAGAGCTGGCTTCAGCAGGCTGTATTCTAACTTACACACACACACACACACACACACACACACACACACACACACAAATGAATAAACAAATACATGAACAAACTAAAAGTCAATGAAATTATAATCCTAAGAACAAGCAAAGCAAAAATAAAAACAAAAAAATATCAACCAATATTCTATTTTTCAGTTTGGTTTCATTTGTAAAACATATAGGATATAATATTGGCCCCATTTTCCTCCAGTTTAATTTATTTGGTACAAGAGAAAAGGTATTAAGGCTTTACCACAACACTGTCAACTGTGGGGCTTGCATAATAATCTTATTATACTCAGCATATTCAGCCCTGCCATGCGCTGGGCAGTCTGTCTGTGATCTCTGCACAAGCCCCTTTGCAAGTTTAATTTATTTCTCTGTGGTGTTAATACTGAAGACATCAGATGAGTCCTAGATAACTGTAGTGTAAAATATTCATAGTGTAAAACAATTACATAATACTGTCAGTTGCGGTAACCACCAGAAACATAGCTTAAGGCTTCTCAATATATATCCTGGTAGTTAGGAACCCAAAGAAGGAGATTCTTTCTTTCTTTTTTTTTTTTTTTTTTTTTGCTTTTTCTCTAGGTTCTTAAAGGTTCTGTCACTTAAGATTGGTGTGGTTTAAGAGTAAATAAAAAAATAACATATATAGGAGTGAGCCACAGGTTTGGCTGCTCCATGGCCAACAAGTGACACATATTTAAGTTACATGGAAACCATGGTCTAAGCACAATGAGGTCCCGTGTTTGTTAGGCAATCTGGCTCTGACTCAATTGTATCCAGTTTACCTTATTACACATCACATGAATAGACACTCAAAGTTCACCTAAAATCTTCCTTTTTTTCTAGCCTGCTGTGCAATTTTATTTTTTAAATGTGTGCTCACAGAGTGCACTCAATCTCTCTCAATAGATTGGCATGTGGCTATTTGTAGGTGGGAAGCTTCAATACTACTTTGATAGAGGATAATTTGTAGGGTACACAAAAGTAGGCCAATCATTGTAGTTGTGCATGGACTCATGGAGCCAAGAACAAGAAGCAATCACTTGGAAGTGTGGTGCTCCTGAAAGGTAAACAGTGCTGTGTTCCCAAAGAAATCTATGACCTAGCTTCTGCAATATTCTCAAACTTTAACTCTTATCTTCACATAAATTCATTTTGCTTCACATTGTTTTTTATTTTCATACTTTAATAATCTATGCTGATACTCTCTGTTTTGTTTATATGTAATGAATATTGGTATTGGTGCTGTTGGTTATAGACAAATTCCTAAATACTCTTACTAAATAAGAAACTCAAAACCAAATATAGGGGTGAAAGCCTTATGGATCAGGGAAATAGTGAAGAGCACACGCTGGTAACGCCTTTGTGCTATACTGCCAGCCTTACTATTCATTTGTAATACTAACTCCTTTAGCTCGTGGAGGGCTTTATTTCACCAATTGAGTGTAAGAATTCACCTTTGCCTGTGGCTTGTGACCTCGCTCAGCCCGCCTTATGGTCAGGATGTGAAGCCACCGGTTAACTCACACCTGCTGTAGTTCCAAAGCACTTCTGACTTTTATGCTTCTGTCTGCACTCTCATTGGCTGTTAGCCCAGCTAACTCATTCCTTGTTACTGCCTGTCTGTAAAGGCATGTGTTACCATGCTTGGCTGTTCCCTAGTGTGTCCTTGAACAAACAGAGACCCTGCCTGTCACATGTTCAGATTAAGGGTGTGTCCTACCACTGCCTGACTTCTGTGTTAATTGCTTTGCTATTTCCTCTGATCTCAGGGTAACTTTGTTTATTAACATACAAATAAAATATCACCAAATTTCAGTACAAATAAAATATCATATTTCCCCTTTTTTGTCTAATAAAAATAAAAAGTTATTACTAATATAAGAAAAACTATGTCCAATAAATACAATATCTATATACAATATATACAGGCAATAAATACATCAGCAATGTCTAGTCCATTTTCATTTGACAAATTCAGAGAGAATATTCCATTTGTCTAACCTATTTTGGTGATTCCAAAATGTACCTAATGCATTTTCTATACTAATTTGTTTTATCAACAGAAAACTATTCTGTGATATCTTTCAAACTTTTACATTATGCACCTCCTGAAGCTATGCCCAAATTCCCAAAATATTGTGTATAAATATTTGTTTTTATTTAAAGAGGTTTGATTATATATACAAGCTCTTTATGAAAAGGGGGAGAGGTATTATAGATATGATAGAATAAAAGGGTAGATCATTGAACCTACTTTTAAAGAACACCAACTTGTTTGAAATGTGTAGCTGGAGTTTTCTCCAGTCCAGCTTGGGCCCTCACATTTCTGAAGCCCACTTATAAAATAATCACTCAGAAGCTCATATTAATTAAAATTGCTTGGCCATTAGCTCAGGCTTACTATTGACTAGCTCTTACATCTTAAATTAACCCATTTCTATAAATCTATAACTTGCCACTAGGCTTGTGGCTTACTGGTTTCTTACATCATGATTTTCATGGCAGTGTCTGGCAGTGTCTCCCTGCCTCAGCCTTCCACTTCCCAGAATTATTCTCCTCTCTCCTTGTCCTGCCTATAGTTCCTGCCTGGCTATTGACCAATCAGTACTTTATTTATCAATCAATCATACTTAGCAGAAATGTTTAACATTGCTATGGATTTTAGTTGTTGATACAAATTTACAGTTGATTTTGTTTATGTGTATATATATATATATATATATATATATATATATGTGTGTGTGTGTGTGTGTGTGTGTGTGTGTGTGGTTTATTCTTCTACTCTTGTTTAAGGTATTATGTTTATGCAGTGCATTTGAAATTGTAGTGGATAATTAAGAAATACAGACTTATAATTAGTCTTCTATGATAGTCAAACTTATAGTCATGTTAATATTTCTAGGTATATGTAGATATAATTTGGTTATGTAGGTAATATTCAAATACTTCAAAGACCTACAGAATATGGCATTTTAAATATTTTAAAAACTTAGACTTTCTGGACAGTGAGACATGTCTGCTTCTTGCAGCACCAAATTACTTCAAAGAGAAAGATGGATGTCTAAGACACCCCATATGGAGTTTATCTTCTTCTTGGAAAAAAATAGCCATTTGGGCAAGAAACTGTTCTTGCCTGGACTGCTTAACAAAATGTTGTATTGACTGGACATACAGGACCCATACGAAGGTGACCACTGAACTTTGCAAGATGAGATGGTGCTTCAGGTTCCTGCTTCACAGAAGAAACTGCCAGATATTCTACAGGACACAGAGAGAAGTGACTGAAAGACTCTAGGCCTGTGGGGCTAAAGATGGATACCCCAACTTTGCAGAGGAACTTTGGATGACTGTCCAGGCAGCCTGTTTTCTCTGTCATTCTAGATTTTTAGAAGTTTCTTACAATGCATTTCCTGTTTAATTAGGTAATATTATATCCTTCTGGGGTCTTTGATGTAGTTGAAGACTAGATAGTTATAATTATGGTTTTCCTTAGTTTTGATAGGCAATAAGGTAGATATGAAACCTTGAACTCACAAATATAGGATAGATAGGATATCTTCTCTGATTTTTCCAAATACAAGTAGACTAAATATTATAACTATAATTTTTGCTTGATAACTGTTTTGTTATATATAATTTTACTATGTCAAAGTTAAAACTTTCCATTTTAATTAATAAGAAAAGGGGAAATACTGTGAAGTAATGCTTTTGTATACTGGTTTAATAAATGCAGACAAAGAGAACTCTGGAAAGAGGAAGTGAAGTCAGGAGACACCAGCCTGCAGTCCAGGGAGCAGCATGTAATGGCACACAGTAAAGCCATGGAAAATGTGGCAACCTATAGATTAACAGAAATGACCTAAGTTTAACTGTAAGAGCTAGTCAGTAGTAAGCCTAAGCTAAAGGCTGAGTACTTTAAATTAATATAACCCTCTTTGTGTTTACTTGGGTCTGAGCAGCTGCAGAGTGGGCAGGAAAACTCTGGCTACAGTTTGTAGTATCTTTTTGAGACAGGGTCACAGTAAGCCCTTGCTGACCTCAAACATGCTATGTGATTCTTAAACTCAAAGAGAATCTCTCCTCTGCCTTCCAAATGCGTCAATGAAAGATATGTGCCATCATGCACACCTAACTGTATTATTTTCTTAGACTCTTGTTTCAAATATCCATGATCCTCACACACAAAAAGAAAGTCTGAGGAGTTTTCTGAATGGACAAGTCATGGCTCGAGAGATGGCTGCATTGCAATCATGTACAGCTCTTGCAGATGACAAGAGTACAGTCTTGGCATCCAAATTGGGCCACACAGTGTCACCTTTTTCACCACCTCTAGGGAACCTAATGCTGTCTTGAGGATTATAGAGGCATCTGCAATCACACACATGTGCTTCCTCACACAGACATACAATATATACAGAATTTTAAGAATACATGCATAAAAGTAAAATAAAATAAAAATGATTCCCTGTAAATGAATTAATTCTATATCTAAGTATATTGTAATCTAGTGACATTGTAGGGGATAGAATTATGGTAAACAATTCTCTGCATGAAGTTATTTGCATAGAAATATAATTTAATAACTTCATATACTCCACAATAAAGTTGTATTTGGCAATTGTGCTTTACATAAGAAAATACTGGCAACATGGACATAAACTGTTTTTAAACTACTGCTAAATAAGTAGAACAGATTCAACAAATCATTGACAATGTCAACTATATTTTAAATCATTATGTTTATTAATTATGCATCATACACTAAGCATAATGCTCATTTTTTCATGTACATGTAAAAATGTATTGATTTGCAGTATTCATGCATTTTATCTGGAAGTATTGGACATATGTGTTTTCACATTTAAAAAGTAATATATTAAAATAAACAATTTTGAAAATTACAAAATATTCTTGATCCTGAAGAAAGATTAATCCAATAAGAACATTTTCAGGTACTTTATAATGATGATGTCTGAAAATACATTTATTGGTTAAAAGTAACTCATATAAGTATGTTAGTGAGATAAAGAACTAACAGTATGCTGTCTGATGTTAAAGGCTTGATAGATGTTGAAATAATTAATAACTGACAGACAAAATAGAAAGGATTCCTATAAGCTCTATATTTATATTTCATAGAAGCCAAAAATATCCTAAAGCTACACATTCTGTTAAATAAATAATACAGTCATTTTTTCCTTTAGTGTTTGTAAATCTGATAATGTAGGCAATATATAAGGCATAAATATCTTTCCTGGGTAGCCAAGAAGATTGGTGATTCTCCAGTTCTCACATAGCCTTAAAATCTATGTGTTTTTCACTGATAATTTTTCTCCAAGCCATTTTTTTTTTCGAGACAGGGTTTCTCTGTGTAGCTTTGCGCCTTTCCTGGATCTCGCTCTATAGACCAGGCTGGCATTGAACTCACAGAGATCCTCCTGGCTCTGCCTCCCAAGTGCTGGGATTAAAGGCGTACACCAATACCACCTGGCTCCAAGCCATTTTTTGGAAGTTTAGTACATTAAGTATTCCTTTGTAATAAAGTTTTTAATTTCCTATTTCTTTGTAACAAAGAGTTAAGAAAAAATAAACGTATTTATGTGCTGATTTTCTCTACAGGTAATAAACTCTTACATTGTTAGTTTGAAAAAAGTAATATTTCCAGGCTTAAAAAAAGTTATGGTATATTTTCAGATGAGCTAATATTAATTGGATATACATTTATAAAAATTTTTACTTTCATGTATTATTTTATGTGTGTGTAGTTGCATGAGTTCGTGTGTACTATGTGCATGAAAGAGGGAGGATCTGGAGACCAGAAGAGGTGTTCATATTCCACACAGCTGGAGTTATAGATGATTGTGTTCCAACATGTGAGAGCTGTGAACTGAATACAGACCCTCTTCAAAAGCAGTAAGGACTCTAAAATGCTGAGCCACCTCTTCAGCATTTATCTGGATTTATCTACATTATTATCTATTTGTTGATTGTTTCATTAATAAGAATTATTCATTTTATGGATGTGGATGTTTTCCCTGCCTGAATGGACATCACATATATGCCTGGTACCCTCAGAGGTCAGAAGTGGACTTTGGATCCCTGTAGCTGGCGTGGCACATGACTGTATGCTCTCATCTGGGTCCTGGAAATTGAACCTAGGTCTTCTTGAACAGCAGCCAATGCCCTTAGCCACTGACCCATCTCTCTAGTCTTTGATACATTGATGATTGATGTGAAAAATGAATAAATAGGCACAAAGAAATCCATAATTGTGGCTGCAGATGTATATGATATGTTACCTGTCCTGATACAATGAATTAAGAAAAAATATTAACTAGATTTATTAATAAAAATGATATTAACCTATTAGGCAAGTTAGTTGTTAGTATATAACATAACTCCAGAACCTAGAGTTCAAATTACAGCCATTTAAGCAGCTGTTGTTTTCATCAAAATTTGGAAGGTACCAAAATTCACAAATCTCCACAGCTCTTTACAGTCACTCCCACACACTCAAACAGTCATGCTGGTCTCTGACACTCAATTACTTTGCCTAATTCTTTTTTTGCAATTAAATATGTTTATTTATTAATTTTTTTTCATTTTACATATCAACCCCAGTTCCCCCTCCCTCTCCTTCTCCCACCTCCTCACCTCCCTCCCACTCTACCCCCATCCATTCCTCAGAGTGGGTAAGGCCTCCCTCCCATAATAGTCAACAAAGTCTGCCATACCAAGTTGAAGGAGAGCCTAGGCCCTCCCCATTGTATCAAGGCTGAGCAAGGCATCCCACCACAGGGAATAGGCAATCAGATCAATCCACATAATTGTCACCCACATTCAGTGGGCCTAGTTCAGTCCCATGCAGGTTCCCCAGATGTCAGTCGAGTCAGTGAGCTCCAACTAGCACTGTCTCTGTGGGTTTCCCCTTCATGATCTTGATCACCTCTCCTTCTTCTTCTTCTTCTTCTTCTTCTTCTTCTTCTTCTTCTTCTTCTTCTTCTTCTTCTTCTTCTTCTCCTTCTCCTCCTCCTCCTCCTCCTCCTCCTCCTCCTCCTCCTCCTCCTCCTCCTCCTCCTCCTCTTCCTTCTTCTTCTTCTTCTTCTTTTTAATGCTGAATGACATTTATTGAAGGAGGGAGGAGGTCTTAAATACAGACTTTGCCTAATTCTTTTAGTGAATAAAAAGGAAGCATGCTATTTTCTTATTTATTTATTTATTGCTTTTAAATTCATCTAATTTTAACATAATCATAATGGACATCTGGCACATTAAATTTATAGGAACTATTCCTACTTATTCTATGTCATTGTCTTTAATATTCTGCTATAGTAGTCAGACTCTAAATTTACTTCCACTTTATATTAATAACTGATAGCAATTGTGACTTTTTTTCTAAATTGCACTGCTAACCGGCTGTACTGAGAATGCCCTTGTGAATGTCTTTGCATGCCTTTTGTCACATCCATACTTTTTATACTAGACACTTAGGTTATGTCTTTTTCTACTTATGAAGACATTTTCAGTGATGGTTTAAGAAAACGATTATTTTGCAGTATTATCAATACAATTACTTTGCATCTCTCCTTTAAAATAATGATTTGTAAAGTGCATAGTAGCATCTTTTTATGCTGCTATTGCTATTTATAGGTCCTTAATAAGAAAAGTGAGCAATTTCATTTATTGTTTAATTTTTTGAGAATTTCATGCATGAAATATTTACATATTTGACCTCCCTTCTCACAACTCAACTCCTCCTGTATGCCCCTGATTATCTTTCATATTCATGACATATTCAACTTAACCCAAGGAAAATTTACAAATGAGATACTTGATTTTAACCAATGGACCAGTGTTTAATTGATATAAACAGAGTTATATATAATTTCTCAAAAGCTAATTCTGTATAACCAGGTTTACCTGTGAAATAAAACTGTGTCTTTTCAAAGAAAAGGCTCTGGATGAGTTCTTCTGTGAACTTCTAGGTAGAACCATGTGGAGAATCTAGGTCGGATGACCCCACTCAGTGAGACCAACTCCTGTTAGCAACTGGGCAGCACTATTCAGAGTCAGATTTTAAATGAAACAAAACAAAGCAGAATTAACAAACAAAAAATAAGACCTGAATTTTGGATGATTTGAAAGAAGGTTCCTGGAAAGACTTGGAAGGAGTGGGGATTTGATAATATCAAAACACATTGTATGTATGGGTGAAATAAAAACAAATAAATTAATAAAAAAATCAAAGATCTGTGAAAGATAAATGACTGTGAATGTGTTGATACCATGAGCAAACAATGGATAAAAACAGCTATTTCTTCTAGTTTCAACTATTTTCATGTGTAATAAAACTCTGACAGTAAACAAGCAAAAATGGGAAAATATTAGCAGTTGTTCCTCTGGGCTAGTCATTTATCTAGTTGCTTATATTTCCAACACAGACATTTATTACTGTTTTTATTGAAAATGGCAGGTTGAACAAATAATAATATTGCTACTTTCTGTGTATTATAGTCATGTAACCAAGAAGTAGTACATATGACAAGACACTATCTGGGGAAGAGACACATTTATGTGTTTTTCAGAACTCAAAAGAGATAAGAAATTCTTCCCTTTGATTATTTGTAACATTCTTAGAAACATTAAAAGCTTCATAAGATGCATGTATATATAAATAATATGACATAGCTAGTTTGAAATAAAAGCTTTATTTGATCAAACATTTATATTGACTTTTGAGAAGTAGAAGTTAGTTTTGTCAAAAAGAGGTCCAAATTATTTATATGATATTTGAAAGATCCAAACAGAAAAATGCTTATTCTGATAAAGTGTATGTTTAGGGTCATGGTGCTGGTTAGTGAAACAAAACTTAATGATAATACCTAAGACCCTATATTCACTGCTAACTACTGCAAAAATGTAAGAATGTATAAATATGTAGGAATTGTACTCAAATAATATTGTTAAAAATCAGTGATGATACAAAGGTCTAATACCTTAAAATCAATGCACAATTAAATAAAATACATGTTTATATTTTAATGTATTATTTTCAAAAGCATATATAATTACACTCAATGAATGTAAATGGGCTTTTATTTAGTCTTATTTACAAAAACTTCTCAATTGTGTCATTAGCTGCAGAGCAAAAAACTTCTGTTTTTTTGGTTTCCTGGGTGTTATTATTTTCTGTTGTGTGATATTTAACAAAGATTTTTTTTTCCCTTAACCAACATTTTGGTATTAGTGTGCTACTGGTCATACACACACACACACACACACACATACATGTTCAATGATAGGCACAATCTGGAATCATTAATATGTAAGTGTCTTAGCTAAAGTTTCTATGATGTGAAGAGACACTATGTCCACAACAACTCTTAGAGTAGGAAACATTTAATTGGTTGCTTATAATTCAGAGGTTTAGTCCATTATCATCATGGCAGGACATGGTGGCATACAGGCAGACATTGTGATGGAGAAGGAGCTGAGAATTCTACATCTTGACCCTCAGGCAACAGGAAGTGAACTGAGACACCAGTGTGCCTTAAGCATATATAAGACCTCCAGCTCATCCTCACAGTGGCACACTTTCTCCAACAAGACTATAATGTTAGGATCCTGCTCTCACTCTTCCAGGTCTAACTTCTTACAACATTGACATACTAGCTGTGTGGTCATGCAATCTCTGCCTGAAAAAGCCACACACGGATCCCCACATTCTCTTTCTGTGCTTTTCTTTCTGTTTCCTCTCTGCTCTGCTCCTACCCTCTTTCTGCCTCCACCAGGCCTGGATTTGCCAGCCCCTTCCCACCAATAAAGGTTTAAAAACTAATATTGGATTCAGCCATGGCTATGACTCTTCTGCTGACTCACCAGTGCAGCGCATCCTTTCACATACATACTGCAACAAAGTGACACTTCCTAATAGTGCCACTCCCTTTGAACTTATGTGGGTCAATTACATTCTGACTACCACTATAAAGATATTGTATTTGTTTATAAGTAACTATATTAACACCAAAACAAGGCTATACAAAATAGCATTTTGTCTCAGCCTTAAAAGACGTATGTGTGTAAGTGTGTGTCCATGCATGTGTGTACATTCCAAAATATGTAAATACAACCTGCTCAGTCAATATAGCGTTAATGGGTTGTATATGATCTCAGCATTAGTCACTTGGTATTGGATAACCTGGGGTTTTTTTCTTGGGGAAAACTATTTCTCCTGCTGTCAGAATTCCTTACTTTCCTGTAGTTCAATGTCTAAGCTTGAGACACCTTTAATAGTCCTTCCTTACATATTAGTATAAAAATATGGATGCCATCCTTGTTTGGCTTTGTTAGACATACATGGGTTAATGAGACTTCAAAAATCTCATAACAATATCTTGCTGCTCTTGCTTCTAAAGCCTTTTCATTCTCTCTTTCTCTATGATACTCAATTGAGACTTAGGAAAAGGAGAATTGCAATAGATGTATAAGTTTAGACTTGCCACCACAGATTGTTTTCTGTATTTTGATGGCCTATGTTTTCTGTATTGGTTTCTATCTGTTGCAAGGAGACTGATGTGTGAAACCTGTATTGTCTGGCTACAAAGATAAATATGATAAATATTTAGAATATAGTTAGAATGATACTGTTTTGGGAAAATGGCTGTTGGCTCTTCCCCAACTTCCTTGACTATATAGGCGCATGTAGTTTTCAATGGAAAGGATGATTTTGAGGGCATTAATTACAATTAGACAGCAGTTGGTTATTGCCAAGCTATACATGTCAGACTTATTGCCTTTGGTATATAATGCCATGATGTATCATAGTTTTAATTCATAGACACCATATCTAAGAAAGAATTTTGAATGATTCCATGGAAGCTTGCATGGAACCCTCCACTATGAATGCTAGTTGTTAAATAGAAGACTCTCAGGTCAGATCTAGCTTAAGTCCTCAAGATTGCATGTTTAAAGTCATAATGCCTTAAGCAATAGGAATTTCACTCCAAGTTCTAGGTGGGGACCAAGGGCAAGGGTGAAAACTTTTATCATTTTTTTGAGTCTTGGATAACACTAACCAACAACTCAGAAAGGGATTCCTCAAGCCTCGTGTTCAGTTTTATATTAGATAGTCTATAGTTATTAGGGGTAGTGCTGTCAGCTCAGATAAGAAGATTTTTACTCTGCATTGAGAACAAAGTACTTTTTTTATTTTAAAAGATTTTAGGTTTTATTTTTATTTATGTTTTTTATTCATTTATTTACATCCTAGCTGCAGCATCCTGCACCATCCTCTCTTCCCAGTTCCTCTCCTCTATTCCCCTTTCCAATCCTCCAATCCCCTTCAGGGGATGTCCTCACTCATAAGTGGATATTAGCCTTAAAAGTAAAGGATAACTATACTATAATCCACAGATCCAGAGAGACTAGCTAATAGAGAGAGTTCATGGGTTGACACCAAGGGTGTCTTAGTGTGACTCTCTGCATGAGGTTAATCTTGAACATAAATAAAATAGATTAGCCAACATAGAGGAAGGAGAACATTCCAAAAACTTGGTTGGATGAGGGGCATGCAAAGGGTACAGTCTTCAAATTAAGACAATTACTGAACAGGGACATATCCTGCCTGCCTAGCAGATGGAAGGCAAACAGCTTGGAAGTTACTGCATCCATAAAAGTCTATATATTTGCAATTTCCTATAACAAAATTGATGGTGAGTTTTATACAGTAGCTTGGGAAGTGAATTTGGTATATTTTTTATTTATAAATAATTATTATATAAGTCAAATTTTTCAAACAGCTTTGAAGAGTATGGTCCTGTTACCTTTTTGAAAAACTAATAATTATGTTATTTACATTTTTCCCAAAATAATCTTCATATGTATTAGATTCATGCCTGGCTCAAAAGGAGACAATTAGCTGGAGACATAATTCTTTGCTCATCTTTGTTTTTTGAAGTACCTCTTGATTTCTACTTCATTTTAGAACTTTTGGTGATGTTCACCATCAAACGCTTAATAATGTAGTATGAGACAAGAATACTTAGCAGAAACAACACTATAAGTCTGATTTATGTAATAAAGTTGATGTTTTGTTTATCAGGTGACAGAAACACGGACCGGTCCTCTTGGCTGCAGTAACTATGACAACCTAGATTCTGTCAGCTCTGTTCTGGTTCAAAGTCCTGAGAATAAAATTCAGTTGCAAGGTATGTAGGTAACATTTTATTAATTATTTATGAGCCTATATGATATGCTATCAAGTTATAATTTTGTTTATTTTTCTGAAAATTAAGTCATTTGTCACTGGAGAGGTGGCCCAAAAGCATAAGGTGCTTTTCTAGAGGTCCTGAGTCAGGTCCATCCACCCACATATGATGCACATTACCATCTGTAAGTATTGATCTAGAGGGTCTGAAAACTCTGTCCTTCTTGGGTACTTGTCCTCTTGTACACATAACTACACCCAGACATATACATTGGCATGTTAATAAAAATAATAATATATCTTAAAATATATATATATATATATATATATATACATATATATTGTGAATTTAAAGTTATTAACAAGGTTAATGTATCAATTTTAAAATATTTGATGATCTAGATAAAATGAAAAAAATCAACTTATTTTTCTTCACAAATTAAGTAATAATAGTAATTAAATCCTATCTTGGGAGTATTTTTTCTTGTAAACGGCAATCACTGTTCCAGTAAGAGGAAATTTATATATGCTTGTATAGTCTATGGCTTTTTCTTAGAAATTTGGTACAATTTATTATCCTATTTATTCATCCGATAGAATATGCTAGGCAATTTAAGGTTAACTTAATACAGCAGATGATGTTGTCTTAGTTTTCTGGCAAGTAAAGTACAGATGGTATTATATCAAACTGTTTTGATTTTTGTTATTCCAATATAGATTGGTTTTGTGATGATAAGCATTATCTGTCAGTTTATTCATACAGTTTTGAAAGTTGATTAAATGCAGGATGCTTTGCTAAAAACATTCACAAGAATGTGTATGTGTGCTCACAAAAAGACACAAGTATGTGTAGTCCTTCCTTATTAAAAGCAAAAGATAGAACAAGGGGCTAGAGAGAAATCAGTGGTGAAGCACATTTGCTGCTACTATGGAAGATTAGTGCTTGCTTCCCAAAATCCACATGGCAGTTCATAATTGCCCTTGACTCGAGTTTTAGGGGATTTGATGCCCCCTTCTGACTATGATGGGCTGCTTCATGCATATGATGTACACACACATTCAGCACACACCCACACCCATGAAAATTAAATATTTTCTAAAAAAAAATAAAAGAAAAAGAAACAGTAAAAATGCACTGTGACATAAATATTACTTGAAGTAGCCTGACATAATCCTAATGATTATACAAGATGGGTAATTGTCTATAAAGAGTTAAGTTTTGAGTCATTTTTTCTTATAGATTTATAAAATTAATTTCAGGTCTTCATAACTTAGCTCTGTATCTAGTTTTATATGAAATCATTTAGAAACTGCAGCCTATTTTCCAGTTCTACACATGTGAAGACAAAATGTATCCAGAGTAGGTTGTTTAAAGTATCTATCGGTATCTATCTTATGTGGTTAATAAATATCATAACTTCTAATATTAAAACTATTACAAACTATGTTAATACTTATGTCAGGTGAAATTTATCATTCAAGTTTTGAAGTTATTGAAATATTTTTATTATTTCAAATAAAAAAGACAATGTAAACACCACTGTTAAATCTCCTTGGCTTTTTCTTTTTAATGTGAGATTTTGTTTTACATCACTATATTAAGCTTGATCAAAAATGCAAGAAATATTTAAAAATATACTCTACAAAATCATTTATTAACAAAATTCTTATTTTATTTTATGTGAATCATATAGATTCACAGCATGAAAAGAACTTCCGGGTTGATGAGATGGTCAGTGACTATAGACACTTGACTCTTAGCCTGACAATGGAGTTCTGTTCCTGGGGACTAAATTACTGAGAGAAATGATTTACTCTCTCATGTTGTCTATCCACTGCCTGTATATACACACACACACAGAAACACAGACACACCAGAGAGAGAGAGAGAGAGAGAGAGAGTTTCAGGCACAATAAAGAGAGACAAACATACACACACACACACACACACACACACACACACACACACAAACACAAGCACTTATACCATAATTAAAAAATAAGTCATATGCCTATATTGAAAAACATGATGAACTGAATAAAAACTCCTTTACATTTTAGAACCTTTTATGTTAATGTAAAGAACAAAATCACATTCTCTTTTTCACTTTTTTTTCTGCTCACTAAGCCCCAACTTTGGATTGTCTATTTTGACTTTATTCACACCTCAAGAGTAAAAATCACTCCTAGAATCACCTTAGGAGATTATCCTGGAGACTCCCTTTCCCAGTCACATTAGTCTGCATGTCAGTTTGTAATAATAGTGCAGTTTTTGTTGTGACCATACTTCTAGCCTCCTTTTTAAAAATTCCTTTTAAAAATTATTATATATGTGTTTTAATTTTACAAATCAACCATGGGTTCCCCTGTCCTCTCCACTCCCGTCCCCACCCCCTCCCCTGTATTCCCATCTCCTCCAGGCCCAAGACTCCCCTGAGGACTCATTTAAACCTGGTGGATTCAGTACAGGCAGGTCCAGTCCCCTCCTTCCAGGCTGATCAAAGTGTCCCTGTGTAAGCCCAAGGTTCCAAACAGCCAGCTCATGCACTAAGGACAGGTCCCAGTCCCACAGCCTGGATGCCTCCTTTTAACATAATTCCATTATCCTGCAAGAAGTGGAGAGCAATCACCTCTCTCTATCAGCAATAATATCATCAATTCCTTTTCCTGCCATTTTTCCCGTTCTGAATACGCTATTTCACCTCACGTGGCAAGTTAGTCTGCCCATGAATCACTTGCAAAGGGTTCATTGTGTATCTTTTTGTCTTTCCACAATTCCTTAGGTAGGTGATATAACAGATGGGTACAGACAGATGTACATGGTGGTTATAGATATATAAGTGCAAGAATACATTTGCTTTGCATGTGTTTCTAAGCAGGACTGAACTTTCAATTCAAATGGATCATTTTTCATAATTTGGAATTCTGATATAACATTTGAAGAAACAAAAATACGGGTTTTTTTTCCTGTAAATTCTATCTTACACATTTACTCTTGTTGAAGAGAAGTTGCTCTCAAAGTGGAATTTTATTAGGAAACCACAAAAAAGCATCGGCATTAGTGAAAAGAACACTGTTGAGGAGCAACAAAACTTCAAAATAAAATTACTATGACTTATCCATATATGTAGAAAAAATTACTAATTAGTATCCATATTGGCAATAAACTTACTTCGAAAACTTTAAATATTTTTCTGTCAGTAAGAACACATATTAGAGGAGCACTTGCTCCACTTTCAGAGCACCCAGGCACAGTTGCCAACACCCACAGTGGGCAGTTCACAGTTGACACTGAAGTACATGTACAGACACATACACATATGACAAACATGAAATAGAACATAGTGTATAGTTAATGATGTGGCTATCACATATCAAATAAATGAGTCCAAGTGAAAGATGAAAGAGAATAAGAAGAAACATATGCAAAATTATCTAAATAAGTCATAAAAAGAATCTCAACAAGGAGATTATACTTGATTTGAAAATCATTTATAATAAACCTAATTCTCTCAAATTATTTGAGTAGTTTTTAATAAGAGATTATATTGGGAGGATTTCTAATATAGATTTTAATTCTAAAGTTATTACATTGTGATTATTATGTAACATAACATTATATTATAATTAAATTTATATATCTTGGTTAAATTTTCATTTTCAGGTGGTTTTAGCAATGAAGTGTGAATATAAACAACAGAAATGTAATAATATAATAAAGTATTTAGGGGTCATGGACTAGAATTTTGAGCTCCCAGACGGGATTTTTGTATATGTATATACATGACTGCACATGTTCTATGCAATCTCTCTTGTATGCAGGTCACAATGCACATTTATTTTTAATGTTCATATTCTAGTTCCTTCATATTTTAAATTTTCATTGCATGTACCATATTCACACAATGTTTCTGCTCCTTTCCTCCCCATCACTCCCTCTGAAATTCACTGCCCTATTCTTTAATTATTATAGTTATGTACTCATGTAAGTGTTTAAATCTATAAATACAACCTGCTGTGTTAATGCCATGTTGCCTATATGTGTACATGTTTAGGACTGACTGCTTGGGACTGTATATCTGTCAAGTGGATTGCTTCTGCTGAAGACTGATTCTTTGTCAGTAGCCATAAATGGAAATTCTTCATCTATGGGTCTTTTGAGCCTATCTACATCCATGTTGGTATGGCAGGCAGTGTTATACATTTCAGGTTTCGCTTACGCACTTTTATAGTTGAGATTTTATATATTCAGGTTCCTTGTCATAAACAGGAGACACTATCAGCAGGCTTCCCGGCCATCTGGCTCTTGCAATTCCTCAGGTCAGTTGTTCTCTTCATTTTGACCAGTTGTGACTTTCTATATTCATTTTCACTTACTACAAAAAGAAGTTTCTTTTGAAGAGTTATGAAAGCTACACTTATCTGTGGTCATAAGGACAGATATTTAAAGTATAGTTGAAGTCATTCTTGTTTAGAAAAGCAGACATAATAGATTACCCTCTAGATTTGATGTCGCCAGTCATGGGGTAGCTGTATAGGTTTACGGTATAAAACATGGATTATTTCTTATTTAGAAGGCCTGAAGTCCAGGTGGCCCTTGGTTCTAAATGGCTCTACCTTGCCTTGGGTGTCTCTTGCCATCCAGTCTATAGTGTGGTTTTCAGGTGGTGCAGGAGTGTGGATGGCTTTTCTCTCCTTGAAGCTGATACATTATCTTTCAGATAATATTTTGAAAAACACATTGAGTTTTTTTAATGGAGGAGGAAAATTTTCTAGATCAATGTAAAGGTAGTATTGCTTTTTTCAAATCTATAGTAGCTGCCGCCATCTAATATGTTCTGTAGTTCCAAAACTCATTATTTTCTCTATATATTCTTTAAAAAAAAAAAAAAAGTAACACCAGAGTACTCTACCTGGTTAAATGTCATTTTAATTCAGATGTGTTCTATAAGCTTCTTTCTCATATAGAAAGCCTATGAACAGACTCCAAGTTTATTTTTCCTCATCAATCTTGTCATAGTCCCTGCACACTGAAACCATACTATGTGAAACATTTTAAATCTCTCATTGATTTATGTATGATTTATCAATAGTCATCCTTCAACATGGAAAATCAATTCCACAATGTTGAAAGCTATTCATGAGTCACATGAATGGTCAATGCTGTCCTTAATGAGCTGTTTTGTTGCTCTGATAAGGCTAATAAAATTAATGACCCAGTTAGTAATATCCGGTAAACTAAATGCATCAATACTCAATAGTTATTAATTTATATTCTATTATACTACTACAGTAATTTTATTTTTATTAACTATACTGCCAATGATAGGAGAGTATCATGTCAGTTATTTTTACATTCATATTGTACCAATAAATGGTATTTTAAATAAGCCTTTAAATAAGATATTGCTATTTAAATTTAAACTGAAAATTTTAAAATAATACTCTAAATAAGCAAATGTGTAGAATAGACATATTGGCAAATATATGGTATTGTTAAATGGACAGTAGGATATGACTGCAATTATCAAAGGATTTGTGAAATTCATTTTCCCTGAATATTAATGCGTGATTTTTAATTAACTCCGGCTCATAGGTAAAAGTCTAGGGCAAAAATAATGAATTGATTTTGTTACAAAAGAAATGCAAATGTTATCAAATTTAGCTTAGGAGTAAATAATTACTACTTAGTGGTTAAATAACAATTTTCCATATATTATTATTTATTTTTACCTACTGATTCTTTTTGTCTTGATTTTTCCTTTTTTATTTGTAAATACGCATGGTGTATATGGGATTATGTATGTTTATTCATGTGTAGACATATGCTCCAATGTGTGCACACATGTGGATTCACTTGTGGGGATGTGTATTTTAATTATTAAACATTATTAACCATTGTCCTTAGTCCTCCCTCCCTCCTTTCCTTCCTTCATTCCTTCCTCTCTTCCTTCTTTCTTTCCTTTGCTCCTTTGTTCATTCCTTCCTTCCTTCTTTACTTCATTCTTTCACTCTTTCTTCCAAAATCAGAACTCAAATAGCACAGGACACCTTCCTTCCTGTCACATAAGTTAGGATGACCTAGAATATCTTATCTTCCTTCTTGCAGCCTCTGCTCTTCAGTTGCTGGGTGACAATCATGTGTCCTCATGTGAGGCTTGGTTAGAATATTTCACTGGTTTTTGTTTTGTCTTGTTTTGGTTTGAATTCTTCTCTAGTGTATTTCACCCTGAATGCAACTATTTCCCCTTCTGTCCACTCCTACCAGTTCACCCCACATCAGCTCTCCCACAGATTCATTCCTCCTTCGTTTCTCTTCAGAAAAGGGCAGGCCTCCCAGATATACCAACCAAAACATGGCATAACAAGTTGCAATAAACCTAGGCAGAAACCATATCAAAACTGGCCAAGGCAATCCAGTAGAAGGAAAAAGGTTCCAAACACAGGCAACAGTGAGGGATAGCCCCATCACCACTGTAAGGACTTCCACATGAACATCAAGATACACAACTGTAGCATACATGCAGAGGATCTCACTCAAACCCATACATTGTCCATGCCTGTCACTTTAGTCTCTGTGAGCTCCTATAAGCACTGTTTAGTTGATTCTGTAGGCCAGGTACCCTTGGTGTTCTTGAGATACCACAAGCATCACCTGCTGCCTTCTTCAGGGTTCCCCTGGATCTACCTAATGTTTGGCTGTGGGTCTCTGCATCTGTTCCTATTAGTTGCTGATTATACCTCTCTGATGACAACTGGGCTACGCCTTTCTTATCTAGTAAAAAATGTTGGAATTGAAGCTATATTTTTCTCAAAATATATTAAATGAAAATTTTCAAACATTTCCTTTAAAGTTTACTTCCAATAACACTTCCCTCAAGAGACAGTGACTACCAAACTAGCTTCTAAGACAGTAATGAAGTACATCAGTAGGAATGACCTACACACAGCAAAGAAATGGACTGAGTAACTATGCCAGCCCATCTGCTCCTTTCTACACAGTTCTGGGCTTGCTCCTAGACAATAAAATCATATAAGGTAGGCCTCCTTGTTGTCCTATGTTGAGATCTGCCCTCCTATAAACCTTGCCAAACTCTTAGAACCCAACTCATAATATTATAGTCTCTGTTTGTGCAAGGTGATAGTCTAAAATTACAATGTAAGTATGGAAATCAAGAGGCAGAAAACAGTGAGTATGTGTCTTCAAATAGGTAGGGTCACAGTAACTTTTGCAAAACATAATCAAATGTTTTAATTAATTACGTCAAAGACCCAAAGGATTGTTGTAAAATGTGTAACATATTGACCATTTCTGTAAACTTTGAGATTCCATATTCATGCAGTCTTAGTGTATTGAAATTATACAGGCAGATAATTTTTCTTAATGGCAGTTCTTAAGCAGTGATGAATTCGTGTTTTAAAATACCAACATTTGCTTTGTCTCCTTGGTGTTATGAGCAAGTTCTTGCCACACTTATGGTGCCACAAACTTGATCACTTTGTTTGTCTTTCAAGGGCTTCAAGTTCTCCTTCCCGACTATCTTCAGGAACGTTTTGTGCAGGCTGCATTGAGCTATATTGCTTGTAATTCGGAGGGGGAGTTTATCTGCAAGGATAATGACTGCTGGTGCCACTGTGGCCCAAAATTCCCAGAATGCAACTGCCCCTCCATGGACATTCAAGCCATGGAAGAAAATCTTCTTCGAATAACAGAAACATGGAAAGCCTTCAACAGTGACTTTGAAGATTCAGGTATGATAGAGATTTTACTAACATATTCTCAGTCTGGACCCAAAAATATCATTGAAGGACTACTTTATCTTGTTGAAACAATGTTTCATTTCATAGTTGGAAAGTCTTTTATTTTTTAATCTTTCAAGTAGATATTTATATTGCATTTGTTACTGCTCACTTAAGTTTTATAAGGGTGTTGATGTATTGTGTATTGCTTATGTTCTCTTGTTGTTGGAGTCCAGCCTACTTTATGGTTGAAGTATCAACCATTTATTAAGAAAAAAATATTGTCATTTCAGTATATCAGTTGATCATCTTTCTTATGTTTCTCTACAATTCTCTGGAAGCCTCTGAGCTTCACTTCTCAGAGAAACATTGCCAGCATGTTTTGTATGCCTTCACATCCACATGACACAAATGACTACTCACCTTAAATTGACCACTTTTATAATCATATTTAGACCCATTTTATATTAATGGATAAAGCATTTTCTGTTATTTTTGAATATTTAGAGAGATATATAATGAAGTATTTTCAAATTTCTTCTTAGTAACTACATAACCCATAATCATGTACAGCAGCTTCAGGCATATACATTTTAAAACTGCTGAATTACAACCATGCAAAATTAAAATAGTCCTCAAAATAAAATAACATTATTTAAAGGAT
The DNA here is from genome assembly GCF_903995425.1 of Onychomys torridus. NCBI lineage: Eukaryota > Metazoa > Chordata > Mammalia > Rodentia > Cricetidae > Onychomys > Onychomys torridus. Next base: position 47,379,774 of record NC_050453.1, on the reverse strand, counting down.
AATGTATGATAATATATAATAATATAAGCATTATTGAAAACTAATGTATGGAGAATGGTAGAATTTATTCAAAAGGTGTTAGGCATGAATAACCAACACTCAAAATAAAGCATGATATTATATATGTGTGCACGCACACAGACACATATACACACACAATTGGAGAGAGTGAATACATTCAGTTTTACTTTTATCAAAATAAAGAATGATGTTGAAGCAGACACTGGACACTGCGTCTCAAAGGGACAGTTGTTTACTTTTACAAAGCTTCAGTTAGTCACAAAGAACATATTTGAGAGATACTGCAGTATGGCTGTAGCAATAGCATTATGTTGTATAACTGAAAATTACTGGGGAAACCCCCTAATATTATCATCTTATAAATGTATTAATTACTGCGGGGGATTAGTGAATACTTCACATAGTTTTCTCAGTTATTACACATTAGTTGTGTTTATCTTAACCCTAAATTACATATCAAAATTAAGATTTGCCAACTTGTAGTGAAATTTAACTTAAAAAATCAAAGTTGTGTTACGATAGACTTGTCAACAATAAAGGTAAGAAGAGAAAATGCTGGAGAGAATGATGAATGAACACTGTGAGTTTCTGCAAGTGCTTTCCTTGGGGCACATTTATCAACTCTTGGCAGATTTCAAACCTGAGAAGCCTTCCTTGTCCCTGAAAAATGTTTCTACTTCAGGGAAAGTAACCTGAGCAAATGTCTATGGCACAACTAGGTTATAATAACTAAATTTGAGAGTGCAAAGTAGGCAGTAAGTCTTTATATTATTTTCCCCAATTTCAATCCAGATATGAAAGCTGATGGTTAAATTGTTAAATTAATAAAGCCTGAATTAGTTGAATTAAATCTTATGTAATGGCATTATAAATTAGCAAATAGATTTGAATTAAAATGTGTAGATGTATCTTAGAAGAAGTATAAAGCAAAGCATGGTTACAACTTTGAGTCTGAATTTAGAGATTTTAAAATGCTCAGGTCTTATAATGATTATTGGAAATAGAACATATTAAGTAATATATTGGTGGCCTATTGCAGATGTAAATAGTTTCTAAAATGTATATGATACACGTACATTTCGCTTGTACTTTCCTTGACTGACCAAAAACTTATGCACAATATTAAGAGATAACAAGTTGTAAATGTCAGTCAGCTTCACATACACTCTCTCTCTCTCTCTCTCTCTCTCTCTCTCTCTCTCTCTCTCTCACACACACACACACACACACACACACACACACACACACACACAGAGAGAGAGAGAGAGAGAGAGAGAGAGAGAGAGAGAGAGAGAGAGAGAGAGAGATGTACTTTTACTTCTTGGTTCTCTTTTCCATTGCACAAGATTATTTTTCTCTTTCTTTGCTAATTCTGTGCTTCATTTCTTATTTCAGATTTCCAGAACCTTTATAAGTCCCATAGCACCATGCTTCTATCTCTTTGTTCATGTTAGTTGAGTATTTGCCATGAGTGTATGTCTGTTTATGTAGGTTCCATTTATGACAGACAACTTTAGCCACAAAAATCTTAACAATATTGCTGTCTAAATCGCAATGACAACACCATTTGCCCTTCCAATAACAATGGAGATCTCATAAGGTCCAATTTATAGATGACAAGCTTTAGGGAATTAATGGATGCTGAGAGAAGAATCAGTCTTCTCCAGGGAAAAACCCCTGATAGGTTATAGGTTACTAAACCCAAAAGGTCAGCCCTAAACGTGTGTGTGTGTGTGTGTGTGTGTGTGTGTGTGTGTGTGTGTAGTGTGAAAAACACTAAAAACATTCAGCAAGCTGCAAAGTCATAAAGAAGTCAAGACAGCAGTTCCTTCAGAACTTAAAAGTAGATGTTCAATGTATATATACATTTGTGTGTGTGCTTACATATGTGTGTATGTGTTTGTCTATGTACTAATAATAGTAATTAAATAGAATATGTCATGAATTTGAGAAAGAGTAGTCAGACAGTGAGGGTAGTTAGAAGGAGTGTGGAGTGGAAATTGTACAAATAGAGTACTAATTTGTGAAAGTATCAAAAATATGTAAAATATAAATAAATAACCTGGCCACTGCAGACCTGTGAAAACCTGATTCATTGTTTTCTAGTTCTTTGTGGCCTTCTGCTGTCTCTTGATGGTTGCTCTCTTTGGCTCTTGTAGTGTTGTTGAGTGTAAATAGTTGAAGTGGATATTCTTACTTTCAAAATGACCTGAGTCTGAAAACTCAGCTTTCCTCATGTTTTGAATTTTTAAGGTACAATAAAACTACAAAAATGCTAGAAAATCACTGAGGAGATATGTCTTTAAACAGAAAAATATTTTAATAACACCCCCAAAACAAAGAAAATAAAAACAAATGTCTGCAAATATTATAAAAGCATAATAAGCAATTTTTATAATTTAAATGAAAGAATTAACATTATATTATATATATTTTGGGATATACTATATCCCAAAGAATAGAAGAAAATATTAGGAAATGATCTGTAAAAGATGTAATCTATAGAATATAAGGAAATTTAAAAGCTCAAAGTAGAAAAGAACATTGATTTTTACAAAAGAAATTTACCTAAAATCATATTTTTTTCAAATCAATTCATAAATGGAGGAAAAGATAATTTTTCAAAAATGTTTAAATTTTCTAATCATGAAGGTAATGAAATCTAAAGCTTCAATAAAATATTTCACTCTAATAAGAACAGTTGATGTTATCTGGTTAAAAGTATGAGCTGCCAACATGTTCAGTGAACCTTTGGATAAAATGGGGATACGAAATAGCACAGTCATTACAGAAGGCAAGACATCAGTTCCTTCAAAGCTGAAGACTGGATGTTCCATGTAGTTGAGCAAAGTCAGTACTGATTGTATAGCCAAAGGATATACAATAAGCATAAAATAGACAGTTGTATCTCTCTGTTTATACCCAAACTAGCTTGGTAACCATGAAACAGAAGCATTCCACGTCCACCAATGATTAATGAATAAAGGAAGAATGTAACATAACAGAGTCCACCTACAATATATCAAACAAATTTGAAATTCTACCATTGTCAACACATGTGGAAATGGATATCATTATGTTTAGAGAAGTAATTAAGGCACAGAAAACCAACGTCAATTCGATCTCATTAACAGAATTCTAAAGAATAATTGTGGTAAGTGGAAAGGGACAGGTGACAGAAAGGAAGCAGAAAGCTTAAGGAGGACATATTCAGGACTAGTTAGGAGTTCTGGTGTGCTATTGTTTAACATTGTCATACTAGATAGTGGAAGACAGGATGTTTGAGATTTTCATACTGAAAAACAGGAAGTTACGAGACACATATGACCTTGCTATCTTGCGATGCACGTGTGTCCTGACTCATTGGAATACTTCATGAAAAGGCACACTTTATGTTCTAGGTAAAATGTACTTAACACGTGGAAGAAAGCAAGACAGTAAAAGCTGATAACCTACACACTGAAAAGAGCAGCGAAGCTATCTTCTTGCTATCATGACAGTGACTGAAAGGTTAAAGGGCAGGGATCAAAAGTTAAATATAGGAGGCTCTGTGATGATAGTAAGGGTATTCAACTAGACCTCCATGGGACTGGACTCCGCCCTCTGCATAAGCCAAACAATGCAGCTTGACCTGCTTAAGAGACCCGCTGGCAGTGGGATCAGGATCCATTCTTGGTGCATGTGTGGGCTTTTTGGAGCCCAGTGCCTATGCTGGGACCCTTACATAGACTTCGTACAGAGGGAGGGGCTTGGACCTGCCTCAACTGAATGTACCAGGCCCTGCTGACTCTCCATAGGAGTTTTTGATTTGAAAGAGGTGGGAATGGGGGGGGGGGGGTGGGGGGAAGATGGGATGGGGAAGGAGGAGGGAAGAGAGGGGGATCTGTGATTGGCATATAAAGTGAATAGAAAATTTCTTAATAAATAAATAAGTGCAAAAAATAAATTAAAAAGAAAGATAATTATAGGAAAATGTTCACCAGATATTTAGAATCAAATTTGAGTTAGGAAACTATATAAAATATCAAAATGTGTTATTAGAAATTAATAAGTCAATATTTTGTTTCCAAAGCAGTTTTATCCTAGATAGTGGAATAATTATTAAAGCAAAGAACAGGTTAGTAAAACCTACAGGTATAGAATCGGTGAGGTTAAAATACTGAAAATAAAGCAGGTACATGGCAATCATGTGTGGGGTGTGTTAATGTATAGTAATGGGTGAGTCAGCACAACAATATTCAGGGTCATAATGGATATAATGTCTAAGAACATTTAAAAATAGTACTGACATGATATAGGATATGAAGACAGGGAGAGGGACTGTCAAAGGATCCATTCTAGTCATGACAGAGCCATAGTAGTCATGATCTCACAATAGCTCAGCTTGGCTGTGTAGGGGAGGCATACCTGAACTCTGCTAAACTATTAAGCTATTGACAGTTTCTGGGGAAGAGAGAGCCATTGTCCTCATTTGTATGAGCTCAGGTCAGCCCACCAGGCTACAATAGATAGTTCAAAACTATGGCTATGTAGACCTCCCTGGTTAAGCTCAGTAGGGAACAATAAAAAAACAGAGGGACAAGAAGTTGATAAAAAGACAAGGAGAATAGGGGATGTGGTACATATATGATGGGAGGGCTATATGAGAGGTAGATGAAAGAATATCCAGGATATATCATATTGATATATAAAATTTCTACAGAATAAATATAATAAAAATACTTTAAAAGTATTTCCCTACACAACCAAGTAAAAACTGCACTTGTGCATCTTTGTTCAACTAAATGAAATTAAATAATCAAATGCATTTTCTTTAAAGCATGATAGTAGAATTGCTTTGTTTTATGTCTGCTAAATTTTGAAGGTACAAGAGATAATAATTTGTCATGCTGTACTGCAGAAATTCAAATCCTTTTATTATGTATATAAACATGCCAAAAATAAATAAAACTGAGGGAGGCATTGTAGTTTACTTTTAAGTGGTTGATTCAATTTTAACTTGAAAAATGTAACAAATGTGAGTAATTAACAGGCTAAAATATATTTTCACTGAAACTGAGATATATGAGCTTGAAACTCTTTAATTAGGAGTATAATTATTGAATTTAGAAGTGTTTTTCTCAGGTACCAATAGCAGCATGGGGTATGTCAGGGTGCATACCCAGTAATTGAAACAGCTAATTGCAGTCACCATACAGAAAAGGAGGAAAATAGCTTTCTAGCTCATCAGGTCAAGATAACTTGTTTGTGAATGTGGCTCTGTTTTCTATTGTCACGAGTAAAATCCACTCTGTAGCTTAGGATAGCCTGCTCTTATTTGGGTCATTTTGTTCTGTAATGTATGTCTTAGGAAGTATATTTATTACAACCTGTAAACAAAGGTGTCAGACAATCTCAAGAACAGATGCACTTCTTTTCAAATGCTGCAATCTGAGAATGTTTCCAGTCTACTTTATTACAGGGAAATGTCCATTTGAATTCAGAAGACTGAGTGAGAAATAGCAAAGTCGATATTTCAGAGGGTGAACCACAGCAATTTATAAGGCTAATTATGAAATAATGTAAAATCCATTAATTCTTTATATTTCCAGATAATGAGGCATATATAATAAATGTTTTTGGCACACAGGTCCATCAGGTGTATATAATTACCAATGAAGAGAATTATAGAAACAGAAAAAACTAAGCATTCATATACTCTCACATCTGCAATAACTAAACATTATTTATTTGCTATGCTTAATTATATGAAAGTAACAATTATAATCCCAATGATGATGGAAAGCCAATGTCTTTCACACATTTGGGACAAGATTCGCAAATTTTATTGAGAGAATTTAAATATTTTAGTCTTGTATACACACCTATTTTTTTTTTGCTTAAGGGTAAATTATAAAATAATTTACCAAACACCCAGAAAAACAAATAAACCAAAAACAAATAACATATTCCCTATTAACTTTCTAAGTCATCAATTGGTTTTTCATAAATTAATTAAATGAAGGAGGGTTATGGAATATAGGAATTTTTCATGGATGATAGTCTTAAAGCAAAACAAAGTTCATTTGATGTAAAGCGTAAATATTTCATATATATTTTGACATAACACTTTGAAATTCTTGTGTTATCACTTGGTATATACAAAGCTGAAAGTGTGATATGCTGTCAACAAATATCTTCAACCAGACCATGTCCTATTAAATGAAAAGGTATCTTTTGATGTTCCAAGAATGTCAGTTAGAGAACACCTCATAATCGGAAATGTCTAGGTGTGACTTTTGTAGAAAGCTGTACACTTAAACATTCGATGTGAAAAATGATAAATTCCCTAAGGACAGAACTGTATCATTTAATACAGTATAGAAAAGCTGATGTATCTTCATCTACAATTTTAATAATTATTTACTCTACTTAGATTCATGTATAGTATTTCTAAAAATTACTTTCTTAAAAATTTCTCTCAGGTGACAGTTGGCTATCAGCGTTTAAGAAAAAACACAACAAAAACAAACAAACAACAAAAAAAACTTTGGGGAATAGCAATATGCACATACAAAATACTTGAATGTCAGAGTCACTTTAGAAGTTACAACTTTCAGAAAAAAATACATTTTTCTTACTCTATTTTCATTCTCTTGACTGGTAATAAATAACTATGGTTTTCACTAAGAATCTACATTAAAATCTTAGCATTGTACAGTTTATGATATATACTGGTATATTGCATGGACTCCAGTTGATGCCTGCTAATTATAATATCCCTATCGCTGGCTAGATATCACTGCACATACATGAAAATCTGAGTGGCTTTTAACTCCACTAATGTTCTCTAAAATTTTCCAAGATAGGAAAGATTTTTATTTTTCCCAAATAGTGACAAGGATTAGCATACATTTTTCTTAGCAAATGTGAAAGAGCAAAGTAATGAAAGAATTAACTGTAAAAATGCTGAGAGCTGAGAATAGGTGTAGCTTAGCTTGACAGAGCATGTTGATAGACTGAGCAGGCCTTGTGTTTGAGTCACGGCATGACAAAATGCAAGTGTGTTACAGACTCTCAATCCTCCTAATTGGGAAGTGAAAGTGGAAAAACAATGAATTCAAGGTCCTTTTGGACACATAGTGAGTTTGATGCTAGTCTGGGCTACATAAGCCCTGCCCCCATATACAACAGAACAACAACAATAACAACAAAGACAAGGAAAACTAGCCTCTTCCTCCCCAGTCTTGAGACTAAAGGCTATGCCCCCACTACACAGTGAAATAAGATTTTCTTAAGACAAACCATATTGAATAAAGGTTTCTTTGGAAACATTAGTGAAAGGCTGGATCTCTTCTCATTGATCTCTGTGTAGAACGTTGGGGCATGAAATGATACATTTTCTTCATGGTTAACTCAGTTTGAGATGATCTGTTGGTCAGGTCAACTATTAAAGTCTTGAATTGCTAAAGGACTTCAACAACAGAAAGACTGGAGACAAAAATGAAAATAAATTAAAGGAGAAGCTAGGCATGGTGGTGTATATACATGTCTAATCCAGTCACTTTTAGAAGAAAAGTCAAGTGGGTTGCAGGTCAGGGACAGCATAAACATGGAGACTTTGGTCAGACAAATAAAAAGCCTCAACACATTTTGACATAGGGCATTAAAGTTTTTTTTTTTCCCTTCATATATACATTTTTGACTTTGAACTCTGATGTTTATTTCTCCCTTCTCCTGCTTTATGAGTCATTGTGTGTTTGGTTCTCTCTTTTCCTTCCAATATCATACTACCAGAATATAATTTATGTGGAAAAGAAATCATCATTCCAGATGGGGAATAAAAGCAAGCCATTTCCATTCATTATTACAGCCCTACCTATAAAATTCCACATAACACAACTGCTAAAAGTCTATTGGTGAAACCATATTAAGCCTCCCTATTTTTTTTTCTTGAAAGCTAGTCTGAATATACGTTAAAAGTTGTAATGTCTTCAACAGTATGCTATTTGATTATCATACATTCAATGTACTAACTATATTCTCAGATGTAAAACAAATTAAATTCTTAGCCTATAAGAAACAGAACATCTTTCGGAATTAAAAGAAATGAAGGAATGTCATCTTTATCACCAAACCCAGATACCAAGACATGGGCCAAAAAGCCAGTTTCCCATGCTGACATATAACATATTACCTCAGTAAACACTTCCTTACAGAAGAGACTAATGGAGCATATAATACAGTCAATGAGGGCCCGTCCTGAAACAAGACAGGCAGCATTAGCTGAAGGTCTCGGGTAGAAAATAAGAATCTCCTTTTGAGTCTGCATACTTCTGAGAACTGTATCATCCAATATTTGTTATGAAAGTCTAACATCAGGATAATATTTCTGGCCAAATAACCTCATTTGTCAAATCTAAGGTGCTAACTGGATAATGTTTCTGGGTGTAGCTTATCCAGTACTCTTTCCAGAAAGACATTCCACGACACATTTCATTAACATTTTAAACTTTGTAGGCATTGTGCAGAGAGTACAACTGCAATCCTAATGAAGTGATCTGTATGAAATTTGCATTACTATTTTTTAGGTCTATCAGGACACATTTTTTTTTTAATTTCTGCACATGATTTATTATACTTGCTACTTCTTTCTGATTTCACTTGTTTCCTGCTGTCTCTTTTTGTTGAACTTCAGAATTACAACAAAATCATAGTTACTGACAGAAATATGCACTTACAGATATCAGATATTGAAGATATCAGTATAACCAAGACACCATTTGAATACTATCATCCAAATTCTGGTGTCAGTCTATCAGAAGTTTATATCTTCTTAAAGGGGAAGTTATTATTGCTTCACCTGGAGAACAACTGTAGTTGTGGATTTATAAAATAAATATGGATACTTTATTGGCCTCTCTTAATTGTGAATAGGAATCGAACTGTAAGTACTTACAGGATGCATCTTTTTTCAAGGTCTACCTTCTAAGACTAGCTACTGTGGAGTAGGGGATGAGGGTCCCATGCATGCATCTTTTCTACATATTCATATATAAGTAATACCATAGCTGAATACATTATCTTAATTTTCAGAGTTGAGAAACACATGCAGTTTTCCACTTCCTCTGGTTTACAACATATTCCCTTGTGTTCAAACTCTCTATTTCTCATGGCTTTGAAACTGTCCTCTGAATTTGAGTGCCTATATTGTAAAGAAATGCTACATATGTACATGATACAAAATCATCCCAAAACTAAGGCACCACATTTTGTTTGCCACGAATTGCTTGCCCAATGCTTATTCACCTTGGGGTTTCTATGTCAAGTAACCCCTAGAACATGGGCTAAGAATGAAAACATCATGTAGAACAACATCTCATTGTTACAGAAGACAATTCTGCATCATACCTTACTAGGAAGTGCTGTCAGAAACAGCTGATTTCTATTACCCATTTTCTGATTTTATTGAAAATATCATTTTCTATATACTACATACAGCAGTTTCACCAGTTATTTTCTCAATACTTAACTTAGGTCATTATTCCAGTTTTAGACACTCTTCAGTATTAGTGATGTCTCCTGAAGCCATTAGGTCAATGCTACGAGATTATGCTTTACTTTGGGGACTATTTATTTATTTATCCTTGCATTTGTAGTTCCATTTTCTGTAGAAGTCAGGACCAGCATGACAATACTGCAATGGTATATAACCCTACAATTCTAGATATAAGCAAACACAGTTCTTTATTCACACTCCATATCCACCACTGTTTAGCTTAAATCTCTGCTATTCATTTGGCTTATTGCTGAACTTAGGCGTGAGTAAACAGCATCATTCAGTTATGGGAGCATTGCAGTAATACCATCAATTTCCACTGGCTCCATGTGAATCTCTCTTTAATTGTAATCATATTTTATGATTCAGCCTAATTTAATAGGAAACAGAAAAATACCATTTTACTTGGTGCATTGAAGACTAGGAGAAATAAAGTATTTGTACAAAGTCAAAATGCTAGTCACAGTTGGGTGTTTCTAAACCTGGATATGAAAATCATAATCTGTGCCATCAAGACATACTAATTAACTGTGCAAGGGTATAAACAGAGCTTCCTCTTCCTTCTCAGCTTTCCTTAATTTTCTGTTCTAGCAGAAAAATAAGATGTATCTATGGGTAAATGACTTTCAATGTACTTGTCTACTTTATCTTTGATTTTGTCAAACTAAGTAGCTAAAGCAAGATACACAAGCTTTATTAGTAACAAGCCACATGGACATTAGCAAGTCACTTGTTCGTTTTTTGGTTTTTTTGTTTGTTTGTTTTGTTTTGTTTTTTGTTAGATCTATTGGCATTAACACAAATATTTAGAAGGGAGTTTGGCAACTTGACCACTTAGTAAAACAACATTAGTAAGTTTTCCCTTAGGACCTATGGCTCTCTTAGCCATGTTTTTTTTACTATATTTACAAAATCAGGCATGGCTCCATCCTACATTAGAGCAGCATTTACATGAATCACAGGGACCAAAGGAAGAAATGTAATCAAAGGCTTGAAAAATAAATAAATAAATAAATAAATAAATAAATAAATAAATAAATAAATAAATGAGATTAATCAAGCTAAAAATTTTCTGCAAAACAACCAATGTGAGGAAAAGATAAGCCATAAAATAGGAGAAACTGTAAAAATCTTTAATCAGTTTTTTTTTTCCTGTTGAGGTTTTTTCAGTTCCTTATATAAACCAAATCTTTTACAATTTTAGCAACTTCATTTATCATATGGTACCTTTATTTAGTCTGATATCCTAGAAAGAAAATTATTATACTCATTAAACTACCACAAATGATGTTGTCTTATTGTGGGTTATATCATTGTGGCAATTACTTGTGTTTATAACACAATACCTTAACAGAAGCTGACAAATTAGTATTAGGACAAGAAAATAAGCCATATTTTAAGATAGCAAATTGCAAACTAAATTCTACTAAAAGAAATATATTTTTAACATATTGTGATACTTTTCTCATTATTTCTAGAGTAATTTTTAGGTAATTTCCAAACAAAATATTATTTCTGGGTCTAAGAAAGTCAGAAGAAAGCAGAATTGATACTCCTGTTATTTTTTTTTATTATTGTTTTCACAGTAATGCTGTTTAACTGTATAGCATTTAATATATTATGAATAGCACCTTTGACATTAACAAATTTCATTTTGTACTTCAATTAATTTTTAGTCTCATCTGAAGTAAGATGTCCATAGAGTGCCAGGCAGGTGTTTTATGCAATGATGCTTGATTTAGAGATTGAATTCTACTGCCAAGTACCTCGTACCTGTTCCAGTTGGCCCTGATGTCTTTCATTCCCAGTCGAAATCAGTGGTATCATTCCAAGAACCTGAGAGGGGTTGGTTTGTTTTGTGAGGCAAAGAACATATTATTTTTTGTGTCCTTACACAAAATCCAGTGTGCTATAGAAAGCAAAAACCTTATAAATTATAATATATACATATAATATATAAAAATATAATAATTTCAATAGATAGTAAAATATACATGCAATGCATTTGTGACCAAATATTGTTTGTGCTTTTAATTCAATCTATTTGTTTTTATGAGAATATCACAGTAACTGTCACATTTGCTTTTCAATAAGGAAATAATTTTAAAGAACATATGTATTCTCTGTTATTTTGAATGTCATATATGAACTTTGAATGGTAGGCACTGTTTTGTTTTGTTTTATGTAATTTATTGTTTAAATGTGAAATAGAGCATGAACAACTTCCTTTAAATACAACTCAGAATAAGATAGTAGAACATATAGATACACCAGAGAACATAGATATAATTTTGTTTTTCATTGGTTTTAAATTTTTTGTCATAAGAAAATGTGTCTTCATAGAATTGATATGAGTTTGTTCTTGAGTTATTGCAATCTGTATGTCAGTCATAATTTACTTGAAGACATGTTTTATCAAGAAAAAAGAATTCAAGGATTACACCTAGCATCATCTAAACAAGATAAATAATGACCTCATTAAATGTTATCTTTTAGTTTTTACTGGAAGTGTACTTTGTATTTGGTTATTTTGGTGATCCCGCTACCTAGTTCCCAAATAAATTCACACAGGGAGGCTTATTGTTACTTATAAATACCTGGACTTAGCTTGGCTAAGTTTCTAGCCAGCTTTCCTTATCTTAACTTACCCCATCTACCTTTCGCCTCTGGGCTTTTCTCTTATTTCTGTACATCTTACTCTTATTCTGTCTGTGACTGTGTAGTTGGGTAGCTGGCCCCTGGAGCCCTCCTCCTCCTCTGGCTGCTAGATCTCTAATCCCTCTTCCCAGATTTCTCCTTCTATTTATACTCCCTGCCTGCCAGTCCTACCTGTCCTTTCTCCTGCCTTGCTATTGGCCACTTCTTCATTAGACCATCAGGTGTTTTACACAGTTACAGTAACACAGCTTCACAGAGTTAAACAAATGCAACATAAACAAAAGCAACACACCTTGAAATAATACTCTACTACAGCAGAGACTATGTAAAGATCATCAAATAAAACAGTGTATTCAGAGAAATTTTATTTGTGAGTCATTGGTCAGAATTTGAAAGTAAGCAAGATAATTTTGCCTATAATTTATGGTTCTGCTTACATGATTATTCAATTTACCTCCATTCTTTTCAAAACTATGACAGAGTCTATTGGCACTGAGTGCATTTGTTGCTTCCATGATAACCTCATAATTGCTATGTAGACCTAATTAAAGTCTTCCACTGCACTGTGTGTGGCACTTTATAAATTATCTAATATACTATTTTATAAATGCAATTTTAGACAATATTCTCATACACTGTGAAACCATTTGTGCTTATTTTCAAGGAAATCTTCCTTTTTTTCTTGGGTTAAGTCATATATATATATATATGAGCAGATATTAATACTTTTATTTAATATAATTGTCATAGAAGCAAATATTCTTAATTTAATCATTCTGCTTTTTTTTTTTGCATAATTGCAGACTTAATTGAATTACATTCTGTATGAATGGCCTTGTTGACTGTTCCATTATCAAACATCAATACATGGGGTTTCCAATTGTTTTATGCACACATGCATACTCTCACAATATTAAGAGATTATTGTCAAATAATAAGGTATGCTTAGAAGCATTTTATATCTGATAATCATAGCTTTCAAAATAAATACTTTAGAGTTACAGAAAATAAGCTGAAGGTGCAGTTCAGTGGCACGGTGCTTGCTTAGTATATGCAGGTTCAATCTCTAGGCCTGGCAAGATTTGCAGAAAACAAACAAACAAACAAACAAATGAACAAGCTTGCTAAAAAGAAATTGATAGGTAAGATAAAGGTTGTCATTTGCGCTCTTTATCAGATAGACACATAGCACATAGCAACTGATAATTGACCACACGGCACCTTGAAGTTGTGTGGCCATGTGACTTGTTTTAGTAAATGGACTGTGTGTGAATGGAAACAGTGCTGATTGTTCAACTAAGGAAGCCTATAGGAGAATGACTGTGGCTAGATTTAGGTTATTGCCAAAACAACTGGTGGCATTCCAGATACTAAATCTAAAAATGGGCCCAGAATAAAGAACATCATTCTCCCATAGCACAATGTCTTGTCAAGAACAAGATTTATTTATTTTATCTCTGCATACAAAAATTTAGACAATGGATTTCTGTAATACACATTAATTTATGGCTATAGATGTTCCCCAACCAAAAGAAATGTGTTTTGCGTCTGTTTCCAAGATGGTTGCACAATTGAGATGTGATTGGGTCTGACATAAAAATAAACCACATATATTACTAGATTTGAATTTTTCTGTAATTTTTGGAAGATAGACACTAGGAAGGTATGCCTTGTTGGAGGAATTAGGTGACAGGAACAAGCCCTTTATTAGCTATTATTTCTATGGGTCCCACTTGCTTCTTCTGTTACAAGCTGTCATGTGTGAGCATTTTCCTCAACACATGATCACCTCATCACATATGGAACTAGAGGCAACTTCAGCAGTTGACCAAATTCTCTGAAACTCTAAGCATCATAAATCCTCAGTAACTGGAGCATGAAGATATAAACTACAGGCAATACTAACTGATCAAGTGAGATGCTGTGGATAGGATCCCAGGGCATAAACTATCCCAAAACATACCAGCCATCATGACACTGCTAATGATAAAAATAATTATGTGAAGGCAATAAAAATGTTTACAATAATATTGATGATAATGGAAAGTATGTTAATGTACTTCTTGCATGAAGTGTGCAATTGATTACCAATTTGTGGTATTTCTTAAATACTGGAAGTGGAAGTGTGTTTCATCATTATCTTATTTCTTTATGCAGTAACAAAAATCTCTACAGATGAAACAGATTCTACATTTACTTCATGTGAGCTGAAATCTACCATGATATCCTCAGTAATTGTTAATAGTTCCTATTTTTTAATTTGTGTGTTTCTAAGTATAATTTTAAAACCCGTATTTTTTTGAGATTTTAATATAGTTACAACTGTTCTTCCTTTTGTTTCTTCCTTCATCCTTCCATATAATCTTCCCTGCTCTACTTCAAATTTGTGGCCTTTTTTCACTAATGATTTTTGTATTCACATATAAAAAGATACCCCTAAATATAAACTTTCCAGTCTGCATAATGTTATTTGGACAGTGACATTTTCAATACAATATTGTGCATAATATTGGCTTGTAAAATCTGAGTGTGTCTCCTATAGCCACAATTCAAGACCTTATGTTCATCAATAATTGCAAAGTTTGGAACAGCATGATACGCTTTGTAGCATTTACCTACTTGTAAGATATATTTTCCTTTGCTTTGAACAATACTGCTCCATTCTCATTTAGTGACACCAATATAGCACACACATAGCATCTGCCACACAGCTAAATGGTCTGTCACTGCACATCCCATTTTGTTTCTGTTATCTTTCTAGCAAGATCTTAACAGCTACCTTTAAACAAGAAATAACCCCTGTGCTGGCAAAGTTTGTGCTATGCTCAGAGTTGACAAAGTGTTAGTGGAAAGATCTTGAAGTTAATTGGCAGCAAAACAAATGTGTCCAGGTTTCAGGAAGCTGTGTTATGTGAACTAGGATCAAGTATTGTCCTACAAAGGTTGAATAGATTTGTCATCTCTGGCTACACAAGACATCACAGAATAAAAAGATACATTTTCACAAACATCATTGAAGCATGAAGCCATGTCTCAACTCCTGAAACTGACAGTCACCAGTTTGTCAACCTTACTTGATGAAGAATCCTCTGTTTCTTTTGATTCCTTTTTTTTTTTTTACAGATTGTTTACATTCTTTTCCAGTGAATGAGAATGCAGTGCATCACAAAGCTGAAGATTTTTTATTTTGAACATATCCAATGAGAAAGACATTACTTTCTTAACATGAAATGAAATTATTTTATATCTCCCTGTTTTCTCTCCACTGATAACAAGTTACCATTTTTATTCAGAAATGTCTCTACTTTTAACTTCTGTCCACTAAATGAGTCTTCTTTTGGGGACAGCCACACAATCTTCTTCATAGGGAAGGCTTCAATATCTGTATACAATTCTATCATTCTTGAATATTTATCTTGTACATTTCATCTTCCCAACTTCTTAGACTATTCTATTTCAAAGAATTTTTAAAATATTAATGATTCTGTCTCATGGTAGTTAAACTTCAACATATAATAGAATTTGAGGTACAGAAGCTCCTGAGCCACACAACATTGAAAATCTATTTACATTTTATACTTCATATATATGGAAGATCAACACTGATTTGCCCTGTCAACTTCAAAGATCCCAGTTAAGAGGACAATCTCTCAGTTGAATGCAGAGGCATTTGCAATTGTAGTCAGTGGGAATGAGACATACAGGATCTTCATTTAGATCACAGGACCTTTAATAGATAATGGTTTACATCATTTAGGCTTGGAATTGTTTTATTTTTTAAATTATATGTCATAGTGAATAGAGAAAAAATATTATTATGTTAAAGGAAAGCACAGCAAATACAATGTGACAATTTATGAAATCAATCACGCTTCCTACTTTATAATTTAATTCTTCAAATTCAGATAGTCTTTTTCAAAGACAGGAAACAACCAAACTGAAGCAGTCTGTGCTTGAAGTGTAATGACTTAAATATTGCATATATTTGTGAGAATTATTTCAGACTGAAATCTTCTCATGATTTTACATTTCAATCTTAGGCAAATGAAATAGACATCAAATGTTGGTACTAACTGTGCAATATTAGATGTCTTCAAAACAAAACTTGTAGCTTTGATATAATAAACATAGTCAGATTATTAGCTTATTCTTGCTCTCTAAAGGCTGCCTCTGCAATGTCTAGATCCCATTACAATTATTTTCCTTTAAATTCTCTCATTCCTCTGTTTTATGTTTCTACATAGCCAAGTAATTTATGAGTGCTTTAAGTACAGTTAACGAAATACAGCTCATTTTGTTTACACTTTTTAAAACATTTGTGTTACAAAATTTGTATTTATAGAGTCTGTTTTCAAACAAGCTGAATTATTCCTTGTTTTAAGACATTTCTTTCCATATTTGACTACAAATGTCTAAATTATTTTTATAATTTTCTTCTTAAAATTTTCTCAGAGATAATACAAATACAAATAATGCTACCCAGAAAAGATAATAATCTGCTAAGATTGTAATATTTTCTAGTATGTTTAGCATGATTATATAAACTGTGAAATCCATTCAGTATTTGTTTAGAAAAGTGCATGTTAAATAATGTACAATTTATTCCAGAACTGTGAGAAATAAACAATGATATGACTCTAGTCAAGCATTTTAGTCATTTAAAGTAAATCACAGTCTGCATCATGTAACGTAATTTGTAATTAGCTACTATAATATTCCCAAGTCAATAACCAGAAATGTAAATCTCCATCATGATGTAATATTTCTGATGAGATATTGTTTTTATTGTGAAAAGTATTCATAACTGTTTCTCTTTGAAATGCATTTAAATTTCTTCAATAAGAACATCAAGAGCTAAAATGCCAACACGTGTTGAGCCAGATCTTTGTCTTCTTTATCTCCTGGTGTCTTTTTCTGTTAAAATGGATGCATATCCGTGGATGTTCTCAGATGAAATATAACATATTTACCACCAAGCAAATCTCCTAAGGGAAACTACATCTGTTCAACAATCTTTAAAACAATGCTTGAACTTCCTAACATTTTACAATTCAGAGCCAGCTTTGATAATAACATTCTGGGATGTGAAAATCCTTCCCGAGAGGCAAGAGAGCTGTGGAGGTATCTATTTAGTTGAAGTTACAAGAAATTTATTTCTTCTTGAAAAGAAAAATCCATTTGTAATGCATGTCTTTTAAAATGTTATTTATTCTCTTTCTTCCCAAACCCATCTGAAATTCTTTTAAAGAATTAAACACAGGTTTTGAGAAAATGAAATCTTGCTTGAATTAATTCTTGTTATGGTTACCAAATTATGCACAGTTTTAAAGAACTACATCCCCATGTGATGTAACAACCAAAACATATCTCACATCAGAGTCTAGACATGTCTAATAATACTTGGTGGAAAAGACTGATGTATAAGCTTGGCTTTGAATTGTACAGAAGTCATTACAATATGGACTAGGAGAAGAAGGGATGTCAGTCAATGTGGAACTCATGCTTCCCAGAAATTAATCCCATAACAAAATAGCCTGTAAGCATGCAGCTGCTCAAGTAATGTTTGCCATCATAATAACCCAAGTGGAGTTATTAGGAGTTTTGGAATCTGTCCATGTATTCTATAAACATTACTTTTTCTAGAAAATTTGCCCTTCTGGTTAAATGTTTTCTTCTATTTTCAGAGTTTCATAGGTATTTAGTATCTGGTAACTGTACCTCTGTTTTAGCTATACATCTTATTTTCTGAGATTTATAAGGAAACAAATGTTTCATAAAATGCTATATGCTTCAGGAGCAATTCAATACTCTCCATCAGCCCCTTTGTGGAATGCTTCTTTCTATGGGGAGAAAACAAGACGTAGACATTATAACATCTATGCATATTTTGTGAATTCTTTCCCAATTAGAAAACAAGATGTTGACATTACAACGTCTAAGCACATTTTGTGATTTCTTTCTCAATTCAGATTTTCTATTTATCTCATTATTTAATTTATCTAAACATAGAATTAATGATGTCTATGTCCAAACACCAGGAAAATTTACAAGCAGTGATTATTTAATCAGGGGTAGGTTCAAAACTAGGAGTAGGCAGAAATGGATTATAAAAAGTTCAGGACTGTGACATTTGAGAGCTGAAAGTCTATATGCGAAGCTAGGATTTTGCATTTTTCCATGTAAATGACAAAGGCAGGAGCCAGATAGTGCAGGATGGTGAATGAATCACTGTGTGTTGGTGAGGTGCAATGGCAAGAATCTTGTAGGGAAGGTGACATTTCTGTTGTATGCTGTGAACAAGTGGGCATTGAGCTGGCCCTGATCAAGACTTGACTCATGGCAATGTTAGAAGTTTGGATGTTGTTGTTGTTTTTGTTTTGTTTTGTTTTGTTTCCTTTAGAATTAATTCTTATGTGTTCACTGGGCAAAGTGTTGTCCTTTTTTTTGTGAGTCTGTGCTTCAGGAATAAGAACATTTTACAACAATGAGAATTTATCACTAGCTTTCCCCCCCATCTTTGCTTTCATGTTCGTATTTCCTCACTGTCCCTGTTTATTTTAGCAAAGCAAATCCCATCATCGTCAAAATTTTATCTACTTCACTTAGCCTAAGAGAAAAAATGATATTTTGTTGTACAAGTGTATGAAGATGTAATAGAGAAATGTAATATTGGTCTCCAGTAGTAGGATTGTATCTTCAGCCTTGGTTCTGTGCTAGCTAAGTAGCATTCCAGAGTTATTTCTATGTATCGGGCCCTACTGAATAATGGAGTGACAAAAGAAAACTGATAAAGCAAGGCTTGTGTAAAAACACAAATAATTTAGCTATGTTTATTATAACAATGTGCTTATATTAAGTTCTGTTTTACCTATGCTTGTGTGCATTAGTCATTTTATAGCCGTATGTGCTCATGGCTTTCCCAATTTTTGCTTGTATTCTTTTCATGGATGATCTTCTTTAAAAAGGTCTACATATTTCTATAGGATCCATGTTCTCAACATTCAAAAATGTTTGTTTAAATTTCATTGTATCTTAGAGTTTTCTTTAACATTATATAAAGAAATTGTCAGTTAGTACTCCATGCCATGCTGTACACAGCAACAATTAGTAACATAGCCATTAATACACTTAGTTATGCCACCTTTTTGCTTGCTTCATATCAACATCTTCATATATGTTTCTCTGGTGGAATGCCCTCTCAAGAAACTATTAGAACTGTTTACTTTGAAATACAAACATATGTTTCAATATATTTTAAGGAATCATGAACACTATAGTGTTACAGCCCCCAAAAATGTCATATAAAATATGTAGAAAATCACTATTTCCCATTGATGATTCAGCTTTCTTACATACTTATTTGGTGTACAATACCTATAAGATTTAGACCTATCTTCCACAAGCTGATGGTTTATCTGACTAATGATGACATGCTGGTAAAACATATTGTAATTCATGGGACCATGAAAGTGTAGTGGTACTTAATGAAACAAAGAAGCATATTATTC
Organism: Onychomys torridus; assembly: GCF_903995425.1. NCBI lineage: Eukaryota > Metazoa > Chordata > Mammalia > Rodentia > Cricetidae > Onychomys > Onychomys torridus. Next base: position 47,360,049 of record NC_050453.1, on the reverse strand, counting down.
CTCAAAGCATGACTGAAACTTTGTAGTGAGTTCTGGGATAACCTGTTAATTATTGATGGTGATAACTTATTTGTAAGAACAGAACTGTAATACTGAACATCCTTAATTTCAAAGGTCATATTGAAGCACCAAAGGATAATTGTATGCCCACAGTCACACAGAAGGTCTTGGTTAAACTTAGTTGGTCAGAAAACAAAACAAAATAATAAATGCGTATCTTATTAATACATGCATTTGGTAAAGGGATTAGAAGAGATGAGGGAATGCTGAAAAGTATGGAGTGTGATAGTCATCAGAATGCATTGTATCCATGAATGGAATTGTCAATGAAAAATCTAATTAATAAAAATTGTATAAATCAGAGTTTTCAAGGAGCTAGGAAAGCCTCTGTCAATCTCTCAGAAAGCTGATGCTTAGAATATTTTAGCAGGTGCCAGGACTCACTTGATTTGATAGTTTCAGACAGAGGAGATATTTGGAATGTTATTGATGAGTGTAGCTACACATTACTTTACAAATAATTAAATAGAAGGAAATGGAAGGGAAGAATTATTTGAAACATTAAGGTATAGAAAATGTAACAGATTACTGTCTTAAGGAAAAATAGTGAAGATTATATAGCTCAAAAATTATTACACATGTTTTCGTAATAATGTGGGGAAACAGTGAAGTGAATATTAATTAGCTAAGGGAAAGGTTACTCGTAGAATAAGGATGTGCAGTCTTCAGGGAACACAGACATGTGTATATGTGTATATGAATGTACATTCTCTTATCTGTCTATAACAAGAAAATAGTTTTCCTTATATTGCTGGGAATTTACTCCAAGGCATTACACACTATAGACAAGTTCTCTCTCATTGAGCCACAGTGTCAGCCCACAAAGCAATTCTTTATACATATAGAGGAAAGTTCAAATCAAAACAGAGAAAAACATTAGTTTAAAAATACTTTTCATGAAGAAGCAGTCATATTACCTAAGACAGGATAATATAAAAGCTTTGTTATAAAATTTGAGGACTCAGTAGGATTATCAAAACCATTGTGTTAGTATTATATATTTGTTTTTCCACTGAGGGATTAATTCTAGAATAATATTGTTCCTACATCAAATGAGATGAACAGTGTAGAGACACAGTCAACAATAAATGTTATGGGAAATAAGCTTCAATTATTTTGTGTTTCCACAACTTCCTGAAAAATAAATGAAAACTCATTTATCTTTAGCCATATCTTTATCTGTGTCCTTATAATTGTGCCTATGATAGAAAACATGTTTCCTACATGATGTATGTGGTATTATATAGATACCCAATCTGAAAAGAGTTAGGTTTTGTGTCTAAACTTACTGTTGAAGGCAAACAAGAAAAGGAAATAGAAATGTTTTGTTTACCAAAAGTTGCAAGTAACCTTGTAAACATAGTTCAACATGCTGTTTTTCCCTAAAGAAGTGACTGGGAAGCTCCTTTGAATTATTTATGCTAGCCATCTGTTCCTCACTTTTCATTTCTTCCAGAAGAGACAAATCTCATGGCCTTCAGACTCTAGCTACTACTGCTTGCAGATGAGCAGCTGGTTTCTTATCAAAAATCCATACTGAAGCTGTTTATCCTAAATTGGGGAATTCCATTACTATCTCCAGGGCTCTGCTAGAATTAATCTGTTTAAACAGTGTCTTTCTTAAAAACAGGTGCTTACGTGGCTTATCTGATTCTAGCATTTTATCAATTGTGCACGGAAAAAGAACCTTTCATTTATTCTGCAAAAACAAAATAATATGATTGTGGACATTAAGAATTTGTTTTGCTCTGGAAACAGTGTCTAGGTGTCAACATATGGCTCCCTAATGAGGCCATCTTAATCAATGAAAAATCTCCATCTAGCGTGTATCAATTGGAATTAAAATTTTTCATGTTTGTTTTCTCATCAATCAGTGTGTGGCAGATTATCACACTGTTGGTGGTTTGGAATAATAGAAATTTATCTTCCCACAGTTCTGTGAACAAAGATTCATAACCAAGATGCCAAAAAAAAGGAAGGAAGGAAGAAAGGAAGGAAGGAAGGAAGGAAGGAAGGAAGGAAGGAAGGAAGGAAGCAAGAAAGGGAGGGAGGAAGGAAGGACAGAAAAACACTCACTATTTACCATTCTGCATTCTCTGCAGAATGCTTATTTGCTCTTTTGCTTACACCTTGTCTCTTTGCTTCTCTTATTTCATTACTCAGTAGACGATTTCATGGGTGACATTAATCACCAATTGATGATTAAGATGAAAACTACCCTGTGATCAAAGAAAAATAAATGCATCACACAAAACAGGAAGCAAGGGATTGAGCTAAACTCACTTAAAGAAAAGTTGCTAAACCTTCTAAGCATTATATGAAGTACTAGAAAAAATACTGAATGAAAAGTAAGATGAAGCATGGTTCATATATTTAAATTATATGTGATTGAAAATTGATTTCCTCTAATACTGAATCAGAAGTAGGAACTTGTTCTTTTTATTATTATTATTATTATTATTATTATTATTATTATTATTATTATTATTATTATTATATTTGCGTTTTAGTTTTACACATCAGCCATGGGTTCTTTCCCCTGTCCTCCCCCCTCCCACTCCCACCCCTACCTTCCTCCCAGCCCCTCCCCTCCATTCCCATCACCTCCAGGGATAAGACTCCACTGGGGATTCATTTAAAACCTGGTGGATTTAGAACAGGCAGGGCCAGTCCCCTCTTTCCAGGCTGAGCAAAGTGTCCCTCTGTAAGCCCCAGGTTCCAAACAGCCAGCTCAGGCACTATGGACAGGTCCCAGTCCCACAGCCTGGATGCCTCCCAAACAGTTCAGGCTCCACAGCCTTTGGTTCATAAATTATATGCTTCCATTAGTTTGGCTATTTTTTTCCTGTGCTTTTTCCAATAGTGGTCTCAACAATTCACGCTCTTACAGTCCCTCCTCTTTCTCGATAATTGGACTCCTGGAGCTCCACCTGGGGCCTGGCTGAAGATCTCTGCATCCACTTCCATCAGCTATTGGATGAGAGTTCCAACATGACTGTTAGGGTGTTTGGCCATCTGATCACCAGCCTAGGTCAGATCAGGCTTTCTCTTGACCATTGTCAGCAGTCTATAGAGGATGTATCATTGTGGATTTCTGGGGACCTCTCCAGCACAGAAATTAGACATCAAAATGTCCAACAGTCCAATTAAGAAATGGGCTATAGAATTAAACAGAGAATTCTCAAGTGAGGAAGTTCAAATTGGCTGATAGACATTTAAGGAATTGCTCAACAACCCTAATTATCCAGGAAATGCAAATAAAAACGACTCTGAGATACCACCTTACACCTGTCAGAGTGGCTAAGATCAAAAACAGAGAAGGAACCTATTCTTGATAATGAAATTAAAAATAGTTATAGCAGGTCTTTGAGAAGTCGTTTATTGTGTTATGAGATAGAGCAGAGGCTGGAAGATTTATATTTAAAATTACCTGAAAGAGAATTGAAATTTCTAAATATGACATATAATCAGGACATCTATATAAATATTAATGTAACTGAGAACACACATGCGTCCTATGGTCATGTCAAGTTTTGTGGAAACAAAACTATCTCTACAACAATAAGAATTTTTCCAAATACAGTAATAATTTAAGTTTCAGGGCTTAATAAATGTCTCTTTTGGGAACATCTGTTGTCTAGTTTCCTACAAATTTCAAAACAGTAAGATTGATAAGTAACTGATTGGGTTTTTTAATAACTATTATTAACACATATTTTGAGAGATTAAGAAATTGGGTAAATCTGTACAATATTCCTTGATGTAGTTTCTATATGAATCACAATACTGAACAGAAAAAAATGATTTTCTAAATTTTCCATTTGTCTCTAATAAAATATTATTTTAATTTCTCAAAAACTACCATTCCCATTTTTACACAGCAAGTGCTTCCATTTCTCTCTCCCATGTTGATGGTTTTCTTCAAAATAACACTAACTCACCTCTTATCACACATAATCCAACTCAATAAGGGTTTCCATGAACAGTAAAGGACATTACACAATTAAAATAATTCAGACTAAAGCACATTAACATGACATATTTTAGCTAACCTGGATCCTTTTGTTTTCATTTTTATTAATGTTATAAACACAGAGAAAGAATTTTTTGATTGGCAGAAATTTTATCAATGAGCAAATCACAATTAGAAAAAAATAGTAAGCTGGACAGGACAAACTACAGAAGGAAAAGTTTTCCTTGAGCATTAATGGGATGAAGTTGATGGAGACATTCCATTTAGGACTCTGTCTGCATAATGTTTGGCTGTGAAGCTTCTCTGATGACTGGCAAACAAGGCACTGATCTATGAGAATAACTGAAAATCCTTAGGTGTCCTATTATGACTATGTGCTCTGTTTGCTTGTATGTTTGTTTGGACTACTAATCTTTGATTTCACCCTAGGCACACATGCTAAGTAGTTTCAGGTTCATGGTCACTCTAGCAGTGTTAGGTATGGGTTCCATCTCATGGATTGGGCCTTAAGTGAAACTGGTTAGTGATTTTGGTTACTCCAATATGCTTTGTGCCACCATTGCCCTGGAATATCTTGCAGGCTGTATGATGAGATAGTTTTTGTTTTATCTTATCATATATTATTTTATTATGCACAGAAGAATTAATTAATGAAAAGGAAGCCCATAGGGTTAAAATTAACAATTTAACTATCATTTATATCTGCTGGGAGAACTGAGTTAATTTTCTGTAATGGAGAAACACTCGGTATAGCAATCACTCCAAAGATGACCTCATGCTCGGGAGTAAATGACCAACAGCTAATGGACTGTGCAGGTGTTTGTTTGTTTGTTTTTCTTTTATTTATTTTTTTAAAAGATTTTATTTATTATGTATACAGTATTCTGCCTGCATGTGTCCCTGCAGGCCAGAAGAGGGCACCAGATCCCATTACAGATGGTTGTAAGCCACCATGTGGTTGCTGGGAATTGAACTCAGGACCTCTGGAAGAGCAGTCAGTACGCTTAACCTCTGAGCCATCTCTCCAGCCCTTTTAAAGATTTATTTATTTATTATGTATACAGAAGAGGGCATCAGATCTCATTATAGATGGTTGTGAGCTACCATGTGGGTGCTGGGAATTGAACACAGGACCTCTGGAAGAGCAATCGGTGTTCTTAACCTCTAAGCCATCCCCCTTTCCCCCCTTTTTGTTTTTGTTTTTTGGTTTTGTTTTGTTTTTTGCTTTTATTTGCTTATAGTTTAGTGGCTTTTTTTTAGAGGATATTGTTTGTTTCGTTGGTTTTGTTGTAATGGGGTTTTGTTTGTTTGTTTAATTTTGATAAAAAAAAAAACCTTATTGTGTGGGTCAGGAGAAAGAAAGGATCTGAAAGGGCTTGGGAAAGGGGAAATATGATAAAATAATTATATTAAAATAATTTTTAAATTATAAAAATAAAGAAAAAATACAGAAATAGCAGAGCAAACTATGCTTAAGGTAGACTCTAGCTGTTTGATTGTTCTAATACTTTCTCAAGTATTACAAAACCTGGGCCCTTAACAAGATGGCTTCTAGGATTGAAAACTCAATCTTTTTTTACTTTTACGAACTTTTAATATTTAAAAAAAAAAATTACTGATTTTTTTTCATCTTTCATTTTCTTAGGCTAGTGTTTATTGCGTCATATGCCACTAAGTTGAGAGTAATCCTTATGAAAAGTCTTTAAATTAAAGGACTTCTGATTGCTATCATACATCATAAACTTTCAAGAACAGGCTCTCAAGCTCATTGCCTGTGAAAAATACTTTTCTGCTACCCTGCAACAAAGGGAACACTTTAGTAGCCATAAGCTCACAAAACACAGAACAGAATCATCTACTTCTAAAGTGTAATTTTCTTACTGAACAGGTGTAAATGTTTCCACTTTTAGCAATAACACTTTAAATATTTCTTAGTGATTTGGTACAATATTCAACATTACATATTTTGAATAATGGTGAAAATAAAATATTCTATTCTGAAGGTTTCATTTTTAATGAAACACAATGTTTGACAATTTAAGAATTATTTTCTTTAAAAACAGCTATCAGGAGCTAGAGAGATGGCTCAGGTGTTAAGTTCACTTGCTGTTCTTGGAGAGGACTCAAGTTTGATTCTTAGTATCCATACAGGATGGTTCACAACCACCTTGAACTATAGAAGATCTGATGTTCCTGGTTTCCATGGGTACTGCATTCATATGCATATGCATATGCCCATACACAAACCCACACACATACACACAATTCAACCTAAAATAAATCTTAAAAAACAACCATAAGATATCATTTGAATACAAAGGGCAATTTTTTATGTAAAATGAAGAAAATAGGTCTTTATTAAATAAAATTATATTTATAAATACTTTATCTTAACTGTTGAAAAGCAGGTCAGATATTAAGAATATTCAAGCTCATATTTTTAAAATAAGTTTCCAAATCTATTTCCAATAACTAATGAATAAAGATCATAGAGTAAAAATTAAGACATTGGACAATAGAAATTTTGTGTTTGTTTATAAAGTTTTTACTTTTTGAGAATATAATATAATTACATAATTACTCCCTTTCCTCTTCATTGGATTATCTTACAGTCCACCCTACTATTTCAAAATCATGGTCTCTTTTCCTTTAAATATTAATATAAACACAAACCTATTTTTAAATATAAAAATATCACCTGCCTAGCCCATGAAATTTATATAATAATATTTATCAGGTAATTTAATAATATGGAATAACAGTTCATTTACTTAATATTAATTTATTATATACTCTTTTCAATTATGTTTCATAATTCTTAAACAACGATATTACATTACTACTATGAGAATTGGTTTTCAAAATTCAAAGTATCATTTTAAAAGATATCTTTTACATAAACATAATCTCCAGCAAGTATATTCACTCTCCATTAATGTCAATCATACTCCTAATGCCCCTTCTCAAGTTAAATCATATAAAATTCTTGAAAATATTTTAGAAGACTAAAGTCTGTGTTCCATTTCCAGTTGGTGTGATATGATTGGTAAAAGATTAATCCTCAATGTAATTCCTTCAATTATTGCTGGAATTTTCAGGTCTTGCTTCTCCTGGCCATGACTAGGAGCTTCTCTCCCACTCTCCTTTCTTTTCCTGTCTCCCCCGTTTGAATGTCCTGCCTAGCCTTACTAGGCCTCACCATTGGCCAAATAGCTGTATTTATCAACCAATGAGAGCAACACACATTCACAACATACAGAAGACATCCAACAGCAAGAACAAATAAAGCATGGAGTTACTGTTCATCACTGAACTTCAGTGGTTGATTTCAAAATTCTAAAGGGAAGGTGATCTATGCATGCTTGTTTTATATATATTCAGTTTAATATTATCACGTGAAAATTCTTCCATTATCATTTTTCATATACAAATCTGGTTTATAATGCTCATAATTATCTGTGTTTTCATTCAAATATTTGGTAGCTACTGTAACATTTTAAAATATTTCACTAAAAATATTGACAAACTCTGTAAATCTGCTAATGAAAATTTTTTGGAACGTACAATATTTTTATTATCATTAGGTGATGATTATATTATTTTATGGGACAGATAAATTAAATTATTGGTAGGATAATTTTTGACCCTGATAAGCTCAATAAATTATTTTATTTCAAGAAATAAATCCTGAATTTTCTTTTTAATAAAGCTTCTTATAATTTATGTTAATAATTTTAATGATAATATGAATCATGAAAAACAAAACTGTCATTTACTACAATTAGTAATGTGAAATCATTTTTAGAGAATTTTCCTAGCTGTTAAGATTTCATGCAGCAAAGTGGTGAAAGATGATAATATACTTTTCAACAACTGTGTCCTACAGAGATGTCCATTTGCACAAATATACATCCGTGAAATATCTTCACAAGAGATAAGGTGATTAGATGAGACTAAAATAAAAATATTTAAAAATACTAAGACAAGCTAAGAAAATTATTAACCTTTATGTTTGAAAGTACACAAGAAGTTTTACATAATACAGATAGCATTAAATACTTATATGTAATTATATATCAACAATTACAGAAAAAGAAGCATGCAGTTGAAAGACACTGGGGTAGGTGCAGGGGAGGATTTTGAATGGGGAAAGGGGAGAATGATGTAATTATAATTTCTATTCAAAAATGAAATAAATACTTTTTAAAAAGAGTGAGTAGTGAATACATAGGAAATTATATGAGGCCAATAGAGAAAATGTAAATATTTCAATAAAATATTAAATCTCTAAAGAAATGAATATTTCTGAATTTTCAAAGTAAAAGTAATAACAATTCTTAATGGGCACTGCTGGCACACACATTTATCCAAGTGCTTGGGAGGCAGAGGCAGGAGGATCTCTGAGTTCAAAACTAACCTGATCTACAAAGTGAGTTCCAAGACACACAGAGCTACACAGAGGAACCCCATTTTGAAAGGGAAAAAAAGCAATTTTTAAACATTAAAATAATGAAATCAAGAGAAAGCTATGCTCTAGTGGACAACCATTTAACCAGGAGTATATGGTCATTAAAATATATGGTATAATTCCAAACCAATTTTTGCTGTCAAATTTATACTGATGCCATATCTAGGACAAGACAGTAGAAACAAAAAAGAACAAAACATTATGAGCCAAATATCAAAATATGCACACAAGGAATATTTTATTTATGTAGCTATCCTCAGCCAATACTCACAACCTGAATTCAAGAACAAGATGGAAAGGGCCTTTACTAAGATCAACTGAAATTCATATAAAGATACTACAACATATGTAAATAAGCAAAAACATCACAATAACAACTCAGCACATTAAAATAATAATTTAATAGGCACCACAAAATTTTTGACAAAATTTAACATCTTTTTATTATAAAACTTGCTCAAGAAAGAGAATATAAATCACAATGCAACTGCATAAGCCCTCAAAATTAAAACCCCAGAGCAGATGTTCTACTGAATGGTGAAAACTTGGAAGTCTTCTTCATGTCTGGAGGAAGGCCAGCCAGGGAAGTCTTGATTCTTCTCTTCAGCATGGGACTGGAAATCTCAGCCAAAGAAAACTAAATAGAGGAGACAAATAAATCATCCCAAATTGGAACGGAAAATGAAGTTAAGTTAACCTTGATTGACGATAACAAGATCATATGCACTGAAAATCCTAAAGGCTTCACTAAAAGCCTTTCAGAAATCAATGTGTTCAATACAATTTTAAGGTTAAATATCAACATATGAAATTCAGAAATACTTCTCAACATTGACAAAAAAATTCTCAGCAAAAGAAATCCATAAGATACTTTTAAGAATCCTGTTAAAAATAACAGAAATCTTTTTCGTGTAAGGAACATCATTGTTATGGTGTTAATTATTAACAAGAATCAGTTGTACAAGAGTGTTGGTTTCTCATTGTTGTGTCCATATCAGTAAACATTGTAGGTTGACCACGCCTGCCTCCCTCCATCCTCCTTTTCTTTCACTTCTCTCTTCTCACACCCAGTTCTTCCTGGTTCCTAACTGTTCCTTCCCCTCCTACAGGTCATATTATTTATACTTAAAAGTTTCCACATGTGAGAGAAATGTAGTCTCATGTGTCTGACTTAATCCTGTCTTCTAGTTTCTTGAATTTTCCTAAAAATGACAGAACTCTTCAGTTTTATGGTTGAATAAGGCTCCATTTTACATACATACTGTATATTTTTCTTTTTCTACATTAGTTATTGTAAATGGTTCTGCAATCAACATGGCTATACAAGTATCTCTTTCATATACAGACTATATCAGCTATATTGCCTAGAATAATATGCTAGAATTTGTTTTTTCTTATTTTTGATATTATTTTATGTGTACCGATGTTTTGCCGACATGTATGATATACATCATATGCACACCAGAAGAGGACTTCAGATACTCTGCACATAATTAGGGTTGTAAACTGCCATGTGGGTTCAGATAATCAAATTTAGTTGCTCTGAATATGCAGTCAGTGAACTTATCCTCTGAGTCATCTCTCCAGCCTCTTATGATGTTCTCTACAACGGCTTTACTAAATGGCATTTCCCATGCATGGTGTTTCAGGGTGATATTTTTTTTTTTACACCACTACCAGTTTTTAGTGCATTGATGGCTTTGGGGCCTTGTTTGCTTCTCTTCCTGTGATGGTTATTAACACAGCTCTTTTTTCCCCTCCTTTTAATTTATTATATTTCTGTTTTAATTTTACACATCAGCCATGGGTTTCCCTGTCCTCGCCCCTCCAGCACCCACCCCACTTTCCTCCCAGCCCCTCCTCTCCATTCCCATCAACTCCAGGGCCAGGACTCCCCTGGGAACTCAATTCAACCTGGTGGATTCAGTACAGGCAGGTTCAGTCCCCTCCTTCCAGGCTGAGCCAAGTGTCCCTGTGTAAGCCCAAGGTTCCAAACAGCCAGCTCATGCACTAAGGACAGGTCCCATTCCCACTGCCTGGGTGCCTCCCAAACAGTTCAAGCTATTCAGTTTTCTCACTTATCCAGAGGGCCTGATCCAGGTGGGGCTCCACAGCTTTTGGTTCATAATTCATGTGTTTCCATTAGTTTGGGTTCGAGGGAAAGAGAGTTCAGGGGAGCAGGAGATCCCAGCTGGATCAAGAACAGAAAGGGAGAACAAGGAATAATAGACCATGATGAATGAAGACCACATGAGAACAGGAAGAAGCAAAGTGCTAGAGAGGTCCCCAGAAACCCAAAATGATACATCTACTGTAGACTACTGGAAATGTTTGAGAGAAAGCATGATCTGACCTAGTCTGGTGATCAGATGGCCAAACACCCTAACTGTTGTGCTGGAACTCTCATCCAATAACTGATGAAAGTGGATGCAGAGATCCTAGGCCAGCCCCAGGTGGAGCTCCAGGAGTCTGTAAAAGTGTGAATTGTTGAGACCAAGATTAGAAAAACACATCTCTTTTTAAATACTTAATTACTCTCTGTTTCACTTGCAATTATCACAGGAGGGAAAAGAAGCCCAGAGTAGTTTTAGTTTGAATGTCTATGTTGGAAAAATATTTCAACATTTTCTTCACTTTTTTAAAAATAATTTCCCAGTAGGGTCATTGCTTATCATAATCATTACACAAGAGTGCTCAGCACCCTCTCACTAGCACTAAAGAATTTGTGGCTCAAACAAGAGCCCTTCACTCAAGTAAGCGAACACATAAGAGAAGCTAACCTCAAGTCACATATTATTTTTTGATAAACTTTTGTATTTATTTTTTTGAGCAGCAATAATAAAACACTAAGTGGCTGTGCTTAATAACATAAACGAGCAGAGTAAAAGATCTGGAGAGGTGGACACTTTGAATAGAAGACAGGAAAAAAATGAGAAGTTAGAACATTTCACAAAAGTTTGGAACTCGGACATTCAAATTCTGTCTGAGTAGAAATCTACAAGGATTATAGAATTAAAGTTGTTCAGATCTAAGGGAAATTTACTAAAGTTGGCAAAGATATATGTTTAAAGGCTTAAGAAATTGAATGTATGCCAAAGTGGATTAAAAAAAAAATCTACAGGAGGATGGATCCAGTTCCTGGATCTGGAAGTTAAATGTTGGAAGGAAAGCCAAATGATTAACACGTATCATGGAGAACAGAAAGAAGTGACAATTTCCTTCTGATGGGAAAGACATATCACCCAATTTCAGTAACAAGTGAAGACTTTTTTTCAAAAATTCAAGAGATTTTAAGACATTTTCTGAAAGAGAAAAAGACTATATAGAAAATAAGAACATACTTTTTACTCTTGAGTTTTCTAACCTATAACAAGCCGAGCCAGCATTTTCAATAGAATCTAAAATATTGTTTGTTATTTGAAGAAAAAATATTTAATTATATTATAGTTATAACTGAATCATAGTTATAGGTCTTCACAGGAATTAACATTTTTATACTACTTGAAATTAAAAAGCCATTATTAATACACTGTACATTTTGTATAATATAATATACATAGTATAAAATAATAACTAGAGATTATTTTGAGAAAATCCATATAAACAGAAATACTCAAAGAGCTTCAAATAAACCAATAGGATTCTTGAAAATTTTATGTACAAAGAGGCAGAAAAAATAAAATGACAAAGTAAAAATAAACAGTGAAATGAAAGCAAAGATGATAGATGGAATCAAGTCATCTTTTATGTAAATAAGTTTACTTTATTTACATAGTAAAATTGTAAACAACCTAAAATATCTCCCTTGAGATACTTGTAACCAAATGTGGTATATCAATGCCATGAAATTATATTCATTAATTACTCTAAATATCTTTACCATGGGTCCACAGGAGCTCTAATGAAGCTGTAGGGCATTATGTTGAGGGAAAAGGAGCCAGTCTTTAAGACCATAGATTTTGTCCTCATTATGTGACACATTCAAAATAATACAGATAAGAAGAATAACGTTTTTCAAAGATTTCAGAAGCAAGGATTTGTGCTTATATAACTGTATGTCTGATGTGATGAAAAGTCCTCTAACTTGACTATGATGACAATATGTTTATATACTCATAATAACATCCTAGACCTAGATATGTGTGTAGTAGGTGTATATGTATACCTAGATATGTATGTATACCCCCGTCAGTTTCATCACTTGTATATTATACTGTATTGAATTGAAGGATGAACATTAGCATAGCTTCCTTGAATTGTACATGCACAGGATATTCAGCTATTTCTCATTTATTCATTTAATTAATTTTCTTATTTTTATTACTCATTTGAGAATAGTGTACAATGTATGCTTATCATATGACCTTCCTACCCAACTTTGGGTCCTCTTTATTTTAAATAAGAAGAATACAGTGTATGCTGCCCATATATTCCTGGATAAATGGCTGTCCACCAGAGCATAGCTTTCTCTTGATTTCATTATTTTAAAATACAATGTGAAACAAAGCAGCTTAGCATTGGATAACTGAGTAAAATAAAATGTGCCTAGAAATTGTTATAAACTGAATGCATTTTTAAAATAGCTGGAGTTATAGTTCTTGCTATTTTGCAAAGCTAAATATAATGGATTTCACCATTTCATATATTATGTAAAACTAACTTATTATTTTTGTGAGATTATATAATGTTTAGAAATGTATTGCTTTTCATGTATGAATGGATCTACGGAACATTTCTGGACCATAGGGATTAGGACTTCAGCAGTTTTCTCCTATTATGAGAACATCTTGTTCCAATTTCAATAAATAGTAAAACTTATACCCTAACAAAAGTTAAATGGCTATAGCTGACATCGAATGTCCTGTTTAATCCAAAGTGAGGAGACTATCTGTACATATGTACATTGAAAGACAAAATGAGATGAAGGAGTGACTCCTTTCAAGGGATATTATAGATGAAGAACATGCATTTAGAATTCAGACTGCATACTTTCTCAGGCTAGCTCATTCAGTTTGAAAGGAGGACTGCTGCCATTTTCCCTTTCAAAAGCTGAGCAATTGTTTTCGGTAGCTAGACAATTGGATATAGGTTATTGCTGGAGAAAAATAGGGCATCATTTTCCTTATATCACTTCTTGGGTGAAGGCAAGGTAAAGAAAGGGAGCCACATTATTTATTGGAGATACACTCTGGACCAGTGTGATCATAATGAATGGAACTAGTAGAAACAGCACACATGGCAGGACTCAGCTTCACAAACAAGACTCTATCTCACTGATAGGCTAAATAACCTTCCTAGAGGACATATGACTTCTTGGTGACACAGCAGAAACTGATGTTTAAGTGGTCTGGCTCTAGAGTGTATTCACTGAGAAACAATCCTGTGATGAGGAAGGGGATAAATTTATCAAGGTCACAGGCTGATATTGAAGTATCCTGACTCAAAAATATTGAATATATTTTCTTGAAGAAGTATTTTTTAAATGGAAATCAAATTTTATCTGCTTTCATTGAGCATTTCCTTAGGGGGATGTTTAATTAGATTAATGGAAATTGAGGATTCTTTTTAATAATTTGACATAGGGATGTAATACGTTAATAATTACTGCTTTTGTCACAGATAGAGACTAGGTTGACAAAAAAAGAGACGAGTTGCTACAGATATTGAAAGAGACCTGGGGATATCGCATTTAAGATTACAAACAGTCTCTGGGGCTTCCCAATATAATTATGTTTTCTTCATTATTTTGCAAGGGTGTTAATTGCCTGCTAGCAGTTAACCTCCCATGCGACTGTCAAGAAATGTAATCAATAGTAAGAGCAGAGGGACCAAGCTGTCATGGTTTCTGTGACCAATATCCTTTTCTCACCCCTGGCAAGGTGTTTCTGTTTTAATAAAATGAACAGGTGCATATGTAGGAGGTTTCTCCAGAAAGCTACCAGCTAAATCAGTACATCTGATGGGTCTCAAATTAAAATGTAGCCAATCAGAACCTTGGAATATAATTGCCTCATTTTCCAACTTAAATACATTATAGGCCTCCTGCTAGTACTGCACCTGGCAAATCTACTTATTAAAGTTGTGGAGGGAAGAGTTTGCTGAGACATTTTGAATATTGTGCTGACATTGTAATAAAAGAAAGGAGGGAGGAGGCATGATCTAATTCCACTGACGTCTGCTCAGATTAATATAGACCATTACTCCTGCAGAGCAGATAATCGAATCTCATTCATGGAAATATTTCAGATAATTTTTCACAAAGTAAAACCCATTGCATTTAAATATATCACCTCACTGATATTTCTTTGGTTTTTCTTAATGTTTCTATTTTTAGTTCCAGATTTCATAAGACTCACCCAGTGTGTTTAATATTCCTTGTTTACTATGTATGTGCTTTTCTATCTCTTTGGTCTCTACTGATACATTTGTGAATAATTTTGCAAATAATGGGTAGAATCCAATGAAAAGTAAAACTCAACTTCTACCACTGTGCTGACAAACAATAATATTTCATCTGAGACGTGATTTATTTTCATAGACAAAGAATATACAGAACCAAGATTAAGATCTTTGTCATTTTTATTCTAACCAAAAATTGTTACTTTTGTTACCATTTTATACATATTATAAATAATAATAATATATTAGCATTTGTACACTGGTATAAAGTTCATGCATATAAAATCAGTTATACTGGGTAGCAATATTTTAGACTATAAATTGTTATTGTTATGCTGATGGTACCAACAATAACATACATTGACATTAATTTTTTAAAAAGTAAATATTGAATGAGGGGAAAGTTACAAATCTAAATATGGTCAACATCCTGAGACATACTCTGTTCCAAAGTATAATATCCACATTCATTTGATAACACAGTGATCAATGCAGAGTGCAATTTTTTGTACAAAAACAATTTTGAATGTATGATACAGTGGTTATAAGTACAGCTTTTAGAAAGGTAAATGAATATCAATATTATATAACATTCAAAATTGTCTAAAATTACTTCATGAATTTTATCTGGAAAGATATGTTTTCAAATAAACTGAGTAAAATCAGGCATATTTGTTAAATTGATTGCAAATTGTTCTTTAGTTTTCACAGTATTTGTAGTCAATGTATTTTAAATATGGATTTGTAGCATTTTGTTACTATGACATTATTCTTTCTGTTTTATGGTTACATTGTTTTACCATTTCATTACAGTTGTCCATTAAAGAGAACTTTATTTTTATTGGTAAAAATAAAAGTTAGACATTGCATCCCTCAAAACAACCAAATCGCGTTTATTGAATTGTCCATGTGGTTAGTGTCATACATAACCTTGCCTTCTTAGTTGTAGAGAAATCGTATGCTTTCATGACAGATGATACTAGTTTGATCCTATTCAGCAGTCAATGCTGCAGTGAGAATAACTGTCAACTCCTATTACCTTTTCCTAATGCTGTCCTCTGCAATTATTTGCAGGTAGATACAATTGTCACATGTAATTTCAACATTACTAGAAGTTTAAAATGAAAACTGTTTCTGTTTTGTGCTGTTGACTAATGGTTGGATTTAGTAATGTGTTTAAATCATATAAAAACTCTCTTTAGGATACTAAAGGGCCAAACTCCAGGGATTTCGAGTCTCCCATTTTAGAGCCTATATATGAGAAAGTTTAAGAATAAGAAAGCTACAGGACATTTGTCCTAAAACAAAACAACAAAAAGAAATACACACACACACACACACACACACACACACACACACACACACACACACAGAGAGAGAGAGAGAGAGAGAGAGAGAGAGAGAGAGAGAGAGAGAGAAATGTTGAGGTAAACTTGCTTTCACAAACTGTGCTAGTTATGATGTCGACAATGTCCCTCATACTTCACTGATGTTGAAAATGGGACAAACCTAATTCACTATTATAGATTCCTGATTGTTCATAACAGATGCTATAGCTAAAGTACACATACAGATTCCCTATAGCTATCAGAGAACTTGTCCTTGGTCACTTGGGAATCTCCCTCAGGGTAGAACTGTTATGATACATGTGTGAGAAAAAGAGAGGAGAGTGATCATCTATGGCCAGTAGTCTGATGGCAAAGCTGAAATGTTC
The DNA here is from genome assembly GCF_903995425.1 of Onychomys torridus. Lineage (NCBI taxonomy): Eukaryota > Metazoa > Chordata > Mammalia > Rodentia > Cricetidae > Onychomys > Onychomys torridus. The sequence goes on along the minus strand of NC_050453.1, from coordinate 47,343,435 downwards.
ACTGCTCTTTACTTCTGTTCCTTTATTTTTCCCACCCTTGATGCCATTTGCTCACACAATAGCTGGTACTGTTCTACTTAAGGGAATTATTTATAGTCCAAAGAAAAACAACATGAGGATCTGCTCTTCACTACTACTGAAAACAAGACCTGAGTGAGGGTCCACATGCATAGTCCAATAGTCTTTGGGATCAGATCTGCAACTGTCAGAAATCACCATTGATCTATAGACCTGAAAAATGAGTAAAACATACATTATTGTATGAGCCATTTATGATTTTTGGGATAGATTGTAAATGTAGTGAAATGAAGATGTTCTGGAAACTTATAAGACATGTAATAGGTTTGGATCAATGATGATCAAGACTCAGACAGAACAGACAGACACACGGATGGATATAGATGGTGCATAAATAGATTAGCAGAGAGATTTTATTGTAAGTTTCTTTTTGTCCCATGAGAAAGAATAGTAGTCTTTGAATATTTTTTCTTAGTTTTCCAATACTAAGTTGTCAGGCCCGAGATAAAATGCATTCAGGTAATACTAATACGACTGAACATGACCAATTTATATATTAAGGCATATATATATATACTAAATAAAATGTGATTGTTTCCAGAAGGAAAAAAGTAGGTCGTACTTGAGAGAGGCTGGAGGGAAGAAAGGGAAGAAGAAAACTAATATAATTTTAATTAAAAAAATTAAAAATTATAAATATTAATACTCAAAACTTTCAACTCTTCTTGTAGAAGCAGTAAGTTCACTGGGTCTGTGCAGTCAAGGTACATTTCTAGCCCAGAACTAGTATTTCCTAGGAATTCAGTATTAAAAAAGCCAAATTCTTTATGGCTAAAAGTCCAGTCTTTTAGAATGAGACACAAAATATATTGTGAAGTAAAATTCCCATGGAACATAAAAATGAATGTATTTTCATTTTAGTTCTCTGTGTTTTGCCCCTAACATCTGAAAGATGGCTAGACTTTTTAAAATTCTATATATTGGGTAAATTATTATCATGAATCTTGCACAATAGTGAAGCATCATTTTATTGAACATTTATTTTTGAGTTTGAGATATTGGTACTATTGTAGATCAATCCCTCTGATAACAATTTTCCTAGCTTTGCAATTTGCCATTTCAATTTAATATTGCCAGTAGTGTTAGACCTGCTATTACATTTATGGCTTAGATTACTATTGAAAATATTGTTGGGGGAAGGAAGTAATATTGCTGTGATTTTATCATTAGACCACTTTTCTTATACACAATGCCAGGACTCCACAAAAGCATCAGGTTCGCAGGCTATATGGTATCATTTATATCTTTATGACCAGCTCTCAGGGTGCTCCACTAAGAATAGTAATGGTGATTCTGAGAGCTGTGGTCAGAGTAGTTCACTGCTGCAGCAAGTAGCAAAAATATGATACTGCACTTTGAATATCTAGAGGGTTACTTCAGGGGAAACAAAACAACAAATAATTGTTTGAGTTTTGTTACATGGTCCCATGAAATTCCAGGACTATTTTGATGCAAAAGGGTAATCTATTAAAAGAAGGCAAGAGCAGCTAAATACAAGCTTATATAGAGTTCTCACTTTTGCTATTATGTTTAAATGACTTGAGAAGTGAAACAATAAAGTTAAATAACTAGAGAATTAATATCTCAGATTTTGTTTAAATAACTAATGTACTATGAAATTGGGTCAGTTTGTTATATACATTTTTTTTCATAAAATGCATTTCATATTTTAGATGTATTTTCTAAAATGTATATGATATTTATACTTATATACATTTTAAATTCATTTACTGAAAAGTATTAATACTTTTGTTCTAAAGCAATATATATATATATATATATATATATATATATATATGGTATGTGTATGTATGAATGCATATACATAAGACACAGATATAAAATTTATAAAAGATACAATAAACCAATTAAAAATAATTGTCATCCAGGAGAAAGTAACCCACCTTTCCCATTGATTGGCTGTGATATGCCATGTAAACAATACCTTGCTACTTCAACCTTCCCATTTTACCTATCCTCACAAAGTATTCTAAATTTTAAAGAATGGCAATTAGGACATACTTCTCTTTCAACTCTTGATCGATGCTAACTTCCAAAGATGATAGAGAAAGCCTATGTGCTACTAATCCATGAAAGTAAAACATAAGAGCTTGTGAACACTGCTCTTCACAAGGCTTTGAGTCATAGAGTTATCATTCCAACATTATCCAAATAAAAAAAACTACTATGACTTTTATTTTGAATTAATATAGGACATTTGTCTCTAAGCTTGATGCCAATCTCTGCCAACTTTCTTGCATGCATCTTGCTGTTACTTTTATATTTTTCAGTGAAAGTGGCTTGGTTGGGTCTAAAGTGGCTGTAGGACTGGCGGATGAGAGAGATTTGTCCTGACTGTGGGCCAGGCAGGACTTGAGAAAACTCCAACTACAGTGCCAAGATTTAAATCCTCCAAGTTGCCATACTATTGGATTGGCTACACCATGTATTAAGTGTCTTGTCTTTTTTCTTTCAAATCCAGGTTTTTGCATATGGTAGGCAAATGTTCTATGACTGAATTCCATCACCAAGCCCAGGATTTTAGGTTTTTGAGGAACCTCGATGCTGTTTTATCACATAGAATTACTACTTCATACTCTCAGCAGTATGTACAGGTTTATCCTCTGTCAATGTCTTTGCTAACACTTTGTACCTTTTGTCTATAAGATAATATCTAATTGTGTCATACCTTTTTTTTGTTTTGGAGACAGGGTCTCAGTATATAGCTATGGCTGTCCTAGAACTCACTATGTAGACCTGAATGAATTACTGCTTCTGACTCCTAATTGCTGGAATTAAAGGCATGTGCCACTGTGAGGGGTTAATGGATATATGTTTATTACACTAATAATTTGTGTTGTTAAGAATGATTTTTTTCATATGTAGTTTATCATTTGATTTCATTTCAGATATATGTTTAAAAATATTGCTCATTTTTAGGTGGGTTATTTAATGCTAAGCCATGGGATATTTTAGTTCTTTATATATGCTAAGAATAAACTTACCACAGAAAGTTACCGAATGTATTCACCAATCAAGTAAGTAATCTCTTTACTTTGTTTATTCTCACCCCCTCCTTTGGCTAGGCTATGTAGAAGCTTTTTAAAATTATATGTGATCTCATTTATTTAGGTTTGGGTATAATTCTATTTGTTAGATTTTTTTTTTTTTTCTAGGAAAAAAAAAGAAATCATCGCTCAGGCTTACCATTGTCCAGCTCTTACTCTTAAATTAACTCATTTTTATTAGTCTATACTTTGCCACATAGCTTGTGGCTTACCATTGTTTTTACATGTTGCTTCTCCTGGCAGCGGCTGGCAGTGTCTCCTCCCAGCCTTCCTGTTTCCAGTCTTCTCCTCTTTCTTGTCCCACCTACCCTATCCTTCCTGCCTGGCTACTGGCCAATCAGCACTTTATTTATACAGAGTGATATCCACAGCACTCATTCCAGTGTCTGGCCGAGTTTTCTCTAAGCTTTGCTCTGTTTCATATTTTAGATTATATACTTAAGTCTTTAATGCATTTTGAGTTGAATTTATCTCTGGTCAGAGATAAGGTTCTCCTTTCATTCAGCTAAGTGTGGGAAGCCAATTTTCCCAGGACTGTTGTGTTGTACTTTTCCCATTGTATATTCTTAGCACTGGAATAATAGTAAGTGGGCCATAAGTAGGGGGTTTACTTCTCAGGTTCCTGTTCTGCTTTGTCAGTTCCTGTCTTTAAATGACTCCATGTTGTATTGAGTGTAGAAGTAAGGTAATGTGATTGACCAGCTTTACATTTACAAGTTTGAGGTAGAAAATGTCCTGAAAAGAGAGGAGCCAGAAACATGATGGAAAGTTGAGGAAAAGAAAGAAAACTGGAGAGGTATCTATTTACATGCATCTATTTGCAAGGCTCTTCTGAGTGTGCTGGCACAAGAGACTATATGCTTGCAGAAAGGGGAGTTCAGTCAGCCTGTGGAGAGGTGTTTGGAATTCATTGCATGCTGTTGCTTCTTTGAAAGTTGCTTTTCTGTGTAATCTCGGAAGGATGGTTTCTTATTGTCACATGTTCAGTGACACAATAATTCTGAGCATGGCAGCTTCCCATACAGGCCAAGTTTTCAGATTCAATGGGAGATTTTGCTTTTGCTTTTGTTTCTTCCAAAGCTTGTATCCTGGAGCTATCTAAAGAAGAGTTGCAGACAGAATGTATAGCTTAAGTCAGGTGATGATGGCGACAAGTTAGTTTCTAAGAGACAACTTTAAAAAACTGCCAACAGTGTATGGAAAAATGCATGACATGGTCTCTTTGTTGTTTTATTTTAGAACAAATAGACTAAATACAACAGGAAACATTCCAAGTTCCTAACAAAATTTAAATAATGAGAAGAATGCCCTGGAGGGACACACCATAAGCATAATAAGGTTGTCTGAATGCAAAGATAGGAAGCTTTGAGCAATTGAAGAAATAAGAGGAATCACCTGTAATCATAGGAAAACTGAAAGCTGATCAAATTTCCTAATAATAGAAAATGTACATACATGAAGGCTTGATGGAGAAACTAATTCATAAGTAGAAATTGGATATTTATTTATCACTGCAAGCAGCCAGTCTGCCCAGTTAGAGATTTCATCACCTTGTTTTTCTCCTGTGGTAGGAATTTGTCTTTATGCCAATCTTCCAGGAGAAGGTATGAAACAGCTAAAGTCCCAGCACTTGGCAACTCCAGTTTCCTGTTCTTTGTTCTCTCTAGTTGTGTGTAAGGATTTGAACCTGGCTGATGCAGAAACTTGATACTTGGAAAGATTTCCGAATGTGGCCTTTTTGTACTTGGTTCTAGTATATATAGTCAATAGTCACATCACTGTGCTGCATGCTGATTAAGGCTTTATCAGTATGAAATATGTACTTATCGGTTCATCACCTTAAATGGATTTTCTCTATCATACCTTTAACTAGATATTTATTTATTCGTGTTGGTTTTGGGTGGAACCTGTAGTCCCTTTTCACATAGTACTACAGTTTGGAACTGTTGTTATACTCTGCTCATTGGTTTTATTTCTCCTTCTAAGTCACTGGCAATATGTCTTATATCCCAAAGTTCAAACTCTCTGAAAAACTAATCTGGCATATTTTTATTCTTGCTTCTCATTGTTTACTTATTTCTTCATTGTGTCAGTTGGTTGAGTCATATGCCATATGTAATTCATAGAATAACAATAATGTCCTCTATTAGCAGTTTGGTAAGAGAAACGAAGAACAATAAGACACTTTCTTGACCCTTGGTGTAATACAGAATTCTCTCTGTCTCTGTGTCTCTCTGCCTCTCTCTCTCTCTCTCTCTCTCTCTCTCTCTCTCTCTCTCTCTCTCTCTCTCCCTCTCTCCCTCCCCCCTATATCCTTGGGAGGATTGTTTTCCTCTTAGAGTTGACAATGTACAATGAACCTATGATTGAAATTAATCTTAATCTTACATTACTTCTGAACAAAATCAGCCTGTCCTACAGCATGGTTATTATGAGATTCTAAGAGATAAAATTGTAGTAAATCTGAACAATAGCACTCTATGAATATAAAAATTCAATGTAATATCTTTGTCAACTCCAGGAGTATTTCTGCTTGTTAAGCAGGAACTTTTTTTTTTTTTCAGACAGTGTTTGTTTGTTCTAGGCTTTAGTTATTATCAATAGTGTCAGTTTACATAGTTGTAGAAACTTGATAAAATGCATTTCTTCATCAGAAAAGTGAAGATTATTACAGCACTCATCTCCTAATTTCTACAGGGATTAGCGAGATAACTCACATACATTTCTCAGAGCAGCTTCAGAATAGTTACAATAAAGAAATTATCAAAAATTACAGATAGTATTGGTCACTAATTACATAAGGGGATTTTGTTTTCATAGTCATCTATTTTAACAAACATGAATACCCTTTGTTAGTCCAGGCTATGATCATCATTACTGTTAAGTAGCGCAGTGATTGGCACATGGCACATGGTTAATAAACATTTGTTAAGCTGTTTGACTGTAGAATATGATTACCCCTGAGGCCTCAATAAATTGCAGGACTCCAGGTTCTTATTAGAATAGAATCTCAACTGTAGCACACAAGTAATGTATTTAAAGACACTGAGTTGGGAAGCTCAGGTTACCAAGAGGACTCCAAATGCTAGCTCAGGGTCTAAACAAGGCACAGTTCAGAACTCTCACAAGAGAGGAAATCACTGGAGGACAACTAGGAGTACTTGAGTCTGCAACCAGAACATCTGTCACCAAAATACAGATCACTGAAGTAAGTCATCCTTATGAAAAATGTCACCAGATAATTCACTTCTAGAACTCCTGAGATTTGTCCTTTTTTCTAATTAGGGAGAGATAAAGAAGCAGTATTTGCTCCTTAGATTTTTTTTTTTTTTTACATAAGATTTGTCCATTTTTCTACTTAGGGAGAGATAAAGAAACAATATTTCCTCCTTAGATTTTTTTTACATTTTTATATAAATTGAAAATAGACTGCTTTTCATATGTTACATTCTGGTTATTTTCCCCTCCCACAAATCATCCCAGATCTTCCCTTCTTCCCCACCATATCTTTTGATCAATCATGAGAATACAAACAGGTATATAAAAAATAACAATGATGAAATAAAATAAGATGAAGCATCAACAAACAACCAGAATAGAACACACCAAACAGAATAAGAAGAGCCAAACAGGAACCACAATAACAATAATAATAATAATAAGCTCAAGAAACACATATAGTCAAAGTGACACACAAATTCAGATACACTGGAATTCCAGAAAGAACAGAATCAGAAACCATAATATATACACAAAGGACCTGTGAGATTCAATAAAAGAATGAAAGAAAGAGCCCTGATAAAACATTTTAAGACAAAGAAGTTCCAAAAATGCTCCTGAGTTCCTTTTGTGTTTGCCATCTATTGCTGAACATGGGGTCTGGCCTTGAGGCTGGTTTGTATACTAATGGGACTCCATTGGGGGGGCAAAAATTTTGCAAGACGTCATCAATTGTAGATGCCTTTTTGGCTATGGAAAGGGTTGTATATATTACCCCTCTCAGCACCTAAAATTTTTTTATTAAAATATGGTTGCATCTTCTCCTGCCTTTTCCTCCTTCCATCCCCTCCCATGCGCCTCTCTCCAACCTTTCACATGCTCTCCCCATTCTTTCTCAAACTGATAGCTTCTTTTTCTTTGACTGTAGTTGTATTATTAGGTAGGTGATAGAGGAAGAGAGATGGATGGATAGATGATCAATAGATAGATGATAGAGAGATGCCTGATAGATAATAGATAGATAGATAGATAGATGACAAACAAATAACAGATAATAGATAGATAGACACACAGACAGACAGATAGGTAGATTGATAGACAGACAGATAGGTAGAGCTAACTATATATATACAACCTGCTGAGTCCTTTTAGTGTGACTCCTATATATGGCTTTGAGAAGGACTATTTTATATTAGATAGACAATTATATCGATAGGGTATCAAAGTACACTCAGGTCCACCAGGCTCTGGGAGTATGGCTCAGTTGTAGTCTGTATGCTCAGGTAAAGGATAGACTAGTGCATGGTAATATCTGCTTATGCAGGCTCAAGTCATTTACAAAATGTGCCCTTTAATATCAAGAGTAATATCTAACAATATGAAGTGTGAATGATAATATGTACACTATGTACACATCTTGAAATTTTCTTTAAACTTAGGATACTTGACATTACTGACATATGACATTAATTGTCAGAATTGTCCTCTGTTTACAATGATAGGAAAAAATATGTATGCGGGAAGGAACTTTATTCATCATTCCAGGAGACACCAGTAAAGCTTCCCCATCAGAAGTTTAATTAGAATCACTCTTTGCTTAAAATATAGGCACCATGATGAGTTACTTTCAAGTAAAGTTTCAAATTCCTAGTGTGGTATAGAACTCTAGTTTCTCAGAATTTAATCAGTAACTAAGCAAACAATATAACTTTGAGTTTAATTTTTAATAGAATGCAGAAATACCCAACTTATATCGTGCTTCTGTCTTATGTGTCTCTGTGGGTATATACCAGATATCGACCATATTTCTCTGATTCATGAACTAGCTAGCATTTGGAGACCCGTAACTTTAACATTAGCAGTTATGTCACCATTCAAAGGAAGAGTTACCCACTAACGCTCTGTTACATGATGGCATTCTGTGGCTTTGACATGTTTTAGCCTAGTAAGTTGACAGGAAGCTCTTTCCATTATTGTTTTTTTTTTCAGTTTTCTTCCTCTTCTTCTTTACTCTAACTTAAGTAAACTCTCTGTTGACTGACTTGGGCATGTTTTACTTTGGGGACTTCGATGTTGTTTTATTTCATTTAGTTTACATATACAGATCACTTGGGGCCTTAAAGGATGATCGGTGTTTTTGTCCATAGACACCATAGTAGCCTCGGGAACTCTAAAGTGTCCTGAGCTTTGATTATTAATTTTCTTTTTTTATTTATTCTTCTCTCATACAGTACTCTCGGAACACAGCCTCCTCTCTCTCCAGTCCTCCCAGTCTCTCCTTCATCTGTCCCCTCTTCCAGATTCCATTCTTCTCTGTCTCCTTTCAGAGAAGATCAAGACTCCAAGAGACAGCAACCCAACATGACAAAATAAGACAAGGCAAAACTCTCACATCAATGAGAAGGCCAGAAGAGGCAACCCAGCAGGAGGAAAAGCATGCCAGAAGCAGTCACACAAGTCAGAAACACACCTGCTCCCACTGTTAGGAGGCCCACAAAAACACTAAGCTGGCAGACCTATCTACATACGCAGAGGACATAGTGCAGACCCATAAAGGCTTCATGCTTGCTGCTTCAGCATCTGTGTGTCCCTATGAATCCTGCTTAGTTGACTCTGTGGACCCCTGTTCTCTTGTCAGCAACCCCTCTGACTCCTACAATCCTCCTACCCTCCATATTGGGATTCCCTCCTGAGCACTTCCTAATGATTGGCATGACATTTCCAAGTAGCACATTGCACTTGTGTGCACTTTATCTAAAAAAAAAAAAAGATATAATTATATTTTAATTTAAAGTAAAACAAATAGAAAGTAAAGTTTAAGAAAAGCATGTAACATTTTAACACAAGAGTAGGGTACCCTATGGAACAGACAAGAAGATTTTAAGACACCACACCACACCACTCCTTATTTATTTATTTATTTATTTATTTATTTATTTATTTATTTATTTATATGGGAAAAGTACAAGAGAAACAAACAAGGGTTAATTTTTTTTTTTGGAATTTAAATTAAGTATCATTTCATCCATCCATAGTCCAATGCCCCTTCTCCCCACACTTTCACAAATCAGTATTCCTTCCAACTTTAATGTAAGCAGTCTGATGGTCATTAAAATATGACCATAAGGCCAACATTTGTTTGAAGTTCTTTGACATCAGGAGATAAAAAGGTTTATTTTTAGCACTGTCTTCGAATTCTCTAACATGTACTCAACCCTTTGAAAAGAAAGTGTGGGTGTTTCAGATCCTTAATCAAGCCATCTCTGAGGGTACCAACTGGCTCATCCACTGTTTTTAAACTTATAAACTCTTCTTTCAATTTGAAACAGGCACCTGGTATCAGATATCATCTTAGTAATAGCATTCTTTCTGTGATGAATGTATGTGACAGATCTCTTGTCAACTTTCTGTGTTTATCATTGTATCTATTTATAATGGTTTCTGTCCACAATGTTCTAGGAATTCAACCACATTTTCCACCCATTTTCTCTTTAGAAGCTATTCTGTAAGATTCCTTTTATTGCCTGTTCATCTGTCAGCACAAATTCCTTAAAGGAAGAAAAAAGGGTTTAATTGAGTTCAACGGATAAAGAATTCATTAAAGGACAGTGCACAGAATATAAAATCACCAAGTAAGGTAGAGAAACATTTTCTTCTGCAATAGAAATAGTCAAAAAACAGTAGAAAAAATTCCATAAAACTTATTTAATGGTGCCATCACTGTTAAAAGGTATGGGCAGATTGCAATAGACGCTACTATTTCTGTTCCCCTACTATCCCCATGATCCCCTGAGAGGGAAGATCTAATTCCAGAAGAATTACATTGAATCCCACAGCTTAGAAAATCCACTCACTCTGTAGTTTCAAGGGCACTGTGAAGGTGAAGACTAAGCAGAAATATAATATAATCAGAAAAAATATATTATCTGTTTTTAGACAGCTACTGATGACTTAGGACCGGCTCTAAGTTTACACCCTTGATTTTCATGCATTTTTTTTAGCCTTATAAAATTGATTGTGAGCCAGATATCATTTATTTAATAATAATTATAGTTTTTTGTAGTTTCATATAAACTATACTACCAAGTCTGTTAGAATCTTTTGAATAAACTTGAAATGATGTATGGTCACCTCTGGTTGTAACAGTGGCATAATATAGAACTTGAAAAAATGTTGTTTGGAGATCCATCCTTCAAATATTTCCTTGGAAAGTTTGGAGACAATATTTTATGAAATTGAAAACAACACAAACATCTAAAAAGCCACATGTAGTTGTAATTATGGGGTGGATGTGAAAGTCAAGAAAACAGTGTTAGTGCTACTGAATAAGAATCTTACTGCCACTAAACACGAAGAAGCTGCATTAGACGGTGATCTGGTTTGCAACGACAGTGATGGACAATGACGAATAATTTGAAATTAAAATGTCAGCTTTAGATCTAGGACTTAATAAATATCTGAATTTTTTTTATCATGTTTACCCATGGTAAACTAAAACAAAAAGAAATCTTTATGTAAAAATTCAGTCACTGTCGAATAAATTTGCTCATGTAAAGATTCAGTACAAGACTATGTTCTGTATAAGAAACTGTGGCTTGTTTTTTCACCCCACTGCACAGAGAATTTTGTTCTACAAGAGATTGACACTAGTTTATGTCAAAGTATCCTGTTACAGTTAAAAGCAGAGAAGGTGACACTGGAAAACTAGATTACAAATATCAAGAAAATTCAGAAACAATTGCTCCTTTTATTAAAAGCAAGTGTTTACATAAATTCTTCATATACATCTTCAAGCTTATTTACCTCTCTTTTTATTTTAAGTAGGCTGTGTTCTCTTTACTCTTTGCTTATTCTCTTTACTTATTTCAGATTCGTAATTTTTCTGTTCCCAGCCTATTTCTAGGATTTCACTATAATTAAAATTATCCATATTGTATTGTTGTTTCTACTGACAAGAAAACGTCTACTAATGGAGATTGATTTATCAAGCATGCATTCATAAGTATGTGTCTATATATCATTAAGCATAATTTGTTTTCATTTATTTATTACACTTGAAATATTTATAAAATATATAGAAAAGCTAATATTATTTGTATATTATCACTTTAAACTTTAATAAGGGTATCATATCCACAATAATAGAAATCATAAAAGGTTTTTTTCCTTCCTCAATCTTAAATACCTGCAGCTTTACTTTTCTATGGAATAAGCATCTGTTTAGAACTCTTTAGGTGAATTTATAAATCAAGACATTGCTTCTCAATAGAAGAAAATATTTTACCTTTCAGGAAGCAAAGCATATGTATGCTGCTATCACTCTAAAAACTTACCAATGTCAAAATGATTTGGGCAACTTTTTGGAAAATATATCCCAGAGTAATTCTATTTTTTTAAAACTTCTAAACTTCTATTGATTCTTTGTGGATTTCACATCATTCATTCTGATCTCACTGATCTCCCAGTTCCCACTCATCTCGTTTTCCTTACAAATTCCCTGAAAAAAAATTTTAAATTTAAAAGAAAATCCAAAAACAAACAAAACTAAGAAACAAAAACGTGAGAGAGAGAGAGAGAGAGAGAGAGAGAGAGAGAGAGAGAGAGAGAGATTCTAAATTTACTGAGATCATATCAAGAGTAAACTTGGGGAAAGGCATTAAAAGCATCAAAAGTTACTCAGCTATTGCCTTTCTCGTTCAGCTCATGGTTATGCAGTCATGTCAGTGAGATTCTGTGGGAATAGCTTCCAACATCAGGGACACAGTGTCAGTAAATTTCCTGATATTCTGGCTTTTAAAATATTTCCACCCTTCTACATCAATGACCCCTGAACCCTAACTGCAGCAGTTGTAATTTAGATATACCTTTGGGACTGGGCTTCACAACTCTATATTGTAATTAGCTGTAGTTTTCTATAATTGTCTCTTTTGCAAAGAGATTATTTATTTATTTATGTATTTCCTTTTTGTCCTTATTTTTTAAATTAATTAATTAATTAATTAATTAATTAATTTTGAGACAGAGTTTTTCTGCTGTGTAGCTTTGCAGCCTGTCCTGGAACTTGCTGGCCTTGAACTTATAGAGTATTGGGATTAAATGCATGTGTTACCACTGCCCATCAGAGTTTTCTTGATGACAGATGAGAACAGCACTTACCTTTGTGTATAAGGACAAATATTTAGAACATAGTCAAATATGTGCTGGTTCAACAAATTGATTGTTGGAAGTTTACCTCCAAGTTCTATGACTTCTCTAGTATTTAGATAATTTTTCAGTACTAGTCTTTTTTAAACTCATGTTGAGCATCTCTAAGTTCAATTAGAGAGTTATTGACTACTTCCAGAGTATGTATAATCCTACTGCATCCTTCATGTTAGACTGCCTTGTTGATAGTTATTGTTCATAGGCACCAGAGCTGGGCAGGACTTTTGGTAATCCAAGGGAAGATATCACCAACTAGTTAATCAATATGAAAAAGTCAGCACTAAAAACACACCTACATTTAACTTTGAACAGACCAAGTGGATTGTATTTCTGTATTTTGGAAAACATACATATGTAACACAGTAATGAAAAAAGTAAAGGAGGGATACATGGCATGGTTAGAGGCAGAAAAGAAAGGAAGAAGTGACATGATTACATTATAATCTCAAAATATAAAAGAAATAACCTTACTGTAGGAGAGAAGCTGCAGCATCCAAGGGATTAACACTGTGCCTGCTTGGGAAATGAAAACATTTTGCAAAGTTGTCTCCTAACCTCTTCTTGTTGCCTCCACGGAGTCCACTTATGCAGTTCATTCCCTCTGTAATATTCTTTATTTTCAGTGAATTAGTTTTGTTAGGAGACTGAAGCTAACTATACATTCTAATAGCCCAGATGCTCATTAGCATGCTTTTCTTTGTTGTCTCTGTTGTTATCTTTGTATCACTGGAAATGATGCTATAGAAGGAACACAAATAGCCGATAAGTATTTTAAAGTTGTTCACCATCTATAGCCACCAGGAAAACGAAAACTAAAATTACTTTGAATTTCCATCTAAGAGATAATAAATAATTCTGATGATGACATGGACAAAGAAGAACCCTTATACAATGTGGTTCAGAGTATAAACTAGTGTAGGCAATATGGAAGTTAGTATATATTTTTTCATTGTTAAAAATATCCTGGATATGACCCAGTAGTATTTCACCCAACATATACACATAGGATTCTGTGTCCTATCACAGAGATCCTTGACTAGCAATGTTTATTGATGATGATTATGCACAAGAGCTAGGAAATGGAACCTCCCTAAAGGTTCCATCAGCAGATGGGTACATAGTGAAACCATAATATAAAGTCACAGTCAGAATTTGTTCAGCTATAAAGAAAGAAAAATTATGATAATTGCTAAAAGATAGATCTGCACAATAGTGTATTAAGTGATTTGATGCAGGCTCAGAACTCAAACATCCCATGTTCTCTCTCATATAAAGATTCTAGACTTTAGTGGATACATGTATGAAATTAGAAAGGAGACTCAAGACGGACAAAAGAAGTGCTGAGGAATAGGGTGCATGAGGCAGAGAAGCAGAAGGAAGGCTATACTAGAAGCAGATGTGTAAATTATAGAAAGGAGGATGAGTTAGAAGATGGAAAGCATTATCAACAAAACCAATTTTGTTTGCAAATGACATAAAAGAGCATAATACATTATGTGTTAAAAAATAAAAAGTAAGTTTAAAAACCAGGCATGGCAGCCTGCTTTTGTAATCCCAGCATCATAAGGCTAAAGCAGGATGATCACAAGTTTACAGGCAGCCTACACTGTGTACTGAGGGCTAGGCCAGCCTTCACTGTACACTGAGACTATCTCCAAAACAAACAAGCAAAAGATTGTTATCACACATCCTACCATGAGCAGGGTTGTACATTCAACAAAAGAATCACCTTGCTCCAAATAGAAGTAATGTCAAGATAACAAATCCTGCCTTATATCTTGGAAATTTTTGAAGAGTATAAAACTCCTGTGGGGTTGGGGATTTAGCTCAGTGGTAGAGTGCTTGCCTAGCAAACCCAAGGCCCTAGGTTTGGTCCTCAGCTAAAAAACAAACAAACAAACAGACAAACAAACAAAAACAAAACTTGTGTGTGTTCATTCAAAACTTTAAATTCATTTAAGGATTTTTGGCAATGTTTTTGTTTGTTTCTTTTTTTTTTTTTTCTGAGTTAATGAGTAGGATTGTATTATTTTATAGAACAAGAGTATATCTGTCCTCTTTGAATTTTCATCTTTTCCTTCATCAAACAACTTAATCACTGCTCCAGCCTCTGACAGGTTATTATGCATTTGCCAAATAACTACAAATGGTTCTCTACATAGTATTAGAAATTAAGATTAAAGTATCTTCTGACATCCCTAATTCTTCTACTTTTTCTTATCTTTCTATCTATGTAATGTTGATTTATGTAATAATTCCTGTGTTCCATTCAACTATAATTTCTGTAATCTATAAATATTATTTATAGTAAATGCCAAAATGAGATAAAAATATTTATGATGACATTTCCAGGAAATCTACCGAGTTCTTGGTAAAATAGGTATAAAAATTTAAGATGCTGTTGTAGCATTTAAAAATAATGCATATCTCACTATACATAAGTGAGACAGTTGAGTGGCTTGGACTGTTTGGCAGGCATCCAGGCTGTGGGACCCGGACCCGTTCTTAGTGCATGAGCTGGCTGTTTGGGACCTTGGGCTTACACAGGGACACTTTGTTCAGCCTGGAAGGAGGGGACAGGACCTGCCTGTACTGAATCCACCAAGTTTAAATGAATCCCCAGGGGTGTCTTGGCCCTGGAAGAGATGGGAATGAAGGGGAGGGGATGGGGGGAAGGTGGGAGTGGGGGCGTGATGGTGGAAGACAGGGGAACCCATGGCTGATGTGTAAAATTAAAACACAAATATAATTTTTAAAAAAAAGAAAAAAAATGCATCTCATTAATTAGTTATTGTTAAAAATGAGATGAAAGGTTTATTCACACTTGCTGTCATAGATTGAAACATCTGTATGTTCTATTCACAACAGGTGTTCAATAACTGTGTGGGTGACTGTCAATGGCGGGTCCTAATGACTTCATAATGAACTAATTATTCATGTGTCATGTTAAAACTATTTCACAGAGACCATGCATGCATTGAGGATTTTCAGCAGATACACACTCTTGCAAGCACTCCAGTAAGATAAATAATTTCTACCTTATAATGTTCTTTAACCTCAGTCAGTTTTCCTGATTTAGATATTTTACCAATATTGTGATGACAATGAATGCAATTATAAATTCATGCCCACAACACGATAAAGTCTTATCAGAAGAGTCAAAGGTGACTATGAAATGAATGATTAGTTTTCAAAGGAGAGGCATCTGCTCTGTGAATATCCAAGGAGTGTGTTCCAGTTTCCATGCATCAATTCTTTATTTAAAAGAGGATATTTCTCAAAAGAGACATATGGAAGCAAACAAATTGCACAATATTCTAGAACCAAAACTTTGATATTAATTTATTATTTATGCTCTGATTATTTGGAAGGATGATTTTAAACATATCTAGTACAAATATACTACAAAGTTTCCTCCAATTACATTTGTGCTATTGAAAGATCTTCCCTTTGTTTTACTCTTTCTTCTTTTTTAAGTAATAATCTATATGCTGAATATCCAAAAATTGTGATGTTTAAGTAAGTTAGGCTCAGTTATAATCAAGACCTATCCCAAAACACATATAAAATTTGTGACCTGAATAAATTTTTCATTTATTTTTATTAATTCTTTGAGATAGTCACAAAGTGTATTTTGATAATTTCACTGAACTCCTCCAAGAAACATCTCAGCATAACACTCAACTTGTGTTCTGTTTCTATCTTTCTCAATTCCAACAGTTTTCTTTTGCCCAGTTGCCCTTGAATATTGGGTCTGCCCTGGAATGTGGTGGTGTACCATTACAGAAAACTGTCACTTCCTCCCCTGGCAGAGCAAATGCCTATAGCTCATCAGGAGGTATTTTGCTGGCTTCTGGCTTGAGCTTGTACAGATTATATCCATGTTTTCATATGTGTGAGTTCATATGTACGACCGTCCTCTAGTGACCACAATACAGCTGAATATATATGCAACCTCAGGTTCATATCGCCTGTCTTCTCCCTTTTCCATGAAGACCCTTGAGCCTTGAAAGAGGAAGGGTGACATATACGTGAAGCATGCCAGACTCACTCCTTCTCTATTTGTTGTCTAAATGTTAAGCCACTGTCTTAGTTGTCATCCACTGCAAGAAGCTTCTCTGTAGAGTTGAGATCCATTAATCCATGGGTATACTACAGAGTCAGTAAATTATTTTAATACCTGGTCTATTTAGCATGATAATACTGGTAGATTCTCCTGTAGGGTCGATAATTATCTAGCCACCATTCTTGGTCAGTTTTGTGGTGTCAGATAACCATTCTTCCTCCTATAGTGGTCCTTACACATAGGTAGAAGATGATTGTTTGCTTCCCTAATATCCATGCATATATGGCACTAGTAGACACATGTTGCTAGGAAGTTTGTCATTTTTACTCACAGGATTCACAAAAGGGTAAAAGTTTGATAAGTGGGGTTGTGAGAAGGAGTTTGGGGGGAAAAAGTGTGATGAGAATGTATTATATAAAAAAATCTATTTTCAATTAACAAGACAAAACGATTAAGTTTAAGATTACTTTTCTCCTCAAATAGTGTCCATAGTACCTTCCAGCAGTTTAAAAGTTCGTCAGTGGAGATGATGGTTCCAGGTTCTCATGTTTGTTTATCATATTTTAGACTCAAGGAAGTGATATCTTCAGAAAAAAAAAAAAGGTCTTAAACTTAAATTCTGAAGGGTAATCAAGAACAATGATAATATTCTATAATGTTTGAGGTCTATGGAGTTTAATTATTTGGAACAGTAAGCTAGTAATGTTACATGTTAATATATGCAACAGAATATGACTTATGACTGGCTTAATTATTATGGCTGAATAGTACATATGTATATCATGGTGTGTATTTGAGTGTCTGCTAAAGGACAATTTGCTTCTTTCTCCTTTTGAATACTATGTCATCTATTTTGTTTGTTTACATAATTAACAGATCCTCTATATTATTTGTTTTCCTGTAACATGAAATCTGTGTGTGTGTGTGTGTGTGTGTGTGTGTATTTGTGTGTGTGTGTGCATTTGAAATAATGTGTGTGGTATATGATCATGAGTACATATACATACATGCACACATGCAGAGACTAGAGGGCAACATCTGGTGCTCTGTGTTATTACTCTCCATCTTATTAAATAGAAATGATGTCTGCTACTGAACCTGGAATTAGGTTGGCAGCCAAATATCCTCAGCCAACCTACTTTATCTGCCTCACCCTCCACAGTGCCAGAGTTACATGTGCACCCATGACCATGACTGGCTTTTTACATGGATTCTATGCATTTAAACTCAGGTTCTCATGATTTTGCTACAGTGTTCTTTCCTGCTGAGACATCTCCCTGGCCATCATATAACATCAACTGCTATTTTTCTTGAAGGGTAATTATTTACTTGATATAAAAGGAATATCATGTATGATATTTGTTGATAGAAAGGTAATAACCAGTGGAGGAGCTTCATATATTCTAATTGACTATTTTTCTTTTATGCACATGTTTTAAAATGGTATGTCATAAGAAATGAATAGAAACAGTGGGGGAGAAGACCATAGCTGAATATTAAAATCATCAACTTAAAATGTTCTTTTAAGACGACACAGTAATGAATCTTGTAAATGTTTCTCTAGTGATTTAATAAATATATAGGGAAGTTTTCTTAATATACACATAGAATTATTTACACTAATACCAAATATGAAACACACATATATATCAGATATTATAAAACTTTTGTTCAAATAACAGCAAAGGCAGAATACAGGAAAACAAATTGGATTTAAAATTTCTGCCTAAACTATTGTACTCATCTGAGTTATTTTTATACTCTTTCATGAAACATCTATCTTAAGAAGTTCAAAAAATAACATCTTAAAACTTCCCAAAGCTCATTTTTTTTTATTAGTTTGTTAGTCACAACTATAAAACTTGTAATATTTTTAACATTGTAGGATTTGTTTTGGCTGGAGGGAAAAACAATCATCTTATAATTAAAATGTTGAATTTTCTCATTTTTCAGATGAATTCAAGTTCTTCATGAAAAGACTACCCATGAATTATTTCCTCAACACATCAACCATAATGCACTTGTGGACAATGGATTCTAATTTCCAGCGCCGCTATGAACAACTGGAAAACAGCATGAAGCAGCTTTTCCTGAAGGCACAAAGAATTGTCCACAAGCTCTTTAGCCTTAGCAAACGGTGCCACAAGCAGCCCCTCATCAGCCTGCCGAGACAGAGGTAAGACAGGGGCAGCAAGACACCTGAGCTTCTGTCCTCATGGCACAGTTCTGAGTGTAGGTGCGGTGGTGAGCAGTGTGCAGTGCTGTGTTTAGTAACAGTAGATTCTCTCCTCTGCATTTCTGTGGTTTCTAAGGAATAATACAATGGGGAACAAGTCTGTGCATACTTCTTTTGCTTCTTTTTTTCTGTTGCTGTAATCAAGGATTCAATCTACTTTTTTTTTTTTTTATGTAGTCAGTTTGTAACCCTATTTAAGCAAAGACAATAAAAGACAAATCCCCACAGTTATACTGGGAGCACCTGAAGTAGGCAAAAGATGCAAACAGAATATTCTCCATATGTAGCTTTACAATACAACAATAATCAAGGGTTTATGTCCTATTGCAATGCAATTATTTAGAAATTTATACATATAATCATATGCTAGTCCA
Organism: Onychomys torridus; assembly: GCF_903995425.1. Classification (NCBI taxonomy): domain Eukaryota; kingdom Metazoa; phylum Chordata; class Mammalia; order Rodentia; family Cricetidae; genus Onychomys; species Onychomys torridus. The sequence goes on along the minus strand of NC_050453.1, from coordinate 47,324,190 downwards.
TAATTTTAAATCCATAGATTACTAATGTTTAAAATAAAAAATAAAATACATAAGTATTTGTTGTTAAACTTTGTAACAGCAATCTTAACAGGTCTTATTAATAAACACCCAGGGGCCAGTCATTGGGGTGAATGCTGGAAAGTCAGAGAAACAGAACAAGCCACTGTTTCCTCACCTCGCCAATTCCTCAGCTGGTCTTGTTTCCTCAGACTGCAAGCTTCTGAGTCCTCATCCAAAATGAATCTCAACTGAACTGTGTTGCTCCAAAGCCCAAATGTTTAATCAGCCAAATGCTTAACCAGCCAAATGTTGCTAGATTCTGGTCTTCAAGCCTTATATAATCTTTCTCTTTCTGCCTCCAATCCCTGGGATTAAAGGCTGAATTTCTGGGATTAAAGGCATGAGTCACCATGCCTACCTGTTTCCAATGTGGCCTTGAACTCAGAGATCCAGAGGTATTTCTGTCTCTGGAATTCTAGGATTAAAGTCATATGCTACCACTGCCTATCCTCATGTTTAATATTGTGTCTGTCCTGCTCTCTAACCCCAGATAAGTTTATTAGCCTGCACAATATTTCTGGGAACACAATACCACCACAAAACTTATTTGGAAAAATTAATTTAAAAGTTTCTAATGTAAGACATTCTGAGAGATTGCTGCAATAAAAATCTTATACTTACCTATTTGAAGTCTGGTGAAACATACATCAAAAAGAAAATATACAAAAATATACACATTTTAGAAGTATTTCTTGTAGGAATATGTTAAAGTTTTTAATTGATGCTTACATAGTTAATGAGAGAAATCTACAGCATAGATATCTTAGAATGTTTAAAAATGCACACTTCAGATTAAACCTCTACTAAAAATTTGATTTAAAGAGAAGACAATGGCATTTTCCATAGATATTTTTTAATTTTTAATTTTTTTTTAAATTTTTTTGTCTTTATTATTATGTGTTTTAAATTTTATACATCAGCCATGGGTTCCCCTGTCCTCCCCCCTCCTGCTCCTCTCCCACCTTCCCCCCAGCCCATCCCCTCCATTCCCATGTCCTCCAGGATCAAGGCACCCCTGGGGATTCATTTAAACTTGGTGGATTCAGTACAGGCAGGTCCTGTCACCTCCTTCCAGACTGAACATAGTGTCCCTGTGTAAGCCCAAGGTTTCCAGAGGGCCTGATCCAGCTGGGGGCTCCACAGCCTTTGGTTCATAATTCATGTGCTTCCATTCGTTTGGCTATTTGTCCCTGTGCTTTTTGCAATCTTGGATTCAACAATTCAAGCTCTTGCAGACCCTCCTCTTTCTCAACTATTGGACACCTGGAGCTCCATCTGGGGCCTGGCTGAGAATCTCTGCATCCACTTCCATCAGTTATTGGATGAGAGTTCCAAGACGACTGTTAGGGTGTTTAGTCATCTGATCACCAGACTAGGTCAGATCAGGCTTTCTCTTGACCATTGGCAGCAGACTACAGAGGGTGTATCATTGTGGATTTCTGAGGACCTCTCTAGCACTCTGCCTATTACTATTCTCATGTGGTCTTCATTTATCATGGACTGTTATTCCTTATTCTCCCTTTCTGTTCTTGATCCAGCTGGGATTTCCTGCTCCCCTAAGCTTTCTTTCCCTCAAATCTTGGCCTTCATTACTCCCACTGTCGTCCAGGTTGTTGATGTAGATCTCATCCATTTCTCTGTCATTGGGTGATCCTTGGGTCTTTCCTAGGGTCCCATTTTCTAGGTGGCCTCCCTGGACTTGTGTAGCAGATTTTTGTTGTACTTCAAATATGAAGAAACATATGCCATCTGAATTGAAGATTCCTTTTTATTATATATGAAATATATATTATGGACATTTACCATGTATAATCCCAACCTGTCTATAGGCTATGTATACCTACAAACTTGTAGAATATACTATTTGTCTCTATAGTTTTACCCATTCAGAGCTTTTGTATTAAGGGAATTAAATAATATGTGGTCATTGTGCCATTCATCACTTGGTGGACATTACTGCTTTTCCACTGAAAATTATGACTGATGCATCTATAAACTTCTTTGTACTTATTTGCTGCTGTTGTGGGCATGTGTTTTCAACCATCTTGAATACATACTACAGTAGGCATTCTGAGTAACAAGGTAATTCTATTTGTAACATTTTGTACAAACACTGAAACTCTATATTTGTGTCCCTGATGTAGATGATGATGATGATGGTGATGGTGATGATGATGATGATGATGATGATTAGTGTTTGGTTTTTTGAGACAAGGTTTCTCTGTGTAACTGTCGTGGCTATCCTGGAACTGTCTTGTTAGACCCAGCTGGCCTCAGATGCACAAGATCCACTTGTTTCTGCCTCAACATACTGAGATTAAAGGTGTACTCCACCACCACCAGGCCATGTATGATTTTTTTTTTAATTTTACTTCTCACAAAGTACATCACCTCTCACTTCATATTTTACCAAAAGGTGTTGATTTCTATTTTTTAATTATAAAGACCTGTCTGTGTGAAGTGACACTGAGTATGGGTGTGTGTGTTTACACTTTTATATTTTCTGAATGCACTTCACCTTATCCTGCACTATTTTTTTTTTTTTTTTTTTTTACAATTTTGTGCTAGAAGTCTCATCCCATGACTGAGGGAAGCAGATGCAGAGATCCTCAGCCAGGCCCCAGATGGAGCACCATAAGTCCAATTGGTGAGAAAAGTGTCCCAGCATAAGCTCCAGGTTCCAAACAGCCAGCTCATGCACTAAGGACAGGTCTGGGTCCCACTGCCTGAGTGCCTCCCAAAGAGTTCAAGCTATTCAATTGTCTCACTTATCCAGAGGGCTTAATCCAGTTGGGGGCTCCTCAGCTTTTGGTTCATAGTTCATGTGCTTCCATTAGTTTGGCTATTTATCCCTGTGCTTTTCCAATCTTTGTCTCAACAATTCACACTCTTACAATCCCTCGTCTTCCTTGCCAATTGGACACCTGGAGCTCCACCTGGGGCCTGGCTGAGGATCTCTGCATCCACTTCCATCAGTTATTGGATGATAGTTCTAGCAGGACAGTTAGGGTATTTGAACATAGCTAAGCAAATGCCCTTGTGGTATGATTGAGCAGTCCTTGGGTATATGCCCAAGAGTGGTATAGCTGGGTCTTGAGGGAGATTTATTCCTAATGTTCAAAGAAATCACCATATTGATTTCCAAAGTGGCTGTACAAGCTCCTGCACGATTTTTTTTTAGATGGCTCAGTGGTTAAAAGCTCTGACTGCTCTTCCAGAGGTCCTGAGTTCAATTCCCAGCAACCACATGGTGGCTCACAGCCTTCTGTAATGAGATCTGGTGCCCTCTTCTGGCCTGCATGAATTATTGGGTTGTATATTTCCTAAAGCACATTCAGAAAGCAGTGCAGACTTCTAGACAATTGAAATACTGCTTTGAATTTGGATTTTTCCCCCATCAACAGCTACAAACAACAACAACAACGACAGGGGGAGTATTATTTCTACTTTTCATCTTTCTATTACAATGGGAAACTATAAAATGACAATCAGAAAATGTGCATTAGTGGTGTACAAAATGAGACTGTAAATCTTTAGGATTGTTTTAAGAGATGTTTGAAAGAGAAATTAAATAAGTTAACAAGAACTGCTAGAATACAGTTGCATTGGGTGTTTTCAGATTTATTTATATCTGTGCATATGTTTTCAACATACTATTGATAGGGATAGCTAAAATTCACATACATATGAAACAAAATTGCTCAAGCATTCCTTTGATTTTATGCACAACTACAGAATTGAATTATTTTCAAGAAGTCGTTCAACTTTATTCTTTCTGCCTTTAACCTCCTGAGCCAGTTTGCTTTCTGTTGCTCTGACCAAAGCAACATGGGAAGAAAGGATTAATTCACTTACCATCATAGAGGAAGGTCAAGCCAGGAGCTCAAGGTTGAACTGGAGGCAGGAACTGTGGATAAATGCTTCTTTATTGGCTTTTCCTTTCATGGTTTTGCTGTCTTTGAGCTTTCTTCTGCAGACCACTCCCACATGTCTAAGGTTTGTGCTGCCCAAGTTGGATAAACACTGCCACAACAAAAAAAAAAAAAAATGAATCAAGACAGTTCCTCACAGATGTAGCCATACTACAAGCTGATCAGTTTCTTCAATTAAGCTTCTGTCTTCCCTAGTGACTCCAGGGACTGTCAAGTTGACAATAAAATCTAAGCAAAACACACTGGATTCAGGTACAATTCAAAATTGTACTGTTATTAGGGACTAAGAGGAATAAAAAATACCAATAACTCACAAATTAAACAGAAAGAACTTACAGTGTCTAGAATGGGAGAAGTTAATCAAAGTGTGAGAATACTGAAATAAAGTACATATGTTAATGTGGCTGCGGAGGCTATCAGTGTCCACCAGAATGTTCTAAAGAGGCAGTTATTTATTCTCTATCTAAATAATAGATACGAACTGTTTTGGTATAGGGACACTTTGGTACTCACAGAAATTATTGAGTAGCCCAATGGCATTTTGAGAGTTGAATATGTAAATAGGCTTATGTATGGACACATCCATGAAAAATAATTTTATATATGAACGTGTATAAATTGCAGTATAGTAAAAATTAAAGTTGAGAGACATTTAGCCATATTTACTAAAATCAATGGAAAGAGCAAAAGCAAGAATAATATTGTTGTTATACAAATCACTTAAGTTTGACTGATTTTTCCACATTTAGGTTATGATTTGTTTGTTGTAACTGAGTTTTCAGAGCCGTTATATATGCAAGCATTCTAAACTGTACTTGTAGCAATCTATAGACTTTTTTGCAGCAATGAGCATTGTGATAGTCTTTCCAGGTGGTTGGTAATAATATTTTTGACTAAACACTAAATTTCAATAGCTAGTAACATAATATGAACTCTAAATGATATCATTAGCCTTTTTATATAAAGTAGACAAAACATTTTGTCCATCTTGTGCTTTGAATTGATTTTCTACCCACACAAAGAAAACCATACATTAGTTAGTTGGAAAATATTGGCTCACTTAGCTATAAATATCTCTAAATCATTGTCATGAGACTATAGTAAAGCATCTGAATTTTTATTGTTATTATTGGACTTTACATTTCAGGAAGATGACAGTTTCATAGCAGAATAAACAAGACTTCCAAATTTCTCATCTTTAAAATTATAATTTTATTATTGGCATTGAATATGAGACTTGTTCATCTTGATGTGACAGCCTCATTCATTTCTATTTTAGCAACAGATGCTCTATGTGTTCAAGTTCGAATAATAACAGTTTTTATTTTAAGTTCTGTCAAATAAAAAAGATAAATATCTCCACTTGTAATTCATAGTTGCATGGTGCTTTTACTTAGCAACTTTCTACAACTCAGTGTATAGAGTAGTATGGAAATTCTTAATGAGTAATATTATTAAATAATGAAATTTCCTTTTGTTATGTAAGCATATCTCATTATAAATGTACACTAACTAACAAATTTTGGGGACATCTTCTTTTAATACGTCTTAAGCAAGAGGTTACACACAGTTGTTTTGGAGCCAAGTAATGAAGTTGTGAAAAACACATAAAAATTCTTAGCATTCTTTGAAAATTGTTTTAGGCTGTGTATTACTTATATTATCTCTTCCATATCTTATTCCTCTATCATGGCTATCTATAGGTAGAAAAATTATTCTTTGAGATTGCTAATCATTTTTTTTCCTCTCCAAAGGGACTTAATAAACCCAAATGATGAATTGTCCCTTGTTGTCTTCCATTGCCAAAACAACTATATGAATTCAGCCTAGTCACATGCTGCTGAGGCATATAGCCTCCCTTTCTCTTTAAGAGTGGCACATAATAAATTCTGATCAAATGTAAGTAATACAAACAAACTGAAGACATGCATTACACTTTAAATCAGCCCCTTAAGAATAGGCAGGTAAGTATCATCTCTCTCTTCTCTTCTTACTTGATTAAAAAGCATACATCATAGATGTAGGTAAAAGTTGATATGAAGACACTAGTTAAGAAGCACAAAACCCTATTTCTCTGATGATAACATGTTTGAATGATTTCTGTTGATACTGTTATTTTAGAGGGGAACAAAAATCCATTTGTCTCAGTCATACTTATTTGACTTATATGACTATATCCAAATTTGCATTCTAACAATAAAAAGACTTTACTGAATGGCCTCTAAATCCTTTAATATCACAAAGCCTACAATATAATTAAACCTGGCATTTATATATTAATACAAGGGACTTTTGCCCAAAGCATTTTCATATGAAACTGTATGAAGATTTTATGATTTTTTATACATGATTTATAGAAGAATGTTTTATCTTTGAATTGTATCTACTCTGTGATGACTCAAAGGAATATTCTAAAAAAACACTGTTATAGATTTAAAGACTATCCTTTTTATATTTGTTCTATTTTTCTAAGAAAATTTAAATATCTAGCACCTAAGAAATACCCAATCCAATGACATTTAGTAAATAATTACTTAATGTTTAGAAAACAGTTTACTTAGTTTTTTTTTTAGTTTATTCCATTCATTCTTTTATTTTATTTAAAAATTTTTAATTCATTTTTTTGTACCAACTGCAGAGCCCCCTCTCATCCCTCCTCCAACTCCCCTTAAGCCTCCCCCACCCCACCCATGCCTTTGCTCAACCTTGATGCATGGAGGATGGGTTTGGTCCTGCCTCAACTGAATGTACCAGGGCTTTGCTGACTTCCAATGGTAGCCTTCATTCTCATATTATTACATGTGAACAATTCCCCAAATTATTCCTTTCAGTGTGTTTTATACTTAAATTTCCTCATAAAGATGTTGACCTAGGTTTTATAAGAAACACTAAGCTACTTGAATAGAATGTCTTAGTAGAATGAACTTAAAGCTACAAGGGATTCTATTTATCGGAAGGCAGAAAAAAATGGAGGATGATGGTTATCTTAAAGTTTCTATTGTTTCAAATAGACATCATGACCATGGCCGTTTCATTGGAGCTGGCCTATAGTTCAGATGTTTACTCTTTTATCATCATGGTAGGAAGCATGGCAGCATGCAGGCAAACAGGATACTGGAGAGGTAGCTGAGTTCTCAACACCTTGGATCCACAGGCAACAGGAAGAGACTGTGAGCCACTAGGTCTGGCTTGAGCTTCTGAAATCTCAAGCACCACCCCCTAGTGACAAACTTCCTCCAACCAAGACACATCTACTCCAACAAGGTCACACCTCTAATAAAGCCACTACCTATGAATTTATGGGGACCATTTTCATTCTGACCACCACAGTGGTTTTATTTTTTTCCTTGGCACAAGACAACTCAAATAAAATAAAAGTAGCCAAAGTCGACCTTTCACATATTACTTTATTACCCGAGATTGTTGGTTGAAAATAAACTCAAATAACCAGAGATCTAAAATGGTCTTACCTCTTCACTATAACATTTCACTCTGACTTTTCTTAATATATTATTTCTTCATAATCTTTAACCAAAATAATCAACATTATTTCCTTGACTAGGGTTTCTAATGTTATGGACAGACACCATGGCCATGGCAACTCTTATAAAGGAAAACATTTAACTGGTACGACTCACCTACAATTTCAGAGGTGCTGCCAGGAGCAGACATGTCTCACTGTTCAGAAAGTCTAAGTTTTTAAAACACTTAAAAATGCCATGTTCTGTAGGTCTTTGAAGTGTTTGAAGATTACCTACCTAATTGAATTATATCTATGTATACCTAGAATACTGAACATGACTCTAGTCCATGGAAAAGGCTGCTTTCCTTACCTGTTGCATAAAAAACAGGTACATTTTTGAAGGAGTTATGGGAAAGTTTTGTGGTAAGGAGTTGGGGACAAATGATTGTTAAAAATGTTGTATTCTGTCAGTTTAGAGTAAGAAAATAAATTGTAATATTATTTAAAAAAGAAATTTACAGAATAAATATTGTTCCCCAAGACATGCTTCCTTTCTGAAATAATACACTTAGAGAACCATGGTCTAACACTTTTTTTACACACAACTTTTGCAGTTAGCTACAGTTGTAACATACTTCCACCATACACAAGCATTCCTTTCACAGACAAATACAGTGATTACTCCCCTAATCTTCACAAATCCAGTACAAGTTTTAATGCTCATCATATTAAAACCCATTTTGTCTGTTTTCTTTTTCCTTCATAAGTCCATCTAGACATTCTGTGGAATCACTAATTTTCATTCATATTTTTTAATCCTATAGAGAATACAAACTAAGTATAAATAAGAACTTCATTAACACATTTTACAAACAGAAGAATTTGCATCTCTGATTCTTACAAAATACATTAGTGTCTTTTTCCTACTTTACAAAATATACTTAGATCTCATATAAATAGTAATAGCAATTTCTATGTAACAAATGAAAATGTCACTAGATAAATTTATTAATAAAAATTATTTCCCAAAATCTTTTTTATTCTATCCATGGTTCTCAACCTTCATAATGCTGTGACACTTTAATCGAGTTCCTAATATTTTGTTGACCCACAACCATAAAATTATTTTGTTGTTACTTCATAACTATAATTTTGCTACTGTTGTAAATCAAAACTGTAAATATCTGATATGTAGGAAATCTTATATGCTACCCCTAAGGGTGTCATGACCTACATGTTGAGAACCACTGATCTAAATTATAGCATCAATAGGAATCAATCCTATTTTGTACTTAAAATAAACATAGATAAGTTTTTCAAATTGTGCTATTTCATATCAAACAAGATCAATACTGTGAGTAATTTCTATTGAGGTACATTATATTTAGATAAATGCTTATTTGCCAATTCTATTTAGAAACACAGGGATTCCCCTAATTTTATATGATATTTTACCATCCTCAGGAGAAGATGAACATAAAAAAAATTATTAATTTCTTGGGTGTACATGCACACACTATATTATTGAAATGGTATATGAGAAAATCAATTTTTCATCTCTAAGTATTAAACCAAGAAACTATTTTCTAAAACCAAATGGCTTTGTGAGTCAAGAAGGTAAAAATGAAATATTACCAAGATATATAATACCACAAAGAGCTAACAGTAGAAAAGTGCCTTTGAAGAACTTGATTTAAGATGGCAAACTCAAGTTATAAAGAAAATGAATACATTCAAATATCATTGTCAATTGAAATGAAAAATCCTCCTTCTCTTTATCTAGAAGCCTGTCAGACAGCACAAAGGAACATTAATGTAGCAAAGGAACACAGAGAAAGTGAAGGTAAGCTTGTTTGGTATTTCTATTAAAAAAAAAAAAAACAGGAAGACTTCATGTAGCTTTCTCATAGGGAAAAATAGATCAAGTCTGAGGTAATATATTTTACTGAACTATAATAAAGTTAATTCATAAAAATAGGAAAATTTGCTATAAATGAATTGAAAATCAAGAGTACAAATATAAGGAAAACCTACTAAAGTTAAGGTATATATATATTTGTATACACAGAGAGAGAGACATACATGTACATACAAGACATATTCAAACTCACTCAGTGTATTTTCCTCAGTTCATATACAATTTTATATGTGCCAGTAAACTATATTTAAAAGATTAAGAACAATTCAGGAGTATGATATAACAATTCATTTTATAGGTCAGCCACTGGAGTTATTTTTGTTCTATAGAGTTACTAAAAAAAAGGAAAAAAAAAACACAAGAAGAAATAAGTACAGATTTTTTATGAAAAACATCGAAAACAACCAGGAATGAAGGAAAAATTGATTACCATATAACTGTCACATCTGCTTATATGCCAGATGGAGGGATCATTTATTGTAATCAACAGTATCCCTTGATGTACAGCCACACACAAACCTATATAAAAGCTGATAATTTTGGAGCAGATTCCCTACTGAGAACTGTCTTGTTATATGTTAACCAATGTGTGTTAAGCACAGACTGTGCCAAACACTGTTCCAAATGCTTTATGTGTTTTTCCTAACTTAAAAGAATGCCAAATTTGAGTGGTGTCCCTGCACTAAGGATATGTTTGTGGACTCTGAGCTGTAGTTACCCTGAACAGTCATGGTAAACCCACATCTCAAAAATTTTGACATTGCATTCAGTTTATGAACAATTCATTGGGTCATGAAATAAAAAGAAGGAAATAAAAATGTATTTGTAGGTATTAAAAATTACCGAGATTAAAACAAAAGTAAATGCAGTTGTCTATCACAGAAAAAAAGTGAGTGAAGTCTCTAATCTAAATAATGATACACAATAAATAGGTCAGTGGTTAAAAACAGCCATTGCGCTTTCAGAGGACCTGGGTTTGGTTCTCAGAGCCCACATGGTGCCTTGCAGCTATCCATAACTCTAATTGTGGAGCAATCAACACCTTTTCTTTTTTTTAACTTCTATGGTCAGCAAGCACATATGTGGTACAAATACATACATACAGAAAAATACAGAAATGGAGGAATAACTCTAAAAATCACACACAGACACAAATATATATGTAAAAGACTGGTGTTATAATAAAGAACATGGGAAATTAATCTTACATAATTTACTAAGAACATGAGGGAAAGGAAACCAATGCATAAACTGCAGAACAACATTCCCAGAAGAAGAGAACAGATATTTGGTAAAGAATGTGTGGAAGTGAGAGAGGGGTGGAAGGATGCAGAAAGAGGAGAAACAAAGAAGTAGGCAAGTAGTAAGGAGTGATGTTAGAGGAGCCAGGGAGGGGGAAGGCAGAGGTGGGGAACAGATGAAAAAGAGAAAACTCAAATTAAACTTGATGTTCAAGAATTATATATGTTGTTTCTGTTTCACTGTCAATTATTTTTAACTAAATAATTTCAGATATCCTTAATTCAACAAGGAGTTTCCAGACTCTGCACATTATTCTGTTGTTTCTATTGTGTTTGTGGATATTAGGAGAAAGACCAAAGGTGTACAGTGCAGCAGCAGCATCCCATAGATGCAGTTCTAAGATGGAGAACCAGAGCATTTGTTAATTATAGGTCCAGGCTTTCCCCTCTTTGTATTGCAGTAACTCAAGGCAGGCTAGCTAGTTCTGTTTCTTGGACCATGGTTAACTCTGTGAAACCTTATCTTTTGCCTGTAGGAGGACCAGGAGAGGTGAGCTTGTAAGAATACCAAGTAATATAAACATATAAACCCCCAAACAACAGACCAATTAACTATGCATGGAAACCTTGCATCTAGCTTTTCCTTCTAGGAATGTGTCTGCACAACCAAATACATTAAAAATTAGAGTAGGGAGAAAAATCAGTGGGATACTGAAAGGGAAAAATTTGACTTGAAAACTATAAAATTATATATGAATAAATTAAAATATGATTTTATACATGAAACATTATATGATGTTTAAGCCAAATTAAATATAATTGCTTCTAGAAGCATTTTTTCATTGGTTTATGTTAAAAACTTTGATAATAATATATTTTAGTATTTTACAGTGTATAGAGAGTTTTTTCATCTACAGGTATAGTAGTGTACAAGAAACAAAGATGGTATAGATAGTCTGATATCTAAGAAAATAGACTTCATAGCAAAATTAATCAAAAGGGGTGGAGAAGGACACTTCATGCTCATCAGATGAAAAATCCATGAGGATGGTTTTTCAGTTCTTAACATCTATGCCCCAAACTCAAGGGAACCCAGATTTGTAAAAGAAATACTACTAAAGCTTAAAACAAACATTGCCCCTGACACATTAATAATGGGAGACTTGAATATACCACTCTCACCAATAGACAGGTCATCTAGATAGAAACTAAACAGAGAAACAATGGAAGTAACAGAAGTTCTGACTAAAATGAACCTAAAAGATACCTACAGAATATATCACCCAAACACAAAAAATTATCCCTTCTCAGTACCTCATAGAAGTTTCTCCAAAATTGACCACATACTCAGTCAAAATGCAAGTCTCAACAGATACAGGAAAACTGAAATAACTCCTTGCATCCCATCACACTAACAAGGACTAAAACTGCATTTCAAAAGAAAGAAAGAGAGAGAGAGAGAGAGAGAGAGAGAGAGAGAGAGAGAGAGAGAGAGAGAGAGGAAGGAAGGAAGGAAGGAAGGAAGGAAGAAAGGAAGAAAGAAAAAAGAAAAAAGAAAGAAAGAAAGAAAGAAAGAAAGGAAGGAAGGAAGGAAGGAAGGAAGGAAGGAAGAAAGATTTTGGAGAGGATGTGGAGCAAGGGGAACACTCCTTTCTCCACAATGTTGGTGGGAATGCAAACTTGTACAGCCAATCTGGAAATCAGTATGGCAGTTTCTCAGAAAAGTGGGAATAAGTCTTCCTCAAGACCCAGTTATACTACTCTTGGGCATATACCCAAGGAATGCTCAATCTTACCACAAGAACGTATGCTCAACTATGTCCACATGAGCTTATTTGTAAATGCAAGAACCTGGAAACAAGCTAGATGGCCCGCAACTGAAGAATGGATGAAGAAAATATGGCACATATACACAATGGAGTACTACTCAGCTGTAAAAAAATTAAAAAAAAACAAACAAACAAACAAAAAAAACAATGATATCATGAAATTTCCAGGCAAATGGATGGAACTAGAAAATATCATCTTGAGTGAGGTAACCCAGACTCAGAAGGACAAACATAGCATGTACTCACTCATAAGTGGATACTAAATGTGGGGGAAGAGATGGCTAGACTGCAACCCACAACTCCAGAGAGACTAGATAACAGGGAAAGAACCTAGTAGGGACACATGGATGACCCTGTGGCCAAGAAATAGATTAGATCTACCTGAGTGGACTGGGTATCAGGGGGTGGTGGCAAAGTGCAAGGAGTAGGGGATGAGAACATAGGGAAATGAGAGGGTCAAGCTGGAACAGGGACAGAGTGGGAGGACAGGGAGGAAGATACCATGATAGATTAGGACATCATGGGAATAGGAAGAGGCAGGATGCTGGGGAGGCTCTCAGGAATCCAGAAGGTTGACCCCACCTTGGTCTGCTGGCAGTGAGTGGTCCAGAGGGTGCCTGGATGGGTCTACTATGGTGACCAGTCTAGCAAATAACCTAGCTGTTATCATAGAGCCTTTTTCCCGTGACTGATGGAGGTAGATACAGAGATCTACAACCAGACACTAGGCTGAGCTCCAGGAATTCAACTGATGAGAGAGAGGAGACATACTGCAGGCAAGGGACGTTGAGATCATGATGGGAGGATTTGCAGAGATTACTGGCCACACTAGTGGAAGCCCATGAACTGTGGACTGGTTGCTGTGGAGCCCCCATGAGACTAGACAAGGCTCTCTGGATACGAAAGATAGTTATTTGGCTTGAACTGTTTGAGGGGCACCCAGGCAAGGGGTTCGGGATCTGTCCCTGGTCTATGGGCAGGCTTCTGGAACCTGGTGCCTGTGATGTGACACCTTGCACAGCTTTGGTGCAGTAGGAAGGGGCTTAGAACTGCCTAGGCTCAGTGTCCTGAGCTATATTGACTCCTCATGGGAGACCTCGATTTTAGGGATATAGGATACAGGTTTGTTTGGGAAAGATGGCTGGAGGGCGGGAGGAGGGGGGATCTGTGGATAGTATGTGGAGTAAGTAGAAAATTTTTTAATAAAGAAAAATGAAAAACAATTTAAAAAGATTTAAAAAACCCTGTATTCCACAAAACTGGAAAATCTAAAAGAAATGAACAATTTTCTGTTTTTTTTATTATTACTTTTGTGTTTTAATTTTATATATCAGCCATGGGTTTCCCTATCCTGCCCCCTCCCACTCCCATCCCAACCTTTCCCCCAGCCCTTCCCCTCCATTCCCATCTCCTCCAGGTCCAAGACTCCTCTGGGGATTCAGCTCAGCCTGGGAAGAGGGGACTGGACCTGCCTGTACTGAACAATTTTCTTGATAGATTCCACATAACAATGTTAAATCAAGATCAGATAAACAATTTAAATAAATTTATAACCCCTAAGGAAATAGAATATATCACAAAAGTGTCCCAAACAAACAAATCCCTGGACCAGACTTTGGAGTGCATATTTTCAAAGAAGACCTAATATCAATACTTCTCAAAGTGTTCCACAAAATAGAAACAGAAGGAACATGGCCAAATTCATTTATGAGTCCACAATTGCCCTAATACCCAAACCACAAAAAGGCACAACAAAGAAATAATTATAGACCAATTTTTCTCATAATCATTGATGGAAAAAATACCTAATAAAATCCTCTCAAACTGAATCCAATAACACATCAAAAAGATCATCCACTGTGATCAAGTAGGCTTTATCCCACAGATGCAGAGATGGCTCAACCATGTAAATATGTGGATGTAATTCATCAGATAAACAAACTTAAAAAAAATGATCATCTCATTAGATACTGAAACACCCTTTGACAAAATCCAACCCCCCTTCATGATAAAAGTATTGGAGAGATCAAGAATACAAGAGATGTGCGTAAGCATAATAAAGCCAATTTATATTAAGCCTATAAACAACCTCAAATTAAATGAAGAGAACTTAAAGCAATTTCACTAAATTCAGTGGTAAGACAAGGCTGTCTACTCTCCCCAAATTTATTCAATATTGTAAATGAAGTTCTAGCTGGAACAATAAGATGACTAAATGAAATAAAGGGGACAGACATTGGAAGAGAAGAAGTCAAAGTGTTGATATAGTTTACAGATGATATAACAGTATACATAAACAATCCTAAAATTTCTACAAGGTAACTCTTATAGTTGATAACACCTTTAGTGAAGTGGTTGGATACAAGAGTAACTAAAACAAACAAACAACAACAACAACAACAACAACAAAAAGAGTAGGCCTCCTACATATAAGCAACAAAAGGCAGAAAAAGGAATCAGGGAAACAAAACCCTTCACAATAGTAAGAAATAATATAAAAATATCTTGATGTAACTCTAACAAAGCAACTGAAATACCTGTATTTAAAGATCTTCAAGTCTTTGAAGAAAGATGATTTAAGAAAAAATAAGAAGATGGAAAGACCTCTCATGCTCATTGATCAGCAGGAATAACATAGTAAAAATGGCCATTTTACCAAAGGCAATCTATAGATTCAATGCAATCCCCATCAAAATCCAATACATTTTTTTGCAAACTTTGAACAAACAATACCCAACTTCATATAGAAAAACAAAGTATCCAGTGTAGCTAAAATTTCATGTACAACAAAAGAATTTCTGGAAGTAACACCATCCCCGATTTTAAGCTGTATTACAGAGCTATTTAATAAAATTGCATGGTATTGACATAAAAACAGATAGGTTGATCAATGTAATTTAATTGATGACTTACATACAAATACACACAATGTTGGATACATGATTTTTGATAAAGGAGCCATAAATACACAGTAGAAAAAAGAAAGCATCTTTAACAAACACTAACAGGACATCAGTATGCAGAAGATAGCAAACAGATCCCTATCTCTCACCCTGCACAAAACTCAAGTCAAGTGGATCAAAGACCTCAACATAAAATCAGATACACTGAACCTGATAGAAGAGAAAGTAGGGAATATTCTTGAACACAGTGTCACAGGAGACAACTTCCTGGAACAGCACACCAATCACTAAGGCATTAAGATCAACAACTAATTAATGTTACTCCATGAAAATTAAAATCTTCTGTAAGGCAAAGGATAGGGTCAATAGAACAAAAGCCCAGCCTACAGAATAGGAAAAGATTTTACCTACTCTACATCTGACAGAATGCCTGCATGAAAATCTATAAAGAACTCAAGAAGCTAGACATAAATAAACCAAAGAATCACACTAAATAATAGAGTACAGACCTAAACTGAGAATTCTCAACAGAGGAATCTCAAATAGCTGAGAAACACTTAAAGAAATATTCAATATCTTTAGGCATCGGGCAAATGGAAATGAAACTACTCAGAGATTCAATCTTCCACCTATCAGAATTACTAAGAACAAAAACACAAATGATTTTTCATGCTGGTGAGATGTGGAACAAGGGGAACATGTCTTCATTGCTGGTTGGAACGTAAACTTGTGCAGCCACTTTGGGAATTAATATGGTGCTATGTGGCTAGAGCTGGTTAAGTTCTTCAGTGACAGGTTTGAAATATATATATGAACAATATTCTTAGCTCCTATAGCATCAAAATTCTCAGAGGCTTTATACTTTCTAGCATTAGGGTACTAAAAATATCCATCAATGAGGTAAAAATATCATTTCAGATGCTTATCAATGTTTCATTCATTGATTTGAGTACAAAATCTGTTTGAATGGGTTATTAATTTTTTCTAAAATTGTGAACATTCATATATTTTTCTTATTGTAACACAAGTACTTCCTCAGAGGTATTAATTGTAAACATGGTCAGTGTGAGTGCGACTTTTCATTGTAGTTTCTTCATAAGGCACTTTGAAGATGTCCCTTCAACTTTATTCACTTTTAATTGATTAACAATATTCTTTGGTGGGTAAGTCACTGGATTCATAAGATATCTTTGCTAGTATAAGAGCTAGAAGGGATATTTCCCACAATTTATTCTGAGAAGAGTGTTTTATATTTCTCCATTTTATAGAACTTTTTATAATTTTTTGTACCTTTAAAATATTTCTTACATATAAAGTCTTACTCTAACCTACTGTCAAGGTCATGAAGTACATACAGGTGGACTATTTATATTTTACAGATAAGGAAACCGAGGGTTAAAGAAGTAGTGGCATTTCAATGGTCAATGCATGTGGAAAGATAGTTGATGAGACTAACAGATGAGATCAAAGCAGTGCATTTTTCCCTCATCTACACTAAAAACATCTCACAATATAGTCCGAAACAATGAGGCATAGTTTTAAACTGTAGATATTAAATCATCTTCATCTTGAAAATAGCTAAGAATCACAGCATTCATAAAATTTGCAAGTTTTTTATATTTAAGAATAACCAAAATCATTAAATGTATTAGTATTTTAGTGTCTAAAATTTAAAGTGACAATAACCTGCAACTTGATATTTTCATTAGTAGAGTGTGTAGGGTAGAGTCAGCAAACGTTGATACATTTCATTTGGAAGATGTATGAACAGCAGCTCTCACAAAATAGAACATGGCATTAAAACGCCGAAGGGATAGATTCTTTCACAGATATTTACAAGGGAGTCAGTGTATCATCCTGCACCTGTTTTTACAAGGAGGTACAACTGCTCAAATTCCAGATTGAATTGGATTCAAATATTAAAAAAAAAAAATAGACTCCCTGTTGTAAGTTTTTTCCTCTCTTGTGAATAGGGATTTGTTCTTTTCTGCAAGGCAGGAGTGGCAGTCTATTGGGACATTCTCTGCCAGCAGCACCTGTGAATCTTGGCAAACTGGAGTGTCTTAAGCTGTTGATATGAATAGGGTTACACTATATGAGTAAAGAGGCCACCAGTACTTTTGATGAATGAAACAACAGAATGCAAATTTTGTTATCCTCAAATTGCATGACTAGTTCAGTATTTAAGCCTTGTTTTGAAATACAGCTCACTTCATTTCACAAAGTTAGAAAACATATCCTTCAGCTCTCATTTCAGCATTTTACCTTACAAAAGGCTTATTGTGATGTGGAGAAAATGTCAAAATTGTGTGTGGTCCAAAGTTGTGATTTGCATAAATAAAATTAACTAAAAGTTTACCATAGAGTCTTATGCTTCCAAGTGATTAATTACTTAATAATAGATTCATATGCATAAAAGAACTCTCTGGCGCACATTTTACAGCATTCTCAGTAAGCATGCACTAACAAGAATTCCAGATTAATTGCATTTGAATGCTTGATGACCCAAGTCTTTGTCAACAATGAGCACATAATCCTCATTATGTTATCAGAGATACTTGTCTTATTATTATAATGGTTCATATTTAAGTAAACACAAATATAGTTGGCAATGCAAATAAAATGCATTAAATAATACACACAAAAAAAACCAACATTGTATAGGGGCACATTCAAAGCAAACAATATTTGGAACAAAGTTTAAAAGTTTTGGTAAAGATTGGGGATCTAGCTCAGTGGTAGAGTGCTCGCCTAGCAAGCACAAGACCCTGGGTTTGATCCTCAGCTCAAAAAAAAAAAAAAGTTTTGGTAAAGACATATTTTCAACAATGTAGAAAATTTGGATAATATTTAAGTTTTTACAGAATAGCTGTGCTTTTCCCATTTTTTAAAATCTAGTTTCCTCCTTGGTTTTGTTAGAAACTCATTTGTAATTTTCATTCATTTTATTGTAATTTTTCCTGACTGTCCTCTGAATAGCAATGTTACAAATTTACTTTCTGAATTCATCCTACTATTAGGACCCAATATGTATATTTTCTTGTTTGCCTTTTCACTAACTGATAACAAACCTCTAGAGGCAAATTTCGTAACATTTTCCTCAAAATTTTATCAAATTTCAGCAGGCCACCATGAATCTTAGGAATCATTGCACAAAGGCCAATAAGAACCTTTCTTAGTCCTTTCTCATCTGGATCATGGATGGACTTAGCTGTTCTCCCATGTGCAGTCTATGTGTTACTGTCACTGCTATCTCTACAAACAACCACAAGTCTACAAATGTGCCACTGTGGCAACCATGGTGTTATTTCCTACCCCCTTCTATGTTCTACCTTGCCACTTAGAGAGAAGATTTAAATACAGAGAGAGGGAAGACCATGAGTGTTGATCACAAGGATCCCAGCTCTATAATACTGTCGAAGATTATTTCTACTTCTTCGGACAAACTATTAGCAGCCTGAAAGCAAGACTGCAGGGAAGAAAGCAACTTCCTAGTCACTACTAACCTGATTTCTTCATGTACTAAAGCCAAAGTGGTGTTTTCATCAATAGAATCTTATGGCAAGAGCAATGGCAATGTAGATTTCCTATCTTTCTCAAACATCATTAGTGTTAGCTATCCTTCCAGTCACCACTGTATTTGTCCTACTTTTTTATCCTAGGAGGGAGCTTTAAGTGGAAAGACAATGAGACTTCCATTTCAAATGTTATGTAATTCCTATGTATTTATCTGCATTGAGGGACATAGTTGGATTGAATTAGTGAAGGAATTTAATTGGTGAATGATAGATGATGATAAGAATTATAGTGGCTATATAGTAAATATGTACGCAGACACGTTTGGTAATTCACAGTTATATAATAAATTTAACAAATATCCATGCCTTTCTACCATATACTCACTCTTTTCTGCAATACACTCACTCTTCTCTATAATACAATCATTCTTTTCTATCAATTTTCAAAACAGTATACTGTGGCTTTCACTCTCTCATCGTGAAAAAAAATCATCACACAATAGAGTACTGAAGGTTTGGGGGGAATATAATCAACCCATCACATCAGGAACATAAAGCAGCATGGGGTCAATGTGGCAGATCAAACTGAATCCACAGTCTAGAACGGAAGTAAAGATGAACGCATGTGTCCAGTAGGCTTCCAAACCCCACCCACATTTTAAACTTAGTTCAGGGATTGGTTATTACAACTTCTTTTGATCATGTTTACTCACCCTCTTCCAGCTCTTCTGAGATAAAGGCTTCTTTTTCTATTCACATGACTTCATGTACTTGTATTTTAACATACCCCAGAGGAGCGAAAAAGGTGCCTCCCATTTCTATCAGCTCATGCTTTGTTTCTAGGTGTTTAAACTTGCTCATTTTTACACACATTTGTACACACACACACACACACACACACACACACACACACAGAGAGAGAGAGAGAGAGAGAGAGAGAGAGAGAGAGAGAGAGAACACATAGACCCTCAGTGTTTTAAAACCTATGTCTTCCCGCTCAGATCTGATTCTAGAGATCATACCTCAGTAAATGCCATCTCTCCAGCTGTAATGTATCTCCTTCCAGTTTAGGATTATATCAAATTCCCCTTAAAATAGCAATCTGAATATTTATTTTTCAAAGCTGCAAACTTGTCAAATGTGTTTATGTAAAATACATGTTTCTTGTACTCTTCTTATCAACTTTTTAGGTGAATGGGCTTTTAGAATCTCACATTTGCCTTTTCCCATCATGCAAATTCTTTCTGGGAAAGCTAAAAATTAGAGTTAAAAAAAAAAAAGCACTCCTTAAAGATCTCAGCTCAAATAATGATGCTGTCATCATTTCTGGTAGAATTGTGGGCAAGATACATAGCTATAGTATATCACAGTTTATTTATTTATGTCTAATTCTCTAATGGAAAAGTTATACAAACCTATTCACATATTATGAGGTCTAACAACAACATCATAACTAAATACATTTAATTTATTCATGGTATTTAAATAAAATAGGTTGTTATATTTCAAGTAATTAACAAATGCCCACTATATAGCAAGTGTTCAATCACTGGTAATCAATATTAATCTATACATATGTCACTTAAAGATTTTATAATGTTTTGGAATGCTCTCACTTAATAATTACTCATGAATAAAAGATGATCAAAGAAAAATGATTTTTCTAAAAGTATAGAACGTTTGTAAAATATTTGAGATTTAACCTGTTGATAGAAAAAATAAATTGGATGACAGTTGAATATGTTAAAAACGTAAAGAAGATAAACATGATGTCACATGACTTTAATTTCATCACAAAGAAGCCAAAGGCAGGTGGTCTCTGAGTTTGATGCCAAGATGGTCAACATAATGAGTTAGAGGCTAGCCAATACTTTATAGTAAGACACTGTCAAAAAGGAAAGAAGAGAAAACCCAAAGCAAAACAAAGAAATATATAAGTTTTGTTCAATCTAAATATTTAATTATATAATCATGATAAAAATTGTTGTTATGGAATTAAATATTGAATTGAATGGAGATACTTGTAGAATGCAAGGAAATGTAGCAAACCAATGCAATAGTACATTATGTAAAATGAATAGCCACTATCTCATTAATGAGAAAAGAAAATGCAATGAATGCTAGTAGCTGAACATGTATCCAAAACAACTGGGGACTTGCTTAAGTCAGTTTTTGGAGACTTGTTAGAGTTTTAAGTAAATTGATAATGAGCTCAACATTTTAAAAACATTTTAAGCCAGATACATTAAGCAATTAAAACAAATCAATTAAAGGAAAATGAAAAAATAATGTTTGGATATTTTGTGTAAATTACTGTCAATATGATTTCAATTACAATAATATCACTGGAATGTTTTATATCAAAAGAGAAGATAATCTGTTTTGTTCCCTATTCTTACTGACTAAACAGATATGTACAAGAACATAAATCTTAATTGCTTTCTTTCAAAAAGTTATAGTAGGTGTTTCTTAGCTATTTTACTAATTATTTATAAATATGTAAATAAATTCTTTAAAATGTTATCATCTTAAAAATGCTAATTTCTCTTGACAAGTGTAAAATCCTCTAAGAAGAAATTCCCATAATAATAATAAAATATAAAATAATTAGTTATAAATGCACAAATTATTGTAAAATGTATCTGCATATAACAAAAAATATTTTGGAGAAGCTTGGGTGTGTATTTTTATGGATTTGCTGCTAAATTGTCAGCCCAACTGCAGATGTAAAACAGTGGCCCAAGTGGAAGAAAACAACTTCCTCCCTGGCTCGACCCCAATAGCACTGGCTGGATGTTCAGGGATCTCTGGCAGGTGGAACTGTCCAAACCTTTAAATGTCTTAATGTCATGCATGTTGTCCTCCACCACGGCATATGCCCAAGATGAGAGTGAGAAAAGGACAAAGCTTTGTGAGACTCAGTATCAGCATGGAGCCCCTGTCACCATTCTATCCTTGTCAGATGTGATGCTTCCCCATACTTCATGACGTCTAAAGAAAATCCATCTCCTACAAGAAAGACTTCATGCTCAACCATTTCTATGTGATAGAAAGAGTACAATAAAGAGTTAGGTTTAATTATCTGATGGTAAAAGAAATCCTAGTACAGGTTAGTAGGGATGGGAAATCACACCATATTCTTGGGCTTTTAATTCTTAATTATTGTACTTCTGTTTAATGTAATCATGAAGCAAGGATAAGTGATGGTTTTGCATCTGGGGTAACAACATCTTATAAATCAAATGGGGCAACATTGCAAAGATCACCTGTTTTTGAAGACTTCCAGATAGTAACTTTCTCTTCCTGTCACATTGTACTATCAGTAATCTACCAATGACCATCATTAGCTCCAAAACTGTCTGAGATATGCACTTCCAAGCTGTAAACCCACTTCTTGGTGGTGCTGAAAAATGCATGACAAGTGTAGCATTAAGAAATCCACAATGATACCTCCACTGTAGACTACTGGCAATGGTCGAGAGAAAGCCTGATCTGATCTAGTCTGGTGATCAGATGGCCAAACAGCCTAACTGTCATGTTGGAACTCTCATCCAATAACTGATGGAAGTGGATGCAGATATCCTCGGCCAGGACCCAGGTGGAGCTCCAGGAGTCCAATTGGCGAGAAAGAGGAGGGAATGTAAGAGTGTGAAGTGTTGAGACGAAGATTGGAAAAGCACAGGGACAAATATCCAAAGAAATGGAAACACATGAATTATGAACCAAAGGCTGTGGAGCCCCCAGCTGGATCAGGCCCTCTGGATAAGTGAGATAATTGAATAGCTTGATCTGTTTGGGAGGCACCCAGGCAGTGGGACCTTAGTGCAAGGGCTGGCTGTTTGGAACCTTGGGCTTACACAGGCACACTTTGCTCAGCCTGGAAGGAGGGTACTGATCCTGCCTGTACTGAATCCACCAGGTTGAATTGAATCCCCAGGGGAGTCTTGCCCCTGGAGGAGATGGGAATGGAGGGGAGGGGCTGGAGAAGGTGGGAGGAAGATAAAAGATTGCTTTTATCTTGAAGGGAAAACTCACATGTTTCATCAATATTCTAAATCTGGCAACTATCTTATGCATGCAGAAAACTTGCAAGTCAGAGAGATAAACAAATCTACAGCTAAAAAGTAAAAGATAAAAGAACAAAACTGCAAAGGCAGAAGCAGAATTTGGTATTGAGATATGCTTTCCCAGTCCTTCCTGGTCACACATCCCCTATTAGTTCAATTTTCCTTACTTGCAAAACTCTTTCTCTCTAAGCCTAACCACATTGTTATTGTGTATTTAAAAAATTGAGAAGATAAATCCTGGAATAGAAATTTCTAAAGAATGACCTTTGTTCAGCATGATTGAGGGGGTCTCTGCAAGTATTCCAGCAGGGAATTGAACCCAGCGAAGAGACAAGAGTGAAAACCGAGTGCAGATTGGCGTCATCAACCTGAATCAGATTTTGTGGAGTCTAAAGCCAGGCATCGTCAGCATTTTAAAACACAGTAGAATGTGGGAAAAGGTTTCCAGGCAACAGCAATAAATCAGTCCAATTCCAGGTGCACAATAAAGCTTAGGTGTGACTACACAGAGACTGTTTTACAGAGGACATGTAACCTTGAGGGTGGGTTCAGTAGCTAAAAGGCTGAGAATCCAGTGGGGTCTCTGACCAATAACATAGAGGTCAGCAGAACATAAAGTACTCCTGAGATCTACCCTAAGGATGGGTAATAATCTAGAGTGGGAAGAGTCTGCCATAATCATTCTGGGAAATTAGGGTGAAATCTTTCTCCTCAGATGGCAAAAAGGTCACCAGGTCTTTAGAAATCTCCATTCTCAGCTTTCTCAGTTGGAATAAAGGTATTTGATTTGTATGTCCCTCATTGCAGAGACATATATGTGTAATTAACATTCCTGGTATTCTTAGTGCTTCTCTATGAGTACAAGGACTTCTGTGCCCACAACATGTAATAGTTATTTATTTTGTTTTGTTTTGTTTGCTTTGTTTTGTTTATTCACTGGTTTCAAACTCTGTTGTGTTCTTTTTTAATAGGAAATAAATTCAGGATGTTTCAAAATTAATCATGGCTGTTTAATACATACAAAGATCATTTGTTTTTCTAATTCCACATTGACTTCAGATTTCCAATATATGTACACAATTTTCACTGTCATTTATTGTTAAGAAACAAATTAATATGATTTTAAAAATTCCCTGTGACTCGGGTGGAAATACTAAAGATGTCAAGAGTGCTGCTAGATAGTTACTTACAAACAACCTGTTGATTGTTAATATCATGCAGTTTAAAAGTGTCAATCATGTATGTCAATATCACACTCCTACTTCACAATAGACAGACTACTCTACATACAGATTGGCTTATTGTCATCAGTTTTGAGAAACTGCACCTGGATTTTTGATGCCATTTAAAAGAACATAATGCTGTAATTATCTACTACATGAATTACAAGTATCCCCCAAACCAATGAATAATGTAGCAGTGCAAAGTAAAATTATGGTTCTATGCTCATTCCAAAGTTGATGGCTAAAAATATGCCTCTCCATGTACTCTTCATCTGCTAGACAATAAAATTACTATCATTTGACTTTGAAAAGACACTTCTGTGTTGTTTTCAAATTACTAGCTAAGCTGGATTAATTTCAGAATTTGTTTATGTAGAGGAAAATGTCTGGAAGAAGGAAGAGAAGGGGAGAGATGTGTTATCAGCCTCCTCACACTAATGTGCCTAATAAGATGTCGTCCTTCTATGGTGAAAACGGAGGAGTGGCTTTCAGGAGATGGAACTTCGAAACAAAACTGAAGCTTTTGTCCATGGTTTTTGGATGACATTGGAGTATGTAGAAATAAAATCACAGTGAAATTTCTGTTCCATCTCTTCTGTAGAAGCATGGTAGTCTTGGTCAATGAAATCAGACATTTCAACTGCCTCTTCTCATGAAACCATCCTCAGAGACATAAAAAAAAAAAATTCAATTATTTTAAGTGTTGTACTTGCTACTGTAGAATCCATGGTGGCATAAAGATTTCATTTATACAGCATTTGTCGAGCTTGGTAATAAGTGGTCTCTGTAAAGGCTTTCCAAGCACTAATTATATTTCATGTATGGTTGGTCCAATAACCAATGTATCACATGTACTAGAAAGTTGATTTTTAGGGCATGTTGTTTTTGTTGATTCTCTGAACTCCTCTGGTATGAGAAAAACTATCCCACTTTTTGTTGTTATTTTTAATTGAATTTAACTGTATAAATAACAAGGAATAGTAAGTACTAAGAACATGTTTTATTTACAGATGGTGGATATTGCAAGAAAATTGTATCACATTTCACCATTATTTTTAACATAACTAGAAAACTTCCCTTCTAGTAAACAGATAGTGCTCTTTATTTAATAGATAGTGCGGTAAATTTAATAGAGAATGATAAATATTATTCGTTAATCAATTCCTGTCTGTTTGTGCTACTTGAATCAGTTTATCAATAATAAGATTTGGGAAACAGACTTTGACAAATACAATTAAGTTAGCAGTACCTAATACAACAGTTTCTTTATAAAAAATTATAGAAGAAAATAATACTGATAAACCTGACAATAATGTGATTAAAATCATTTGAAATTTTAAAGAAATAACTTCATTATTTCTGGGTAAATAACCAGTGTTATTCTCACGTGTGTGTGTGTGTGTGTGTGTGTGTGTGTGTGTGTGTGTGTGTATACATATTCTCATTATGAAGTAAGATTTTTTTTTTCAAAACCAAATAAAATTTTTCTTTTAAAGTTTTGGCTTTCTTTCCCCCGACCTTTGCCCTCCATTACCTCCCCTCACCCCTAGTTTGCTTATGTAAATCTCATTCATTTCTCATTTCTCTGTCATTGGGTTATCCCTGTGTTTTCCTCAGGGTCCTCTTTACTAGGTAGCCTCCCTGGACTTGTGAGTTTCATTCTGGTTATCCTTCGCTTTACATCTAGTATCCACTTATGAGTGAGTACATACCATGTTTGTCTTTCTGAGTCTGTGTTATCTCACTCAGGATGATTTTTTTTTTTTTCTAGATCCATCCATTTGCCTGCAAACCTCATGATGTCATTGTTTTTCTCTACTGAGTAGTACACCATTGTGTGTGTGTACCACATTTTATTTATCCATTCTTCAATGGAGGAGCATCTAGGTTGTTTCCAGGTTCTTGCTATTACAAATAATGCTGCTATGAACATAGTTGAGCATGTGTCCTTGTGCTATGATTGAGCATTCCTTGGGTATATATATATATTGAGGGAGGTTGATTCCCAATTTTCTAAGAAAATGCCATATTGATTTCCAAAGTGGCTATACAAGTTTGCATTCCCACCAACAGTGGAGGACTGTTCCCCTTCCTCCACATCCTCTCCAATATAAGCTGTCTTCAGAGGTGAGCAGGAAGTACCAGCTGGATCAGGAGCAGAGTGGGAGAACGAGGAGGGAGATACCAAGATGTATGAAGATCCCAGGGGAATAGGAAGAAGCAGAATGCTTGAGAGGTCCCCAGAAATCCACAAAGATACCTCCACTGTAGACTATTGGCAATGGTTGAGAGAGTGCCTGAGCTGAACTGCTCTGGTGATTAGAAGACCGAACACCCTGACTGTCATGATAGGACTCTCATCCAGTGTCTGAAGGAAGTGGATGCAGAGATCCATGGCCAAGCCCCAGCTGGAGCTCTGGGAACTCAGTCAGTGAGAGAGAGGATGGATTGTATGAGTGAAAGATATTGAGAGCATGATTGGAAAAAGCACAGAGACAAACAACCAAACTAGTCGAAACGTGTTAACTGTGAACCAATGGCTGAGGAGCCCTCATGGAACTGGACCGGACCCTCTGGATAAGTGGGACAGTTGATTAGCTTGAACTGTTTGGGAGGACCTCAGGCAGTGGAGCCGGGACCTGTCCTTGGTGCATGGGCTGGCTTTTTGGAGCCTGGGGCCTATGCTGGGACATTTTGCTCAGCCTTGGTGTAGGGAGGAGGGTCTGGACCTACCTAGGCTGAGTCTACCAGGCTGGGCTGACTCCCCAGGGAAGACCTTGCCTTGGAGGAAGTGAGACTAGGGGGTCGATTATGGGAGAAGGCTGGGGGTAGGAGGAGGGAGGACGGGGAAATCTGTGGCTGATATGTAAAATTAAGTTAATATAAAATTATATATATATATACATATATATATATATATATATATATATACATACACACATACACACACACACACACACACACACACACACACACATATATATATATATATATATTTATATTAAGTGTTCTGGTCTTCTATAGTGAAAAAACCCAAAGAACTAACTTAAGAATTTCATTTTATTATTAGGACGTTTAATACTGAGTATCCATGTTTATATTATCTATTTTATTTTTTACATTCCACAAAAGATATGTGGGACTATAATCAGTTTTTATGTAGTGGACTGAGAATAGCACTAATGTGTGTGTCATTTTTGGACCATAAATTGCCTCCAGCAATTATCCCAGTCTATTGGTTTTAAAACTACATGCTGAATTGGTGGACAGTTTTACTCTATTGTATCACAGATACCATAAAGGTGATTCCACTCCATCCAACTATAAGAAATCATTTACCAGAGACTCTGTACTATAGTACCAGGGGAGTAAGTACTCTGTTGTACCTTCTCAGTCTTCCCTCATTTCCGGGGCTTGCAATACAAATTGAATTTCGCACTTATTTCTATCTTTATTTAAGACTTGATATGAATGGCATTTATTACCCTTTAATTAGTATAGAAATTCATTTGGCCACAGTGAAGTTTCCTCCAATGGTTGCAATAACCAGTTAACCAATCAATCACACAATTGTGGGAGAAACAAAACAAAACTGATATAATTTGGCAAACTTGTGCGTTCAGAGTTGTAATGGTGAAGGAAGACAGGATGAAAATAAATACATGTTGATAAAATTAATATTTAGACTTGCTCTAAGAAAAAGCCCACACTATGATTCTATTCTATTAAGTATTTTTAATTCTTGCATTTTCTATAAGCAGATAATGCAAAATACTTTAAATAGTTTAAATTTTCACAATTTGTTGAGCATAAAGATATTTTAATGAGTTATGCTTAACTTAGGAGATAAGAGAATTAATTGATGTTTCCTCTCATGAAAAACATAGTAATCATAGGAATGAATATGGTCAAACTATGTTATATTTATAAAATCACAATTAATGATTAACATATGTAAATAAAATACAATTAGAATAATTTCAAAAATATTATTACCCATTTATCTCAGGATTAAATATCAAATAATTTGCAGTAGTATTTAATGTGTAAGTTAATGTCTTAATTATTCCACTTTTAAAGAGGTAATTTAATAATTCTCTCACATTTTCATTTGTACAATACTATACATAATACCAAGATTGATTGAGGTTAAGACTCAAACATTTAAGATATAAATGAGTACTGTTTACAATCAAACTAAGTACTTCACATTTGTGAGAGATGCATCACTCTTGTAATAATTGTCAGAGTAACTGTTTAAGCTGTTACACCACCATCTCAGAAATCTAATAATGGCAGAAAATATGCCTATGTTCTAATTTGTAAAATCCCAGGACTATTTAAAGTTTTAGGTGCACTTTAAAAGAGCGAAAGGAAAAGTAGGTCTCCAAGCAATAAGTGGAGCCACCATTTCACATAGCATTAAAATTTAAGAAACACCTACAGAGGTTGAGAGATTTATTTTTGTGTAGGAAAGTCTCTCTGAAGTGGTCATATTTGAACAAATGCATAAAAGGTGCATAGGCACTTCACTTGGATACCTGAGAAAAGGTGAATTCTGAAGAGGCAAAGACATAGTATCTGCTCTCAGCTGAGGAAGAAACCTCTAATATTGAGGGGGAAAGTAGATATGCCCACAGAACTGTGTCACAGGATGATAGCTGTGCAGCACTAACAGAACACCCTTCAGAAGTAACCAGAGCACAAAGAAGAAAGTCTGAGCAGTCTCTAATGAGAGAACATGGAATTGATCTCTTTATAATTTGGCAGTAAGTTCCATGGATCCAATGTAAAGAAATAATGCAGCCAAATCAAAGTATTTGTTTAATAAAACTAAATCTGCATTTTGTACAATGTTAATATTAAAACATGGTTATATATCACATTATGTTCTTCAGTTGGAATAATTGCTATCAGCATGAAGTCAGATTCTTACTATTGAATCCGATTCTGCTTATTTTGTCTTTGGTTAATACTTAATTGCCCAGCCAAATCGACTTCAGCTGTTTTTTGAGTGTATCTTAACATGTCAAGAAAAGGACTCAAATGCTATCATGTGCAAATAGAAGTATCTCTCTTATGAATGAGTAGCACAGCAAGGCTCTTCAGTGGGTTCCAGTGTTAAGGAGTCCCATTCTATCTCACTGTTGTTACAATTCTTGGGAACACAGGCAACTCTTAGAGCATATGGTACCAGTTTAACTTTTCAATGAAAACACGGTCCCAAGCTGAATGCATTATACTAGTCTCAATGTCAAAACCTTAACTTTTACTTATGTAATTTTAACTGTGGAAAAGGATTAGAAAATGTGCCCTTTTGCTAATTGGCTGTGTGCTATACTAAAAAGTGAGTTACAGACAAATATTATAAAATTAGTTTTAGTGTCTCTCATAGCATTGTTATTTTATTTTTCAGCATTAGATACATTTTGTGAAATATAGCAAATTCCTTGAGATATAATTGGAGGAACTGTGCAGAAAATCAATTATGTACTCTGACTAGCTATCTCAGTCACAGTACTGTGCTTTCTTAGGTTTTTGACAAAATATTTGCTAATAATCATTAGGTAAAAGGTATGACATACTTTCCAAGGTGAGGTTGGTATCTCTTAAAAGCATTTTAAATTAAATAAAAAAGATATATGTACAGCACATATAGTCTACACAAGTTGATATGTTTTATAACCTGTATTTATAAGCATACTCATTTTTTGTACTTAATAACTGAGCTCTTTATTCCATTTTAGTTTTTAAACCTTGAAGCAGTGTGACCTTTATTCAGTTGAAAGGACTCTAGTTAGGACTTTGAATACTCATGTCTGAGGCCTTGTTCTACTTCTAATTATCTGTGCGACCTTGGGAAATTATCCTTGCCAATCTGGTTTCAATTTCCTCATCTGCCAAATGAAGGTGTTGAACAAGGTGATCTCCAAGGTCCCATCCTGCTCTAATTTCCATGATTGTCTGACTCATGATACTTTGTGAATGCTGATCTAATTAATTTTCTTAGTCACCTTCATGACACTCTATGGAATATATTTTCTCATGATGTTCAAAAAGACTATGCGTATATCTGCAAAGATTTTAGTTAAATATAAATACTAATTTGGGCTTCCCTTTGAGGCAGAGTTGAATTTATTAAAATGTACAGTAATTGCCTGAACCAACTCCCCTCTCCCCTCTTCTTCCAACATCAACTTTCACATCTCTGTTTCTTAGGATAAGTTATGAAATGCTGCCAATTTTATCTGTCTACCCACAGTGTTACATATGATGTTTTGTGCTCCCAAACTGTCTCTTAAATGCATAGACTAGATAAATGAGCCTTCTAAAATGCTTTGCAGCAATTTAAATTGGAATGATTTATTTAAATGCCATAATGTATCACTGTTGTCATTTTCACTGTCAATAAATATTCACTAAGCAGATTCCATATCTTGTAAATTTCTATGTACAACAAGAATGGCAGCAAAAGCTGTTCCACCAGCTCTGAAATTTAGGTTCATTTAGGGATATAAGAGCATAGACATAGTGTCTGGATATTTTAAATGACTTCAGAATGAGCAAGCAATAAGGGAACCGAAGACAATTTGAAGATTCTTTATTCAGTGGGCCCATTAACATAAGGCCAGTACTCAAGCAAAGCTTGATAGCTTCATGTAACTATCTAAAGAAGGAAATGATTTAAACCAAGCTATGAAAGTAAATTAAAAATCAGAACGGAGTGGTTAGAAGTGGATAGTGAGATTGAAGTTTCAGTAATTTCATAATTTTCAGTTTCACTAAGAACTTAATGATATATATGTTTCTGCTTGTGGTGTGTTTATTTTTTCTATCAGTGTCAAAGTTATAGCTATTTATTTAAAAATAAATTCAAGTGATGTAATTGATAATTTAAGGGGTTTTGTTGTTCATTTCTTTTTAATTTTTTAATATAATATATTCTCTTCATGGTTTTCCTCCCTCCCTCTCCTTCCAGATAATTGGCATCTCCCCATTAACTCAATTCCATGCCTTATTTTCTCTTTAGATAATAAACAGGTAAACAAAAATAATAAAAATAACAAGAAAAAAATTGACAATCAATTGGAGATAGTTTTTTGGTTAAAGAATGGAACTTTGTGTCCACATACTCCTCACATTTCTGGGAACTCAGTTGGCTTAAACCTGTGTATGCCTTGTGCATGCTATCACAGTCTGTGCACATTAATATGTATGTTAATTGCTTTGTGCCTGAAAACAGTTTCCTTGATATCATCCAAAATTTAGGAGGGTATTTAAGTCAAACTTAGTACTACCTATATTTATTACTATTTATATTATTAATGTTTATAGTTTTAATACTGTCATCATATGAAGAGAAATATTAAGTATGAATAGTACATACTTATATAGCACAAAGTAAACACATGGAAATGGGGAAACAAATGTAAATGCTAAAATGAAGTCCATAATTCTGACTTGTTTTCCTGCTTGAAAGTTAATAGGTAAGCCTATTATACTTTTCTAATGTTGACAGCGCACATGAGTCTCCTGAATCAAATTGAATCATTTTTTGACTCAAGCCAGAGGAAATAGTATATTAGCATCAACTCCCTTTGTCTTCAGTCCACATGGTATATGGCAGAGGGACAGGAAAATATTTAAAGTGTTATTAGGTTTTGTCACAGGTGAGAAAACTAAGCATGAGAGTTGGACATTATTTGAGCACACTAAAATCATTATAATGAAGAAGCCAGCCTCATACCCCTGGGAAGTCACCATGGGCCTGTGCTTGCCTTGTTGCACTGGCCAGTAGCACGGAACATACTCAGTGCCAGGAGAAGATGAGACTTGGAAATGAGAGCTCTCAGGGACAGTGTTCTAATGAGCCCAGGTCCAACTGTCAGCCGGAATTGAAAGGGTTTCCCAAGTGACTCCGTGATGGTGCCTCATTGAATCTAACCTTGAGAAGGCCATTTTTCAGACTGAACATCCTCATGCACTCAGCGATTAGAACAAAAACATCGTTTATCTGTCTGTGCAACAGAATTTCCACTGAATTCTAATGAAGACATGCTGTTGTCTTTAAAAGGAGACATTTGAGTTCTCAACATTTTTAAGCTTCTAGAAGTTGCTGAGAATTGGTGCTTCAACACTGCCAATGTTTCTACTGCCACGAGGCTTTCTGACCCATGAATATGTATTTGCTGTCACCTGCCACATGAGTAGGAAAATATTTAAAGTCAGAGTCTACTTGATACAGTTCAAACTCATCTGTGCTTTACCAAATATCCAAGATTCTTTTTACAAGTAAGGTCACAATCTGAACTTCTGGGCATAAATGTAACAAGAGAAACTATTCAATCTAGTACTGAGTTTGTATCTGTTTTTCTATCTAAGATATTAGTATTCTACACATGAATGAACAAGTGAATGGGTTCCTCTGTATTAAGTGGACAGTGGAAATAATGGCAGGAAAAAATCAAATGAGAAGGATTCATTATTATAAATGTTGAGGTTGGTGTGACTGACGTACATATGGAGAGGATCCATGGGAAAGTGGAGAGTTGAAGCAGCAATAGCCTTCCACTGCTGACTACCTTTATACATGGGATTCTACATAATGCTCATCTGCCACTGTTTTCCACTGATCTGTATTGGGTCCATCCTTTACTTTATGGACCATCACTGTTATTTATTTCAGTACACATAATCTACATTTGCAATACTCCTGTACGTGTTAGAACTACTTGCCTTTACTTTTATATCATATATATTATATGATTATGAAATTACAGTTTACTACAAACTTTTTAAATTTAAAACGTTTTAATGTATATTCTAATATTTCCATTCCCAGTGTCGCCACACAATACAATCTAAAATGATGTCTTACATATAACCACGATTTTATGGGCATTTACTGACTAAACTTGCTTACCTAAGTTTCCCAAAATTGAACTCATTAAGAATTTGTCTATATTTTCATATATTTCAAATCTGAGGGACAAAGAAATATATATGTTTGTGTGTCTGTGTGTGTGTGACTGTGTGCTTTTTTCTTCCACATTTACATTTCAATAAAATATTGTATGAAATTGATTTTGAAGTCTTGGGACGTTCATGAAGACTTGATTTTCTGTTCCTTTAATGTGTGATTCATCCTGTTTTTTGAGGGAGTGTGATTTGGGTTAAAAATCAAACTCAGGACTCCTCTTATTCTAGTCAAGTGTTCTAGCATGGAGCTACATCTAAAATCTTTGTCTTTTAAAAATGCATAACCTCTTTTATTTGGTGCACCTAGTTGAGTAAAATTTTAGTCTGTTATTAAATTTTGTTTGGTTTGTTACTTACAAATTGTTCTATCTTTTAACTCATATTATTATGCAATGTAATGCTCTGCATGTACTCAAATTATAAGGAGCACCTTGAAGTGTGTAGTTATTACACTAGTAGATGTCTGCTGTGAGCAATGGGAACTGGGGCTCCAGACTGTTCTGTGGCCTTTCCAGACACTTTGTTTCCAGCTTTGGTAGTTTGCCTGATTTGCTCATGTTCCATGTATAATTTCATTGTACAGAATTTTCACCTTGATGGAGAGTATGATGTACCTTGAAAAATGGTGTTGGGTTGGGTTGCCTTCTCACAATTTCAATGTTGACTCCCAATTTTAATTTTAATAAGTTTTAAGTTAGCTTAACATTTCCCCATATGCAAAAGTGTCTTTTGCTGTGAAATTATGAGTGTTTTATCACGTATAATCATAGAAAAAATGTGTTTTGCTCACAAACATAGGATCATTGATATCTTCTCTATTTTTCTCCCTATGTACCCTCCATTACTCTTGTAACACTAAAAAGCTAGCCAGCTGAAGGAAGCTTGGTGCCAAGTTCCAGCTTGCTATCTCTGTGTTCTGCAACCCCTGTTCCAGCAGTATAGAATTATTATCCAGGTCTGTTGGTCAACCAAGAGTAATGGAAAGAGCCTGTAGTGCTTAAGATTCAGCTGGGGACCCCCTCACAGTTCACTGGACAGTACACACTCATGAATAGGATTCTGATTTAATGCCATATTGCTTCTGAAAGTAGAATCATCCACCCACTTAAGTTAACCCCTTCAAACTTTCAAACATTGTGTTTTATTTAAGTTACTACATAAATACAGCATTTTCATTTATCTTGAGTTTGGGTAACCTTTGCTACCGAAACCTAAGCCAACTGCTTGCCACTATTTCCTTGCTTTTACTACCTCTTGAGCCTTTCCGTTCCCTGTTGTTGGTTGTTTTTCACTCTTTTGGTTCTTCTTTGGGGGAGGGGGGCTGCCACCCAGCTCCCAAATAAATCATCACACATGGAGGCTAATTCTTATTTATAAATGCCCGGCTTCAGCTTAGCTTATTTCTGGCCAACTTTCCTTAACTTAACTTATGCCATCTACCTTTTGCCTCTGGGCTTTTTCCATTTCTTACTTCTGTATAACTTCCTTCTGCTCTTACTCCCTGGCTGGCTGTGTAGCTGGCCCCTAGCATCTGCCTCTCCTTCTTCTGTTGCTCCTTCTCCTTTTCATTCTCTCTGCCTGCAGGTCCCACCTATCCTTTCTCCTGCCTTGCTATTGGACGCTCAGCTCTTGATTAGACCAATCAGGTGTTTTAGACAGGCAAAGTAACATGGTTTCACAGAATTTTTAAAAAATGCAACATACAAGAATGCAACACATCTTTGCGTCATTAAACAAATGTTCCATGGCATAAACAAATGAAACACATCTTAAAATAATATTCCATAAGAATTCCCAGTAAACTCTTCTACATTCATATGGCATGTGTGATAACACAGTAGCAATATTAATTTAAAATAAATTGTAAGAATTCAGCAGCATTAATAAAATTTTCAAACCCTCCTCCCAAAATACATTGTATTCAGATCTTAGTAAATTTCTCTTTTCTGGATTGTTAGCTAGAAACAAAGGAACAAGTGATATCATAAGAATCTAACAATCTAATCCTTCAAATGGGCAGTTTTACAAAACTAACTGCATTTCTTCAAAGAGTAAGATGGCAGGAAAAGCCTAAAGGGAACATCACTGAAAGAAGCCTGAAAGTCTGTAACAACCTAAAAAAACACATATGATCTGTTGGAATACTTAATTTTAAGAATTCAAAATATACTCTGTTAGATTATGAAAGACAAATGAATATTAATGAGATTAAGCAATCCTTACCAATAAATTGTTATTATTTCTACTGTGAAAAAGAAGATGCAGGGTGGATTCACGAGTTAAAATGCCCCTTTGACACCAGATGAAATGCTGCCAAGATATCACATCATTATAAAATAACATGACTCCAAAGATTTGCCCAAAAAATATACAACTAAAAATGTGGGAAGGGAAGATAATGTGGGTAATGAAATGTGTGTGGGTGAAACTACTTAATGAAACTGGCCCTGTAAAACAACTCCTATTTGTGTGGGACAATTTCACACAGATGTGTTTTAAAATGAATAAAGACTTAGCTAGCATATCCACTCAAATTTTCTTAAGAAATTTTTTTGTTCATTTTACATGCCAATCACAGATCCGCCTCTTTCCTCCTCCTCACCCTCCAGCCTTGCCCCCAGCCCATCCTCTATTCCCTCCTACAAGAAAGTAAGGCTCCCCATGAGGAGTCAGCCACTCAGATTTTCAATAATTATTTATTGTACTAATAATAAAGTAATTAATAATAAACAATTTATAAATATTGCTACATTTAATGCTTTTCACTTATAATGGCACACAATTATTACACAGTTATTTTTAACATAAATGTTGAATGACAGATACATTTAAAACTTAGAAGGTGATTATTGTTAAATAACATGAAATGGTAGGCTGTAACATGCAATACAACAGCACAGAAAAAATGATTTTCAGATTTTGCAAAGAAATTATGCTGAAAAAATCAAAAATATTTTGTTTGAAGAATTTAAACACTAGCAGTAACGATACTACTTTCCCAAATGTACCTTAATTTAACTAAATAATTATCTTTTAAATTTTGAATTAACTTACAAGACTTTTCTGATCTTGTACCTAAAGCACTACAATTACAGTCATGTAGAAAAATTGGAGTTTGTATAATTTAACAGAAATTTGAAAATGAGGTGCTCAAATTTATTAAGCTAAAGAAAATATGATAGAATCAAAAGTATTTCACATGCAAATATTTGGTGGCTTCAATCTCTTCCTGAATTTCTTTTCAGGTAGCTACTTCATAAATAAAAACTCATATTATCTAACTTGATTTTTGAGTCAGAAAACCTATTAAGAAAGGTAATGCAAATGTGTTCATTTGAAATAGTCTTTAGTCTCTCAAGAATGTTATGTTTATACCAACCGCTGGCATTGCAAGTACACTCGAGGACACATTATCCCAGGGTGGGTATCTGTTATGTAGTAGTAATGCTACTTTGAATCTAATTTTCCAAACAAATAGCAGAAAGAACAGCAGGTGTTTTTGTCTAACCCCATTGGTTATGATTAGAGATATTACAAAACTATGAAAATTGATGTTGACATACCACTTTGAAAGCTAATTTCCATGTATGTGTGTGACATGTCACAGCATATCTAAAATTTGTGTATTCCCACTTGCCAGAGCAATGCATTATTTGTTAGAGACTTTTGGTTCCAAGAGCAGATCTTGTCAACTCTAATCAAAGTGTAGCTATTACTGGTAGCTTTTAACTATTTTACAAAAGGCATACACTTTCAATTAGTATAATTTCATAAGGTACATGGAATTTATTCTGAGGATACATCTAACACTGCCAGAATCCATTTTACCAGGGAATTAAGACAAAATTACCAAATATAAGCAGTACTGTGCAAAGACTTCACAAACATCTTCATCTCTTCCATGATTGTATACTATACAGTAGACAGTAAATATAGCTATCTCAGGTAATCTGGAATAAAAGTAAGAATAGATTTTATGAATTAAGAAAATTAACTCTATAAGACTCCCCAATGGCCTTCAAATTGGGAGGTAATTTGATGGATTTCTTTCTCAGGGGACTTCTCAGAGAAGAAGCATGCATATTTCTACATCTTGACACTGTACAAGGAAGTAAAATAAAAACATGGAAAATGTTGAGTGATACAATTTCATTCATCCTATTCTACATGATATCAGAGTTAGGAAGTGAATTCTTCATTTTTTACTCTATTTTTTGAGATTCTAATATAATTGCACCATTTCCATTATTTCCTCCCTCCTTCCAATCCCTCTCTTAGACCCCCCTTGCTCTAATTTCCTATTCATGGCCTCTTCATGATCAGTATTGAATGCATATGTATGTATGTTTATACATATACATTATGAATATACATATATATTCCTAAATGTAACTTGATCAGTCCATGCAATATTACTTTCATGTATGTTTTCAGGGCTGACTATTTGACATTGGATGGTCAATTGATATACTCTTCCCTAGGGAAGACTACATCTCCCATTCACAACTCTTCTCAGTTGCCTATAGTTCTTTGTATAGGTCTGAAGCCTCATGGACTTTTCTTCATGTACTTTGGTATCTCTATTGGTCTGACCCTTGTTCAGTTCATGTTTGGGAATCATGCTGGAGATAGATTATGGGTTTACATTCTGACATTACTAGAAGACACATCTCATTGCAAATTCCTTTATCCTATGACATTGACAATATTTCTGGCTCCTTTTGCAAATGTTCCCTGGGCCTTAGGTGAGGGTGTGTTTTGTTAAATGTGTTTGTCATCACTGGGCTCCATAACTCTGCATTTAGTTTGTGATTTTATGTAGCATCTCCATCCATTGTAAAGAGAAGATCCTTGATGAGTTTGATGTGTATACAACTATCAATGGGTATAAGAACAAATATTTATAGTGTTATAAATACTAAACTAGTATAAGAAATCAGCTGTAACTTGTGATGATTCATACCAATACCACATCCATCACTGACTGACTCTACCAGGGATCCAGTCCAGTGATTCCAAAGAAAATGCAAGCTTGGAAATTCTTTTCAACTCCATACTAGACAGACAAAAAGGAAAAGTGTTCATAAATATGTGTTTTCATTATTGTCCAAATTTGGATTTCAATTATATATATATATAATAATAAAATTATTTATAAATATATAATATTATATTAGAACTTTCTTTTTTCCTGTATCTTTTATCAAGTTGATTATGGAAAATGATAAACTCAGACAAAAATGTTACAATAGATGCATAACAATACTGGATGATAGTAGCATCCTTTTTTATAGCTTTTCATTATAGATGCAGGTGCATGCTCTACAGGACATGTTATAAGGACTGTTATCTAGATGTTTGCTAAATTTTACATGAGAAATACATTGGGGTGCTGACTTTTCTTTTATCTCATCACACTTACTTTGTTCTAAATTTTCCAGCTAACTAAATTCTAGTTTTAAACACCATAGTGTTTGGAAAGAGAAAGCAACATAAAGTGGATAATTGGTAATTCAAGAGTGCAGTCTGGGGTTGGATACAAACAGGAGAAGAAATAGGACATAATCCTAGGACAAAGTTATATCTGTTTACTGAGAACTGCCTCTGCTATATCAAAGAGAATGCTTTAGAATTCAATACAAGAAAATTAAATGAATTGTATTTCTTTATATCTATTAAATATGATGTTTACAAATTGTAACTACTTCATACATTTTAGTATAATTTATGGAGTTAATGCTGTTAACCAAATACTGTTCTGAGGAATACAACTATGAATGATTAAGATAAAAACAGTACCACAGTCATTGGAGTAACCGTCTTAGTGAAGCTTAGCATAAATGAGACAGCTGTGTAGCTTGATTTGCTTAACGGGCCCCTGGCAGTAGGATCAGGTTCTACCTCTGGTGCATGAGCTGGTTTTTGGAGTCCACTACCTGTGGTGGAACACCGCATACAGACTTAAGGCAGGGGGCAGGGCTTGGACCTTCCTCTACTGAATGTACCGGGCTTTGCTGACTCCACATAGGAGGCCTTATCTTCTTGTAGGAGGGAATGGGGTGTTGTTTGGGGAGGAGGATGGAATGGCAGGAGGATGGAAGAGGGGAATTTGTGATTGGTATGTAAACTTAATAAACAATTCCTTAATAAAATATATTAAAAAGAATTCAATACAGGAAATTAAAATAGATTATATTTATTTATATCTATGAAATATGCTGTTTATAAACTTTAACTACTCTATCTATATATATTTTTTTTGTTTTTTGTTTTTTTGTTTTTTTGTTTTTTGTATTTTTTGTTTTTCGAGACTGGGTTTCTCTGTGTAGTTTTGCGCCTTTCCTGGAACTCACTTGGTAGACCAGGCCGGCCTTGAACTCACAGAGATCTGCCTGTCCCAGCTACTTCATATATTTTATTATAATTTCTTGAAGTAATGCTATTAACCAATTACTGTTATGGGGAATACACCATGAATAATTAAGATTAAATATAATACCACAGTCATTGGAGTTATTGTTTTAGTGAAGCAATTTCTGCAAAACCATTTTTTCTTTTTAATGATCAATAAGAAAAAGAAACTGGAAAGGTAGCAAGGAGAGTTGGAATCAGTAGCAGTTGTAGATAGGAATTGTATGGAAAGCTTCACTTACGAAAATGACAATTAACAAATATGTAGGTGAAAATGAAGAAGCTTTATAGATGCCTGAGAGGGTCCATGAGTAGAAAGCCATAAATGCTAATGTTTGTGGAGAGAAGCAAAGATGTTTCGAAGCAAATGTGCACAAACCAGTGAGAATCAAGCATCACTGGAGTGGAAAAGAAATACCAGCGCAGGCTCAGAGCCACACCAGAAACGACAACAAAGCATCTTCAGAAGTTGCTCCAAGTTATCACATTTTTAACCTGCAAGAGATGAATGGAGTTGAGGTGAAGAGTGCCAGGATCCCATTTGGGTGTTAATGAGGCCCTGGTGTTCATTGAAGGGTTTAATGTAAATATGTACACATACACAGGCAAATGTTTTTCTGATATATTTGAAAAGGGAAGAGTATGCATGTTTTCATTTGAGAAGCATCACTAAACTGTTATTAACTGAATTTAAAGTTCCTGTTTCTTAACTTGTAAACATGTCTGACATTTTTTAGTTAATTATGTATCTATTGTCTAGAATTTTAAAGTTTTGGGTGAAATTGAAAATGTTCATAATAAAAGGAAATTTAAATTATTATTTTAATATTTAAATTAAAATTAAAAAATACAAAATTTAAATTTAAATTAAATAATGCATTAAAAACCTGCTGGCATAAGAAGCAAGAGTTTAGGGGCATGAGATAAGGCTACGTAGGTAAGATCCTTGCTGCTATTACAGGGACGAAAGAGCAGTTCACAGCACTCATATTGGGTAGGATAACATACAGTTGCTTACAAATCCAGCTCTAGGGTTTCTGATGCCCTCTTTGGGCCTTTATATGGATC
The DNA here is from genome assembly GCF_903995425.1 of Onychomys torridus. NCBI lineage: Eukaryota > Metazoa > Chordata > Mammalia > Rodentia > Cricetidae > Onychomys > Onychomys torridus. The sequence continues at coordinate 47,283,578 of NC_050453.1, read as the reverse complement.
ATGTGCATGAAAACAAAACATAATGCAAGGACACTCATATCCACAAAATAAAATCAACAATTGAACAATGTTCTGAAAAAGAAAGAAAGCAATTCCACAGAAATTAGTGATCTATCCTCAAATTACATTGTTTTAAAGTCGGGGAACTAACCAGGACAGGGCGCTTTCTAGATCCCAAGTCCATCCACTATCTTGCCATAGTGTAATGATGTACCCTGGTTTTTATTTTCACACTAACTGTGAAGGGTTTGAGAAACCTATTCTTATTTCTATTCTCCGTTTATAAATTACCACGATTTCACTGATTTTTGAATAATTTTCACCCAACTGATTACTGTGTAATGAATGAATTGATACATTAAAAGGTACTATGAGTAAATCTTAAGGAATTGTAATTTATTAATATAATTCCATGAGTATTCCACAATAAGAATAACTAAATGATTTTAACTTAAGTTGATGTTTAAAAACACAGTGTGCCTCTCCTTCATGTATTTGCTCTCAATGAACAATAAAATAATTTAAGTTATTTTTATATAAGTGAATGAAGAGATATAATTGCGGGAGAAGGCTGAGGTGGCAAAAGTCTAATGAGACAAGGAAAGGAAAATTGTTTGGTTTTGTTTTCTTTAATGTTTTTTAAGTTTTATAATGTTCAATGGAAAACATTTGTAAATGTTGAAGATAAACAATATGATGTCTTGATAAATGTGCTGTTACCCAATTGTGGTGGTATTGTGTTCCCTAAAATATTATGCACACTAGTAAACTTATCTTTGGTCAGAGAACATGATGGCCACAATATTAAACATAGAAGATAGGCAGTGGTAGCACATGCCTTTAATCCTAGCATTCCAGAGGCAGAGATTTACCTGGATCTCTGTGTGTTCAAGGATACAGCCAAGCATGGTGACTCACGTCTAAAAGCTAAGGAGTGATGGCACAAAGCAAAAGCAGAAAGCTATATAAGGCGTGGAGACCAGAAACTAGCAGCATTTGGCTGGTTAAGCTTTTAGGCTTTGAGCAGCACATTTCAGCTGAGACCCATTGGAATGAGGACACAGAAGTTTCAAGTCTGAGGAAACAAGACCAGCTGAGGAACTAGCAAGGTGAGACAGCTGTGGCTTGTTCTACTTCTCTGATCTTCCAGCGTTCACCCCAATACCTGGCTCTCAGGTTTGTTTTTATTAATAAGACCTGTTAATATTCATGCTACACCCAATAATTTTTACAATTATATTAACATGGCTGTCACCTTTCAAGCTGTACAACAGAATGGAAATTTCTTGTAACAGAAAGTCTGTACTCTTTGATAATACTTTTATGAAGGAAAAAATACTGTTATTTTCTTGTGACATGAAGAGCTGTGCTGTGAATACTGAATTGAATGTTGTGAGTTTGATTTAATCCTTGGTTCTTTCTTGAGAAATATAATGCTTCAGCACAATTCTGACCAAAACAACTTAAAGAATTGATATATGGTGACATGTTTCTTTCAATTTAGAGGACTGGGAAGAGAGTGTACTTCAGATCATTTACAGAAGTGATATATGTGGGGATAAACTAAAATGATAAGAAAAATATTTCTTGTACGGATCCAAATACTGTTAGGAAGACTCCAACTTCAATTCCCTAGAAGTAGAAAAACATTGTGGGATTAAATTATTAACTGTATACTTACTGCTTTTCTCATTCATCTCTCATAACTCAAAACTGCAAGTAGATTTGTCTAAAGTTTTTACTGCAAAAACAAAAATCACCCAGAAATATACAGGAAATATAATCCTACTTCTTATGTAGATAAAAGCCATAATATTATGAGAATTCATAATAGTCACTGATTTCTATATCATATCATTCAAAATCTTACTATCATTTTATCTTAATTTAGAATATATTCTTGTGATTCTAAATACATATTTCAGCCATTGTATCAAGAATAGTGCCATTTTAATAATACAGTTAGCCAAAGCCAAAAATTGTCATGCTAAATTTAAAACAAACACAAAACAAGCATTAAAAAAACATACATTTACGTACTTTCAAGCTTTAACTCAAGAATTACTAATCATGGAAAAATTTCAGTTAAACCTAAGAACATTTGGAAGTCCTGATTCTTTCTCAAGATTTAAATGACCAGGAAAATTGTTTTCTTAGATATTTCACTCTGTTCAATATAATATACTCTACTCAGCAGAGAAAAACAATGACATCATGAGGTTTGCAGGCAAATGGATGGATCTAGAAAAAATCATCCTGAGTGAGGTAACCCAGATTCAGAAGGACAACATGGTATGTACTCACTCATAGGAGTATAGTAGATGTAAAACAAAGATGACTAGACTGCTACACACCTCCAGGGAGGCTACCTAGAAAACAGGACCCTAGGAAAGACACAGGGATCACCCAATGACAGAGAAATGGATGAGATCTACATCAACAACCTGGACGACAGTGGGAGTAATTAAGGGCAAGATTTGAGGGAAAGAAAGCTTAGGGGGCAGGAGATCCCAGCTAGATCAAGAACATAAAGAGAGAACGAGGAACAGACCATGATAAATGAAGACCACATGAGAACAGGAATAGGCAGAGTGTTCAAGAGGTCCTCAGAAATCCACAATGATATATCCTCTGTAGACTACTGGCAGTGGTCGAGGGAGGGCCTGATCTGACCTAGTCTGGTGATCAGATGACTAAACACCCTAGCAGTCGTTTTGGAACTCTCATCCAATAACTGATGGAAGTGGATGCAGAGATCCTTAGCCAGGCCCCAGGTGAAGCTCCAGGTGTCCAACTGTCGAGAAGGAGGAGGGACTGCAAGAGCATGAATTGTTGAATCCAAGATTGCAAAAAGCACAGGGACAAATAGCCAATCGAATGGAAGCACATGGTTTATGAACCAAAGGCTGTGGAGCCCCCAGCTGGATCAGGCCCTCTGGATAAGTGAGACAATTGAGTAGATTGATCTGTTTGGGAGGCGCCAAGGATGTGGGTCCAGGACCTGTCCTTGGTACATGAGCAGGCTGTTTGAAACCTTGTGCTTACACAGGGACACTTTGCTCAGCCTGGAAGGAGGGGACTGGACCTGCCTGTACTGAATCCACCAGGTTTAAATGAATCCCCAGGGGTGTCTTGGTCCTGGAGGACATGGGAATGGAGGGGAGGGGCTGGAGGGCAGGTGGGGATAGGGGCGGGAGGGGGGAGGACAGGGGAAGCCATGGCTGATGTATAAAATTAAAACACATAATAATAATAATAATAATAATAATAATAATAATAATAAATTATGTAAATAAATTGCATCTGTAAAAAAATATACTCACATATCTCTAGAGATAATTGGATGTATTTTCTATTTCTTAATTTAATCCTCCTTTATTTTTTAAAGGTCAGTTCCAAGAATTTTGTGTTTATGTTTTATTTTAAAGTTTCTAATAACACATTTCTCTGCAAAATTGTCTGTTTTATTTTATTTTACTGAGACTTAATACACAAATCTCTTCAAGTGGAATGACTCCTAGAACATGTATCCCACCCCTTATGTATAGAAAGTATCTAAGTTTTAATTTATCAAATAATAATAATGCAATTAACCCCTATATTTTTAATTAATGTGGAATTAGGACACAATCTCCAATCCCTCCCATACATTCCTTTCAAATTAATTGCCCTTTTTAATTTTATTCTTTAATTAATATTCACATATTTATAATGTTTATTTAAGCACAAAATGTAAATATAACAGACTGAATCAGTTTTTGTTGTTTGTATATATGTCGCTTCGTAGCTAATGAGATTGCTTTGAGGTTTTTTTTTTTTTTTTCATTTAAGTGAATGCTAGCTGATATTGGGTTTGTATAACCAATAAGGGAGTCTTCCATGTTAGCAAGCTTGTTTTATTGTTTCATTCTGGTTTATTCAACTAGGAAGATTATTTCATTACAGACTTCTGGGTACCCTTGCTTTTATGCTCTTTCTTAAACCTACCTTTTTTGCCTTCTCCCCTGAGCCACAGATGCAGAGCTGTGATGTAGACCTGACCACTGGGGATTGTGTTCCCTGGATCCATTGATCTTTACTGTGTTCAGGTGTGATTTTCTGTGGTGATCTCCATTTGCTCTAAGAGAACGTTCCTTGAGAAGAGGCTGTGGCTACAGTCATCTATGGGCACAAGGACAAGCTTTATAATGTAGTTTATAACTATGCTGTTCTAGAAAAGTTACAGTAATAGATTCATTTCTAAGGCCCATGATATCATTGGCAAAGGGACGTTGACTAGATTTCTAGTGCCAGGAATGTTTTCCTTCTTGTTGAGTGAGCTTTAAATCCACTTATACAGCTGTTGGTTACCAAAATGTGAGCACCACTTATTGTATCTCTATGGTTATCTCACCATGCTCATCAGTGTTGTGGTTCATGAGTGTTGCCTTTGGTAGGACTGTTTAATTGCTTCCCTCCCTTGACAGCTGGCATTGTATCTTCTGGAACTGTGGCAGCTAGAGCACAGGATTCAGCTTTCAAGTTAGATTTAGATGGAATCATCCAAGTCCTGTGCCTTAAGTATGTGGTGTTTTCAGCAACAGGTACTTACTTTCAACCCCTGAGAGACAGTCAAGGTCTATATCAAAGGTCTATAGTGCTCTGGGAATCACTTACTACAGCATGACCAACAATAGAAAGGAGGTTTCTTATGCCTGTTACTGGGGAGGGATGTTGTTATTCTACAGTTCTTAATGGGGCACTATCATCCTAAGTGGCATAACCTTCTGAAAGTATAATTTATTTATTGTGTCTTCTCCCTTCAGCCACCTTACCCGTTTTCTGTTTTGAATTCACAAAATATTTCCTTATGCCTGAGGTGGCATATGCATTATTAGAGTATGTATCAGAAAGCAAAGTGACCAATACTGTTGATTTCTTTCAGGAAATGCAACAATGCCAGATTCTCTCACTTAGATTTTTGGTTTGCATCAGACTAGAATCCCATAAGCATCTCTAAGTTTAAAATAAACTGGAATAGTAGCTTATTTTTATTTAGTACATTATGCTGAACAAATTAAGGTTTTGTTAGCCTTAACAATAAGCTATTGCTATTGTGTTTGCATACAATTCGGAAGAAAACCCATGCTTGAATCATTATTGCATGGCTGTGTTCTATTCTACTTCTCAGCATTTCATCTGCTAACAAGCAACTCTGTTACTCTCATATGTGTATACATAATTCACACACACACACACACACACACACACACACACACACACACACGAGCCTTGTAATAAAAATATGAAGTTAGAATAATGTATACCACTTTTGTAAGAATGCATTTTTCATAAATCCCAAACTTCTCTCTTGTGTTTGATCATAAAAAGTTGCATGTATGCAATTGCTGGGAGTGGGAGTTGTTGTTTGTGTATGTGTGATGTATATACACATGTTTATGTGCAAGTGTAAGTTCTTATGTGTATTTAGAAGCCAATAGAGGACATTGGGTATCCAAATATATTACCTTCTAGCTCATTCCTTTAAGACAGAGCTAACTGAACTTAGAACAAAGCTAACCACCAGCAAACCTCAGAACTATCCACTATTACTGCATACAGTATTTTCTCCATCTTTTCATAGGAGAAAACATCAATCAGCAGTCTCTGCTGAGCACTGCATTGTGCAAACCTGCACAAACATACAGAGAAATATGCTTTATATAGCCTTTGAGCACTGCTTATATGGCTCTGAAAACTGGGAAGAATGTGCTTTAGACCTGTGTACATATGATGTTCTATGTATGGAATGACCTAGGTAGCCCAGGGACTGTACATTATTGGGGATTCAAGAACCTAAACTGTTATTTGTTTATTTCACATATTTTTTCATAGGAGTCTAAGCAATAATTTGAATGTGGTATATTATTCCTTCCATTCTCAAAAGAGACCTTATATCAAATGCTAAAAAACAATAAAGCCTATAAATTATTAAGAAAGGATTTTTAAAAACTTTTAAGTAAGAAATAACTTATTTTCAAATAATCTGTAAGTATATTTACTGTAGAAACGTTAAATGAAGGCAAGGCTAGAAGGGATATGGATAAACATGGATTTTCATTCTGACAGCAGAACAGATTATGCTCTTGAAGAGACAGAAATTTCTGTCTATCTTCCTGACAGTTGATAAGGGGTTCCCATCTATAATTTCATGGTTTACCCTGCAAGTAAGAGAGAAGAGTAATTCTGAATTCCTGCTTGACTTGTGTCACTACTGATAGCATCCAGAAAGACTCATTCTTTTTACCAACAAGATGATGTTTTGTTAATGGAAATCTTATCACTGCAGTGAGAGAGATGTTCCATATTGTGTAAGTCAGCCTGGGAGCCCAAAGTTTAAAGTATTGGCTCTTGTATTTGTTTTATGAATAGATGTGGGGTGATCATTTAAACTAATTCATCACTTTCTTATCTCAACTGAGAAATGAGACCAAAGAATAGTAGACACACTGGACTTCTGTCTTCTTATAATCAGTCATTTGGTACATATTGATTTTATTTAATAAAATATAATATTACATTTCTAGAAATATATCAGCAGAAAATATCTCTTTATTGTCTTTTGTTAGCTAGAAAGGTCATTTGGAACAAGATGAGTTTACAGCTTGTGACATTAGAATATTGTAAGCAATCTTTTAAAAGATGTAAGTTAAAAATGATTCAATTATTGTAGTTTTACTAGCTGAAACATACATGAATGCAAATTAACCCTCTAGATGTAATCTCCAGCATAATAACAGAAGTTATAAAAACTTATGGTATTGATCATATATTTTCAGAGACATATTTTATATATGAATGTGAAAGTTGGTTTTATATATTTTTCACTTTCCTAGTTTCTAATAAATATACAGCTATAATATCTTTATCTACATTAACATTTTAAGATAATTGGTATATAATTTACAATAATTTATAATCAATATCACATGATTTTTAATAATTGTATATTTTAAGTCAAATTTGTACCAGCTAGATGAGAAACCAAATTATTGTCATAAGAATTCTAAACAAATGATGGAGTCAAAGTAGGACTTTTTTATTTTATTACCTTCCCAATTATAATATTCTGTATCTGAATTCATTTACAGTCACTACAAGTAATTAGTAAGGGATCTGGAATCACTGTCACTATTGTGTAAGGGCAACTTTATCTTTGAATGATGCTAAATAACATTCTCAAATATTTATGTATTAAACTTAACTCTCTTTGATATCCTGAGTCTGTCACTTCAACTTATCCATACCATTATACACACACACACACACACACACACACACACACACACACACACACACACATTTTTCATTAATTATTCTGAGTCACATTTGCCTTTCTAGTTTCTGAATTAGAGGATTTGCTGTACTCTTTCTAAAATCGTTTTTTACATCTATCTCCTCATGTATTAGAAGTAACAACTCTATCATTCTTTCCAAAGCTCCTGTCCACTATCACCTCAGAAACATACAATAACTTCAGTGAAAACTTTGCAAATATTTTCTTAGAATGTTACATTACCACTCATGTAACATAGAGTTATTATTTGTTATTCATTGTTCAAAATGTCTAAATGAATGAAAAGTGTATACAATCTAGATGTCTTTTACTTGTTAAAACTGTAAGTCATGCTTGAAAAGTATTTTACTTTCTTGTGTGGTGTCTGAAAGGCTGATTTTCACAATATTGTGCTGTTAATTGTCAAGAATTCCTTTGTATTCACTCTTTGTTTACTATAGCATGATGCAAATCTCATTCTGAAGAACATTTTTACCTCTTAGAGGGAAATACATGGTGAGCAGGTAATTAGAACAAATAATGCTAAATACACACACACACACACACACACACACACACACACACACACACACACGGTGCTCTAAAAGTTGGTACCTTAGGGCAGAGCAATGGGGAGCACAAAAGAGAAAAATGTGACCCTTGCTTCAGTGTCTTTCTTATGTTTTCATGAGGAGTGATCTATTTTTAAGTCACAATGATGAAGGCACTTTATTTATATTGGATATGGGTATTGGGGAGAGGTTGTCCCAGAGGGATTATGGATAGTTCCATCTCATATGAGAAATTACTATGATTTATGTGAGTGGAATGTCTTCTTATACATTTAAAGTAAAATTTATCTGAAAATATTGACCAGACTTCGTAGAGTCATGAAATAGTGAATTGAATGTTATTAGAGAAGATCCGGAGAAGAGGCTGAAGAAACAAAGTGTCACTTTATCTGAAAAGACCTTGTGACACTATGTCTGCAATTTAGTCACTATTTTAAAAGGGAAATAACTATATCATCATAAATAAAAAGCCTTCTCTGTTGATGCATAGGGGTTGGACAGTGAAAGAGACACAGACAAGGCACAAACAGAAAGAATCATTATGTAGACAGAATGGTAAGACCGGATGATTCTGAAATGCCTCAGATTAATCATTTTCAGTGGGCCAGCTTACTGCAGATTGTATTGATCATTTGAACAGAGGTGGGGAATATATATATATATGAAAGTGTGACAGAGAATTATTAGAGAGTGTTATGATTTTGAAATGACAATGAATAATATAGTAGAACTATTTGCAGCTGGTAGGGATGAGGAAACAAGTTTTATGGGTTCAGAGTAGATATCAGGCATTCACTTTAGCCTATATTTAATAGTGTTCATGAGGTCTTCATTTGAAGAAAATGCCTTAAAGGGCCATTTCGGATATGGGTTAATTTTTTTTTTTAGAAATTAGCCTACTTATTTGGGAAGTTATGAATAGATAAAGTAGCACTAAAGTCATAAGGATAGACATGGTTTAGCTTTAAATTTGGCACAAGGGAGGAAAAAGTTTAGGTGTGTAATTTGGATACAGTGAACTATGTTCTCATTACACTCCATAATAGAATGGTCCAGAAAACATTGAGGTGTTCATTAGGAAAAGGTTAATGTTCTGGTTTTTATAGTACATGCGCTCGGATATTATTTGTCTTTGCAATTCAAAATTAACTGGTAGTTTCTTTTCTGTTGCCGTGATCAAACATCCTGAACATAAAAGCAAGACAAGGGGAAAGGATTTACTTGATTGCAGGTCACAATCCGACATAAAAGAAGATGAGGATAGAATAGAAGCAGCAATGAGGGAGGGAGGTTTGGACTGCCTCATGCTCTGCTAACTTGGTTGTAGAGTCCACGAAAGCAGGGAATGATGTTTCCCACAGTGCACTGCCCCGCCCTACTGCCAACATTCCTGTCAATCATCAATCAAGACAAACCCTCAGAAGCATGGCACAATGACAGCTCACAGACTTATATCTAGGTGAGACTAATGATGAGATTTCTCACCCAACAGCATATCTTATATATACCTTCTGGTACTGTGAATGTTAGTCAATAAGGGAGAAGCATAACTGAACCCTCAATTTCTCCATATGCAATGCCATCTGTTATGCTGTCAATAATGGGGTCACAGTCAGATTGTGAAATGTAACCAACTAGCATTAACAATAACCTGTATTGTTTGTGGGAGTCCATGAGACCCCTTTGGCCAATAACTAAAAGAAACACACACAAAAATAAATAAATAAATAAATAAATAAATAAATAAATAAAGGTGTAGCTCCCTCTTTGTACTAGGGTTTTTATTTGATAGCATGATATCTAACTGAGGCATTGTTTTTCTCTTTATATGGTAACTATTTAAATTCCATTTATGTATGTATATATACTTAGGAAACTTTAAGACATATTTCTTTGGAAGAAAACTGTAGGATTTAACAGTCTCTTCTGTGTCTAAGAATATTCATTTTTTTGAACCTAAAATCCTTTTAATTGCTCTTTAGGAGTTTTTTATTCATTTTTAATTACCAATCACAGATTCTTCTGTCTTCCCTCCTCTTGACCCTCCAGCCTTCCCCCCACAGCCCACCACCTTTAAAAATTAATTAGACGGAAGTATTATCAATTTCTCTTGCTTTTTTTTTCTTCTTAGTGACATGGGCTGGTAAAAAGTGTTGACAGTGAGAAGTGTACACTGAGTTCTTTGCCTTAAATATCTATGTTGTTTAAAATTGTTGCTTGATTAGAATCAAAGTGAAGAAAATTAATTGGGAAGAATTCCAATTAAAATTCTCTTACTTTTATATACTTAAGGTAATTCTTGAGGTAGGAGAAAAGTTTTCTATTTTCTAACTTTTTTTTTTTTTTTTTTGGTTTTTCAAGACAGGGTTTCCCTGTGTAGTTTTGGTGCCTGACCTGGATCTTGCCCTATAGACCATTCTGGCCTTGAACTCACAGAGATCCACTTGGCTCTGCCTCCTGAGTACTGGGATTAAAGGCACCACTGCCTGGCCTATTATCTATCTTTTGAAACAAAACAGTTACACCTCAGATGAAGAGGTGTAGCTACACATACTACATTTGGTAATTGAAAAGGGAAACTAGTTCAGGCTCTCCAGGAAAGCTTATTAAATGAAACTACATGAAAAAAGGAACATCTAATTGTAAAGACAGTCCTTGGGAAGAAGCCCTGGTTCTTCACCTTTTGTCTGTAAATTTATGACAGAATATGTACAGCCAGGTGGGTTCCAACATTACCAATCATACCAACACCACATCTCTTGTTCTACTTTAGAATAATCTGAGATTCTATTTTTCTTAAGTCAATATGAGTCATATTCAAATTTACTTTGTTTTATGTCAACTTAAAATAAGCCAGATTCATTTGAGAAGAGAGAACCTCAGTTGAAAAATATATTGTAGTAGATTGGCCTGAGAGAAGGCTTGGGGAGCATTTTCTTGATTGATGATATGAGTAGTTTTAGCTCACTCTGAGTATTGCCATCCCTGGACTGGTTATCCTGGGTACTATGAGAAAGATGGATGACCAAACTATGAGGAACAAGTCAGCTTTCACCCTGTGGTCTCTGCATCAACTTCTCACTCCAGGTTTCTGCCTTGAGTACACCATTGTATGCAAATGCAAGGTAGAATATTTTACTACTACATGTCTCTGTGTCTCTGTCTTCTCCTTTCTTCTTCTTCTTCTTCTTCTTCTTCTTCTTCTTCTTCTTCTTCTTCTTCTTCTTCTTCTTCTTCTTCTTCTTCTCCTTCTTCTTCTTCTCCTTCTCCTTCTCCTCCTCCTCTCCCTTCTTCTTCTCCTCCTCCTCCTTCTCCTCCTCCTCCTCCCTCCTCCTCCTCCTCCTTCTTTTCTCTCTCTCTTTATCTATCTATCTATCTATCTATCTATCTATCTATCTATCTATCTATCAAGCAATCATTTATCATCTATCTATTACAGAGAGAGAGAGAGTCTATTTTATCTTACTACTTAGTAAAAACTAGCCACATCTCTTTAGAAGGCATTTGATCAACTTTGCCCAAGTCTCTGTTCTTATTTGCATTCAGCATCAAGATGAGATAGAAGTCTGCTTAGCCAGAAGTTACAACCTCTCATTTAATTATCAGTTCCTGGACTGAAAGATTTGTTCCATGTTCAAAAATTTGGATAGGGGCCGCATTTCACTTTCTTTCCAAATGATTCTTAAGCAATAATATAGCACCAAAAGATGGTAGTGATTTGATATGACTCATTCCCTTTTTCTACCTTTAAATTTTCAAGCCTATAGGAAATAAGAATAGACATATTAGCTAGAAGTAAAAAAATTATCTCATGCAGTCTGTGTTCATAGTCCTATTATTATGATTTTTGTTTTCTCAAATGAATCTAAGCATTAATGTGTGTTAGGCAAGTAATCTACCACTGGCTTATATTCTCAGACTGATTTATGAATTTACTTTGTGAAAAAAAATCTAAGTACCTGAGCTAGAATTTAACTCACTTTCCAGCCAAGGATGACCATCAACTTCTTTCCCAGATTCTCTGACTAAGAGTAGCTATTATTATATTCCAGAGATCCTGCCCTAGCTTAGTGAGAACTCTTTATCAACTAATGTACAGATTTTTAACCTAATGTGAGATTTTCATTGTACTGGGAAATGCTCAGAGGGTATTTTCGAATGAATGAACGGCAAAATGATATTTATTCTAATATAATTCAGTTCACCTCTTTCTTACCTTGCAAAGAACTGTAAACACACGTCAAACAACATATATCAAATAAACAAAAGAATAGATTGTCCCTTTTTTTTTTCAAATGTCTCTTTGTCTTACATTACATGCTTGGTTGTGTTTCAAGGTTGTCACATTCAATTTCTATATGTTTGTTGTTTTAAATTTTGTTTGGACTTTTTCTACATATTAACACAATTTTTTTCTGGTTGGTAAAATTGCATATTAAGCCTATATTTCTGGTAATGTGTTTTCCCCTTACTTTTCTTGATTATGATTATAGTTCTTACTGTTTTCATTTGAATATTTATTTACAATTTATACTTCATAGCCTTTTTAAGAGTGCTAATGCTCTAGTCAATAGAGAGTGGTAAGCAAAATGTTCTACCACTGATCAACATTCTCGTCCTCTGCAGAAACTTTATGTTTAGATATTAAGAGTTTTGTTTAGATTTCAATGAATATTCATAGTGATATACAAAGGTCTTGTTACAGACAAATTGATATACTCATAAACCTAAATCATATCCAAATATCTATAATTTTTATTACTCCAGGAATTCTCTCATGCCTACTTACAAAATCCTTCTACAACATGGCTAGTATAAGTAGGTTTAATTTTTTCTCCAGAAATTAGATTAAAGGGTACTGTATTGAGTAAACTGTTATGTTTTGATTTTTTTCATGTAGCTTAATTTCTCATATTCACTCAAGTTACAGCCTGTCAGTATCTTCTATTTGCAATTTCTTAATATATCTGAAAATTATCTTATATTTAATATTGAAAAGTATTTAATATTTAAAAAAGAATTTTATATTTAAATACCTCATTTAAAAAAAATTCTCATGTTTTCAAATTTGTGTCCACAATAGAGATGAAATAAAATACAGACTCTATGAGAAAGGGTCCATGAATTTTGCCCTCGGGTCATACTAGCATCTTCAACACTGTCTCTGAGTGTCTCTGTCTCTGTCTGACCCTGCTTCCCTCACCCCCACCTCCCCCCACCATCCTCTCTGTAAAACTCACTGAGTACAGGATAGCTTGAAAATGAAATTTTCTTTTCTCAGAATGTAAAATCATCTCCAAGAGCAAACCCGTTGTGTGTCAAGTGTCAGCTGGAGCCCAGGGCGACAGTGCCAAAGCTGTGATGTCCAGAGCACTGGAGTGAGGAAAGGAGGAGAGACAAAGCCTTTCTTGGCTGGGTCTCTGTGTGACTGAGCTAACAATCAGCTTATGATTGTTTAAATGGCTGTGGGTGTTTAATCCCCAGAATTTATATTTAGTTTAAGGTATTAAGGTCTAAGAAAGACAAATCTACGAAAGCTAAAATGAAATGGCATTCCCGAAAGAGTAATCCTTAGTTTCAAAGAGATCCGGAAATTATATTGTTTAGGTTTAAAAATTTAGATACACGTTGCACAGATTTGGAAAGCAATAAAGGATTAGAAGGCTGGAATAAAGAACCTTTGAAATAAGATTATTAGTGCTCAGAGAGGATTTAACCATGAGAGAGGGTAATTGTTTTTATATCAACACATGTTCTCACTGAAAATTGTTAGCATCTACAATGTATGTTCAGAATTGCACAAAGTTTTGAGGGCTTTGGAAATGTCACATGGAGACAGCATACACTTTGAAGTACAGTCTCAGTTAATGAAAGAGTGCCTAGTTTGATGAAATTTAAATGTAGGGATACTGTGTAATAGAAATCATAGAGAAATGAATTGTTAAAGAGCAATGAAATGCTCATTTTCCAGGGGAAAACCAGTTATAATAAAGAAACTGCCTACAATGGCACTTTTTTAAGTTGCAGTAGTAACAAAAGTCATGATCACAGAAATAAGATTTTTCATTTCTTTCCTATTAATTCTGTATGGACTATAATCCTCACTTGCAATGTACTTTGATTCTTAAAACAACTTTCTGACATACTTTATTCTTATTTTTCCAATGAGGTAAGTAAAGTAGGATTCAAAGTTAATAGTTGATCTCCAAGAAAAGGTTCTTATGCAAACTTCCTGCATTTTGCCTGAGAATCAAACCACTATATCACAAATAAAAAAATATTGTATTTGTCTCCAATGCTGTCTTGTATGTGAATAAATGGCTATTTTCCCTATGGACATTAGTTAGAGATTTTTCCTTTCTATAATATTGAATACTTTTAATACTCATTTTTAAAATAGCACTTTTTATAATCTTAAAAACAAAATAATTTAAAATAACATTTATATTTCTTTTATGAATTTATCTTCATATTGATGGTTATCAGACATGTCATTAAGTTATTAAAATGTATAGGCAAGAACTTTTCAATTATTAAATTGTACTAACACTTTACAAATTACTTTGATAATTTTTTTTAGTATTATTTATTAGTGGATGCAATGCAACTGGTCCATTGTATGAGATTTTCATGAAACTGTATATTTATACTGGTGGAGCAAAACAGAATTTATTTATTAAGCTATGTTTTAGTGTTTGCCTTGTGGCAAAAGATTTATCTTCCCAAGTTAGAGTAATGCATAATTTGTCGATGATTTAAGAGTCTCTGGGTCTTAACTAATGTTTTTATGCCTAAATAGATTTGAGATTAACTTGGGAAGGTACTTTCCTCCTTGTAATACTATCCTTCAAATTTTAGTGAAAACTTGATTACAAAGAAAACTCCCTCCCTGATGGGGCAGGAAATCCCTCTCCTTTACACTGTTCATGTGCTTAGGTGCTGATTGCCTTGATTGCTTTTTTTTTTTTTTTCTATTTTCCTTAGTTTGTTTCCAAGCCTCTTTCTTCTGCTTTCCCCAATCAGTAGTTTCTGTCCTATTATCTGATTCTTTATCTTCCAGTCCTTCCTCCCAATCCTTTCTCCCATCAGTTCATCCTCTCTTTATTCTATGAACTGCTTTTAAGTAAATGTCAAGACCAATGACAAGCCCTTGATTAAAAGCGGCAGCCCATCCTGTTTCTCACTGAGATACTAGGAAAACTACATAGGTGTTAGTCTGGTAAATCTTAGCTTATCTGAGCCAAGTTTCTGTGTGTGTGAATGTGTGTATGTGTGAATATGCATCAACCATCTCTGTGTGAGTGAATGTGTGTATGTGTGACTATGCATCAATGATCTGTGAGTGTGAATGTGTGTATGTGTGAATATGCATCAATTAATTGCGTGTATAAATGTATGTGTGAATAAGAATTAACCAACTGTGTGTGTGAGTGTTTGTATGTGTGAATATGCATCAACCGTCTCTGTGTGAGTGAATGTGTGTATTGTGAATATGCATCAAAAGGGCAGTATTGTTATATTTGCTTAAAATTTTGTCAAAAAAGGATATGAAAAACAATCTACCATGGAATTTTTAAGATATTTCACTCAAAATCTTTTTAAAGTTCCAAAATTATGTAACAAAAACCCAGTTTTACTCCTTTTTGGAAAAACTATGTGAACTTTTCAGTACATTTTAAAAAACCCACTAGGCAATGTTAAAACTTGCTGACTACCCATTTTTGACAGCTGCTTACACCAAGATTTCACTTAGAGTAAAGAAAAGAAAGATTATCAAATTCTTTTTCGTCAAAAAATTCCCCGTGAAATACAGCCAAGTGGTCAAAGGGTGGTTAATGAGGGGAGAGGACAAGAGGCTGTGAGGCAAAGCTCCCCTTGCTGCCTCTCCATAGCACGTGCATGGTGTGACTGAATGTCGAACTGTCAATTTTCACATGACAAGCAGAAAAGCAAGAAAATGAACATGTTCTTTCATCATTACTTCTGTGAAAGCAAGAGCCACCATCTAAATGCTGGTTCAAAATCGGTAATAGCAAAGTAAATAATTGCTTTCTCTCAATGTCCAAACAATTCTTTCTACAGTTCCCTACTATGGTGATCTCAGCCTTTAGCCTTAGCCTTTATTTGTCCTTATGATCTCAAAACATGATTAGAGTATACAGTGAGAGATGAGTTTGCACTAAGGACTCATGCTTTGGTTGCAGGGAAGAAAATGCGATCCTCAATTCAGATGGGCTAAACATTTTATATGTTATGTTAGTGAGACATGTGTAGAACTAAATACACAAGTAGAGCATAGAGGAAGGAAAGAGGAAAGTAAGAGGGGAGAGGGAGAAAGAGAAGGAGAGAGAGAAGAAGGAGGAGGAGGAGGAGCAGGAGGAAGAGGAGGAGGGAAGAGACTATCTAGTAAATAATGAAAATATATTGAATGGGTCACAGTTCTAGAGCCAGGAATCCAAGACCTATGGACAAACTAATGATGAGATTGCTGTTGTTATTATTGCTGCTGCAGCTGCTGGTAATGCTGCTGCCAAGAGACAACATAGAGGTTAAACCTGGTCTTTTGTAAAGAATTTACTCTCAGTGACAATGGAATAAACTCCTCAATGAACATGATATTCCCATGATATAATGACTTCTCATAGGATCCACATCCATACTTTATACCATGTTTCAAACAATCTAATCTTGATTTGGTGTGAGTAATAATTAAGAGAAAATTGTTGTGTTTCAATTATTTTTCTATGTGTGTGTGTGTGTGTGTGTGTGTGTGTGTGTGTGTGTGTGTAATGGATCTTTATATCATATTATTACTGTTTGTAGATTGGAAAAGAGTGCAGAGAGTAGAGAGATGGGATTTAATTTATGGCAGTACTAGTACACACACACTCACACAGAATCAAAGTATTTATTTAGAATCGCTTTTTTTTTTTTATGTATTTCTAGAACCTCAACGTACTGGCTCACTCGCATCCAGTCTTTTCTCTACTGCAATGAGAACGGCCTCCTGGGCAGCTTCTCTGAGGAGACACACTCCTGCACCTGTCCCAACGACCAGGTAGTGTGCACAGCCTTTCTGCCCTGCACAGTGGGCGATGCCTCTGCTTGCCTGACCTGTGCACCTGACAACCGTACCCGCTGCGGCACCTGCAACACAGGCTACATGCTGAGCCAGGGACTCTGTAAGCCTGAAGTTGCCGAATCAACTGATCACTACATTGGCTTTGAGACTGACCTGCAAGACCTGGAGATGAAATACCTGTTGCAGAAAACCGACCGACGAATAGAAGTCCATGCCATCTTTATCAGTAATGACATGCGCCTCAATAGCTGGTTTGATCCTTCCTGGAGAAAGAGGATGCTCCTTACCTTAAAGAGTAACAAGTACAAGTCCAGTCTGGTCCACATGATCTTGGGTCTCTCTTTACAGATTTGCTTAACTAAAAATAGCACGTTGGAGCCAGTGCTGGCAGTTTACATCAATCCCTTTGGAGGCAGCCATTCTGAGAGCTGGTTTATGCCTGTGAGTGAAAGCAGCTTTCCAGACTGGGAGCGGACTAAGCTGGACCTCCCACTGCAATGCTATAATTGGACACTGACTCTGGGAAACAAATGGAAGACATTTTTTGAGACAGTACACATCTACCTGAGGAGTCGCATCAAGGCCAATGGCCCCAACAGCAATGAGAGCATTTACTATGAGCCTTTGGAATTTATTGACCCATCCCGGAACCTGGGCTACATGAAAATCAACAACATCCAAGTGTTTGGCTACAGCATGCACTTTGACCCCGAAGCTATCCGGGACCTGATTTTGCAGCTGGACTACCCCTACACTCAGGGATCCCAGGACTCGGCACTTTTGCAGCTACTAGAGATAAGAGACCGTGTAAATAAACTCTCCCCACCTGGTCAGCGCCGTCTAGATCTTTTCTCTTGCTTGCTTCGTCATAGACTAAAGCTGTCTACTAGTGAGGTGGTAAGAATTCAATCTGCTCTGCAGGCATTTAATGCCAAATTACCAAACACAGTGGATTATGACACAACCAAATTATGTAGTTAACCATATGTCAAGCACAACCCAAAACCTTGAAGGAGTTTTTACAGTGCTTTTGTGGAACAGTTTATGTTTGGAAAAGTAAATTTAAATTGTCTTTTCAATATCTGTCTTATATCAGTCAATAACGTTGGATGGCAATTTACACACATGAACTTGCTGACAATGAATATATTATACTACAGTTTTGGTTTATGAATGAAATAAATACTGACACCAGTCTAGAAGACATTCTACTTTTTACAATAAATTTCATTTGTAATTTTATATGTTCCGTGGCAATGCTTTTGTGCATTACATCCTCTAGAGGGAGCATAAAAAGATACCAATAAAATTTTGTAGCTGAACAGTTATTAACAAGAAGTGCTGTGGGATTCATTTATTTTTCCAAGAAATGAGTTCTATTTCGATATAATTTGTAGGAACCTGGGGAAAATTCTCCAGAACCTTTTAATGTAAAGAGTTGAAGTTTCCTTCTGATCATCTTTTTTCTGAAAAATCCAAATAGGGGGACTTCTTGCATTCAGTTCCTTTCTCCTGGTGAAGAACAGAATGGCTGAAGAGTGCTTTTAGCTTCATTCAGAAACTAAAATGAGAATAAATAATGATTAAAATTGTCATAAACACTAATTTATAAATAAATGTCAATGTATTTCAGCAAACATATATCAAAATTAGATGACTATAAGCCAAAGTACAAGGAGCATAAACTGGTAACCTTCTTACCAACCCTCTTTATCACTCATTCCACTTCTAGTAACCAGTCACCAAGATTCTGTATAATAATTTAAAAGAATGAAAAGCTACATCTTACCAATGTCGATAAGATAACACTTCTGGAATTCACAAGCTATAATGTAAGGGTATAAAAAATGCTTATATAAATACCTGACAAATAGATGAATTTTTTTCTGAGACTCACATTACTAAAATACACTTGATATGTAGAACTTTCATAACTAGTATAAATGTTTCTTTTGAAAGTTATATTCATTTTTTATTGGTATGTTATATAATTATAGAACTGTATTTGGCTATTTTTCTATAAATGGAATTTTCATTTTTATTAGAGTATATGATTAGTAAAATATTTTGTCACTTATCACACAGAACTTATCTAGGCATATTTTGCAATTTTCCTTATTGACTGACCAAATGCACAGTTAATTCTAGCTTTCTTGAGGATATAGAACATTTTTTTCTGAGAGCACAGAAAAAGGACTCATGAAAGATGTGTGAAATTTAAATAAAACTAAAAATACAGTTGATGTAAGAATTATACACATATTTTGGACTCTTGAGCTGTATATTTTCATTTAAAAAATAATAAGTTGATAGGTCCTACAATAAATATTTAGTCATTCTGCAAAACAAAACATAATGACCAATGTCTAGTATGTGGCTGAATTTTTGTTTTTAATAAACTATTTGCTGTTTGTAGGTAATTCAAAAGAAAACACACATAAACACTAAATGTCCTTGAAATTTCTGATGTGATTGCAAGTATTCTCTTGGTAACATTAATACTCAGTACATACTATTTCATTCCCTTTGTAGAAAAAGAACGAAGATTCAAAGTGCTTAGTCAAATTCTTTTTTTTTCAAGTAGTGTGTTTCTTGTTCTTTTTCATTTTTATTCTTCAAACATTATATCCAGACCAGAGTTTCCACTTCTTCCACTTTTCTCAGCTCCCCTCCCCTTCCTCTTTCCCTCAGATTCATATGTTCATAGTGGCTTTATTAATAATAGCTAGAAATTGGAAACAACCTAGATGTCATTCCATCAAAAAATGGATAAAGAAAATTATTACAATTATACAATGGAGTATTGCTTGACTATTAAAAAAGATGATATCATGAAATTTGCAGGCAAATGAATGGAACTAGAAGAAATCATCCTGAGTGAGGTAACTCAGACCCAGAAAGACAAACATGGTATGTACTCACTTACAAGTAGACATTAGCTGAAAAGTAATGGTTGGTCAAATTCTTAAAGACCACAAGCCAAGGAGTTGAACACAGATATTCCTAGAATTTGTTTAATCACTTTTATTTGCTCCACTGATTTTTAAAGGAACAACTATATCCCTTTATTGAATTTGATGTAATATAAAAACTATGATAAAAGAAGAGTAAAAAGAAAGTATGCCAAAATTAGATAATATTGTAAAACAGATGAACTCAGTATACCTGAAAATAAAATATTCATTTACCATCTTTAACCAGCCACTCACATTTGAGTAGTCTCATTAATTTATTTAAAATGACTTGTACAAAAGGATTGTGGCTGTCACCTGGGCTAAGACCCTGATACCCAGAAACTATCTAAACACTGGACACAATTACCAGCAGGTTTTATGAAGCAATCATTTGGAAGTAATTACAAAACGGTCAGTGATGCTACATCTTTCATTGCATAGTTCACTCTGGCATGTGCAGCATGAGGAAGAGAAGATCCCACTACCACAGGTAAGAAAGTGTTTCCAGATTTGAGGTAATGGTTAATATTAATGTAAAAATCAAATTGAATGGAAATATATTAGTATTAGCTCCACCTCTGGTTAAACTAATTCAGTAAGTCATTTGAGTGTCATGGTGGTCTATATGAATGACAGAGAAAAATAATGAGTTCTTCCCTCTAAATAGAATTTCTATGACAATTAGAATAATACACATAAACATACCAAGAAAATTCTAAAATGCTGATACACATTTAAAGGATATATTACCAAAATATAGCTGCCCGTTACTGTCACATATTGATAAATAATAGGAAATGTTGGTCTAACAAATAATAGAAAACATAATAATCTATTATGCATACAGAGAATGGAGTTCATAAAAATTTCATTTCTTCTGAATTGATTTAGGTGCAAACACTTCATCTCGTAGTTGTTTGAAGAATCTGAGAATTGCTTGTTTTGATTTGAGACAGGGTGTCCTAAAGCCTGGTTGCAACAAAATAATCATATGACAAGGAAGGAACTTGGACATCTGATCCTCTGGCCTCTGCCTCTTAAGCATTGAAGAATTTTGGAAATTTGCAATAAAAATAAGTACTCTGTCAAAGTCCCATTTGCAGAAGACATATTGAGAGTTTGTCTCTTACTTCCTTTTTGTTAACTTCTTTGTTAATGTTGCTTCCTTTTCGTGTGTGTGTGTGTGTGTGTGTGTGTGTGTGTGTGTGTGTGTATGAGAGTGTGTGCAGCAGCATGCAGAGGCCAGAATGGAGCAGAATTTCTCCTGGAGTTGAGGTTATAGGCTGTTGTGAATAGGCTGAACCCCAAGCCCCTAAGAGAGCAGCAAATGCTCTAACCCATTGAGACCTCTCAACAGCCCCTGATTCTAGCTAGCTTCTTGATGTCTTCCTAGTATGTCTCTGATATTGAGCTGAATTAAAATATGAAATAAAAAATATGGAGAATAAGACTTTTTTCTATGGAAGTCTCTGCTGTTTCATATGCATTGATTATCATCATAATTTGACCTACCTTGCTATCTTGGGATAGTGAATGGATTATAAGTATGTGAAATCATTCATTAAATAACAAACAAGGAAATAGCTAAAATATCTTGCTACTCTTCTTTATTCATACAACATATAATGACAAGTTTCATGCTTTTCTCTATATTTTTATGATTCAATAAAAGCAGTACAATTACTGTAGAACTCTGTTGACCCTTGTATAGACCAGTAATCAAACTCAACTCTCTCATGTAGAAGAAATACCTTTGTTTTTCTTATTAGGAATATTGAATAGCTATTTAATTAATTTGGTTGAAAAACACAATCCGTTTGGAATGACAACGGAGCCCAAGAAGTCTGTGCATTATGAAAATAAAAGTCAATTAAGTGAAGTGAGTTTCTCAGAATATAGAAAACTGAAATGTTAAAGTGCTGGAAACAAAGAGCTAGAAATACCCTTTAAATCCAGGCACAGTGGCGAAGCACACACCTCCATTCTCAGCACACAAGATGCAGAGAGAGGCCAATCTCTGTGATTTGAGGCCAGTCTGGCCTTCCATAGCCAGTTCCAAGCTAGACAGGCATATATTATGAGACATGGTCTCAACAACAACAACAAAAAAACCTGCATAAATAATAAACATCGATTTGAATCTTAACAATCTATTATTTATCTTCAAAATAAACATTATAGGAAATAACATACTCAATTAAACAGAGCTAAGAAACACTGTTTGGTTCCCCTTCTATACTTGCATCTGGATCATTTTAAATAAAATAATAATTCATAAGCAAAATTGAGATTTTCCTCTGACATTGTCCACAATAACAGTGAAGACTGTTGGACTTACTGTAGGGGGTCTTAGAAATGTCAACTCTGTGGGATATTTATAACCTGAAAGCTCACAGGCTGCCATGGTCACTTTCTAGTAATGATAGTCTACTTTCCTCTCTTCTACCTACACAATCAGATTTATTTTTCTATTTTGTGTATTTTCTGATAGTCTAAAGCTAAAATGTTCAAGAAATAATTCAATCACTACTCCTATAATTCCAGTATTTTAGTAAGTGGAAAAATTTTACAAACATCTCCATTTACTTTACATGAAGGTAGTATTAGAATTTTCATAATCTATGATTTGGTGTTGAATTAGAATATCCATGTTGCATCATTTCTATGTGAGGTGTGGAAGCTTAAGTATGATAAATTAATACAAATAAATTTCAGAAAAAAATAAAATTCCAATATTTGAAATTACCACATGCACAGGCAATCACTTTAACCAATTAATGTCTGAAATATTCTTTAATCCAGTGATCAGGCCATATACCCTTTCTAAAATAACTGCAGTGTACATTTTACTAATAAGCTATTGAGGCACCAAGGCACTAACCTTGTGGTACTGTAGCAGACTTTCTCTGTGGCCACCAAGCAACTCCCAAGTCATGACACAAAGACTTCTTTTTAGATATGAATTAGCCACATATCTGATAACATACACATCTACATGTATGTTATCAGATATGTGTCACTGTAACAACCATTTTAAGTTGGCAAGTGAAAAAGACTTTATTCAGGTAAGTGAACCTGTCTCTTCCTTTGAAAAGAAGTTCAAAGGTAAAGAGCTAGCAATTAATCACCCATTTCTAGTGAGCTAGGGAGCTAACACCATCTGCAATTAATGAAATGATGCTAGTTGATGAGACCCACAGTATAACAAAGCTACTCTCTGAGAAGGAACTGACTGACTAGAAAATCTAGTGTAAGCCACAAACACATGGCTCCTGTGGAATTTTCCAAATTATGGCAGCTATACCAGGGAAGAAACAGGAAAATGTATATCATGTGAATGTGATTTGTATCTATGGATCTAAGATACTATGATTGCAAATGTAATTAATACAAAACATTGTCAAGTTTTACCAGGGTTTGAAAACCTTATCAAGGAACTGTTTGCTGCCTTAGTTGTTACAGCTCCCTTACGGATCCTGTCCACCTGCACTGAAGCTCTTTTGTGAGGCTCACTGTGCTGCCTTCTTATAGCAGCTTCTTTACATAGGAAGTGACATTTTTTTAAATGTGAGTCAGTCTCCTGTTATCTTGATGGAAATTCATTAAATGTGTTGTGTAAGTTTTTATTCATAGGCTTTCATTTGAGTTTATCCAAATATTATAAGGTCTCTCCTAATGCACTACATGTTGTTTAAGGCCTTACTTCTTGGAAATTTCAGCTCTGCTCCCTTCCATCATTACCCCATCTAGCATCCCCTAGTCCTTTATGCTACATGACAACCTTTGCATTTCTGCTGTGTTCAGAGCTCTGATGATTTCCTTGGCTTTGTTGTTCTGTAGGTTTGGGTAAAAGAATACTTGTTTACACTTTCAGTCTTAACTGTTTATTGGGCAGCTTTATTTTTTGAATAAAAGTGTACTACATTGATAGAAATCCACAGCTCATCTTTTCCCTCTAATTCCCCTTGATACCTTCCCAATCCATTCTCCACTCAATTACAGAGTGAACACTGAACACATACACCTTTTAAAATGCAAATTTGTTGTGCATCTCTCTATGGAGTAAAGATACAACGTGTTAGTGAGCATGTAATTCTTTCCTTAATGCAACCTCAGCTATTCCCTGCCCAGATCTTCCAGTAAATTTATTTCATCTAAGAGCAAATCTATCTATACAAAGATGCTTTCTGTGTGGACACACAGCTCTTATTGTCTAGCTACTTTTTCTCTCAAATTGTCCTGTCAGGAACATTTTTCTACACTTGAATTTTGATTGCCTTGCAAACTTAATACTACTAAAAAAATTTTCATGTTGTGAGACAGGACAAAATATTTTTCTTCAAAATCTCATTAGTAAAAAGAACCATTTCCTGTGATAATCTGCTTTTACATTTTATATCAAGGTCAAAAACCTAATGAAGGCTTTCTGGTATTTTACTATGCAAATTTTTAATGTGAGTATATCCTTAGAGATTATACACACACATACACATGCATGCAAAAATTCTTCCATTAAATTTCAGCAGTCTATCGCCTTAGCCACTTGACCACCTTGTCCCAGCTTTTAAATTTTAATAAGTACAAATTTTAATATCCTAAAATAAAAAATAATCCTTTCCCTTAAATAAACTGTAAGCCTAGGAAACAGTTGTTGAATGAATGAATGAATGAATGAATGCTATTGAAAAAATGGTTTCCAATAAAAATTGTTTTTATTATAATGTTTAACTGTATGCATTATTTATGATGTAGTAATTTGAAATTGAAATAGCAAAGCCAACATTATAATGAGTTAAATATTCTTCCTAAATTTAAGAACTGTTGTTTTTATTGCTCAGGTAACATTCAGCTATCACTGCGACAAAATCAAAGGTAGCTTTCACTGGTAGGCTTCAGCCTGGCTCACCTGAGATGTTCCTTCTTAGCATTTTCAAAAATATGATGATTGCAACTTGTATTGCAAATAAAATAGTCATGCCTTCTTCCCTAAGCTTCCTTAAATAGGGGTAGATATTGATAATGACTGAAAAATTCTCTTCTTGGGCTTCATACCATATACTTAATTCATTTATTTTTTTTAATTTCCTTTATTGAAAATGGATTCTTTTCTCATACAATATATTGTGATTACAGTTTTCCTAATTCAACTATTCCTAAGTTCCTCCTGATAACCCCTCCCATCTGGATCTATTCCTGTCTCTCATTAGAAAAAAAAAAATAAAGAAAGAAATACAATTAATATAATAAAACAAAAACCATCACATCAATGTTAGATAAGGGAAACAAAATGAAAAGAGCCTAAGAGAAGGCACAGAATCAGAGAACCACTAATTCATACACTTAGAATTCCCATAAAATACTAAACTGAAAGTTGTAATATATTTGTAAAGGACCTTGTACAGACTTTTGCAGGCCCCTAGCTTTCTGCTTTGGAAAAGAGAGATGGCAAAAAGCTTTTAGTCCTTGCTTTTATGTCTATAAAATATTAGTCAAACTACATTATATTTTAACCATAATTGAAATATTAACTTCCTTTCTTCAATGCATTCAACATTGAGTGCAGCTCAGCTTTGTGCTGGGATGATGACTCAACAAGGCTGTCAGGTTTACCCTAAAATGGTAGGGCACAAACACACTCAAAACACCTGAAAGTAAAAATTTGAGAGCCTTACTCCTTTTTGACTGCGTGCCTTAAGTAAAAGTTGCAAGAATCAGAATTCACATTGAGATTAATTTTTATGATATGAGATATATGAGCTGTCCAAATCTAAGCTTATGTAGAAAGCTGATTGACTCTTCTACATGTCATGAAAATATATGAAGGCAGCTTTTTTTCCACCACATCTGATTATAATTGAGTTAAATAGCAAAATATGTGCTTTTAAATATATGTGTTGGCAGGCAATACAGCAGTTCTCAGGCTTGTCTGGCAACCTGAATTCAATCTCCTGAGTCCATGTAAAGATGGATGAAGACCTGTTACACAAAAGTGGTTCACAATGGCACGGGTGGCTTGAAAGAAGAACCCGAAAGAGAAAGAGCAAGATATATAAAATGGAAAAGCACAGGGTATGTTAAGTCTATAAAGAGTTCATTGGATTGGGTGACAGAAGGACGAAAACAGTGACAAAACCTTGATCCTAAATACCCACCTTTGAGAATTTCTAGAAAGGAAACTCCTATTGCTAATAAAAGGTGATCATTGAGAGATATAGCTTGTGGGTACTGTACATAGAACTATGGACAATCTACATAAATTTAGAACAATTGCAAATCTATACCTTGCTGAAGAGAGAAAAGGCAGAAACATTAAATAATAATTATTTAAAAAAATGATTCAGTACAGGCAGGTCCAGTCCCCTCCTTCCAGGCTGAGCAAAGTGTCCCTGTGTAAGTAAGCCCAAGGTTCCAAACAGCCAGCTCATGCACTAAGGACAGGTCTGGGAATGGAGGGGAGGGGCTTGGGGGAAGGTGAGGGCAGGGGCGGGAGGGGGGAGGACAGGGGAACCCATGGCTGATGTGTAAAATTAAAACAGAAATATAATAAATAAAAAAAGGAGAAAAAAAAGAGAAAGAAATATCACCAACCCCCACACCCCAAAAAAGAATAACTAACACCAATTCAAACATCCAAGATCTCAGAGATTATGAATAGAGCAGAAACTAAATAGTCCTGTTGTGTCCCTTCAAGATTCATGTTTTCCCTTGAGAAGGGTTGAGGTCAAAAGACAGATTACGGATAATATTAGTTAGTATCTTCATAAAATTCATCCAAGTAAGGTCCAATATGCCTTATACCACATGATAATACAATGAGAAGTTAGCATCTAAGAGCCAAGAAAGAGATCTTCACAATTTTACAATTCTGTACCTTCCAGCAATAAGAGAAAATGCTTTCTATTGTTTCTAAGCCACCTGTCTTATGCCACATTTTTATAACAGCCCTATTGACCAAAGACATATAGGCATGTCAAATTTAACTTTCAGAAAACAAAATACAAAAAGATCATTTTAAAAATAATCTGAAGAAAAATACGCTGTAATCAAGATGGAGAAAAACAAACAAGCTTAATAAGTTATTTTAATGCCATGCATATAGGAAACCTCCAAATATAGGGAAGAAACAAATTCCTCAAACTACTAAATTATCCTTTAAGATCTGAGAGCAGAATAAGGGATTATCACTAAACGCTAAATGGACTGACATCATTTTAAAGCTCTCCAGCAAAAACTGAGAAAATTCTGGACAGAAATATTTGTTGTATACTGTTTAATGTTTAAAAGCCTCCAGAAAATAAACTAATTTAGCAACTCCTATACAGTGTGAAGGAGAAAACTGGGGATGAAATCGAAGGTGAAAATGAAACATGTCTTTTTCCTATTCTTCTTATTATTATTGAAAATAAATTCTTCTCTCATACAATATATCCCAACCAATGTATCTTCTCCCTGAACTCCTCCTAGCTCCTACTACTGCTTGTGGGATAGCTTTCTGCATGCTGTGAATATGTGTTGCTCTGATTGGTTGATAAATAAAGCTGTTTGGTGAATGCCAAGGCCAAATAAGGTTAGATGGTATATTCAAACTGAAGAGAGAGGAAGGAAAAGGAGGGAGAGGTGCTGCGAGCCGCTGCCAGGAGAAGCAAGATGTGAAAGTTCCAGTAAGCCATGAAGCCACGTAGCAAGTCATAGAATGATAGGAATAGGTTGAATTAACTTATAAGAGCTAGCTAATAATGCACCAGAGCCATAGGTCATACAGTTTGTAATTAATATTAAGCCTCTGAGTGATTATTTTTATAAGTGGATGCGGGAGTACAGGGCCCGGGTGGGACTGAAGAAACTTCCGACTACACCCTACCTCTTTCCCAGATCCACTCCTCTTCCATTTCCTCCGCAGAATAGAGCAGGACTCCAAGAGAAGAGAGCAAGCCAGAGCAAATCCAGGTACAATAAGAGAAAGAGAAAGCACTTAAAGTGAGGCTAGACAAGGCAACACAATAGGAGGAAGAATTTCAAGAGCTGGCAGAAGAAGCAGAGATAAACTTCACCCACTGTTAGGAGTATCAAAAAAAAAATCAAGCTAACAGCCGTAACTTATATGAAAACAGCCTGGAGCAGATTCATGCAGCCCCCTGCTTGTCATTTCAGTCTCTGTGAGTCTGTGTGAGCCCTGTATAGTTGATTCACTGGATCATGTTCTCCTGCTTGCTGTCCTTCATCAACTCTGAGTCAGACAGTCTTTCTTTCCCCTCTTATACAGAATACCCTGATCTCTGAGGGGGAGGGACTCATTGGAGACCTCCAATTTAGACTCTCTCCACATAATGTCTCACTGTATTTCTTTTATTCTTAATTGATAGGAATAACTGAGAATTCTGTAAAAGAATGTGGTAATGTAATTATCAGTGTTTTGCCAAATGGCAACTATGTTGTTTTCCTGAGAGAATGATGTTAGGTATTAGGTGTGAAGAGGTTTTGAAAATGCACAGTTACAATATATCTTTTATAACTTGATGCTGCATAGCATTATTTGAAGTTGGAGTTGTTATTATTAAAAATGTATATTAACAAAACTACAGTAGTGTGTTCTCCTTTAGCATCAAGGACCTCTTGTACCCCGGAAAGTACCAGGCATGAGTTCCTTTCCTTTGACTGGA
Source organism: Onychomys torridus (assembly GCF_903995425.1). Lineage (NCBI taxonomy): Eukaryota > Metazoa > Chordata > Mammalia > Rodentia > Cricetidae > Onychomys > Onychomys torridus. Next base: position 47,254,995 of record NC_050453.1, on the reverse strand, counting down.
CCTGAAAGACAAACACAAAGCAGTAACTATAACTATAATAGTCATGCCACAGTCCAAAGAATCACACAGACCTTAACTGACAGCTTTTTATTATATATTGCATGTTCCCAGTTGAGTAAGACTGTAGATGAGTTGTCAATCTGCTTTCCAAGTATTTGTTTATTCCCCTTGATTAGTGCTTCTCTCAACCCTCATCATTGAAGCTTAGTTTGCAGCAGGTGAGATTTAATGCAGAGACTCCTAAGTACTCTTACATGTTCTCTTATGGGACATCTATATAAGTCCTAGAATGATTGCAGAATATTGTGAAAGAGCAGTCAGGAAGAAATGAAGGATGGTGAAGTGGGCTACAAAACAATGTCTTCTCTATGTGACACAACTACTGCATTCCTGAACTTCCTCTCAGCAGTGGTTATTGGTGGATTGTCTAAACCAAGAAATCCATCCTCTCAATACTCTGTCACAGATGATGGAAGGGAGCCTGTGGAAATACATCTCTTAAGGAACAATTTGCAGTCAATGTTTGCTGGAGAAGGTAGGTCATTTTCTTCAATGGCAGTCACTGAAAAGCTGCATCTGTTGTAGCAAATAATCTCCCATCCATGCTAATGCAAGTAACCTTCACTAAACTAAGTAGGTCACATTTGCAAAAACAGACATGATAAAGGAAATAAAGGATAGAGAAAAGCCCCAGAGGTCTCAGCCCAATACAAATAACAAAAGGCAACTATGGAATACTGAGAATCTGAGAAATAGTCTTCCCTTGGGAAGGGCACACCAATTGGTTGTCTAATACCAAATGGTCAGCCCTGAAAACATACATACAAGTAATATTATGCAGACTGAGCAAGAGATTATATTTTCATACACACACACACACGCATATATATGTATATATATATATATATATATACATACACATATATGTGTATATACATACATACATACACACACATATATATATATACATATATATAGAGAGAGAGATACAGAGAGAGACAGAGAGACAGACAGAAAGACAAACAGAAAGCACAAGAAAGTGTATATGAGAACATATGTCCAGAAGAAAGCGAAGTGGGACATGATGTAGTTATATTTTAATCCAAAACAAAGAAATATTATTTAAATAGCCATGAAAGAAGGAAGAGAATATGTTTAACAATTTTAGTATGGAAAAATGTGAGAAGGGTGATGAGAATAGGTAATGGAAGTAAAAGTAACTAAAATTCATTAAAACGTATACAAAATGCCAAAAAGCACATTTAAACTTAATATTGAAAACTCTAGAACAAACACTAAAATATATTTTAAAGTATTATATGCTGTGGAGAGATATTAAAGTGAATTGCAAATATTCTTTTTCTACTCATTAAGGCATATTCACGTTTATTCAGTTGCCCAAAGAATGTAGGGACTGAGCAATCTTAAATTCATAATTTCCCAATCACTCCTAGCCATCTATAAGTTCTTTTTCTTTTCAATTTTTCTTTATTAAGAAATTTTCTACTCACTCTACATACTGCCCATAGATCCCACCTCCTCCCTCCTCCCAGCCCCCAGATCTCCCTCCCAAGCCACCCCACATCCCCACATCCCCATATCCCCACATCCCCTCACCCCCAAAGCACGGTCTCCCATGGGGAGTCATCAGAGCCCAGCACACTGAGCCTAGGCAGGTCCAAGCCTCTTCCAACTGTACCAAGACTGTGCAAGGCGCCCCACCATTGGCACTGGATTCCCAAAAGCCTGCGCATGCACCAGGGACAGATTGGTTGTCTCCAAACAGTTCAAGCCAAACAACTATCTTCCATATACAGAGGGCCTAGTCCCGTTTTGGGGGCTTCACAGCCACTAGTCTACAGTTCTTGGGCCTCCAATAGTGTGGCCGGTCATCTATGCACTTCTTCTCGTCATAATCTCGAAGTTCCCTGCCTGCAGAATAAAATGAATAAAGCATAATTAAATAGGAAGAAAAATAAGAAATATATGCAATGATTATAAAGTAAATACACACATATTAGATAATAATTTTGTATATATAGCAACAATTTTAATGTGAATATTCAAATACATCATAGTATCACTATATATTATTTTTCATATGTTACAAAATATTTTTTTAATTATTAAAAATATAACTAGGCATAGAAACAAAGATATAAAGATGATCCATGCAAATGACCTATGAAATAAAAAAAAACTTGCACAGTTGTATTAACATGTAAAGAAACAAGGCTTTAGAAAAAAAAGTGGAGGAATCAAAGATAACAATAAACATTTGATAATGAGAAAGTAACAGTCAAGACAGCATAACAAATCATTATATATACCATCAATAATAAGTTCCATAAGACAACTTTTGTTTTGTTTTGTTTTGTTTTTTTGATACAGAATTTCTCTGTGTAGTTTTGGTGCCTTTCCTGGAACTCACTCTGTAGCCCAGGCTGGCTTCAAAACCACAGAGATCCTCCTGTCTCTTCCTTCCAAGTGCTGGGATTAAAGGTGTGTGCCACCACCACCTGGCTTCTATAAGACAAATTTGATAGAACTTAGAAGAGAAACATCCCAACTATGACTACTTTAATATGACTAGATTTAATATGTCTCTTTCAGTATACTATATGCTAAGCAGGTAGAAAACAAATAATAAATCCAACATGTACAAAATTTTAATCAAATTATTTTCATTGATATTTTTTAATTACTTTCCCAGCAAGGAAAAAAATCATCTTGTCATAGCAACACTATTTTTTTGGAGATGAAAGTAGAAAGGTATACCTTCACATTCCACAAAGAATCTGCAATAGGAACATTTGACATGGTGAGCTTTTTCAATTAACTTCTCTTTTTTATCTAACATTCAAAGGGTGGATTTGTATTCATTTTGAACTCTTCTTCATTTTCTGCTAGTAAAGACCTTTCTGGATTCTTCTCACTCATCCCAAATATTTCCTATGCCAACCCTAGACTCTAGAATTTCTCCACCAAATTTTGGACCTTTTGCATTGAAAAATAGTATTCTGGAGACCTTGATGCTGAATCTAGATAAGCTCATTGTTTTGGAGGGAGATTACACTAAAGCATTCTCAGTTAGCAGAGAAAGGCACAAATACACTATAAAATTGAATTCCATTCTATGAAAGACATCAATAAAACACAAGTGTGTATGAAATATAGACTTGTTAACACAAGTGCGTAATATTTATTAACTATGATAGGTTACTTGTAATAATTAAAAATACAAGTGAATTACTAAGAACTCTGCATTTCTTCCTTGGTTTTCCAGGAAAACCAAACTAATTTTTCTTAAAAATAAAGTACTTCCACTCAACATTTGGTGTATTACTAGAAGTAGAGATGATTTCAAAAATGAAAAGGAAAAGGAGGAAAGAACAATAAGTTGTTCATATATTTTGAGAATTTTGGTAGCAATATGTATTAACTTAATTTCCTATGTTTCAATATACAAAACTCTCAAGGTCAGCAGATTTGACATGTCTGAATTTTGACCTGGGCTAAGTTGGTAAAACTCTTTTAAAAATTCTAATCTCACCTGCTCAAAATAAACTTACCTTGACATCATTCTTACTCTCCGATTTGCCTGTGAATAGTCATAGGGGAAAAACTCTTGAGACTTTAGGGTTCAAGAACAGCCGAGCCTGTAGATATTCCTGAAACTGCCTACTCAAGCCAACCCACATACCTATCATGTCCATGTGTAATATTAAACTTATCCTGCTGGAGTCTTTCTCTACTAGAGCTCTGTCTGTTCAGTCATAATTCTTACTAACATAATAATCTCTTTTATGCTTTACATTTAATGTAATACATGCTCCAATTCGATATCCAACTATGATAATGTCCTTTCATTTTAATGAGCACAAAATTCACACTTTACAAATTACAGAATTCTTTCATTTATTGTTAAATTTACTGAGATCTAAATAGCATTTTATAGGGATATTTTTTCAGGAGTGCACACCGTATCCTTGTTTATGGCTTCAACGTATTTTGCTGTAATTCTTTTGAGGTAGCTTTTCCTGAATTTCGCATCCAAGTATATGGAGTAATCAAAATAACCATCAGTTACTCTCTGCCATAGCAATAACACATACCTGTGATTATTTCACCACCTAAGCTGTTTGGCTCTATACTAAATGGCTCCACCTAGCTATGATGTCTATGTTTATGTCACTTTCAAAATCACTGCTCTTATTATTTGAGTACATAGAAGCACACATAACTGTTCTAATGCTGTCTTTTTTCCTTAGTATATGTCAGTCTCAATCACAAGGAGACAGAGATGGGGAAAGAGAGATACAGAGAAGAAAACCATGCAACACTGGGATGTATCTGATTTAATCATATTTTTACTTGGATTCTTTACTATAGTGTCTTGGAATTAAAACACATGAAATCTATATTGTTTGACCAAATGTTATTTGTTCTTCTGAAAATAAGTTACTACAGGAGTATAGTTCATCTGCTTGCACCTATTAAGAGCAAATGATTTTGAAAGCATTATCTTGATTTTTTAAAAGTTCACTTAATATTAAATGGTATTAGATTAGGTCAATATTTTCTCAATGTATGTGTCATGATTTATGGTCATCTAATTTGAAATGCTTGAGTTTTTTATTCCCTCAGTTCAGTTTTAAGACTGAAATTTTTTAGCAAAATTATGGTACTCTCACACAATGTTCCTGTGCTAAGTTCTGGGAAATGAAGTAATATAAAACTTGGCAATATGATGTGGTTGTTACAGGGAAGTATTTGTTCTTTTCTTTTAATGTTAGCACTCCTACATTTTAGATTACAGTTTTCCAGTAAGATACCACATTCCTCCAGTAGATATAAGTAATTTTCAAGATTCAACAACAACAAAAACAAAAAAGAAAACAAAAAGACACTTGTTTTAAACCAAACATCAGTTTCCTCTAAGTGTGGACTGCTTATCTGCTGCCCGTGGGACTGGTGAATGAGGTTGACCTGCCTGTATCTAATTGAAACTTGGTTTGCACTTCTTGGGTTTTCTCACTTTTCAATTCTGAAACACAAAGATTTAAATGACTTAAGGGTCAGACAATAATAGGACATGTTGAGAATAAGACAATACTCTATTTTCCCTGGTTTAACTGGGACTAGTGACCAATTTTGTGGGATAAAGGAAAAGTTTTCTCTGCATCAATTAATGCAATTTCTTGTCCCTTTCAAAGAAGACATTTTCAGTTTCCAATTGTCAGATTATATGTATTTTCAAGTGGACACCACTTAATACATCTGTCTCTATATTATTTCAATGCTCACACATTGGAATTTTTATTCAGTATTCTCATGTTGAATTTAGAGACATGAATTAAAGCTCAGTGGTAAATGTGCAGTTGTGGTGCTAAGCTGTTCTCAATATTTTGAACTTTTATGTTGCTGTACTCTGACTGATGAACATGTTCCTTTGATTTTGTATAGCTTTGCTGACTTATTCATTTATTTAAAATGCATGAATATTATGTCTAAACATATGTCTGTGTGTGTGTGCTGTGTAAACGGCTAGTACTCAAAGAAGTGGAAGAGAGTGATGGTTTCTCTACACCTGAAGTTACAGAAGATTTTAAGCTGCGATGTGCTTCTGGGAATCAGTGGTTCTCCGGAAGAGGAGCCAGTGCTCTGAAGGGCTGAATCATTCCTACAGCCCCCTCTGCTGATGTCTTTACTATGGCAGTGATCAAAATTGAGAGTTATGTTGGATACACAATATATTTTGAGAGGTTTAGAGTAAACTGAGATGGGTACAGTGAGAGGTACAGTGATCCACAAGTATATAGTGGACTCAAAATTCATCTGATGGTTAGCATCAATTCTTCCCTATTTCTGTACTTGGAGAGGTAGCTAGCAAGCAATACTGATGACAGACATGAATATAAACAGCTATGGGAAAGAGAAGATTAAAACGTGGTAGTTTTCAGTGTTTAGAAAAACCAAACTTTTCTTCTGAAATAAATTCAGGATTAAAATAATAATTAACATAAACATTAATAACAGCAATGTGACAATATAATAGTCTCCCTCTAATTTGTACTGAATGTAATTATTTTGTGTAGGTATCTCTAATGTTTGTCAATGACCCATTTGATAACACCTGATATGTTTTTTTTGTTGTTGTTGTTTGTTTGTTTGTTTGTTTTTGTTTTTGTTTTGTTTTTTTTTGTGTGTGTGTGTGTATGTGTGTGTACTCCAAAAGACACCATTTTACTAGTAATTGGCAAACAGAAACTCTATGTTGTGTTCATGATTTTCTCATTTCTGGCAAATAAGTACCTAACAAAATTCACTCTAGGGTAGGCATTTTCACTTTGAATCATAGTTTGAAGATACAGTCCATCATGGCTTGGGATGTGTGGTGGAAGGAGCTTGACAGCTGTTCACATGGCACCTGAAGTCAAGCAGGAGAGAGAGAGAGAGAGAGAGAGAGAGAGAGAGAGAGAGAGAGAGAGAGAGAGAGAGAGAGAGAGAGACAGAGAGAGACAGAGAGAGACAGAGAGAGACAGAGAGAGACAGAGAGAAGCTGTTCCTCAGATGGTTTTCTCCTTGTTTATTCAGCCCAGCATTTCAAGCACATTTAAGGTCTATCTTCCCACTTCAGTTATCAAAATGCAGAAATTCCCTCACAGATGTGCACAGAGATTTGTCTCCAAAATGATTCTATATCCCATCAAGTTAACATTATTAACTATCACATACATCAAGTATCTTACTAATAATATGATGATCATAATTACAGATAGACTCCTACTATATAATTTGGTAATGGAAATATGTATCATAGTGGCCAAAACTACAGGTGTTTCTTGTTACTTAAGAGTTTCATTCTCCTTTGTGAGCTAAAGAATTGATTTTAAAGCTTTCATGGACACAATGGATTATTCAATTCTTTTGGAAAATGTAAGAAATGCAAAATTCCAGTGGCAAGGCTCCTCTGTATACTCAGAGCCTGGTGTTCCCTGTCACAAAACTGCAGTCTAGTTTGCACATACAACACTTGCTCAGACAGGAATGTCTGCTGTTACCTGTGAAGAAAACATGAGATTCAGTAAAATAGAAGATACAATAAATAAATCATTATGTTATTTAATTTTGCATAAAGAATTATAAATACAAAACTTGTGTTAGTGTTGTTGAATATCACAATTGCAGAAAGGCATTTTATAAATTTAGAGAAAAATTTACATTTCATTAGCACATAACTGATAAAATTTTTCATTTAGAAATTTCTCTTCCTTAATAGGGGTTATCAAGCCAACTGTCCTGTCATTAAACTACCATCCATGTACTCAGGACATAGAGGCATGAAGATTACCAGTTCCATGTTCTCCCAGTGAGTTCAAACCCCAGCCTAGGACAAATGAATTAAATGATGGCTGTGGAGTTGTTGCTCAGCAGTTACTGCATTGTCTTGTAAGCAAGAGGACAGGTTATCACATTACTCAATAAATGGTGAGTAATCACATCAGCCTACCTATAATAAAAGTTGAAAAAGAAATTCCCTGTGTGATCTGGCTAGAAAAACTAGCCAGCTCGTTCTAGCTAAGAGAGCTTAATCTCACAGAATAAGATGAAAGAACAATACAGCACCCTCTCCCTGATATCAAACTCTGATTTTCACTTATACATGCACCCAAAGGAGGGGGTGTTAGAGGAAAAATTAGCATGAAGTTTGATTGAAAAAGTCATATGGAAACCTACAATTTTACAAGCTGCATATTAAACACACTCGCATATACACACAGACATGTGCACTCTAGCTTTGGAGTTTATCTATACAGAGGATAATTTTTGTTGGCAGGGGGAAGCCACAGGTTGTCAAATAAAAATCTCAGTGCCATGTGAGGAATATCTCCACTTGAGCTGTTGGTCAGAGGAAACCTGAAGACCTCAAAGAAGGCTACTGTCATTACTTTTGATTATTCACCAGAACTCAATAGCAAAACCCTACTGCTGAAGACTTACCTCACTTAGATCAAAGGACATGGAGAAATAAAGTTGGTACTGGCAGAAACTGTTCCTCCTAAAGGCCAGCTCTCAGTAACAAAATGTGCTGTGTAAGCTGCTGTGGGGGGTGAGGAGGCAAACAACAGTATTATCTGGCTCAGAACCATGTGGATTACAATAATGACCAGTATAGCAAGATAAGTTCATGGAGGTAATAGTGGAACAAATGCTATGGCTGAATCCATTTTTGATTGGACATAAGACCATCTTTATGGTAGGAAACACATGATTGTTATTGTAAATCTGGCCAATAATCCACAGTGTGACACACCAAGGTCCCAGTGATGAATCTTCTACTATTGTCTTACTAAATGGCCATAATTAAAACTGTCTCTAAATTTATATCTCTCTACCCTTCATACCCAATTAGCACATCATTCAGACCTCATCAGCAAGGATTCTTTGTAGAGGTGAGTGCCTGGGGTAATAGCCAGAGAGGCAACTGCCCTTGGGTCCCACCATTGGACACAGGCCACTCCAGGAGGACCTGACCAACTTGGCCCCAGTTCCCTGCAAATCGGCAGGCCCTTCAGGAAGGCTCCACTTTTCCAAGACTGCAGGCAGACACTGCAGTCTCCACACCCTGCCCCCACACCCATCTGCCAGAGAACCCAGCCACTTCCTGAGAATCAGAGACCAGCCCCCAGCTTCCATCCTGCCCTGGAACTCCCATCTGGACCAGAGACCAGAGGAACTCCCATCTGGACAAGATGAGTTCCCATCTGGAAAAAATAAGGAGACCCCAGGGACTTCCCAAGACTCAGAGTCCAGCCCCCCAGCTCCTATCCGGACAGCATTCTCATCTGGACCAGCGCTCCCATCTGGCCCAGAGCTTCCATCTGGACCAGAAGAGGCTCCCTAAATCTGTCAGCTCTCTCTGGACCAAGAACACTGATAAGACCAAGAACGAACCCAATAGGAAATGGGCAGACAGCAAGGCAAGAAGTACATACAACAAAATAAAGAGCAATACAGCATCACCAGGACCTAGCCCTTCTCCAACAGCTAGACCTGAACAACACATAATGGAAGAAGAAGAAGAAAACAACCTTAGAAGTAACATCATAAAGAGGCTAGAGCCTTATATAGAAGAAATCAAAAATAAAGTAGAGGAACAGACAAACAAAAAATGTGAAGAACACTATAAAAAACTAGAGGAAAGGATAATTAAAGCAGAAGAAAACAATAAATCCTTTAATGAAAATCATGAAAAAGCAAGGGAGAAAATCCAAGACCTGAAGAGGGAAATAGAAAAAATGAAGAAGACACTAGCAGAAGGAATGCTGGAAATAGAAAACCTGAGTAAACAAACAGGAACTTCAGAGGCAAGTATAACCAACAGAATGCAAGAGATGGAAGAGAGGATCTCTGGTGTTGAAGATACGGTAGAAGAAATAGATTCATCAGTCAAAGAAAACACTAAAACCAACAGTCATGACCCAAAATGTCCAAGAAATTTGGGACACCATGAAAAGACCAAACCTACGAATAACAGGGATATAGGAAGGAAAAGAATAACAACTCAAAGGCACAGAAATTATATTTAACAAGATCATAGAAGGAAACTTTCCCAACTTAAAGAAGGAAATGCCTATGAAGATACAAGAAGCCTATAGAACACCAAACAGACTAGACACCCCAAAAAAGTTCCCTCACCACATAATAATTAAACAGAATAAAGAAAGAATATTAAGGGCAGCAAAGGAAAAAGGCCAAGTGACTTATAAAGGCAAACCCATCATAATAACACCCAATTTCTCGATGGAGACTTTGAAAGCCAGAAGGAACTGGACAGATATAATGCAGACACTAAGAGACCATGGATGCCAGCCTAGACTAATATACCCAGGAAAACTTTCAATCATCATAGATGGAGTGAACAAGACCTTCCAAGACAAAACCATACTTAACAATACTTATCCACAAACCCAGCCCTACAGAAAGCACTAGAGGGAAAATTCCAACCTAAGGAAGGCAGATACACCCATGAAAACACAGGCAATAGATAACACCACAGCAGTAAACCCCAAGTAGAGAAGTACACACAAACTACCACCAAAAAAATAAAAATAACAACAGGAACGAACAATCAATGGTCATTAATATCCCTTAATATCAATGGACTTAATTCACCTATAAAAAGACATAGACTAACAGAATGGATATGAAAACAGGACCCATCTTTCTGCTGCATACAAGAAACACACCTCAATTTCAAAGACAGACACCTCCTAAGAATAAAAGGCTTGGAAAAGACTTTCCAATCAATTGGTCTTAAGAAGCAAGCTGGTGTAGCCATCCTAACATCCAGCAAAATAGACTTCAAACTAAAATCAATCAAAAGAGATGATGAAGGACATTACATACTCATCACAGGAAAGATCCACCAAGATGAAGTCTCAATTCTAAACTTTTTTGCCCCAAACACAAGGGTACTGACATATGTAAAAGAAACATTACTAAAGATTAAATCACATATAAAACCCCACACATGAATGGTGGGAGACTTCAACACCCCACTTTCACCTCTGGACAGATCGGCCAAATTGAAAGTTAACAGAGACATAATGGACTTAACTGATACTATGGCTCAAATGGACTTAATTGATATCTACAGAACATTCCACCCAAACAAAAAAGAATATACCTTCTTCTCAGCACCCCATGGAACCTTCTCTAAAATGAACCACATACTTTGCCACAAAGCACATCTCCACAGATACAAATCAATTGGAATAACCTCCTGTGTTCTATCAGACCACCATGGCTTAAGTTAGATTTCAACAACATTAAAAAACTACAGAAATCCTACAATCTCATGGAAACTGAATAATGCTCAACTGAATCACCAACGGGTTAAGGAATAAATAAGGAAAGAAATTAAAGACTTCCTAGAGATCAATGAAAATGAATACACCACATACCCAAACTTATAGGATACTAAGAAAGTAGTGCAAAGACGGGAAATTCATAGCACTGAATGCCCACATGAAGAAGCTGGAGAAATCTCATGCTAGTGACTTGACAGGACATCTGAAAGCCCTTGAACAGGAAGAAGCAAAGTCTCCCAGGAGGAACAGATCTCAGGAAATTATCAAATTGAGAGCTGGAATGAATAAAATAGGAATAAAGAGAACAACACAAAGGATTAATGAAACAAAGAGTTGGTTCTTTGAGAAGATCAACAAGATAGACAAGCCCTTATCCAAACTCACCAAAAGACAAAGAGAGAGCATCCAAATTAACAAAATCAGAAATGAAAAGGGGGACATAACAACAGACAATGAAGAAATCCAGAAAATCATCAGGTCATACTTCAAAAACCTCTACTCCACAACACTGGAAAATCTAAAAGAAATGGATAATTTTCTGGATCGGTACCACATACCTAAGTTAAATCAAGACCAGATAAACCATTTAAATTGTCCAACTCCTAAGGAAATAGAATCAGTCATTAAAAGTCTCCCAACCAAAAAAAAGCCCAGGACAAGATGGTTTCACTCAAGAATTCTACCAGATCTTCAAAGAAGACTTAATACCAATACTCTTTAAATTGTTTCACACAATAGAAGCAGAAGGTATATTACCGAACTCCTTCTATGAGGCTACAATTACATTGATTCCTAAACCAAACAAAGATGCAACAAAGAAAGAGAAATACAGACAGATCTCCCTCATGAACACTGATGCAAAAATACTCAATAAAATACTGACAAACAGACTCCAAGAACACATCCAAAATAATTATCCACCATGATCAAGTAGGCTTCATCCCAGGGATGCAAGGGTGGTTCAACTTACGAAAGTCCGTCAATGTAATACACCATATAAACAAACTCAAAGAAAAAAAACCACATGATCATCTCACTAGATGCAGAAAAGGCATTTGACAAAATCCAACACCCCTTCATGATAAAGGTCTTGGAGAATCAGGAATACAGGGAACATACTTAAACATAATAAAGCCAATCTATAGCAAGCCAAAAGCCAAATTAAATGGAGAGAAACTCAGAGCAATACCACTAAAATCAGGAACAAGGCAAGGCTGTCCCCTCTCCCTATACTTATTCAATATAGTACTTGAAGTTCTAGCCAGAGATATAAAATAACATAAAGAGATTAAGGGGATACAAATTGGAAAGGAAGAAGTCAAGCTCTCCCTATTTGCAGATGACATGTTAGTATATATATGAGTGACCCCAAAAATTCAACCAAGGAACTGATACAGCTAATAAAAACCTTCAGCAACATTGCAGGATACAAGATCAAATCAAAAAAAATCAGTATCCCTCCTATATACAGTAGACAAACAGGCTGAGAAGGAAATCAGAGATACATTGCCCTTTACAATAGCCACAAATGATATAAAATACCTTGGGGTTACTCTAACTAAGCATGTGAAGGACCTACATGACAAGAATTTTAAGTCCCTGAAAATAGAAATTAAAGATGTCAGAAAATGGAAAGATCTCCCATGCTCATGTTTAGACAGGATTAACATAGTAAAAATGGTGATCTTACCAAAAGCAATCTACAGATTTAATGCAATCCCCATCAAATTACCAACACAATTCTTCACAGATCTGGAAAGAATAATACTCAACTTCATATGGAAATACAAAAAAACCCAGGATAGTCAAAAGAATCCTGTACAATAAAACAACCTCTGGAGGCATCACAATCCCAGACCTCAAGCTCTACTGTAGAGCTACTGTAATAAAAACAGCTTGGTACTGGCATAAAAACCGACATGTGGACCAATGGAATCGAATTGAAGACCCTGACATTAATCTGCACACCTATGAACATATAATTTTTGACAAAGAATTCAAAAATGTACAATGGAAAAAGAAAGCATCTTCAACAAATTGTGCTGGCATAACTGGATGTCAATGTGTAGAAGGCTGCAAATAGATCCATATCTGTCACTGTGCACAAAACTTAAATCCAAGTGGATCAAAGACCTCAACATAAATCCAGCTACTCTGAACCTGATAGTAGAGAAAGTAGGAAGTACTCTTGAACGCATTGGCACCAGAGATCACTTTCTAAAGATAACACCAGTAGCACAGACACTGAGAGAAACAATCAATCAATGGGACCTGTTGAAACTGAGAAGCTTTTGTAGAGCAAAGGACATGGTCAAAAAGACAAAGCAACAGCCTACAGAATGGGAGAAGGTCTTCACCAACCCCACATCTGACAGAGGGGTGATATCCAGAATGTATAAATAACTCAAGAAATTAGACATCAAAATGCCCAACAGTCCAATTAAGAAATGGGCTATAGAACTAAACAGAGAATTCTCCACAGAGGAAGTTCAAATGGCTGAAAGACATATAAGGAATTGCTCAACATCCCTAATTATCTGGGAAATGCAAATCAAAATGACTCTTAGATACCAATTTACACCTGTCAGAATTGCTAAGATCAAAAGCCTGGAAGAAAGCTTATGCTGGAGAGGATGTGGAGCAAGGGGAACTCTCCTCCATTGCTGGTGGGAATGCAAGCTTGTACAGCCACTTTGGAAATCAATATGGTGCTTCCTTAGGAAATTGGGAATCTGTCTCCCACAAGACCCAACTATAGCACTCTTGGGCATATACCCAAGGAATGCTCAATCATACCACAAAGGCATTTGCTCAGCTATATTCGTATCAGCTTTATTTGTAATAGCCAGAACCTGGAAACAACCTAGATGCCCTTCAACTGAAGAATGGATAAAGAAAATATGGTACATATACACAATAGAGTACTACTCAGCAGAGAAAAACAAAGATATCATGAGGTTAGCAGGCAAATGGATGAATCTAGAAAAAATCATCCTGAGTGAGGTAACCCAGACTCAGAAGGACAAACACGGTATGTACTCACTCATGGGAGGATACTAGATGTAAAACTAGACTGCTACACAACTCCAGGGAGGCTACCTAGAAAACGGGAACCTAGGAAAGACCTAAGGATCACCCAATGACAGAGCAATGGATGAGATCTACATCAACAACCTGGACGACAGTGGGAGTAATGAAGAGCAAGATTTGAGGGAAAGAAAGCTTAGGGGAGCAGGAGATCCCAGCTGCATCAAGAACAGAAAGGGAGAATGAGGAATAACAGACCATGATAAATGAAGACCACATGAGAACAGGAATAGGCAGAGTGCTCGAGAGGTCCCCAGAAATCCACAATGATATATCCTCTGTAGTCTGCTGGCAATGGTCGAGAGAAAGCCTGACCTGACGTAGTCTGGTGATCAGATGACTAAACACCCTAACAGTCGTCTTGGAACTCTCATCCAATAACTGATGGAAGTGGATGCAGAGATCCTCAGCCAGGTCCCAGGTGGAGCTCCAGGTGTCCGACTGTCGAGAAAGAGGAGGGACTGCAAGAGCGTGAATTGTTGAATCCAAGATTGCAAAAAGCATAGGAACAAATAGCCAAACTAATGGAAGCACATGAATTATGAACCAAAGGCTGTGGAGCCCCCATCTGGATCAGGCCCTCTGGATAAGTGAGACAATTGAATTGCTTGATCTGTTTGGGAGGCACCCAGTCTGTGGGACAAGGATCTGTCCTTAGTGCATGAGCTGGCTGTTTGAAACCTTGGGCTTACACAGGGACACATTGCTCAGTCTGGAAGGAGGTGACAGGACCTGCCTGTACTGAATCCACAAGGTTTAAATGAATCCCCAGGGGAGTCTTCATCCTGGAGGACATGGGAATGGAGGGAAGAGGCTAGGGGGAAGGTAGGGGTGGGAGCGGGAGGGGTGAGGACATGGCTGATGTATAAAATTTAAAACACATAATAATAAAGAAAAAAATGAAAGGATTCTTTGTGTAGTGGATGATAGTTAACACATAAACTCGCAATTGGTCTAAGGGCAGAAAACAAGTACCAGTGGAGCGCACAGACACCAAGGGAACATCTAATCACCCCTACTCAAATCTCAGGGACCACCTTGGAAGGGAGAAAGCAACATTGTAAGAGCCAGGGATCAGGGAGGATGTGAGCAAAAGCAGCATCTTCTGAGAATGGCAGGAGTTCTGCACTCATTGCAACTTTGTTTGCCTGCATAAAACCTGCCCGAGATCCAGTCCGTCTCCATTGTGTTATGAAGCAGGCATGATCTTATGATGGCCTACCACTAATGGAGGAACTCTGAAGAGTCACTTTGACCTGGCGAAGATAAACTGAGTTTTATTTAATGATATGCCCCATGTTATTTTGGTTATACTCCTGTAGATGGTCTTGCACACAAGAGTAAATGGAGCAAAAAAAAAAAAAAAAAAGGCTCAACTTTTTAAAGAGGATTTGAAGTTATAGTAGAATAGTGTGGTACGAATATGATCAAACTACATTGTATAAGTCCTCCACGAGTTAATAGAATTCTATATTTTAAATTAATTAAATGCTTTAATCCAACATGCACGGATGAAAGTGCATATAGAAATATTTCAAACTGTAGTCTTATGAAAATAAAATACATTATGAAAATAGAAAAAAAAACTTAAGCAATCACACCGTTCTCAGTTTGGTTGTCCATCGAGGATTCAATCACTATAAAACTCTTGTTTCAGTCAAAAAAGTAGTCTTAGATTTTCTTGCCTCTTAAAAAAATAAGACAGTTAGGATGTTTGGGAATGGGGGGTGGATTGAGGGGGAGGGCTGGTGGTGGGAGGAGGAAGGACAGGAGAATCAGTGGCTGATATGTAAGATTCAAACAATTATAAAATAAAAATATTTAAAAAAATAAGACCTCTCTACATGGAAAAATGTAATGAGATGCATTTTCAAATTTACACAGATTAAAATAAATTGTTTGTACTGATTTTAAAGAAAGGGAATTCCTAGAGTGTGAAATATCTTAAAATTCCCAGTACCAATCAGAGACATACATTTCTGAATAGCTGAATTTTATGTGTGTTATATTAGTGAAGTGGGTACCTATTGCCCACAATAGACAATATTAAAATGCTGCTTTTTTTAGCTTGCCTGAACTGTTTCTATGAAATAGCAAGACATCTTAAATCCATTGGTTTATTAAAATTAATGAATCTGATTATAAGAATGAAAATACAATGGTTTGTTTTTGCATTGTTTAATTATTAATAAGTAATTTCTAAAACTAAATAGCATGGGTCTATGATCTATACAAATGTCTGTTTACATGATTCTTAGCATACCTAAATTAAGAATTTGAATAACTACTCTACAGACTGAATGAATGATATATAAATCATAGAACCCAAAACTAAGAAGGACAAATTCTAGTTCTATAATCTGTGTTCCTGACTGGTATGATTTCAATCTCCTTTCAAAACTGCAATACATCAGTTATTGGAGAAGGCTCTATGATGACATTTAGGGCATTCACCAGTCTGATCACAGGGCTAGGCCAGCTCAGCATCCCCTCCACCACTGCAAGTAGTCTCAGTTGGAGTCATCCCTGTAGGATTCCTGGGAACTTTCCCTATCACTATGATGTCTCTCTCTATTAAGATATCTCCCTCATTGCTCTCCTGCTCTACTCTTGTTCCAGCTTGACCATCTCATTCCCCCGTGCTCCCATCCCCAATCCCCTACCCTCATTTCCCTCCTTAGCCCCTTGTTTGCTCAGAAGATCTCATCTATTTCCCCTTCCCAGAGCATTCCATGTGTCTCTCTTAGGGTTCTCCTTGTTTCCTAGCTTCTCTGGAGCTGTAGGTTGTAGTCTGGTTATCCTTTGCTTTACTTCTAGTATCCATTTATGAGTGAGTACATACCATGTTTGTCTTTGAGTCTGAGTTACCTCACTCAGGATATTTTCTAGCTCCATTCAATTACCTGTAAATTTCATGATGTCATGATGCCAAGCACCAGGTCGAGCTCCGGAAGTCCAGTTGAAGAGAGGGAAGAGGGATTCTATGAGCAAGAGGCATCAAGACCATGATGAGAAACTTACAGAAACAACCGAACCAAGCTATTGGGAACTCATGAACTTTGGACTGACAGAGGTGGAGCCTGCCTGGGACTGGACTGGGCACTCTGCATGGGTGAGAAGTTGTGTAGGTTGGTCTGTTTGAGGGGCTCCTGACAGTGGGAATAGGATCTATCCCTGGTGCTTAAACTGACATTTTGAGCCCATTACATATGGTGGAACATCTTGCACAGGCTTGATGCAGTGGGGGAAAAGATTGGACCTGCCTCAGCTGAATGTGCCTGGCTATACTGACTCCCAATGGGAGGATTTGCCTTGGAGGAGGTGGGATTGGGCGGCACGCTGGGGGAAAACAGGCTAGGGGGAAGCAGGATGGGGGATGGGAGAAGAATCTGTGGTTGGTAGATGGAATGAATAAAAAACTTCTTAATAAAAAAAAATGGAAAAAAACCCTGCAATACAAAATACCACTTACATTTGTACATCAGTCTTTTCAACAACTTCACTTTTTCTAGCTATAGAATTAAACATAAGGAATCACTTAGACCCCATGTAGTTAGGTACTTGGCAATTTTTAAATCCATTAATAGTTACCCATTCGTTCCAGTTAATTCTTTTTCTGAACATGTTTTTAAAAAATTAAAAAGTATTTAAACATTATTGCCTGTGTGTTCACTGTTCTTTAGCTATTTTTAAATTATAGCACATTAAATTCTTTAACCAAAATAGTCCTCTAGATACTAAATATATACTTTAAACACTTGTTTCTTCTATCCCAGCTACATTATTCACTCTATGACTGACACTGCTATGCACTATGAAACAAACAGCATTTTGTGAAGTTAGTAATAATATCATGATCCTAAAACAGTTGTAACAAATTGGGTAGCTCAAATAAATTTAATTTGATTTTTTTCTTATAGAAGCTATAAGAAATAAAAATTTAGGCTGAAGTTAATGTACCCACTGTATTGTTCTCTCATGGAAAGCTTCAGAGAGGATTGATACTTAAACCCCTCAGTTTTTGGTGGCCATGAGATAGCAGCCTCTACCTCTGTCTCTATATGATCTTTTCCATCTTGACTGTAGCCAAGTCTCCCTGTGTTCCTGACTATGAGAATGACATAATGGTCTTATTAGGATAAGCAGCATTAATGAAGATAATCATTCTCTACTTCTCATCAAAGAAGCTTCTTTGTTGCAGCAGATGGAGATTTTCACAGAAAACCATAACTGATTAAAAAATGCAGAAAATAACTGACCATGATGTGTTCTGCAATGACTGATATGTCTATGCCACAATATTAAGATTCTGGGAATACTGCAGAAGAAGGGGAAGAAAAAAGTTTATGAAGGAGAGAACCATGGTGTTGTTTTGCTAGTGTGTGTCTTCTATCTGTGAAAGGACAGTTTTACTAAAAAATCTCAAAAATGTGGTTAATTATGCTAGACTTGGACAAACACCACATCGGTTGACGTGCCATACTAAAGGCCTTCACCTCCTAGATAAAGGGATAAAGGCAATTAATGAATGCTGAGAGAGGGAGAGTTAGTCTTCTCCAGGATAAGACTCTTAATTATTTATTCAACACCAAGTGATCAACCCTCTACACACACACACACACACACACACACACACACACACACACACACCATACTCTATATACTAATTTGTATCTATGTATATAGCAATAACAAATAAATTAAAATGGGCCACGAGTTTGAGAGGGAGTAGTTAGAGATTGTGGAAGAACTGAGAGGAGAGGTGGGGAGGAGTAGTGATGTAAATATAGTACTCATATATGAAATGTAAAAGAAAATTAATCACTGGGTCTTGGAATGTAGCTTATTATCAAAGCACTTACATGGTATGCTGTACACTTCTTAATATTGCACATACAAAATTAATTATTAATATTAAATATAATAATGGCTCCGTATATCAATGACTTCTGGACATGACAAAACCATGGTATTCATAAACTCACAACTACTGTGGTTGCCTATGATGAGACCTGTATAAGACCATGGGAATCAGCATTCCGTATTGGACTGGAGAGGTCCCCATCATGAGATCTTATGCATACATAAGGAGCTATTAAGTGTTGATGACTGCCAGTGGAAGAATGGATTAGGATCCCTGGAAGATGGATCATGTCCAGTGGATGGTCCTATACCCATCTACAAGGGAAAAGACTAATTCTACTCAATGGGTTAAGATTAAAAAAAGGAAGGGGAAGAGGATTAGGCAAAGAGTGGGAGGAGTTATGGATATGATTAATATACATTTATTCTTCTATGAAATTCTTAAATAAGTACTCAACAAAAGAACTCTAAAAAAGTGGATGAAATATGGGAGGTGAAGGACATAGGCTTACAGATTCAAAAATTCTTACAGTCCTTCCAATAGTTATCTGTTCATGTTAGTTCTCCCTCTACTGACTGTATTAATGTCTTTCTAGGTCTGAGGCTTCCATAGAGCTCTCTGTTTCTCCACCTTTTGAAGGGGCATCAAAAGTTAAAAAAAAAAAAAAAGTTGAGTTGTCCACCTTAACATTCCTTAAGAAAGAGGTGTGTGGTCTTTCAGATAGAAAAATAATTGGTCATTATAAGACTGATGATATAAGTTACATTTGACGCTAGAAAGCCAGTCCCACTCACTTATGCAGAAGAAATGATTTCAGAAGGGTCTGTGAAAAGAAAAGAGAGAGTAGAGATGAAATGATAATGTAAGCTTATTATTTAATTATATGGCATTTACATTTAAACATGTATTCCTCAAACATTCACTTTCATGTCTGTGCTATCTGTATATAATATTATATAGTCTGTATCTGCCTTGAGGAATTATATAAAATACAAGTGGAAATATATAGGCCTACTCTGACTAATTCCAAAGGTCTTAATCCAACTCAGTGTTATGGAAAATTCTGATTGGATTTAGAAGAATTCTTTGTTATTAAAATACAGTTCAGATGATTCATGCTTAGTTATAACAAGCTCCTGGATAAATCAAGAGCTGTTCTCATCAAAATGAGCACACAGCTGGTAAAAGGAAATGATTAGCAAAGGAACAAAATGAATTAAAGGCTTGAATCATTTTTTTCTTTACTCAAACTTTGATATGTCAGACATTAATTCTTGGAAACAGCATCAGAATTTACATAACTTTCAAAACGAATAAAAATCATGACAATGTAATTTCCAAAGGATTATATTTGTGGTAGAGAAGATTTCATATATTTTCCCAAAGGCCTTCTAAATACATCTCTAACTCCACAAAATCGAGTGAAAGTTACAAAATTCTAATTAGTGTTTCCTGCCACACTCAAATAAGATGTGGAAATGAAAATTAGTGTTATATTAGTTTTATCATTTTTGTAACTTCTCAAATTTCTAAATTCTTATTAAACAATATGACTGCAAAATAGAGCTGCCAAAATAGATTATTTCCATCATAGACACTGCTTATATTATAACGTTAGTTAAATGAAATATCATATAAGTTACTGACCTTTGAATTAATTTTTAGTAGAACACAGAAATGCCTAACATATTTATTTAATATAACTTCAGATTAAAGAATCCCTTACCTATTTATCATCTTTGAAAACTCCATACTTCCTATAACATATTCATTATTTTAACAGCACATTAAAAATTCCTTATGTATATTTCATCTTCTATTAAGCTATAAATCCTATAAACACTTGAAATATGGTATTACCATAAGACTGTTTTTTTTTCACAAATACCTATAAAAAGTTTTTGCAGTTTCAGAACATGAAAAGTAGTATTATGAAATGTGCTAATTTTCAGCTGATATTAAGCACTCAAAATTGCTAGAAAGCAAGCCAATGAGGACTTTAACACAACTTATTGAAACTCTGCTGTTTTACGTTCTGTACCCTTCACATTTAAATCACTATTACCTACACAGAGGGGAACACTGCAGACTGTGTTTTGATGGCCAGGAAACTTCAAAAAGAATTAAAGAAAGATAACAAAGTCAGAAGTAATGAAGTAGCAATTTTATATGCTGGAAGAATAATTGAGTAGAAATAAATGCTAACTTCTAGGTAAGCAATTGGATTCAAGTTCAAAAACACCCTCCTTTGAAATAATTTGTAGATTTTATAGGTATTAATTTTTGTCATTAACATTATAATTTAATGCAGAGAAAGATAATTTATAAAACATGAGTGATAGTAAGGATATATTTTATCTTGATAGGAGAGAACTGATTACTGGGAGAATATCTTTAGTATTTAGAAAATTTGTAATAGCATCTTATAATTGCAGGTTCCATACTGGAAGCTACAGTTTCAAATATCTGCGTAAAGACTGTTAAAGCATTCAATCATTTTTTTTCAAAGAAAGATTAAAACCTTGATAAAAAAAACATAGAAATATTTGCTATCCTATATGGTAACATTTCAATTAAAGAAATGGAAGCTGATTTTCTCATGAAACTACGTGGCGTTTCCTGACTAATGTGTATGTTCCCCATGAACTGACCATAGCCTGGCTTATACATCAGCCTCTTTCAATCCTGAGCACCCATCAATACTCAAGAAGTGAAGATCTTTAGATGAAAATGGCAAAAGTTCTGAGCTTGGAGATGGCACATGTATCTGTCAAACTTGTGAGCGATGAAGTGGTTGCCAAGTTGAAAACAGTCCGTAAAATACTTCTGACAACAGATTCTGCAAAATCTAATGGTCCTCAAGAATATTCTTAGGTATAATATGCGTAGCTATGGTTTATTATAGTAAGAAGCTATTTTATATAGTTAAGAGAACAGAGAGATGGTACAGTCTGGGACATTTTCTATTTATTTATTTCCATTGCCCTCTCCCTGTAAAGAGAGGCAGTGCTTAACAAGTGGCAAGTTGTTTGGCACAATAATTCCCTTATTTACAGTTATGCTTTCTGAGGCAAAGAATGTAACTTAGTTGTTTAAAAACTTAACAAGCATGCATAAGGCCTGAGTCCAATCCCATCATGATATAATCTGGTACAGGGACACACACCTGTAATTCTAACACTTAGTAACTTGGCTAGTATAAGTTGTTTACTCAAAAACCAAGGAAACAAAACAACATTCACAACCAAAAAAGACACAATGCATACAATTTCATTTTCTAAAGGTCCAGATTCTCATCTCTGGCCAATCATATTCTAATAGCAGAAAATTAAATTGTTCAGAAAAAAATAGTCTAAATGTTGAGTAATTTTAAAATATATTCTGCCATTTCATAATGCCTGACATCCATTACATGATATGAATTTCCTGTTGCCCACCCTTTTTATTAGTTATTGCAGATGATTCTTCATTAAATACTTAAATACTGCCATGACGAAGCACCGATGCATTCCAGAGTTCCAGCAGACAATGCATCTATCCCGATGCTATGTTACAATCCCTCTGTCACTCACATCACTTCCTATTGCCTTCTAGACATTGTAGTATTGCACATCATGAGAGCAGAAGTGTGACCATGGTGCAAAGTCATAATTTGAGAGACAAAATGCCACATGATTTATTATAGTATAATTGTACTTATTCAACTTTATCAATGGGTATTATTAATATCCATGTGTGTATTTATAGATATTGGAGATAGAATAAAAATGATTCCATGGTATCTTTGTTTCTGGGCACCCACTGTTCGTCTTGGAATCAAGTCCTTGTAAATAAAAGAACATTACTCCACCTGGCTGCATAAAAATTGATCACGCAAGGCATTCTTCAGTGTTATGGATGTTTGGTCATGTGAACCTGGGTTAATGTCTGCGTGGACTTCCAAAGTCTGGACGTTCTCTGGATAACACTATAGGAACCAAACACCTCATCCTTTATCACATTTTAAACTACCTAGTGAAACCTACAATCTGTAGCTAACCAAGTACATGTTTGTGATATAGGAATGTTCAAATATATAAATATAAAAACATATATTTAACATATATTATTTCCATGAAAATTTTTGTAAGGGAGAAATAATCACAAAATACCATTTACAAATCAGGAAAGGTGGGAGTGATATCTTTCATTCAGTGGTATAGTTTCAGTGACAAATAAACACAAGAGACAGAGGCTGTGGAAAACTTATGACATCTTACTGTTTTTGCTGATAGTTAATTGCACATGCCAATGATTCATAAATTAAGATTTCTGCAAACTTTTGTAACATCATGAAAATGCACCTGAGATGCATAATTCCCTTATGAAAATATGATATAATTACCATCTCTTATTTGTATGATAATCTAAAAATGTTAACTCACCAATCTTGAGGATCACAAAAATAGCAAATATTGAATTTATACACAGTACATGCTGGGCAATGTTCTAAGCAATTTTACAGGTATTATTTCCTTTAATCCTCAGAATATATTAAAAGAAAGGCAGCCACAGCCATTAAATGAAGCTGTATTGAATTCAAAGCACATGTCCCACAAAGGGAAGTTACAAATTTTAATTCTTCTTCACTGGAAAGAGTACCCTGTAACAGAGAGAAAAGATCATTTTCATGTCTGGGTTGAGTTGAGTTTATATTCATATATGCTATGTGGAATAGGAAGAGCACTTTAAAATATTGAATTCATTTTTAATTTCCAGAAGTTCTATTTCCCTGTCACATGTGTTAGGATTATCTTAGGTAGAACTGCCCTGCTTCTAGGGATTTAGCACGTGTTGGATTTTGAGTAAAAGGACTTTAATTTCTATCTCTTACTTCTAAATGGTAGTGTAGACAAAAAAAAAAAAAAAAAAAAAAAAAAAATGGAAGGCCAGCACTATAAGGACAAAAAAAATGTAGCATGTGCAGAATAAAACCCTCATTTTCTTATTTTTCTGTATTATTTTTAAATTATTTTTAAACTGGGATATAATGATTTTCTATGATTCATAATGAGATTGATTATCCCCTAAATATATATACATATATATGTATATATATTTATACATATGGAAATGTGTATATTAGAAAAATAATACATCCTCCCAGAGAATGGAACATATTAAGGGAACCTTGTGTGTGAGCATTACTCACATTGCTTCTCTGTTGGAAGATGAAGGGGATGAGTCCAGCAATGTTTACAAAACTTTGTTCTCAGGGACTTACGTTTTTTTGTTTTTTGTTTTTTGGTTTTTTTGGTTTTTCGAGACAGGGTTTCTCTGTGTAGCTTTGTGCCTTTCCTGGAACTAGCTTTGTACACCAGGCTGGCCTCGAACTCACAGAGATCTGCCTGCCTCTGCCTCTAGAGTGCTGGGATTAAAGGCATTTGCCGCCAACCCCCAGCTGTGATTTACTTTGTTATTTAATCTGCCATGCAGGACTCTGTCCAGTCTTCAGACCTGATTCATTATAACCTAGTATTCCAAGGAGCTTTAAGAACATCAGGCTTGGATAAGAAACAATAGCTGCTTTATACATTGCAACTCTTTCCTCATATCTCTTCTGATGAGATGTTTTCCTACTATATACGTCAAAGTATTTAATTAATTAACTAATCTTGAAATCGATTTTTAGTTTTTGCAGTAAGTAGGCAATATTAGGACGAATGAGGCTTGGCTGTTATCCATTACAATTTTTATTTGCTGTACTTTAGTTTAATGCCCAGAGATATTATTTTATCTTAGTGTGGATCATCTTTGCCATTCATCAACATCTTTACAATAGAAAAAGGAATATAAATATAAGGTCCATTATAGGTAACCTAACTCAATACATAACAGAGTTTGAACAGTATTATGAAGGTCCTGAGTGTCCAAAAATCTATAGAGAAGAAATTATTTCTAAATCATTTATAACTGTCAAAGCACTTTAGAAATTTTTTTCATGGAGTTACTTGTGAAACAGTTTTCTCATTATATCCATAGAACATATTAAAACAATTATGCTTTTGATTTATAAATTCAGCCTTTCATGGTCTTAACAGTAAGTACCCTCTCAGATTCATATATTTAAGTCCTATCCCTACAATATAGCTCCAAATTAAAAAGGTAATTGCTGTAAAATGGCATTACAAAGCATATTCTCTAATTCAATGTGACTAATGTCTTGAAAGAGGAAGGACAACTCATGCACGTATATACAGAGAGAAAGGGTTATGAAAACAGAGCAAGGAGACAGCAATTTGATAACCACAACAAAAGGCAAAAATAAAAGAAGCAAATCTATCACAGTCCGACCTTGATCTTCTGAAGTCCTCAAAAGCACACATTTTGTTAAGCCTCTTATGTCACATAGTTTTGTTATAGTAACCCTACAGCACTTACAAGTAAACTCTCACTTCTTTTACTGACATTGACTGGGACAGCTCTAGGTTCCTGGGAGAAACACTGAACTGCAGAACCGAGGTCAGATTAAGGTAGACATGCAATGTAATAAACATGGAAAACATGACTGAGTTCCTTTTCATCCCTCATGATAGACATCGTGTTGAAAGCTACATTAACGTTCAAATCACTTTGTCAGAAAAAGTACATGTAACTGAAGAGTGAAATGCAGTGTGTCTGCTAAGGTTCCTTATGTCATGGAGTGAAGAGATGCTTCAGACAGATAGACTAGTAACAGCTCAAACTCATATAGACAGACTCATCAGCATGGCAAGATGGTAGTCATCATCATGAATATCCTACCTAATAATCTCAGGCACAAATTGTACCAGCTAGCACTCAGCACCTAATCCAAATCATCTGTGATACATAGAACATCAAACTGTTTAGAGGTAACGAAATGTCTAGTAGAGGAACAAATTAGAATAAAATATAAAAGAAGAAAGGAATTCTCATGGGTTTTTTTCTTTGTTGTTGTTGTTTTGATAAGGTAAGACACTTGAGTATTATTCCACCCTCAAAAGACAAGATATAAAACTAGAATTAAAAACCAAATACTTGTTTTTAAAACAAAAGCTTGTAGTCGTTCTTATTTGAGAGGGAATGTCCTCTTTTCTTGTTTGAACTTGAAATGTTCCCCTCAGGTTCATGTTTTGACAACCTTGTTCCCAATTTTTGGCAGCATTTGAAGGCCTGTATGATTAACAGATGGGCCTTGTAGCTAAAAGTGGTCAAGTTGGTCACGTCTTTGAAGGATATATCCTTTTGCCACCAGCCTATTTTTTTCTACTTTTCATCTTACATAAAGTGAAGAATATCTATGACATACTCTCACTTTACCTCAATTAGGCTTGAAAATCAGAAAATCATGAACCCAAGCAAATACTTCTTCATTAAAGTTGCTTCACACAGAAGCCTGGATTTTCCTCCACAACTGAGGCTGCATTTTAACTAATGGCCTCTCCTGCCTTCTATTCAGGAAGACCTTGATCCTGCCAAATTGTTCCCCATCATTGCTTCCTGTCTCCATGTGGGGACAGCTTCCACATTATGGGCCAAGTGCTGCCGCCACATTGACACTCACTCTTGCCCTATCTGGACCACAGGTTTGTGTGATGATTCTGAAGACTTATCTTCCAGAAAATTTCACTTCCATGATGCTGGGACTTTTATATGTACAGTTTGTTTTTCAGTCCCAGAAAAACCAGCATCCATCTCCCCAGTAAGGCACACATTTCAGTTCAATAGATTATCTTATTTTAGTGTTTTGAGACAGGGTTTATTATTATGCAGCACTTCCTATCCTGGTTTGGTGGAATAATCTTTTTACACACTGTAAATAAGTGTCACTCAGATTGGTGTAATAAAAAGCTAAACAGCCAATAGCTAGGCAAGATGTTTGGGCAAAGAGAACACTGAGAAGAAGAAGGCAGAGTTGTAAGCAGACACGGAGGGAACTTACATTCAGGGGGAAAGGTAAAAGCTACGAGATATTTGGCAACACATAGATGAATAGAAATGAGTTAATTTAAGTTATAAGAGCTAGTTAAAAACAAATCTAGGAAGATACTGACCAAGCTTTCATAATCAATAAGGAATCTCCATGTGGTTATTTGGGAAGAGGCTGGAGGGATAGAAAAATCCACCTATATCCTGGAACTTACTATGTAGATCAGGATAGATTCAAATTCTCAGAGATTCACTTACCTCTGTCTCTGAGTGGTGAAATTAAAGACATATGCACCACACTGACTCTTAATAAAATAATGTAACACTCATGTTATTTTGCTAAAAGTACATGATGTGACTGTCAAATTCTTTTCTAAATAACTATGTTTATGCACACAGAATAGTGCTGCTCTCTTTTTTCTCAGAGCAGCATGTTTTGGTACACTGACCTTCAGTGACTGCAGAGATTCAAACATGGTCCAAAAATAGAGAACATATGGCTGTTCAATGCTTTATCACAAATGAGGCAGCCACAAACTCTCCCTCCAAGGACCTATGGGAAAAAAATAAGTAGGGAAAGAATACAAGGTCCAGGGGACAGTGGGAGAGGAACAGTGTGATGTAGCTGTTTCACTCTTGAATCCACAGCACAATTTGTCCAAGAGATTGGACATGTAAATATTCTGTCATGGCAGAGGGAGTTGCTGGCCAAATTTAACATCTTGCAGAATATTTATATAAATGTAAAGGTTTGTGGGACAGGAAAAGGTGTTGGCCTCAGCAGTGTAACCACTGATAAGGTATAAATTCTTTCAAAAAATTTTCTTTAATTTCTAACTAATTCTAATCAATTTATTGTCTAGACACACAAGCAAACAAAAAAGACAAGAAAACAGAAGTTGGACTGATTGTGAAGAGGAAAAGAATTAACAGGAATGGAAGGAGGATATGGGATAAATATGACCAAACTGTATCATGTACCTGCATGAAAATGTCATGAGACCCATTATTAATATAAGGTTATAAAATATTAAAATATCAAAGAAAAAGCCAGTTCAAAGTTGGGAAAGTATAATTTAAATTAATTAATATCTGTTATTTTTTAATATTTAAGTATAACAAAGACTTGACTTTAATTAGTTTACTAATTTCCAAATAGTGACTGAATTTCAACCTAAGTCTGTATCCTGAGTGATGGATATAGATGGAGATCAATTTTGATATTTCCAGTCTCTATATTCCAGGTTATCAGTCCTGTTCATTATCTTCACAGGCTTCCCTTAGTTACTTAACTATTCCCTTTGTAAGCTTTCATCTACTACTAAAGTCAACCATTTAGAAACTTCTACCAGAAGGGATTTGGCAAGATTACCCTGTTTTTGTTTTTATTTTTTCCTTAGCAAAAGATACATTTTAGACTCTTATCTGTGTGCTTCTATAAATCTGTATTAACTTAGTGCTTGGGTGATATAAATGATGATACTGAGAGAGAGAGAGAAATAAAATTTTTAAGGAATATTCCAGTTTATGCTACTTATTCAAAAGATACAGTATACTTACGTATTGTATTATTTTCAGCTCATGATGCTTTATAAAAGCTTCTATTTCTTCCTTCCAGGCATATATATTTAAAAGGGCAATATGGTTACCGAGGCTAAAATAAAAATTTTTTTTTTAACATCACTATGCTAAAGCATAGGGAATTTGATGCATTAGTAATATCTAACATTTTTATATTGCTAATAATGTTTTATATTGTTAATAAAATTTAATGAAACATCTCCAAAATTAACTGAGCACTTTGAAGTGCAAAACAAAGGAAACAAAGACTGCCTACTGATGCTGACCAAACATTTGAACAACAGTAAGTGTCATGGTTGACTGCATGACTGAGTAGAAGCTACTAGAAACATCACTTAGGAGAAAGTTGTAATTTATTTGAAAAATACAGTTTTATTTATTTTTCTTTTATTTTTTAAGATTTTAATACAATTGCATCATTATCCTTTCTTCTTTTCCCTCCCTAAACCTTCCAACATGCCCCTCCTTACTCACTTTCAAATTCATGCCATCTTCTTTTCATTAATTATTATTAAATAGTACTTGTATGTTTATGTGTATATGTGCATATGTGCATATATCTATGTTCCTAAATATATAATAAAAAAAATCTTCTCAGTCTGTAAATGTTTTATGCATGTTTTCAGGGCTGAACCTTTGGTTTTGAAAATTAATTGGTGTGCTCTTCCCTGGGGAAGACTATTTTTCCTGCTGTTGGTGTTCTCTATTTTTCTGCAGTTCATTGTATAAGCTTGAATGACATGTTCATTTCCTGATCCATATTAGCTAGACTATTGTTGTCTGTGTTCAACCTATGCTTAGTAAGTCATGTTGATTGGACTTTATAGGTGTAGCTTCTGACATTCCTAGGAGATACAATCTCAAAACAAACTCCTTATTTTTCTGGCTTTCGAATTCTTCATGCCTCATCTTCCACAATGATCCCCACATCATAACTGCAAGAGTTGTATAATAGTTGTGTTCTTTTATACTGAGATCCACAACTCTGATTTTTATTAATTGGCACTTTCTGTGATGGTCTTCAATGCTACCAAGAGAAGATTCCTTGATGAGGAGTGAGGATTACAAGTACTTATAGCCTAAGGACAATTATTTAGAGTGTAGTTGTGGAATATACTGCTGTAGTTAAATGGTGGTTTTGAGATCTCTTCTGATATCCATGGCTTCACTGCATCTGAGTTGTTGGCTCAGTTTACAATACCAGACACATTTTTTTTTCTTGTTGTCCAATGAAAGAGCTATTGTGTAGCAGCACTGCACCCTTCTGGTTAGAGCACCTCTCTGGCAATTGTGATTCATATTTATTATAGGTTAGTAAGGTTATTGGTTGTTTCCCATCTTTGGAAGCTTGATTGTGCCTCTATTATCATTAAGCTAGGCTTCAGGAAGAAGGATATTAGGTCACTTCCACCTCAGCATATAGGACTTCCCCTGCCTTAATTAAGGAAAAATATTTCTGTAATGGGAGTTTGAATCATACCCACCACACATGCACCCCATATGAAAATATTATATATATATATATATATGTATATATATGTATGTATGTATATATATAATTATTACTATTACTACATAATATATATTAGTGTTGCTACACTGAAAAGCTCTGATACAATGAACAAATGTTTTGGTGAAGTATAAACATTTATAATTGAGGTTTGAGGTAGGTTATATATGTAAGGATGTTACTGATGACAGTGTATTGGAGAAGCTGTGAATATACTAAATCAATTGTCATCATTAAAGCTCCAAACATCACTGCAGGGATTTTTTCATGCTTTGCCTTTTCATTTCATCTTTCTTTATGCAAGCATTCGTATTGAATACAACTTCAAACCTGTTTAGTGCTATATCAAAATATGAGGGAGCAGCAGTACCAAAACTATAATAACATAAAAGTGATTTAATTTCTTTGATTAACAAAATTTCCATATATTATCCATTAGAAAAGCATGTATGCTGAACAACAGTTATTTTCTTGTATTGAAAATTTTGTATAATACATCCAATTACAGTTTCTCCTCCTTCTACTTCTCCCAATTCCATACCACCCCTTCTCCTATCTAGGTGCACCCCTTTTGTGTTTCTCATTTTAAAACAAACTGTATTCTAAGTAATCACAATAAATAGAACAATATAATGAGTTAAATCAAAACCAAACACATCAGAATAGGACAAAAGATGCAAACAGAAGAACACACACAAGAATTAGACACAAATGAAGAGACCCACTCATTCACACACTCAGGAATCCAATAAAAAACACCAAACTTGAAGCTATACTACATATGCAAGGTCTTGTGGGATAATAGAGAATAACTTAAAATAAATAAATAAAAATAATAAATGTAAAAAGAAAAAAAGTAAAAGCCCTGACATGAAGTTATGAGACAAGGAACCTTTATGTTGTGGATATCGCTCTGTGTACATAAAGTTCTGATTGGCCAGTGGCCAGGCAGGAAGTATAGGCAGGACAAGAGAGAAGAGAATTCTGGGAAGTAGAAGGCTGGAGAGAGACACTGCCAGCTGCCGCCATGGAAAGCATGGAAAGCAACACGTAAAGACACTGGTAAGCCACAAGCCATGTGGCAAAGTATAGACTAACAGAAATGGATTAATTTAAGATAGAAGAAGTAGATAACAAGAAGCCTGCCATGGCCATACAGTTTCTAAACAAAAAACTAGACAATGGTAGGCCTGAGCTACTGGCCAAACAGTTTAAATAATATAAATGTGTGTTTATTTTATAAGTGGGTTATTGGACTAATAGGGCTTGGGGGGGGGGGCTGGAGAGAAGCTCTCCAACTACACCTTTAAGATGCCATGACTTTGCTTTCTGTGGCCATCTACTGAGAGCCATGGAGCCTACCTAAAGAATAGGTGTTTTCTCAGTAAGACACTCTTGGAGAAAACTAAATTTTTCATTTGCAAGTAATCTTCAATTGTTGATAGCTTCTGAGTGAAGGATGGATTCATGTATCCACTCCTCCTTTCAGCTCTAGAACTCCATCTAGTGCAGGCCCAGGCAGACCCTGTGCGTGCTGCCTCTGTTTCTGTTCACTCATATGAGTCTCATTCATGTTGATTTAGAGAGCCTTGTTTTCTGAGTGTCCTCAATCCCTTCTGGTTCTTACACATTTTCTGCTATCTCTTCCACAGGGTTCTCTGAGGCTTGAAGTGAGGGATTTGATGGAGATATTCCCTTTAGAGCTGAATGTATATTGTCTAGCTGTGGGTCTATGTGTTTGTTCCCATCTACTACAGGAGGAAGGTTTTCTGATGATAGCAGAATAAAGCAATAACCTATGAATATAGCCGAGTGTTGTTAAGAGTAACTTATAGCTATGTACCTTTAATTGAATAGTAATATTTGGTTTTCCTATAGGTCCTGGGTTCCCTAGGGCCCAGCAGAGTCCATATGGGTTCCATCTCATGCAATGGGCCTTAATTCAAATCAGATACTGGACAACAGTATTTTTAAATGAAATATTCCAAGCCAGAAACAAGATTTACAATATGCTTATACATTTTATTCATATATTTTAATACAGATAAAAGTTACACCTGATGGTACAATGTTAGACTTTTAAATATTTAATTATTCAATGTTTAGAGTGTCCCTTATCAAGCTCCATGTTTGACAGTATCAGGCAGTTGATCTCGATAAACAGTTTCCATAGGATGTCATCCTCTATGAAAGCAAAGGTCTACCAATGTTATCTCAGTCATTGACATTGCTATTGGAAGACTCACATGGGATAACATTAACATGTGATTATTTTTTAATTCCAATAGAATTAACAGCCCTTTCTACCCTCCACCACCCACTCAAGCAACTTTCCTACATTCTCTCCTATGCTTCCCCACTTTCAAATTGACATCCTCTTTTTCTTTGATTATTATTGAGATATACATAAACTGATTTTTTAAGGACAAACACATATAATTTTGTTTCTATTTTTTGTCCTTGCTTCTGAATATTAACAAAATACATATGATGCCTCTAAAACACTGTGGAGCAGTAATAAAGGTTTTCCTTATTGGCATTTTAATTGTGTTATCTCTACAAGAACACAAGAGGCATTAAAATACTAGTATCCTGACATAATAAATTGTTCTTAGTTACCATTGCCTCTTAATTCAAGATGCTAACATACACTACCAAACATTGTCTCTTTCTTTCTATTTCTGCCAAAGTTATTTAACTAGTGAAAATTCGTAACATATTCATTATGAGAGGAATAAAACAACTTTTTTTTTTTTTAACGTTGATACTGATTTAAGTCTTTCTCAAAAATAGCCTTTCAACTTTTCCTGCTTCCAGGGAAATGCATTTCCCTGTCCACAGGACTATGGGCTTGACTGAGTACCTTGTGTTGCGTAACAGAGTGAGAAGCAACTGGATGTAAGTAAAGGATCACTGCACACCTGAGTGATTTGACTCCTTAGGGGGTCTGTCTGGTCATCATTGGTAATATGAAAACTTCCTCCTGGAAATTGTTATAACTTCAGCCTGGAGCCTGGCCAGACACATTGAGCAGAACTTCACCTCACAGCTGCCTGCAGCAATCCCTGCTGACTATTCTGAAGCAGAGCCATAGTGCTAGCCCATCTTCTGTCCATCAAAGCATAGCATTTGACTATCAGACACAACACCTAGACATACACACAATGTGGAAAGAAGTTGAACTCAAAATAATTGCCATTGTTAATCACAGCAATAAGAGGTGACTAATATAAGCAGCTGAATTTACCAGCCAGGTCTTTAATCATAGCACTCAAAAGGTAGAGGCAGGTGGATTTCGGTGAGTTTAAGGCCAGCCTGGGCTACAGAGCAAGCTCCAGAACAGCCAAGGCTGCACAGAAAAACTGAGAAAACTTTCTCAAATAAAATAAAAAAAAAACAAGCAAACAAACAACTAAATTTATAAATGGATTAGATTTTAACTCATTCTAGAAATAGGTTATGAGTTGGGTGATAATTATTTATAATTCTAATGTCTGAGTTCATTTTGTGAGTATAGGTGCCAGCAATTTAATTCACACCAAATTTCCCATATATTTGTTTAACCAATAAATCCACTGCAAAAATCATAGGTTTGTTGATGTAATCTTTTGTTTTGTTGAAACTGGGCTTTACTATGTAGCTCTGGCTGTCCTGAAACTGACCATGTAGACAAAGCTGGTCTCAGTCTCAGAGAAATCTGTCTGCTCCTATTCTCCAAGTACTGGGATTAAAAGTATGAGCTGTGAAGGGGTCCCCAAATAGCTTGACCACACAGCAGCCATGACAGGCTTAGGGGCATACACACAGCTTCTGTAACAGGCTTACTGACAGGCAACACCCAGAGCCAGGAAAAGCCTTAAGCTGATACTACCCAGGGATCCACCCAGGGATGAGGAAGTAACTAACATCCCAAACCTTCCAACCATTAGATAAAGTGAGTCTAGTTTTGTTTTATAGATACCCCTAGACAATTGTCAGCCCATCAGCGTCCTGGACCCTGGAAATCCCCTCACCCCAACCACTGCTATGATAAAAACTCTGCCCCACCTGAGTTCAGGGCTCTCTGCTCTTACCTCTGTGTTGGACAGACAGAGGGTCCAAGCTCTGGAGCTTGAAATAAAGGCTCTTTGCTTTTACATGTGGGATTCAGTCTCCATGGTGGTCTTTTGGGGGTCTCCATGAACTGGGAGTAACATGACCCACTGTGCATGGAAGTACAATTCAAAGTTTTAATTCCAGAGAAGGCAGATTTATCTGACCTCCACTGAAATAAAAATGTCTTAACAAGGCAAAGGTCAGGGAGACATTTTACCCAAAACCAAATATTTGGATTTCCTGGGCTCAGAGTCCTGTAAGCAAAGTCATTGTCTGTCTTTAGAGATTTTCCTCTAGTTTCCCCCAGGGAGTTTGGAATCCAGCAGAGTAAAGGAGATACTTTCCCTGAAATTATCACTTTGAATAATAATCTGCCTTTTGTTGCTAAGAGTGTTTGTCATTCTATTTCTCCATTGGATGATTGGTGCATTGGTCCATGAGGGTGGATGGAGCAGAACTGGGGATCAGGGTTCACTTAGGATGGCAGTGAATACTACAGAGATAGACAGCCAGAACGTAACTTCAGTGAATCATCTAAGTCTGGATGCCTCATGGAATAAAAGGGGCAATGGTAATAGAATTTTAAACACAGCCAGGGGTCATGCTGATGTCCTTGGCCTGTGTTACCACCTAAGGCCATACAGTTGTCCATGTTCAGTGCTGTTTCCAGAAACCATGTTTAAGTACATGATCTGTGTTCCCAATGACTGTAAAAGACAAGGAAGCTACCTTTGCAATGGTATATTGATGACTGTAGAGTCAAAATTGGAAAGAGGAACATAGAAGGCTTCTGGGAAAATCCCTAACTCACCAACCCCTGCCCAAAACAAAACAAAAAACAAACAAAAAAAAAAAAAAAAGAAAGAAAAAGAAAAACAGTCTAGGCAGGAAACCATCAAAGAGAACTCTTAAAAATTGTGAGAGGGATTCTGAAGTGTAGATTTCTACAATAGCAGGGCTTCAGGAGGGGGTGTGGTTGGCAAAAGACTCAGTTTTCTTGAAGGGGCTAGCTACTCAGAGTTCGATGATGCTCCAGTGACTAAATTGGCAATACAAATTGGACTTGCAGATTTTGTTTTTTTTTTTTAATTTTCCTCTTTGTGTGTGTGTGTGTGTGTGTGTGTGTGTGTGTGTGTGTGTGTGTGTGGCGGGGAGGTCACAGGTGCAGGGGACAGACCTGGAAGGATTGGGAAATGAGTGTGATCAGGGT
This sequence comes from Onychomys torridus, assembly GCF_903995425.1. NCBI lineage: Eukaryota > Metazoa > Chordata > Mammalia > Rodentia > Cricetidae > Onychomys > Onychomys torridus. The sequence continues at coordinate 47,219,842 of NC_050453.1, read as the reverse complement.
GTATGATGTGAAATTCCCCAGTAATCAATAAAATAAGTTAGAAAAAATAGGGTAGTGTCTCTAACAAATACTGGCATGCTTCATATTATTATTTTGTAAAAACAATTAAAAGAAATGATGAGATCCTTTCATGCTTTATTGAATCTTGCCAATATCTCATTTTTAGAATTCTCTTAGCTGCCCAAGATCAAGGTGTGTTAATGTGTTCATTGTCTTTCAGAGAGCATGCCTACCCTCTTTAAAAATGTTTCATCCTATAAATAATTTCTTACAGATTTGTAAAAAAAAAAAAAAAAAAAAAAAAAAAAAAAAGACCTGAAAGACCAGTAAAAGTAGCAGGTAAACTTGAATGGAAACACACTTAGTGGGTGAGAAAATGCACTTTCATTTTTTAACTAAAATAGCAGTGTTAAAAGTAAACTGCTTTCTTCTAAGTTGTCTGACTCTAGGAACCACAAAACCACACAACAGATGGTAATTCCTTATCATGGAAAACATGGTGCACTTTTGGCAGGACATGGAGAAAACAGGTGCGGTCTGGACAAGCAGCACTCCACCTGGTGAATGGCTTTCATAGGACCAGAATTCGGAGCAACAATTACTCTTATTTTATTGCATGTTTGTGAGGTCAACTACTTCCTAAGTTCTGTTTATTCCAGCCTTGGTCAGCCATGGATGAAAAGTTTCTTTTAGCAGCATGCTTCAGGGATAAAAAGGGGCAGTCTCTTCAGAGTCAGTGTTGGTTGATGTGGCCCAGTGTTCACTGGATCCCTCAAGGCTCAGAGAACAACACTAAAGGATCACTACTGCCATTTTGCTACAATGTAAGATTGTAAGAGCCAGAAGACACGAATTGTTGTCTAGCTGTTTTCTCCTTATTGAAACATTCCACTAAAGCTCAGGAAGGAAACAGATTCAAAGGTCTCAGGCAGTTCCCGAAACTTGCAAATCGCCAAAGACCGGTTCCAGAAGTAGTAATGACTGCTGGGGAGAGGAGACTTTCCCACAGGCGAGTGGTTGGTTTGGGAGTTCCAGGGATTCAGCTATGCTCAGGCTAAAGTGGTCCTTTTAGAGATGCTGCTGTCTCTATGTCAGCCATGCTCCTATAAATAGTCCCTCACTGATATTACTATAAGAAGTTCCAACAAGAAACCCACTGGTTCACTAAGCTAGATGTCTGGTCTGGCATCCATGCGCTATTTGAGACAAATTGATGTTTCTTCGTGTCTCCACAGTAAAAAGATAGTCATATAACAGCTCATGAGTGCATTTGATGAATAGCTGGAAAACTGACCACAGTAAAGTACATCCAAGGGTCAATATCACAATGCTTGTCACTTGCTACAAAGCTACCAATATTAAACACCTAAGTAAATACAATGAATAGTTTATTTTACTTCTGCATATTTATATGCCTATTAGTGGCAGTATTCCAACAGTTTCATGCAGAATGTCTTCCTTTTGAAAGTCAGGATTTGCTGGCAATGTTGCTCATAACTCACAGGTTGAAAACTTACATATGTTCAATACTTCATTTTTAGTGATTAAGTGAAACTGTCTTGGAGCAAATAAAAATAGCAAATGAAAATCACTAGATCTAAAATATTGGGCTTTATAATAAATGTTGTCTTATATATATTAGAAAAGCATTCAATGTCAATTAATTTAGGACTGTATTAAACAGTTGTTTTAGGAGAATCAGGACAAGAATGGAAACACACACACACGTTCAAAGAAAGAGAGAAACAGAGAAGGAGAGAGAGACAGAGAGGGAGAGAGAGAGAGAGAGAGAGAGAGAGAGAGAGAGAGAGAGACTCTTTTAAAACATAGTAAGAAGGCATACTCAGTTAAAATCAAAAGGAACAGTCTGAAAAATACATAGAAAATTAATTTAGTCATTGTATTAATCAACTTGGTGAAATTTGAGAAGTAGAATGTAGCAGTGTTAGAAACATAATAAAACTAAGAATGGGGGCTTTAAAACGTGTCTTATACTTGAAAGAATTTAAATGATGACACTTGGCAGTTCTGGTATGAGAATTCAGTTGTGCCTAGAAACCTGACTGGTTTTGAAAGGCACACACTGAACTCTCATTTTTTTTTAAATATATTTATGACTTTGTATAACTTTATATAAAGGTTTCCCAGTCACACGTTTCCCCTTAAAATACTGATATACAAATGACAAATTCTCTGCTGCATTTAAAATACAGAACACATTCATCCTTTTAAACACAGAATATGTCATATGTAGCATAGAGTAAGTATTCGGAAAATGCTCCTTGTGATTGTTTTTCAGTGAACAAAGTGATTGTTAAGTGACACAAATTTCTAGAAAATTATATTTTCTTTCAAATTGGTCTTTCTGCTTATCTATAATTCACTCAGCTTAAACATAAATCGGTTTGCCTGATCAATCTCAATCTCCTGTTAGATCAATTTTTGGACCCTTGAGGTTCAGGATAGATGTTGGACAATGCTCAATTCAAAAATGTTCACTCCAGCATATTTTTTGGTAACTCTCTGACTAACCTCTTCTTAGTGTTGTTTTCCTAAAAATCTTCTCGCAGTTTTTAGTTCTGAAATATCAATTTTAAGAAACCCTAATAACATCCTTAACAGATATTGCAAAATTCCCTACAGGGTACCTGTGATAGTGGCTCTTTAATGGAATAATACACTTGAATCATAAATTAATCAGTTACTTACTAAACGTCTTAGTATCTCCTTATGGGAAAGGAAGAACAGAATGAGAAATTAATGTGTCTCAATCAAAAAAGGTAGCCACAGATGTAAAATGGATTTAAACCCTTCAAATTTTGTTGTCCATTAAAAAAAAAAAAAGTAAGCCATTTAGTCACGTACAAATTTGTAATGGACCAATGAGAAACAAATTCCATAAAAATGTTAAACTGATTTGCATATATAAACACCATTAAAAAATAAAAGTCTTTGAATTTTTAAAATACATTGAATAGGGGCCATCCAAATAGATAGAGCTGACATTATAAACATTCAACAAGATTTACACCACCATTAAGAAAGTTCTCATTAACAGTTTCATTAAGAAACAACCAATAAAACAATAGCAATGACAAACACTTGGTATAGTCTTCCTTGGGTAGAACTGTTTCTCCAACTCCCAGCATTATGTGTTTTAATTACATTATAAACTTAAAAACAAAATAAATAATAAAAAGAAACCAAATGCAGTTTTGAAAAGTCTATTTAATCAAGATAAGAGGTAGAAACAAGATCATGAGCCAGCTAGTCTGATATGCACAGTAGCAAGTAGTAGGGAGACCCCTTTTCAAGGACCTAGACAGAAGGGACAGATACCTGAGGTTGACCTATAATTTCCACATTTGTGCTGTTTACTTGGGGCACATGCATGTTCTCATGCATAAGAACACCCTGACACACACACACACACACACACACACACACACACACAGACAAAGATAAAATGTACCTACTACACAATAGGTCCTTTCAAACATGCAAAATATGAAGTTTGATAAATTAAAAACCACTGATAAGAGGGACAGACACTGGGTGCATGGTAAGAATTCTTAAAATCAGTTAAAGTCTGTTAAAAGAAATGTTGGTGTTAGTGAAAAGTATCCCTCTGACATCCACTTTCCTGTAAGTAATCAAAGGAAAAAGGTCTGCTTCAAAGATTGTTAGAAGATCTGGAGATAGTTGCTGGGGCTGTGTGTCTATTTTATATCAACTTTAGAAAATTATATTTCAAAGACATTTTTCCTAAAGTAGTAAATAAGAAATGTGTTTATGTGTGATTTTCACATAGCTTCATCAAGGAACTGGATATATGAATACATAGTGTGTATGATTAATATATTGCAGATTTATTCCATTTTAAATCAAAGCCACAAATATCACATTATCTTCCTAAATAAACTTTGAGGATATATAAACTCTTTTTTTTTTAAAAAAAAAGCACACATTTTTATATTCTATACATTCTATTTATAATCCACTATAAGTAGCTTCAGTGCAGTTTTGAACCATTTGAAATAATTTTCTTTGGAAAAAATATATTCTGCAGGAAATGGAAAAAATACTATTTTGAGAGTTAATTGGTAGATTTCTTTTTGCTCCCCTCCAAAAAATAATAAAAAATTTAAAATACTACTTTTTCAGTAACTTTTATTGGCAAAACATCAGATTACTGAGTGATCCAGATATTACTAAGTATGATATCAATTAGCACAGGTAAAGCTATGAGATATAAATATCAACAAGCACTTGTAATGTTTGATCTTAAGAATTGCTAGAAAAATCTGAATCAGCCTTTCTTATGTGAACTAAAAAAACTGAAGAGTTCAATGATATAGCTGCAGTGATTCACCTAGTTAGATATTTGATTACATATTTTAAACAAAAATTAATATATTCAGATTATATTGTGCTAACTATGACAGATCACATAAATGTTAGTACATTTAGCTTACACATATGCAAAATATTGATCACAAAGTGAGCATAGTTAATATAAGAAAAATTGACTTTGAGGCTGACTTTGGGCTGGGGTTTGTAGAATAGTCCTCACTTCCTTTTCTTTCTTAGAGAATTTCATGTGTGAATTCTACATTTACATCTTTATCTCCTTTCTTTCCTTACCCTAATGCTTCTCTTGACCCTAGTCCCCCTAAAGTTCCTGGCTTCTTTACTAATGTTACACATATAAATTGATATTAATATATACATTTTAATAATATATGTAATTATTGTAATATATGTGTATACAATCTGTCAAATCTATTTAGTGTTGCTAGTATGTGGATGTGTTTACAGCTGCCATATATAAAAGATAGACTCATCTCTGTGAGATCAAGGCCAGCCTGGACTACCAAGTGAGTTCCAGGAAAGGTGCAAAGCTACACAGAGAAATCCTATCTCGAAAAACAAAAACAAAACAAAACAAAAAGATGACTCTTGTAGCAAACATCCTAATCCTTTGACTCATAATCTTTCCAGTTCCTCTTCTTCAGTATCATGGTATTTTGGTGTAGGGGTTGCATTATAGATGTACTAATTGGGCTTAGATATCTCCATGGTCTTTTATTCGCTACATTTTGACAAGTTGTGGATTTCTGTTCCAGTGTTTTGCTGCAAAAGAAGCTTTTTTGATGAGGAATGTTAAAGATAAAGATAGAATGCAGTTTGAAAGTACACTCACTTTAGGAGTGGGAATAAGAGGTTCTTCTGTGGAGTTCACAACCATAAAGGTCATGGGTAGGTATTTCACTAAGTTCACACTTCCAGACATTAATTCTCCCCTAGTGAGTGGGTCTAAAGTCCAATCATACAGATGCTGTTTTCTCTCACAGTATAGGAAGGAGACTTGCTTTGCTGGCCATTTCTGAGCTTCAAAGGCCTTACTGCTGGGTAGAACTGTTGATGTTTCAGACCCCTTCTACAGTTTGCATAGCACCTCCAGAAGGCTTCCCAGTCATTTCCAGCTAGATTATTGTAATCCCTGAATCAAAAGCATGTGATATGTTTAGCAATTGAATCTTCATGTTCTGGGAGGAAACCCGGGGCAGTAAGAGTACTCTACAATGTCGGAAGGATCTCTTGGACTCTTTTGACCATCAGTTGGAAGGAAGGTTGCTCACAACTTGAACTAGGCATTTTGTTATATAATTTATGGCTGTTTAGGGGAGCTTTATCACCGCTAGAGGCATACACACACACACACACACACACACACACACACACACACACACAGAGAGAGAGAGAGAGAGAGAGAGAGAGAGAGAGAGAATGCATGTGTGTCTGTGTGTATAGTACATATTTATCTTCATGTACACACTTGTAGAGATTATATATGTATTTTAAGCAAACATTAAATAATGTGTCCCTGTGGCTTTTTCAAACATTCTTGCTACTCTTCGTGCCCTTTCTCTTCCTTTCCTATTCCATTACCTTCCCTCCTTCAGCCCCACGTTACTTCCATTTCTCATTTCTCCTACTCTAGCAACTGTGTTCCTTTCTCCTTCCACCATGTACCCTTTTTATCCTGGTTTCTGCAGTTACTTCTTCAGGATGGTTTAGAACTACTAACTATAAATAAGAGAGTACATGTATACTTTGTTTGGGCTGGGTAACTTTACTCAGTATAATACTTTCTTGTTCCATCTATTTATTTAAAGACTATTCAACATCCTTAGCAATTAGCGACTTGCAAAGTAAAATTATTTAGAGATTTCTGCTTACCCAGTCAGAGTGGATAAGGTCAAGAAAAGGAAATGAACAAATAAACAAAAACAACAAACAAACAAAGTAACTGACAACAACAACTGGTAGGACATTATGGGATTGCAAAATGATACAGGCACACTGAAAGTCACTATGAATAATTTCCAAAAAGCAAAAAGCAATTGGCCATGTCATCAAAGTATAATAGTCTTTGGCATATGCCCAAATCAATCAACATCATACTCTACAGATATTTGCTTAGGATTGTTCATTGCTAGTATGAAATGTAAACAACTCATGTCCTCAAACTTATGAATGGAAAATTAAAATATGGTACATGTTACACAACAGAATTCTAGTGAGCTGGGAATAAATAAACAAAATCCCCAGTGACTGTGCAACTGGTGGGCAAATGAGTATAACCGGAAAATATTTATGACTGAAGAAACCCAGACCCATGAAGAAGAAAAAAAAAACACACACATTCACTTTCTCTTATTTTCATTGGGTAAATTATTTGTTCTCTCTACACCATGAATTTTTGCATTGAAAGAATGCATTAGTGTACCACATGTGCACTAATAACATAGATCATTGATTAGAATATGCTAAAATACACCACATTATTTTATTATTTTCTTCTCAGTTTACTTATTTCTTTGTACCCTGTAGATATACAACTTTAGAGACTCTTGTTTTACCCTTTCCAAGTGATAGGAGTCACTTTGTACAGTAGCCAAAATTAATACACTGTTTCTATTTCCTAGTTCAATACCTACATTTCTCTGCATTAGAGCTTGAATTTGTGTGGAAGGAAAGAACATTTTAAACATAAAATAACAGTGAAAATATATTAACACCACTATGATTTGTGTCCTACATTTTTCAAGGGCTTTTTGCAATCAAGACACAAAATTTTCCTTTTTATTCTCAGAAATAAATTTAATCCTAAACATTACTAATGTATGATAAAATGAATTGTTAGTCAATAGATTTGGGCAGATTTCTGCAAAATAGCAGATTCTGTTCTATTTGTCAGACATAGGACATGGTCAGTGAGGACCTTGTGAAGTAGAGGTAAGATGTTCATAGTCTAGTTGGCTTAAGACAGCAGGACTTAATAATCTCCATGAAAATGACAAGCAAAATTAGAATACATAAGATACCATGATTTCCCAACATAATTGAAAGTAAATATAACTTTCATATTGTCATTGCTCAATTCATATGTTTAATAATAAATTTAATATTAAATATAGGATACATGTTTGAAAGCATCTGCTGTACAAGTTATTAAACTGAAGACATCATGTGCTCATGAAACAAAGGGTGAAAAGGAAATAATATAAAGCAGATTAATTAAAAAGACAATACAGGGGGAGTTGCTTAGTCTTACTACAACTTGATGTGCCATGGTTTGTTGATTTCCATGGGAGACCTGCCATTTCCTGAACAGAAGTAGAGGAGAGGTCATGTCAACAGAGGGGGTTTGTGGGGAGGGACTGGGAGGAGAGGAGGGAGGGGAAACTATAGCCCAGATGCAAAATAAAGAAACAAATTCATAAATAACAATGAGACCAGAGGGAAGAAAGGTGGAAAAAATTAAAAACTAAAAAATAATTTGTGCATTATTTTAGTTTTTCATTAATTACATTTGTTTTTAGACAGCTTTTCACATGTATGCAACACATGAATATCACTTTATCACTCACTTCCATATCCCTCTTAAATCCTTGCCTCCCTAAAAATCTTTCTCATGTTCATTACTATTCATTATTTTTCATTACCCACTGAAGTTAACCAGAGTTGTTATGACCATGACTTTGGAGCTATCTGTTGGAGCCAAGGTGACAAAGAATTAAAACTGTGTATCAACATTATTTACATCATAGGTCAGAAACAATAAAAAAGACAAAACAATTTGATGTGGGAGATACAATGACCACCAAAAATTCAGAAAAAAAAGGTATAGCTCCACAACTATGTAGATAATAGAAATGAAAATTCAATAAACTTTTACCTCTATCATCACTCTGTTAACAAAAATCAAAGAAATTGAATAAGAAAAATATAAATGCAAAATAGAAGGAATCCAAAGCTAAAGAAATGTCAGGTTCTGAAACCATAAATGCTGGCAATAATTTATTCACTCTGTGGAGAAAGAGATAAGAGGTTCATAAGTTCAAGATCTTTGGTCACAGAATAAGTTCGAGGCTAGTTAGTGCCATATCTCTCTCTCTCTGTCTCTCTCTCTCTCTGTCTCTCTCTCTGTCTCTCTCTCTCTCTCTCTCTCTCTCTCTCTGTCTGTGTGTGTGTGTGTGTACATGAACACAATTCTTTGAATCTACACATGACAGTTTTTATAGGAAAGACTAGCATGGCAATGTTTATGAGGATCAGGGTTACCACCTACATTTCATCTTATACATGAATAATTTATATGTCATTGTTTTATCAAAGAAAGACATGCTAAAGAAATTAAATGCCCTGATAATACCTCAAAATCATAGTAAATGGGACGTTATACTATTATAACATGTACTAGCTGAGAACTAACACACTTATTAAATATATTACATTGACATACTAGTACACAAACATCAATGATTATTCATATTATGAAGGTCTTGTTTCAGCATTTTACTGAAATAGTTTGATACAGTTTGAAAATTGTTCAGTGCTATTATAAGATTGAAATGACTAGAATTAAAAAAGAATAAGAACTTTTTTTCTTTCAAATTATATATTACTCTGTGTTGAATAAGTGTCACAAACTGGGTGAATAACACTATCCATGCACAAAGAGAGAGGTCATATCCACACACATTTTTGGTGGCATTTATTGATACCTAATTATTCACTGGTTCTAAGCACCAAAGAGCTCAAAAGCATCCTAGAGTGCTAGACATTTACACAGCTGTACTACTCAAGTTTCCTGACTGTAAAAGTAGTTCTGTCTGTGGCTTCATCACTTGTTTGGTCCTCCTTTCCAGTTTTCCCACCCTTTAGTCAGTGGGCAAGTTTTAGACCTCTGGGCTTTGCCTAAGAGAATCCACGTTAATTACAGCTCATCAGCATTCATCATGATGACAGCTCCTGTTAGTTGCGATGTTTATTTTCTTCTCACCTTTTCTGCTTGGCTGTCAAATGGAAGAGTTTTATGGTTCTTGGGGGAGCAATCCTTCTCTGTGACCAGCTGCTTTAACAGGCAAAAAGGATCCTCTCCTCAGTGTTGCACTGGCTTTGGTAATTCCTTCTAAATGAAATGGCACCGAAGCAGCAATGAAGAGTCTCCTTTAATGGAGCTCATTTATGACACAACACTATAACACCAGCTAGAAAAATCTTGAACAAAATCTTGAACCCTTTCAGCATTTAAATACATTTCAGAGCTGATCATAGAAATTTTCCTGTGTGGTGATATTAATTCATTGCTTGACTTTATAATAAAATATAATATTATTATTTTTTTCTATTACCTTCATATCAGGGAAGAGTATGAGACTTTTAGGTTAGTCACAATTTTTTATTACTGCATACTTCCTTAACTGTATCTTTATTTTTATATTTGTGTGGATGAGTTTATGTCTGTGACTATGTATGTATATATGTCTCTGCATGAGCAGGAATATGAAGGCCAGTGGTAAAAATTTAATGACTTTCTTTACAATTCTCCACCACATTTTTGAGGCAAATCATTGATTGAATGGACTTACTGACAGCATATTACAAAGATCCATCTTCAACTACAGATGCACACCATAATACCTAACTTTTATATGGGTTCCAGTGATTCAAATTCTGTGTCCCATGCTCACACAGGAGGCATGTGAGTGACTAAGCCATTCATTTCTCAGCTCCTTAGTTCTATTTGAGAAACAATGTTTAATAAAACACATGCGTGGATTCCCATATTTTCAATTGAAAATCTACTTGGTAAAAGATCAAATGTATACTAAACTGAAGCTCAGTTTCAAATTATCAAAATAGACTTAAAATATTGAAATTATACCAGTAAATTTCTTTGTTTTCTGATAATGAGAAATATAGTAAATTTGGAAATATATTCCTTGTATAAAAGCTTTTTTGAAGTACACAGTCTGGTTTTTGGTCTTCCTAAGAATGAAATAGCTAAGAAAATTATAAAAATAAACAGATGCCCTAAGAATTTAGGACCTGAAAATCCCTCCTGTGAAGGTGTCCTCAAATATGATAAGAAAGCAGTTGTTTACCTTTATGATAACCATGGCAAAATGGTTATTTTTTGCACTGGTGCAAAATCTTGTGTGGCAGGTTAGTATTGTAGCATGCAAACTCCACAGTTAAGAATTATATTCAGTGACTTTTCACTCCAGAGGCCTGAAGAAAATTTGCTATTCTTTTGAAAGATAGACAGGGAGGATGAAACATCTAGGTCAGTTCCAGCATGATTTCTCTGTGTCTTTCAACCATAATGTCTATATCTTAGAGGGATAGGGTCTTGACATCTTACCTCTAGGGCAACCAAGAACAATGATAATAACATGTATTATTTTGGGGTCTCTAGGACTTCCCTTATTTTACTAACAATTCATAGGAAGATAATCCATACCAGAAATGTGATTTTGTTGAATAAGTCATGGCTTCTGTAAACAAAGACTATCTTGTAGATATCTTCCATTCTGAGATTGAATTATCTCTGTGTTTTAGTCAGCTAGTGCTGTGTATCTCCCCCTGTTTTCCTCCTTTAATACCTATGTTATGATTTTTTTCTTTGCCATTCTTTTTTATTCATTTTCAGATTCATTGGGACAAAAATGAGAGATAGTTTTAAGAAAGGGTTGAGCTTGAGAGCTTCTTCTTTATTGGTAAATTTACATGAATTTTCTTCAACACATGGCACTGGTTTTAGTTGATAATTTTGATATTTTCAGAGGTTGTGATGAGGTCATATTATACCCTCTGATTTGAACATTTTCTTTGCCATCAAGCTTCTAAATGCTGTCTTTTCTACCCTCCAAGTTTCTTTTTCCTCAAATGTAGAGACTCAGTAACAACTGAGTGCTTATAAACACATGGACCATTGTAGTGGGTAGCCTTCCAAGCTTTGACCTGGAAGTGCCATCCCCATTGAAGCTTCGGTAACTGTCATGCCTACAAGGTAGTGCAGAGAGAGGACCCCTGAAGACCCGAGATGCTTATGGGCTGGCTCTCTTGGTTCCTGGATCCTGGACACTGGAGGTAGACTGAGCAGAGTTCTATAGAGAATACCGCTGGACTGTGCTTCACCTTTCCCAGACCCTGTTACCTATCACTAGTATGTTACCCGACAAAATAAATCTCCCTTTTCCCTATGTGGAGTTACCTTCATATTTAAACCAATAGACCATACTGTGCCTTTAGCTCCACTAATCATGGATTTTGATGCAGTGGCACTCAGAGAACCTCTCAGCATTGTCACTCGGGAAGCTAATATTTGCTCTAGCAGATGATGCTACAGAATTGTTCACCATCCTTTGCTGCTTTTCCCTTACCTCACATAATCTTTTCCTATATCTACACAGAAATGTGAAATTCAGAGTCCCATCTATCTCCTTTAGATATCATGTATACACAAATGAAGCACATTTTGAAGAACTATATACTAAAGATTGCTGAGTAATACTTTTAGGGGTGCAGTATCATCCTATAAGAAAACCAAAATATAAAATAAAAAAAATCACCTGCATTGTTGGTAATTTAAAGCTTCATCTGAAAGAAAATAATTTTCTTTTTTGATCTGCATCTACATCAGTATTCATCAGTTTTGCCTCGGTTTTATTTGCTTGCAAGACAATGTCCAAAACATGCAAAAATCATTCTAGGCTAAAAATTTTATGTGAATTATTTTATCTTACTGAGTATGCTCACCTTGAGTTTTAATACAGAAGAAATATCTTCCCCATGATCCATAACTAAATCTTGCCCAACCTATGAGTATTTTTACCATCATTACCAAAGCATTCACCCCCTCAATTTTTCAACATGATTCTCTACACCTATTCCATTTTTTCTTCAGAGTGCATACTAATGTTGAAAATTTTATTTTTATAGGATATTGACAAATTCATTTATGTGATAATATATTTATAACTTGCCTGGTCACATAGAACAGTACTCAACACATCATGCAGACAGAAGAGACACATATCAGGCTTCTTTGTGTATTCATAAAACACAGAATGGTTTGGTATATAATGGGTAAATTATCTGTTGACTTACCAGAGCTCTGTTAAAGCACTTTGCTTTTCTAAATTTCTTCATACAAAGTTTTATACTGAGAAAATTCCAATAACTGCAATATAACTGTGTCAACTCTGTATTCCATTTTGATTTGTCACAAATATTCTCTGTTCTATGAGTAGGATGGCTGAATTTATTTGCATTACAATTCATTTTAAACTAATGTATAGACAGTACCTGAAAATTATTTAAACATCTGTCATTATCAATAAAGAAGCATTTTGAGTAATTCTGACCTACTGTAAGTTCAGAGAGAGAGGGAGACTTCCCTGCTGAAAATCATTTCTTGTGATGTGTGCTTCCTAAATTTCTCTATGTGATTTCTCTCTATGCACAACATCCCCTCTACTGAGTATATTATCTACCCACTACTCTTTACACTACCTCAAAGCTGCAAACACTTTCAAGGATCTCACTAACAAGATACAAGCACAGCATTTATCATTTCACATGTGTTGTGCCTTTCTTTGAAATCCTTCCCCATTTAACTCAAATACTGTAATAGAAAAATCTTTTTTTAGAGGTTCCTAACAAAGAAAAAAGAAAACTAAATAAGAGAAAAATCACACAACCCAATGGGTTCTCTCTCTTTAAGCTCTGTTGGATTTCCTATTTTTCTAAGACTTTTGAGTAACAGAAGCAATTTGTCCTGCTCCGTCCCTGAGAGGTTTCCCTGGGGTAAAGCCCATTAAATAGACTGAGACAGGAATCAAGCAACATATTCTGCTGGTGTCTGTGCTATTCTCAGTTTTTCTATTTGTTATCTCCAAAAGCATTTCACAAACATCTTTGTAACACACTGCAAAAGTCACTGTACATTACAAATATTGAATTAGGGAACCTTATAAAAATACATGCCAGTAAAGAAGAATCGTTACCATTCAGATAACAAGAAATACATGTTGAAAATACATTGAAACACTGAAGTATTAGTCATGTGTTCCTAGTTCTCCTGATCAAATGATGTCAAGATTATAAGATAATATATTGCTTTTCAAGTAATTATGCATGCATTTCTTTTTGTAATATTGCAGCTAAGAGAACATCCAAGAAACCAAAAGAACAGAAGTGTATATTGTTTTCATGTAATTAAGAAACATAATTATATATGCAATTACAATAAAACACTAAATAATCATCACAAAATACTTCTGTTTCAACCCTCACTAATTTTACCATTGAAATAAAAAATTAATAGGAATGTGTAAGACAAAGAATTATTTGAATATCTGTGATTTCTTTTTTCTAATCTGAACACCTTCCTAGGTTTGCTTATACTTTGGTTTGTTACTTCTTTTTTTTACTCATACCATCACAATGTCAACTAATATGATGTTTATATTGAGATTCTGCATGATCAGTTCCTGTCATTTATTTCCAGCTATTTTCTGACTTTTTTAATTGTTATTTTTCTTTGCCTCACTCAATAATCTAATTACAACAAGCATTAGTAAACTTAGACTATGCTGTCGAGTCATGCATAAAGGAATCCAGTGCCATGAGGAATTATGAAATGTATTGGGTACTAAGTGTGGTTTAAATGAGAATATCCAAAAACCTCCAGGTGGTGGAAGCACACACCAGCACTTGGGAGGCAGAGCCGGGCAATTCTTTGTGAGTTCAAGGCCAGCCTCTACTGAGTGAGATCCAAGACAGGCATCAAAAACTACACAGAAAAGACCTGTCTTAAAAAAAAAAAAAATGAATGTTCAAAAACCCACCCACCTTCTGAGACCACAGCTGCTCCTGAGACAGAGCCTGCCAGTGCCCACTAGACTAAGAGTTGCTCTAAGAGGCACAGAGTCCATCAGCACCAACTGGACCAAGAGTCCAGTTTAGACTAAGAGCTCCCATTGGACCAAGAGTATGAATTGGACCAGGAGAGACTCCGTCAGACACAGGCACAGCTTGTATTGAGTGAAGGAAGAGATCGGTAGACAACAGTGAAAAATACTATCAACAACATAAAGACCAATATGGCATCATCAGAACCTAATGGTTTTATATTAAGTGAGACTTGAGCATCTTGATGCAGAAGAAGCCAAAGAAATTGGCCTTAAAAATGACTTTAAGAAGATGATAGAGGCCTTTAAAGAGGAAATAAAAAAATCCCTTAAAGAAATCCAGGAAAAGACAAACATAATTTGTAAGGAATCAATAAATCCCTTAAAGAAAGGCAAGAAACAGCATTTAAAACAGTGAATGAAACAATTCAGGGTTTGAAAACTGAAATGGAGACAATAAAGAAGACACAAACTGAGGGAATGCTAGAAATGGAAAACCTGAGTAAATAAACAGGAACTACAGATGCAAGCATAACCAACAGAATGCAAGATATGAAGGAGAGAGACTCTAGCATTGATGATACAATACAGGAAATAGATTCATCAGTCAAAGAAAACACTAAAGCCAACAAAGTCATAACACAAAATGTCCAGGAAATTTGGGACACCATGAAAAGACCAAACCTAAGAATAATAGGAATAGAAGAAGAAGACCATCTCAAAAGCACAGAAAATATATTCAACAAAATCATAAAAGAAAAATTTCCCAAACTAAATAAGGAAGTCCGTATGAAGATACAAGAAGCTTACAGAATACCAAATAGACTGGATCCAAAAAAGTCCCCTTGCCACATAATAATCAAACCACTAAATATACAGAATAAAGAAAAAAATTAAGACCTTCAAAAGAAAAAGGCCAAGTAACATATAAAGGCAGACCCATCAGAATAACACCTGACTTCTCAATGGAGAGTCTGAAATCCAAAAGTTCCTAGATAGATGTTATGAAGACACTAAGAGATCATGGATGACAACCCAGAATATTATATCCAGTAAGACTCTTAGTTGCCCTAGACAGAATAAACAAAATATTCTATGATAAAACCAGATTTAAATAGTACCAAATAATACAAATCCATCTGCACAAAAAACAATAGAAGGAAAAATTCAGTCTAAGGAATTTAGATGCACCCATGAAAACACAGGCATATATAATCCCACACCAACAAATACCAAAGGAAGGAAACACACAATGCTACCACCAAAAAAATAACAGGAGTTAACAATCACTGGTCATTAATATCCATTAATATCAATGCTCTCAATTCACCTATAAAAAGACACAGGCTAACAGAAAGGATATGAAAACAGGATTCATTCTTCTCCTGCATAGAAGAAACACACCTCAACTTCAAAGACAGACACTACCAAAGAGTAAAAAGCTGGGACAAGACTTTCCAATCAAATGGACTTAAGAAGCGAGCTGCTGTAGCTTCCCTAATATCTAATAAAATAGACTTTGAACTAAAATCAATTGAAACAGATCAAGAAGGTCATTACTTATTATCACAAGAAAATTTCACCAAAATGAAGTCTCAATTCTGAAAATGTATGCCCCAAATAAAAGGGTACCCACATTTGTAGAAGAAATATTACTAAAGCTTAAATCACACATCAAATTCCACATATTAAAAGTAGGAGACTTCAACACCCCAATCTGACCCATAGACAGGTCTGCCAGATAGAAACTTAACAGAGAAACAAGGGAACTAACAGACATTATTACTCAAATGGTCTTAATAGATATCTCCACAGCACTCTACCCTGAAACAAAAGAATACATGTTCTCCTCAGCATTCCATGGAATCTCCATCTCCTGTCAAAGCCCTGGCAGTCCTGTAGCCCACTTATAAAATAAACACACAGACGCCTACATTATTTAAACTGTTTGGCCTAATGCCTCAGGCTTCTTATTATC
The DNA here is from genome assembly GCF_903995425.1 of Onychomys torridus. NCBI lineage: Eukaryota > Metazoa > Chordata > Mammalia > Rodentia > Cricetidae > Onychomys > Onychomys torridus. The sequence continues at coordinate 47,203,594 of NC_050453.1, read as the reverse complement.
TAGTTTCTATATCTTAAATTAACCCATTTTCATTAATCTATACCTTGCCATGTGACTCGTGGCTTACCAGTACCTTACATCTAGCTTTTCATGGCAGCAACTGCTGCGTCTCTCTCAGTCTGCCTTCCTGTTTCCTTAATTCACCACTCTGCTGGTCCCACCTATACTTACTGCCTGGCTACTGGCCAATCAGTGTTTTATTTATTAATCAATCATAGCAATGCATTTACAGCATAGAGAACATTCCAAAGCACTTCCCCTTTTCTGTTTTTTTTTTTTAAACAAAAAATTTCAACTTTAACATAGTGATATATAACAAAACAATTATGAAGCAAGAATTATATTTGCAAAATCTAGTCTATTTGTATTTGGCAAAATTAAAGAAGATATCCTATATTTGCAAAATCTAGTCTATTTGTATTTGGCAAAATTAAAGAAGATATCCTATCTATCCTATAGGTTAGTCTAAGGTTTCATATCTAACTTATCTTTCATCTTAACTAAGGAAATTATAAGTATCTAGTCTTCAGCTATATCAAAGACCTCAGAAGGATATAGTATTACTTGAGAAATGGGAGAAGGACGCAAGCAACTTTCAGGAGTCTTGTGAGAGTAGAAAGAGACAAGTGGCAGCCTGGCCAGTCATCCAAAATTCCTCTGTAAAGTTGGGGCATTTGTCTTCAGCCCACAGGTATAGAGTCTCTTAATCACTTTTCTCTGTGTCTTGTAGAATGTTAGGCAGTGTTCTCTACAAAGCAGGAACCTGAAGGACCATTTTGCCAAGCAAAGTTAAATAGTCACCTTCCCATGGGTTCTGCATATCCAGTCGGTCAAGCAGTCCTGGAAAGAACAGTTTCTTGTACAAATGGCTATTTTTGCCAAGAAGATAAATGCTTTATAGCATATCAATGATGCCCATTCTCCTCTCTGCAGTAATTGGTGCTGCCAGGAGCAGACATGTCTGACTGTCCAGAAAGTCTAAATTTTTAAAACTATTTTAAATACCATATTCTGTAGGTCTTTGAAGTATTTGAAGATTACCTACCTAACTGAATTATAGCTATGTATACCTAGAAAACTTAACTAACATGGCTACAAGTGTGATTATCATAGATGACTAATTATTAATCTATTTCTTAATTATCCATTACAATTGAAATGAGATATATAAACATAATACCCCCAAAAGAGTAGAAATATATATACACTGTAACAAAATTAAGTTTAAACGTGTATTAATAACATTTCAAACAAGTTGTTGCTCTTTAAAAGTAGGTTCAACAATCTACCTATTTATCCTATTATATTTATATCCTGTATATCTATATTATGTCCCCCTTTCTTCTTTTAGAAAAATATTGTATTTATAATTAACTTGCTTTAAATATATATATATATATATATATATATATATATATATATATATATATATTGATTTTTTTTTTCGGTCCCACATAAGAGGGCTCTTGTGATATGGGACACAAGAATCTCTCAACCTTTTCTTTTAGGAATATGCTTGGGTTTAAAAAAAGGAGTGAGCCAATTCTATCTCCAAAGCCAGCTGGTTATATTTGGAAATTTGGGTATAGTTTCTCATACTACTTTCTACTGGGTGAGGCTGTTATATTCTTATGGGGACATAAAGAAAATTTTAGGATTATGGAGTAGTTTGTGAGACTGTCTGAGCCAGTTGCCTTGAAACCATTCTGGATGTTGGATCATCTGGGCCATGGTGTCATCTGAGATGTTTCAGAAGGTCTTGGCTCCTCAAACCTGATATATCTTAATCTGAAACAAATCCATAGCCTCTGGCTTTCTGTGGAAACAAAAGTAGAGACTCTTTTCCAAAGCAACATGTCCTTAGATCCAATTTTGAAGTCAAGGTATCTCTAAAACATACATATTGGCTTAACTCAACAGCTTTTGTAATCAAATATTTTTTGGCAGTTAAAAATCCCAAAGACCACACAATCCAGATTCTCCATGTAATATCCAACTCTATGTGGCTTATTTTTTTATACTACCTTTATTGTCTCTTTAAAAGACTTCATTCTTAAAAACGATCTATTTCTTGATACAACTACATATGTTCCTTTTTTTCCTCTCTTCCAAGACTACGTACATTTTTGTACATATTATAAACCATTTAAAGTCTTGTTCCATCTGAATCTGTCTTATTATGAATCTAATGCTTTAAACTGTAGCATTTATAAGATTGAAATGGCTGTTGTGGCTGCTGGCTCCACCCCTGTCAGCTTCTCAACATGGTGGTGGTATAGTTTACTGCCAGCTCTGGGTCTGGAGCCATGTGTGCCATCAACTATCAGAACTATCAGTTCTATCAAATCAGCATGTAGCACAGAAACTATTTTGTTTGTACTAGAAAAGGCTAAATCCACCACACAGCAGCTGTGTAATGTGGGCTTAAAGACACCTTTATGCTGACATACTCCATGCATGTGAGGAACCTACCATAGTTGCTCAAACACACAGGCCACCACTAACTTGAGAGAAACAACTATGAAGCTGGTTTTTGCTCTATTTTAGAATCTTTTTTTTCCTCAGGTTTTAGGTAGAAACTCTTATGTAGTTGGAGTTTTCCTGCCTGGCCCATAGTCAGGACAAATCTCTCTCACCCGCCAGTCCCACAGTCACTCAGACCCAACCAAGAAAGCACACAGAGACTTATATTGCTTACAAACTATATGGCCGTGGCAGGCTGCTTGTTATCTACCTTTTCTATCTTAAATTAACCCATTTCTGCTAGTCTATACTTTGCCACATGGCTTGCGGCTTACCAATGTCTTTACATGTTGCTTCTCATGGAGGCAGCTGGCAGTGTCTCTCTCCAACCTTCTACTTCCCAGAATTCTCTTCTCTCTTGTCCCGCCTATACTTCCTGCCTGGCCACTGGCCAATCAGAACTTTATTTACACAGAGCGATATCCACAGCACTTCCCCTTTTCTTTCTTTTTTTTTAAAGGAAGGTTTTAACTTTTACATAGTACAATTACATATAACAAAACAATCATCAAACAAGAATTACAGTTACAATATTAAAGAAGATTTCCTATCTATCTTATATTTGTGAGTCTAAGGTTTTTATATCTAACTTGTCTTTTATCATAACTGAGGAAATTATAACTATCTAGTCTTCAACCACATCAAAGACCTCAGAAGGATATAATATTACCTGAGAACTGGGAGAAGGATGTAAGCATTTTTCAGGAGTCTTGCAAGAGTAGACAGAGACAGCTGGCAGCCTGGACAGTCACCTAATGTTCCTATGTAAAGTTGGGGAATTTGTCTTCAGCCAACAAGGCTAGAGTCTCTTGGTCACTTTTCTCAGTGTCCTGTAGAATGTCTGGCAGTTTCCTCTGCAAAGCAGGAACCTGAAGGACCATTTTGTCAAGCAAAGTTCAGTGGTCACCTTTCTATGGGTCCTGCACGTACAGTCGATAAAGCAGTCCAGGCAAGAACAGTTTCTTGCCAAAATGGCTATTTTTGCCAAGGTGAAGATATGTCTTCATGAAGATAAGATGTGTCTTCAGTGCCCATCCTCCTCTCTGAAGTAAATTGGTGCTGCCAGGAGCAGACATGTCTCACTGTCCAGAAAATCTAAATTTTAAAAATATTTTAAATGCCATATTCTGTAGGTCTTTGAAGTATTTGAAGATTACCTATCTATCTGAAATATCTCTGTGTATACCTAGAAGACTTAACTAACATGGCTATGAGTATGATTATCACAGATGACTAATTATCAATCTATTTTTAATTATCCATTACAATTTAAAATGAGCTATATAAACATAATACCATAAACAAGAGTAGAAATATACACACAGTATAACAATATTAACTTTAAGTTTGTATCAATAGACCAAAATCCATACCAATGTAAAACATTTTAAACAAGTTGTTGCTCTTTAGAAGTAAGTTCCCTAATCTACCCTTTCATCCTATTATATCTGTATCACTCTTGCCAACCCAACTCTTTTTGTTTTTTTAATAACTTTATTATTATTATTATTATTATTATTATTATTATTATATTTGTGTTTTAATTTTATACATTGGCCATGGGTTCCCCTGTCCTTCCCCTCCCACCCCCACACTCACCTTCCCCCCCCATCCCATCCCATCCATTCCCATCTCCTCCAGGGCCAAAACTCCCCTGGGGATTCATTTAAACCTGGTGGAATCAGTACAGGCAGGACCTGTCCCCTCCTTCCAGGCTGAGCAAAGTGTCCCTGTGTAAGCCCAAGGTTCCAAACAGCCAGCTCATGCACTAAGGACAGGTCCCGGTGCCACAGCCTGGGTGCCTTCCAAACAGTTCAAGCTATTCAATTGTCTCACTTATCCCAAAGGCCTGCTCCAGCTGGGGGCTCCACAGCCTTTGGTTCATAATTCATGTGCTTCCATTCATTTGGCTATTTGTCCCTGTGCTTTTCCAATCTTGTTCTCAACAATTCACACTCTTACAGTCCCTCCTCTTTCTCGAAAATTGGACACCTGGAGCTCCACCTGGGGCCTGTCTGAGGATCTCTGCATCCACTTCCATCAGTTATTAGATGAGAGTTCCAACATGACTGTTAGGGTGTTTGGCCATCTGATCACCAGCCTAGGTCACATCAGGCTTTCTCTCGACCATTGCCAGCAGTCTACAGAGGATGTATCATTGTGGATTTCTGGGGACCTCCCCTGCACTCTGCCTATTCCTGTTCTCATGTGGTCTTCATTTATCATGGTCTGTTATTCCTCATTCTCCCTTTCTGTTCTTGATCCAGCTGGGATCTCCTGCTCCCCTAAGCTTTCTTTCCCTCAAATCTTGCCCTTCATTACTCCCACTATCATCCAGGTTGTTCATGTAGATCTCATCTATTTCTCTGTCATTGGGTGATCCTTGGGTCTTTCCTAAGGTGCCATTTTCTAGGAAGCCTCCTTGGAGTTGTGTAGCAGTCTAGTCATCTTTGTTTTATATCTAGTATCATCCTATGAGTGAGTACATACCATGTTTGTCCTTCTGAGTCTGGGTCACCTCACACAGGATGATTTTTTTTCTAGATCCATCCATTTGCCTGCAAACCTCATGATGTCATAGTTTTTCTCTGCTGAGTAGTACTCCATTGTGTATATGTACCATATTTTCTTTATCCATTCTTCAGTTGAAGGGCATCTAGGTTGTTTCCAGGTTCTGGCTATTACAAACAATGCTGATATGAACATAGCTGAGCAAATGCCCTTGTGGTATGATTGAGCATTCCTTGGGTATATGCCCAAGAGTGCTATAGCTGGGTCTTGGGGGAGATGGATTCCCAATTTCCTAAGGAAGCGCCATATTGATTTCCAAAGTGGTTGTACAAGTTTGCATTCCCACCAGCAGTGGAGGAGAGTTCCCCTTGCTCCACATCCTCTCCAGCATAAGCTGTTTTCTGTGTTTTTTATCTTAGCCATTCTTACAGGTGTAAGGTGGTATCTCAGAGTTGTTTTGATTTGCATTTCCCAGATAATTAGGGATGTTGAGCAATTCCTTAAATGTCTTTCAGCCATCTGAACTTCCTCTGCGAAGAACTCTCTGTTCAGTTCTATAGCCCATTTCTTAATTGAACTGTTGGTCATTTTGTTGTCTAATTTCTTGATTTCTTTATATATTGTGGATATCAGCCCTCACTCAGATGTGGGATTGGTGAAGAACTTTTCCCATTCTGTAGGCTGTAGCTTTGTCTTGTTGACCGTGTCTTGGACTGTTTCCCTTGCTTTTTCATGATTTTTTTTTTCATGTACTTATTGTCTTCTTTGCTTTAATTGTTCTTTCCTCTAATTTTTTATAGCGTTCTTCCCATTTTTTGTTTGTCTGTTCCTCCACTTTATTTTTGATTTCTTCTATATAAGGCTCTAGCCTCTTCATGATGTTTTCTTCTTCTTCTTCTTCTTCTTCTTCTTCTTCTTCTTCTTCTTCTTCTTCTTCTTTTTCTTCTTCTTCTTCTTCTTCTTCCATTCTGAGATGTTCAGGTCTAACTCTTGGAGAAGGGCTAGGTTCTGGTGATGCTGTATTTCTCTTTATTTTGTTGTATGTACTTCTGCCTTGGCATGTGCCCATCTCCTTGTGGGCTCGTTCTTGGTCTTATCAGTGTACTTGGTCCATACAGAGCTGACAGATTTAGGGAGCCTCTCTCTGGTCCAGATGGAAGCTCTGGGCCATATGGGAGCACTGGTCCAGATGAGAGTGCTGGCTGGATAGGAGCTGGGGGGCTGGACTGTGACTCTCAGGATGTCCCTGAAGTCTCCCTATCTTGTCCAGATGGGAGTTCTGGGGCAGATGGGAGCTGGGGGCTCGTCTCTGAGTCTGGAAGTGGCTGGGGTCTCGGGCAAATGGGTATGGGGGCAGGGTGTGGAGACTGCAGGGTTTGCCTGCAGTCTTGGAAAAGGGGAGCCTTACCACAGGGCCTGAAAAATGGCAGGAAACTGGGGCCAATTTGGGCAGGTCCTCCAGGGATGGCTGGTGCCCAGGGGTGGGACCCAGAGGTGGTTGCCTCTCTGACTATAACTCCAGGCACTCACCTCTGGTCCAGATGAGAGTTCTGGGGCAGGATGGAAGCTAGGGGCTGGTGCTGGTTTCGAAGTCTCAGGAAGTGGCTGGGACTCAGGCAGATGGGTATGGGGGCAGGGAGTGGAGGTTGTAGGGTTCACCAGAGGGTCTTGGAGAGGGGGAACCTTCCTAGAGGGGATGGGGGTCCTGCCCTATGGCCAGAACCTGTGGCCCAGTTGGGCAGGTCTTCCCTGGAGTGGCTGGTGCCCTGGGCTGTGACCTAGGTAGGGCCTCTCTGGGTGTGACCCCAGGCACTCACCTCTGGTCCAGGTGGGAGTTCCCACCAACCCAACTCCTACCATTGTGTGCCACTCATAGCTGGAGAGTTTCTGTCCAGCTCCTGCCATGCCCTGGAAGTTCCACAGCCCACTTACAAAATAAAAACACAAATGCTTACATTATGTAAACTGTTTGACCTAATGGCTTAGGCTTCCTGTTATCTAGTTCCTATATTTTAAATTAACCCATTTCTATTATTCTATACCTTGCCATGTAGCTCATGGCTTACCGGTACCTTACATCTCACTTTTTGTGGAAGCAGCTGGCTGCATCTTCTGGTTCTGCCTTCCTGTTTCCCTATTCACCTCTCTGCTAGTCCTGCCTATACGTCCTGCCTGGCTACTGGCCAATCAGCGTTTTATTTATCAATAAATCATAGCAACACATTTACAGCATAGAGAATAGCCCACAGCAATGGAATCTTCTCTAAAATTGACTACATACTCAGTTACAAAGCAAATTTCAACAGATAGAAAAAAATTCAAATAACCTCCTGTATTTGAGACCACCATGACTTAAAGTTTGATTTCAACAATAAAAGAAATTACAGAAAGTGTACAATCAGCTGGGCTGTGGTGGTGCACACCTTTAATCCCAGCACTCAGGAGGCAGAGGCAGGCAGATCTTTGTGAGTTCGAGGCCAGCCTGTTCTACCGAGTGAGATCCAGGAAAGGCACAAAGCTACACAGAGAAACCCTGTCTTGAGAAACCAAAAAAAAAAAAAAAAAAAGAAAAAGAAAAAAACAAGAAAGAAAGAAAGTGTACAATCACATAGAAACTGAGTAATGCCCAAATTAATCACCAATTGGGTAAAGGAAGAAAAAAGGAAGAAATTAAAGATTTCCTAGAATTCAATGAAAATGAATGTACTACATACCCAGACTTATGGGATACTATGAAAGCAGTGCTAACAGGAAAATTCATAACTCTAAATGCCCAGATAAAGAAGATGGATAAATCTCACACTAGCAACTTAACCGCACACCTGAAAGCTTTAGAACAAAAAGAAACAAATTCACCCAGGAGGAATAGTCTCCAGGAAATAATCAAATTGGATGAAAACAATAAAATAGAAACAAATAGAACAATACAAAGAATCAATGAAACAAAGAGCTGGTTCTTTGAGAAAAATCAACAAGACAGACAAGCCCTTGTCCAAACTAACCAAAAGGCAGAGAGAGAGCATCCAAATTAACAAAATCAGAAAGAAAAGAGAGACATGATAACAGGCAATGAGGAAATCCAAAGAGTCATCAGGTCATACTTCAAAAACCTGTACTCCACAAAATTGAAAAATTCAAACGAAATGGACAGTTTTCTGGATAGATACCACATACCAAAGTTAAATCAAGACCAGATAAACTATTTAAACAGACCAATAACCCCTAAGGAAATAGAAAGATTCGTTAAAAGTCTCCCAACCAAAAATGCCCAGGACCAACACAGAATTTTACCAGATTTTCAAAGAAGAGCTAGTACCAACACTCTTCAAATTGTTCCAGACAATATAAACAGAAGAAAATTTACCAAACTTTTTTTATGAGGCTACAGTTACCCTGCTATCCAAACCACCCAAAGGTGCAACAAAGAAAGTATTACAGAACACTCTTCCTCATGAACATTGAAGCAAAAATATTAAATAAAATATTCACAAAATGAATCTAAGAACACATCAAAAAATTACCCACCATGACCATGTAGGATTCATCCAAGTGATGCAAAGATGATGGTCCAACATATGAAAAATTGTCAATGTAATATACCATATAAACAAACTGAAAGAAATAAAAAACAAAAACAAAAACATGTTCTTATTAGATGCTGAAAAAGCCTTTGACAAAAATCCAAGACTCCTTCATGATAAAGGTTCTAGAAAGATCAGGAAGACAAGGAACATATCTAAATATAATAAAGACAATTACAGCAAGCCTATAGCCAACATCAAATTAAATAGAGAGAAACTCAAAGCTATGCCATTAAATCAGGAACAAGACAAGGCTGTCCATTCTCCCCATACTTATTCAATATAGTATTTGAAGTCCTAGATAGAGCAATAAACAACAAAAGGAGATCAAGGTGATATAAATTGGAAAGGAAGAAGTAAAACTTTCGCTATTTGCAGATGATATGGTAGTACATCTAAGTGAGCTCATAAATTCTACCAGAAATCTCCTACAGCTGAAAAACTCCTTCAGTAATATGACAGAATACAAGATTAACTCAAAAACATCAATAGTCCTCCAATATACAAATGATAAATGGGCTGAGAAAGAAATCAGAGAAACATCACCCTTTACAATATCCACAAATAATATAAAATACCTTGGGGTAATCCTATCTAAGCAAGTGAAAGACCTGTATGATAATGTTAAGTCTCTGAAGAATGAAATCAAAGAAGATATCAGAAAATGGGAAGACATTCATTGGTCATAGATAGGTAGTATTAACACAGAAAAATGGCAATCTAACCAAAAACAATCTGCAGATTCAATGAAATCCCATCAAAATCCCAACACAATTCTTCACAGACTTGGAAAGAACAATACTCAACTTCATATGGAAAAACAAAACACTAGGATAGCTAAAAGGATCCTGTACAATAAGGCAGCTGCTGGGGGCATCACAATCCCTGTTCTCAGGCTCTACTATAGAGCTATAGGAATAAAAACAGCTTGGTATTGTCCTTAAAAACTGACATATGGACCAATGGAATGTAATTGAAGACCTTGACATTAATCAGCACACCTATGAACACCTGATTTTTGACAAAGACACCAAAACTGGACAAAGGAAAGAAGAAAGCATCTTCAACAAATGGTGCTGGCACAACTGAATGGCAACAGGTAGAAGACTGAATATAAAACCATATCTATTGCCATGCACAAAACCCAAGTTCAAGTGGATTAAAGGCCTCAACACAAATCCTGTTACACTGAACTCCATAAAAGAGAAAGTAGAAAGTGGTCTTGAATGCATTGGCAAAGGAAAGTACTTCCCAAATATAACACCAGTAGCACAGACGCTAAGAGCAACAATTAAAAAATGGGAACTCCTGAAACTGAGCAGCTTTTGTAGGGTGAAGGAATTGTTCAATAAAATAAAACAACAGCTTAGAGAATGGGAAAATATCATCACCAACCCCACATCTGACAGAGGGCTGGTTTCCAAAATATATAAAGAATTCAAGAAACTAGATATGAAAACACTGAACAATCCAATTAAAAAGTGGACTACAGAGCTAAACAGAGAATTCTCAACGGAAGAATCTCAAATGGCTAAAAGACATGTAAGGAATTGCTCAGCATCTTTAGTCATCAGGGAAATGTAAATCGACTCTGAGACAGCATTTTATACCTGTCAGAATGGTTGTAATCAAAAACATTGAGGACAGCTTATGTTGGAGAGAATTTTGGAGCAAGGGAAACATACCTACACTGTTGGTGGGAGTGCAAACTTGTACAGCCACTTTGGAAATCAGTATGGCAGTTTCTCAGAAAATTGGGAATCAACCTTCCTCAAAACCCAGTTAAACCACTCTTGGGCACATACCCAAGGAATGCTCAATCTTACCACAAGGACACATACTCAACTATGTTCATAGCAGCATCATTTGTAATAGCCAGAACGTGGAAACAGCTTATAGGCCCCTCAACTGAAGAACGGATAAAGAAAATGTGGCATATATACACAATGGAGTACTACTCAGCAGTAAAAAAAAACAAACAAAACAAACAAACAAACAAACAAACAAAAACAAACAATGATACCATGAAATTTGCAGGCAAATGGATGGAACTAGAAAATACCATCCTGAGTGAGGTAACCCAGATACAGAAGGAAAAACATGGTGTATACTCACTCATAAGTGGATACTGGATATAAAGCAAAGGATAACCAGACTACAACCCACAGCTCCTAAGAAGCTACTAACAAGGGGGACCCCAAGAGGGATGCATTGATTGCCCACTGAAGGAGAAATAGATGAGACCTACATAAGCAAAATGGGAGTGGGGGGGCAGTAGAGAGCAAGGAATGGGGGATGAGAACATAAGGAAATGCGAAGTTTGAGCTGGAACAGGGACAGTGTGGGAGATCCAGGAAAGAAATACCATGATAAATGAAGACATCATAGTAACAGGGAAAAACAAGGTCTTAGGGAAGTTCCCAGCAATCCACAAGGATGACCCCACCTTAGACTATTAGCAATAGTTGAAAGACTGCCTGATTGGCCTACTCCAGTAATCAGATTAGTAAATACCCTGTCATCATAGAAGCTTCATCCAGTAACTATGGAAGCAGATGCAGAGATCCATAGACAGGTGCCAGGCTGAGCTCAAGGAGTCCAATAGATGAGAGAGGAGGGATTCTATAACCAGGGGACATCAAGACCATGATGGGAAAACATATAGAGATGACCAGCCAAACTAGGAGAAACTCATGAACTGTGGACCAAAAGCCATGGAGCCCCATGGGACTGGACTTGGCCCTCTGGACAGGTGCTACAGTTGTTTAGCTTCAACTGGTTTGGGGGGCCCCAGGCAGTGTGATAGGGAACTGTCCTTGGTGCATGTGTGGACTTTTTGGAGTCCAGTGCCTATAGTGGGACAACTTGCGCAGCCTTGGTGCAGGAGGAGGGTCTTGGACCTACCTCAGCTGAATATACCAGGCTTTGCTGACTTCCCATGGGAGACCTTGCCTTGGAGGAAGTGGGAATGGAGGGTGGGTTGGGCAGGAAGGCTAGGGGTTGGGACGAGGGAGGAGAGGGGGATCTGTCATTGGTATGTAAAATGAATAGAAAATTTCTAGATAATTAAAATAAAAAAAGAAACCTAAAAAAAAATTCCAGCAAAAAAAAAAAAAAATAGGCTCACAGATTTAAGTACCTGGTCATTAAGGAGTGAAGCTACTTGACAGAGATTGGGAGGTATGGTCTTGTTGGAATAGGTGTGGCTTTGTTGAAAGTTGTGTGTCACTGGGGGTGGGTTTTGTGTTTTCAAGTACTCAAGTCAGGCCCAGTATCTCTGTCTCTCGGTATCTTCCTGCTGCCTGCCATTCCTGGTGTAGAACTCTCAGCTACCTCTCCATCATCATGTCTGCCTGTGTGCCACCAACATGCTTCCCATCATGACTATAATGGACTAAACCTCTGAAATTGTAAGCCAGCCCCAATTAAATGCTCTCCTTTATGTTGTGCTCATTGGGTCTCTTTACAGCAATAAACCTGTTTTCATTTTATCTGTGGTGGTACTAACAAACAGAGCTGAATACACTCTGGATCCCAAAACAAAACACATTCAGCCAACATAGAAATAGAAATATGGTTTTAAAAGGAATTAAATCATGTCTTCAATATAAGTGTTTTGTCCAGAGCACATTTTTTTTTTTACCAGATATGGCTTATTAGCTTTTACCAGATATGGCTTCAGACAAGAATTATCAGTTAACTATGACTTACATGTCATCAGAATCAAGTAACCTAGGAGTAGTTACCTGGGAATGTCTACTATAGCACAAATATTTCCACTGAAATATAAAAATTCTGATATAAATTAATGTATTCAGTTAAGTTTGGGGTTTACTGTGTGTTTTGGCAATCTGTTTAGTTGTTAGTTCAATTTGACTATAAGTGAAGCAATTGACTTCACACATACTGTACAAAAAGACCTCTGTTTTCTTCATTACTTTGGCTGTAGAGCTTTGGCCTGAAGACACTGATTGATAAAAGGAGATCACCATTGCTTTCAAATCACATCATTTTCTAAGTGACCATTGACATTATGAAGTTATTAAAGACAGACTATTATTAACATAAAAAGCAATTTAGGTACCATGTGAACGTGTGTGATACTGAGGAACAAAGTAATTGTGGTGTGTGTGTGTGTGTGTGTGTGTGTGTGTGTGTGTGTGTGTGTGTGTGTGTGTGTATGTTTAAAAAGGGAACATATGAGTTTAGCTTTCACTGTAAGAGTTTTAATGATCCCATAATTATTGTCTCTAAGCTAAAGAATTAGAGGAACCAATAGCTGCTTAGTCCAATAAAAACAGTAAATTAAAAAAAAAAAAAAAAGTAGCCTCAGAAGCAGAAGGACTAATGATTCATCCAGTCATTGTCTGAACTAAGCACCTGGAATCCCCTTGAGGAGTTGCTTTTACAAGTCTACTCTGTAAGACTGAAAAGTCTGAAGCCTGAATTCCATGTACGGTAGAAACAAACGTGACAGTTGTATCTGCTCAAGGAAAATGTCAACTGTGAAGCTGGGTTTTCCTCTTTCACGTTTGTTTCATTTGAGAATCTAGACTACTAAGTGATATCACCTATATTCAGTTGTCATATCTTCATCTATCAGTCGTCCAGTTGAAGTTCACACACGAATTTTAGATACAATACAGAATCTTACACATATGAGCCAGGCAGTGGTGGTGCACACCTTTAATCCCAGCACTCAGGAGGCAGAGGCAGGCGGATCTCTGTGAGTTCGAGGCTAGCCTGGTTTATAGAGCAAGATCTAGGAAAGGCGCAAAACTACACAGAGAAACCCTGTCTCAAAACACCAAAAAAAAAAAAAAATACTCTTAAGCATAGATTATATATATATATATTATAAAATATGTTCCATGATATTTCCAAATAATCTAGACCATAATAATAATATCTTTAAAAAGAATACTTGTTTTAAATTTAAGTTATAAACATTCTATATACTGCAAACAACACGATTTTGAAATGAAGTATACTTTTTTTAAAGAAAAATCAGTAAGCATGCTGTTTATGCTCATGTTGTGCTATCTTTTAATACTTCATTCTTACTCTTGAGGGCAAAAATGATGGGAAAAAAAGAGCATGGCATTCGCCAGAGCCGGGGCAGGAGACAATGAACACCTGCCCACCCCCAGAAAAGAATCTACTATAGGTTATATTGAAGGAGGTCATGTGCTTCTTCCATTCTCTGTATTTGGGGAGAAATATTTGTTTCATAATATAAATGATACTATAGTCATCTTCCAAGGACACTTGGTTCTTATCCTTTGAAATATTAAGTTACATTTTTTAGGGGTGAAGTCAAGACATTTCTCAAATCTTTACCATCCCCAAGATATGTGAACCATCTCTTAATTTTCTCTACCCTGAAATGTTACTTTCAATGAACTTCTAAAATAAATCCCCATCATGAGCTCTTTATTTAATAAGGAAAATTTAACTTTAATATTTGTCCCAAGTCTTAACAGAAATTGAACAGAAAACAAAAACTGTACAGAAAGACATAAATATGTTTCTGTAGCAATGCACTATGTCAATAGCTCTCTCTCTCTGTCTCTCTCTCTCTCTGTCTCTGTCCCTCTGTCTCTTTCTTCCTCCATATATACATTCAAAAAATACTAGAATATTTATGTGAAAATGCATCCTTTATCTTTGTGTTCATATATGTGTGAAAATATGATGTAAATAAACTTAGCATGAGAAGCACACTGAAGCACCTCCATGAAGCATTCTCAAAATGATTTCAAAAACTACTCCAGTGAGTTAAAAAAAAGAATGGTATTCTAATATTACAAAATAGAAAAATACTCATTTCCTTATATTTTAAAATATGTTCTTCTTTGATAATAATTTTAAGGTCATAAATACATTTATAGTCTTGTTTTATAGTTTTGCTATACATTTATCAATATTTAAATAATTTTCTTTTTTAAGAAAATAATAATATCTATGAGGTAAAATAAAGTAATAAGATATGTCATTTTATGGAAAGAGAGAGAGACAGAGATGGGGGAAAGAAGAGAAAGAAGAAAGAATGAAGACAAAGGAAGAAAGAGGGAACAGGTTAATCTCAAACTCCATATGCAGCCAAAGTTGGATTCTTTTGCCTGGAGTCTTCCCATTATAACTGTGCATCAAAACAAGAGCGAAGAATACACTTCTGAAAACTAAATTTTCAAAGATCTAAGGAATATTTATTAGAAAATAAATTCTAGATATTTGAACTGTATTTAGACAGAAACAAAAATGCTTCTACTGTGTGACATCAGGTGCAGAGCACACCATCTCAAAGTATCTCTCCAGACATTCTGATCAGTTAAGAATTTGTTTTTCTCCACAGTTGGACACCTGGAGCTCCACCTGGGGTCTGGCTGAGGATCTCTGCATCCACTTCCATCAGTTATTGGATGAGAGTTCCAAGACAACTGTTAGGGTGTTTGGTCATCTGATCACCAGACTAGGTCAGATCAGGCTTTCTCGAGACCATTGCCAGCAGACTACATAGGATATATCATAGTGGATTTCTGGGGACCTCTCCAGCACTCTGCCTATTCCTGTTTTCATGTGGTCTTCATTTATCATGGTCTGTTATTCCTCATTCTCCCTTTCTTTTCTTGATTCAGCTGGGATCTCCTGCTCCCCTAAGCTTTCTTTCCCTCAAATCTTGCCCTTCATTACTCCCACTGTTGTCCAAGTTGTTCATGTAGATCTCATCCATTTCTCTGTCATTCGGTGATTGTTGGGTCTTTCCTAGGGTCCTGTTTTCTAGGTAGCCTCCCTGGAGTTGTGTAGCAGTCTAGTCATCTTTGTTTTACATCTAGTATCCTCCTATGAGTGAGTATATACCGTGTCTGCAAGAGCGTGAATTGTTGAATCCAAGATTGCAAAAACCACAGGGACAAATAGCCAAATGAATGGAAGCACATGAATTATGAACCAAAGGCTGTGGAGCCCCCAGCTGGATCAGGCCCTCTGGATAAGTGAGACCATTGAATAGCTTGATCTGTTTGGGAGGCACCCAGTCTGTGGGACCAGGATCTGTCCTTAGTGCATGAGCTGGCTGTTTGAAACCTTGGGCTTATGCAGGAACACTTTGCTCAGTCTGGAAGGAGGTGACAGGACCTGCCTGTACTGAATCCACCAGGTTTAAATAAATCCCCAGGGGTGCCTTGATCCTGGAGGACATGGGAATGGAGGGGAGGGGCTGGGAGGAAGTTGGGGGTGGGGGCGGGAGGGGGGAGGACAGGGGAACCCATGGTTGATGTGTAAAATTAAAACACAAATATAATAAATTAAATAAATTAATTTAAAAAAAAGAGTTCCTGTGGAACACATGCCACTCATCATGTTGGACACCTACTTCCAACGAGATGTCATGAGGCAAGGATGATTAATTCCTACAGCTGAAGCACTTTAGTAGAAGTGTAAGTGTCCTTAGCATTGGAGTTCAGACTGATTTGTCATGTCCTCTCAGGTATGTTAGCTGAGAGTGTACAGCAGGCATCCATTCCTTCCATTGTGATTCTGCCCTTCACCTCCCCATATTTCCTTAAAAGTGAAGGGGTATTTATGAGTCTGTCATCTATTATTTGGGTTCATTAATTACCTTTATAGTGATTTATTATTTTTCCAAGGTCACCTATAGCACCTACTTCTTTCTTCCTAATGAAGAGGATATTAAATCTCCAAGTTCATGGTTCTACTTTGAATTTCATGTTTTGTTTGTTTCCTATGTACTCCTATGTCTGTCTAGTTACATATATGTCTATTGTCTGCTTGTTTCATAAACTCAAATTATTTAAACTCCACTAGAAGGTAAAAGAAACTTCATTTCCCTATACAGCATTTTGTTTCTTGTGTTTACATACTACAATTCAACTATATAGTTGTCTTCTATATATTTTTCTATGTAATGTCCAACTTTTAGCCAATGAACAAAACAAAATGGAATAAAAGGAAAACAATGCATTTAATTTTTAGTCTTCCACTAAATACTAGAATACATTTTCTAAGGAAAGATGAATAATTTTAAAATGTTTGTGCAGTAAAATAATAAAGAACTTTTATCTAAATATATAAGACATAGTATGAACCCTATGAAAGTGTTTATAACCAATACCAAACTCAAAATATCATTATAAAATATTTTTATTTGTCACTGATATTGATTTATGATCTCACTTTGCTAAAACAGGAATTTATATCAATGGAGAAATAAATACAAATGCTCCATCCCATGAATAAGGTAGATAAAAAGCACTGGAAATGATGATGGTATACTTTTAAGCAGAAATAGTTATCATTTATTTGACAGTAACTTTTAAGTTACTTTGTTATATATAAGTATGTATTTTGGAGCCCCAGTCTATATACTGTGCTGTGTGAATATGAGTATTCATCTACTTCATTTTGGAGCTCTACATTAACACCTTACACACACACACACACACACACACACACACACAGAGACAGAGACAGAGAGAGAGAGAGAGAGAGAGAGAGAGAGAGAGAGAGAGAGAGAGAGAGAATACCAGAATGCTATTATTCAACTATAAAGTAACCCAAATAGATTGGGAGATATCAACCATCATAACATATGGTTGCAGATTTCCATTGAGGACTATATTGAAGGTTATTACTATATGTCCTGAGTGTAATTAAACTGAAAGTAATAAGCTATAACAATATTGGAATTGATTTTGCATGTGTTTACTTCCTTATTGGCAGTTGTGAATCACAAAGTTTTAGGAAAGAATCCAAATATTCTTTAAGAGCCTTTTTAAAATTAATCCATTACTGCTATAAGTTGCATTTTCTAAATAATTTATGGAAATGACAATCTTTAAAAAAAAAAAAAAAAAACTGAACGCAAAGCCACTTCATACAAAAAGGTGTCTTTGAATTTACTAGACTGAAGAAAATAAAAATTGATATTCACTGAAACCAGGAATCTTTACATTACATGCAGGTATCTATGCTTAAAACTACTTGTGCCAAAATTTCCATCCTACACTTCTTCTGGAGCTGAGAAATTAATTGCAAAAAACTCTAACTCAGAGACACTTCAATTGAAACCTTGCCAACAATGAAGGATGTGTCACTGGATCCACAATTACAGTTTTAGAGACAGTACCATCTTCAAAGGAAGATGCAATTGATTCATACTAACCATGCTCTCAGCCTGAGTCAGTAATTAGGAGATGGTTTGGATGCAAAGCATGTCCTAAGTGTTATGCAGAATGTGAATTAGTCTCAGAAAGATGCCCTAATGCAGTATTGTAAAGACAGCAGATGGTTGACAAAATACAATTTCTACAATTATTTTAGAATTGTAACTCTTTTAAGTAAATTTAGTATTATTATTGAAGCGAAATTCTTGAAATTGTCATTAGAACAATGATGTAAATATTTACAATCTTATGAAATAATTTACCAAGTACATAAAAAGCAAGCATTAAAAGTTTTCCCATAGTGCAAGTTGTAGCAATAAGTTTGTTCCTACAATCTGTTGTGTGGTTGTAAACTATTGGAGAAATGAAACTTTACTACATCCATCAGTATATGAATATCTCAATCAGTTGTAGAAATCTTTACATTGTGCTTGTATTTTAGCATGCATGTGTACTTATTTTTAGAAATATACATAATTGTGGAGACATATTGTAAAACACAAAATGAAAATAAATTGTATGTTATTTAACACCTTTTTTAGAAAATCCCTTTATAGTTCCGTGAGAAATTTTGGAATATATTTTGATCATATTCATTCACCTCCTCAAATTCTTCCTGGGTCCATTCCCTCTTTAGCTTTCACCAAGGTTTATGTCTTTAGAAATAAAACAAAACTAATCAAGATTTATTTTGACTGCCTAAGTATGATCAAGTATGTAGCATTTTAGTAGTGTCTGGCCTATTTACCTGAGGCTACACCATTAGAGAAAACCATCTCTCCCTCTCACATAAGCTAAAAAATTCTAATAGCTTCATGTCTAGGGATGGAATTTCAAGCCCTACTGTTGTAGAATATTATTTTAAGGTGTATTACTTTTGTTAATGTTGCATTTGTTTAATGGAATTTGTGTTACTATGCCTGTCTAAAACACCTGATACTCTAATAAAGAGTGAATGGCCAATAGCAAAATCGGAGAAAGGATAGGTAGAGCTGGCAGGCAGAGAGAATTTGTAGGAGAAATCTGGGAGGAAGAAAGGGAAGGAGCCAGAGAAGGAGGAAAATATCAGGGGCCAGACACCAAGCTACACAGCAAGCCATGGAATAAGAGTAAGACTTACAGAAATAAGAGAATGGGAAAAGATAGAGGAGATAATTTAAAGTTAAGGAAAGAAATCCGGCTAGAAACAAGACAAGCTAAGGCCAGGCACTAAATAATTAAGTATAAGTCTCCATGTGTGATGTATTTGGGAGCTGGGTGGCAGGCTCCCCAAAAGAGTCAAAACAACCAACAGCACCCTACTTCATTCTCTATATTTGCATTTGGTTGAACTTGGAATTGCTCGGGTCCTGTCCAGCTGTCACTAATTCTCTGAGTTCATATGTGAAGCTTCGTTGTTTGTTCAGAAGACCTGCTCAGTCTATACATATTACCTGTATGTATGTTTTCAGGACTAATAATTTGATGTCGGATAACCAATTGATGTGCTGTTCCCTGAGGAAGACTATTTCTCCATCTGTCAGCATCCCTTACTTGCCTATTAATTCTTTGTGATATGGTTGATTTCACATGTTCTTTTCCTAATCCAGATTAGCAAATCTATTAATGTCCTTGTTCAGCTAGTGTTTAGGCCATCAGGTATGTGAGACCTTATGAGTGTAGTTTGGAGACACTATCTCTTACATCCTTCTGCTCGTTATTCTACAATGTTCCCTGAGAATTAGATACAGGAGTTGTTTTGTGGCTGCAACCATTTCACTGGGCCCCAAAACAGTAGTTTGATTGGCTGTGGTTTTCTGTAATGGTCTTTGTCTATTATAAGGAGATTTTTTTTTCTTGATGATGTGTAAGGACTGAACTTATCTGTAGTTGAAGTTTTCTCCAGTCCTGCCCAGCCCCACATAACCCAAAACCGCTTATAAAATAATCGCTCAGAAGCTTATATTAATTAAACTTCTCAGCCATTAGCTCAAGCCTACCACTTACTAGCTCTTACACTTAAACTCATCCCATTTCTGTTAATCTATATGTTACCATGTTTCCGTGGCTTTACCTGGTACTTAACTTAATAGTTACTTAACATGCTGCTCCCTGAACTGTGGGCTGGTGTCTCCTCTTCCCACAATTCTCTTCTCTCCTTGTCCCGCCTATATCTCCTGCCTGGCTACTGGTCAATCAGCATTTGATTTATACAGAGTGTTATCCACAGCACTTATCTGTGGGTATAAAACAAATATTAGAATGCTATTAGAGATTATGCTTATTTAATAAAGGGGTAGTGTATGTGGAAGTTTCTCTCTCCCCAGCCTGTTCCCAAATATCCAAGAGCTGCTTCCCAAATAATTGACTGGGAGGCTCAATATTACTTATAAATGCTCGACCAATAGCTCAGGCTTATTACTAACTAGCTCTTACACTTACAATAACCCATAATTCTTGTTTAGGCATGTGGCTTGGTACCTTTTCTAAATATGACAGTGTCATCTTGCTTCCTCTGCATCTGGCTGGCAACTCCTGACTCTGCCCTCCTTCTTCTCAGCGTTCTCAGGTTTGCTTTCTCATCTAACTTCCTGCCCAGCTACCAGACACTCAGTGTTTTATAAACCAATTCAGATGACAGATCTTTACAGTGTACAAGAGGCTTATTCCATAGCAGGGTACATGTAGCTTCTCCTACAACTTACATGACTTCATTAAGCCTGTGTAGTTGAATCTACACCTAAGCAGACTATGTGGATAAATAACTGTAAGGGCTAATATAGTCTAAGGAATCTTCATTTTTATTCTGAGTGTGTCACATATTTTTAATTAGACAGAAAGTCATGTATTCACACAATGGTAGTATTGAATTCTAAGATTATCAGTAGATTGCCAGTTAGAAAGCACACCCCTCATCTGGGCAATGATGGTGCACGTCTTTAATCCCAGCACTCGGGAGGCAGAGGCAGGCAGATCTATGTGAGTCTGAGGCCAGCCTGATCTGCAGAACGAGTTCCAGGACAGTCTACAAAGCTACACAAAGGAACACTATCTTGAAAATCAAAAAAAAAAAAAAAAAACCGTAAAGAAAAAGAAAGAGCAAGAATACCCCTCTTGTCTGTTTAGTAAACACAATATTAATATCTCTTTCATAATAGCTTGATTATTCATAATTTCTGTGTTAAGAATTCATTATGAGCCTTAAAAATGATTTATGAAATACCTTAGTAACAAATAAACATAAAATCACTTCATTTTAGTAGTGAATAAGTGTGTTAATTTAAACTTCTTTGTGGGGTCTAGAAAAACCTTAAAGTGAATTCATGAGTGTGTTTTGTAATTTGGGTCAGGGTTTCCCCTGCTTACCTGTTACCTGAATATTCTGGGCTAATTCCCATCTGTACCTCTCACCTCACTGTAGGATTTAGGGGAATTCAAATACATTCCCCAAAACTGGGTCCTATATGTGGGTTCTGGGATGGAACTCAAGAAATTAAAACTGCCCAGCCAGAGAATTTGCCAAGCTTCTTCATTTATACTTAAATTTATTTACTCATAAAATCAATTAGAATATATTATTTAAAATTTACTCTTCAAACAGAATGGAAATTGAGGAGAAGGAGATGTGTTGAAAATAAATAGAATCTAACATTATATTTATATAACATTCCTAACAATGGAAAGATCATATATTTTTTACAACAGAAGAGGTTTTCTGTCTCTGATTTTTGTAGTTTGGTAGATTGCTTTGTTTATATCCCTTAGAAGACTCTTCTGGTAACATAAAAAAAAAAAAAAAAAAAAAAACACATTTTTTTTGGGGGGGGGGTCTTTTTCTGTTACTTTCTGCAATAAGCTAAGATATTTTTATGTAATTCTGTTTACAGCCATAGCAAGAAAACCTTGTAACAAATATGTGTGAGCACTGGGATAAAGAGCCTCAGCTTCAGCAATGTACCCAAAAGGAACTTTAGGGCTCCTATATTATTACACCCTCTGTAAACTCTTTCAAGTTATGGTGAGACTGAAAACTCAACATACAAGTAACTTCATTTGTAAATTTCTTGAGTTGATGTTTCTTGACTGTTTCTAAAAGGACATCACAAATAACTTTTCCAAAATTTGTTCAAAGTACCTTGCATATCAGAGGAAGAAAAAAAAAACTAATAACAACAACAACAAAACAAACAACAAAAACAAAAACAAAAAACAGGTACAATTATGGCACTCAAAGCAAAGGATTAGTCTTTCAGGTGAAGCAAAATTTAAAAAATACAGGATGGGGCAAAGGTCAAGTTCTATATTCTAATATAAGTATTAAAAAGCTGAGCCAGTGCAATGTGACACTGATGGTACGTGCATGCAGATAAATGGTGACTCTGAGTTTAATCTGTGGAACCCAGAGGAGAGTAGAGAAACTGAACTCCATTGAGTTGTCCTCTGATCTCCTTGTACCGTGGTACACCACATGTTATACCCAGTCCCCTCATACCAATTAATTAAAAAAATTAATGTTTGCAGTGGTTTATAGTTAAGAGATTCTCAATACTGCAATGTTATTTTAAAATTACTCATGACATAGTCAAAGTAATTTCTAGAAAAAAAATCATCACATAGGTTCGTGTAGTGGTCAGAAAAAAGCCCCAAGTGTCTTTTCTTGCCTTGTACTTCGTCTGAGACAGAATGTCTTTTTCACTGATGCATATGGCAGAGTTTCTCTCTCTCTCTCTCTCTCTCTCTCTCTCTCTCTCTCTCTCTCCTGTTCTGAGATTAATAAGAGTGGGTACTCTCAGGTTCTAATTACATATATTCTAGTGGTTCCAAACTCAGTTTCTCATACTTATAGAGGACATGTTTTACCCAATGAGATATCACCCCAGCCACTTATTTTTTTTAAAAAATAAATTATATTTACTGATGTATCATTGTTATCCAGAGTTCAGTTTATTCCAGAATCCATATCAGATGCTATTCTTTCTATAATTTTAATAAGGTTACAGCACAGGTTCCATTGCAATAGCATACAAAATATTATTTCATTGTCTTAAAATTCTTTAGTCTCAATCTATCCATTTCTCCCTCCTCTAATTGTAGCTAGAAGATTTCCTGTGTCTTCCTTGGCCCACGGTCTGGAAAAATCTCTCACCCACAGTCTTGCAGCCTTTTATAAAATAATCACACAGAGGCTTAATATTAATTATCACTGTTCTGCCATTAGCTCAGACTTATTACTGACTAGCTCTTACACTTAATTTAATCCATATTTCTTATTTATGTTTAGCCACATGGCTTGGTACCTTTTCTCAGTTCTGCCTTGACATCTTGCTTCCTTTGGATCTGGCTGATGACTCCTGACTCAGCCTTCCTCTTCCCAGAATTCTCCTTATCAGCTTATCCTGCCTATACTATACTTCCTGCCTGGCTACTGGCCAATCAGCATTTTATTTATCAAAACCAATCAGAGCAACACATTCACAGCATACAGAGTGACATCACTCATCATCCAAATGCCTGCCTACATAGAGTATCCCCCTGTTGTCACAATTTTGTCCTTTTATTGGTGTTATGTTGCTGGAATTATGCAGTGTTTAGACTTTTTAGGTTGGCTTCCCTAATTTATTAATATACATTCATGTTTTCTCCATGGCTATATAGTATATCCAACTTATTTCTTTTTATTGCTGAATTACATCACTGTCTGTAAATACCAAGTTTTCGGTTTACCTACTGAAGGACTATTGGTTGTCTCAAGTTATAGCAATTATTTTTTGAAAGCCTCTCTAATACATATTTGCAAAATTTTGAACACATAATTTCTATTTATTTTCAGAAATTCTAAGAAGTTCAGTTGTATTGGAACATGTTGTGAGAACATGTTTTGTGAAACAAAACAAATGAAATTTCAGAGCATCTAGATTATCTTGTACTACACCAAGGTTAATGATAATCCCAGCAAATCCACATACTTGCTACTATCTGACTCACTGTTCTGGATTGTGTTCTCATTTTGGGTATGGAATGAAACTGGAATGTTGTTTTATCTGCTTTACTCTGATACCATATATCTGGAGCATCATTTCATGCACTTGATGGTCAACTTTAGATCTGATTTGGTAAGGTATGTTCTGGTAATTTGTACATTTTTTTCAGTCAGAATATTTGTTTTATTACTATTATATTTCAAGAGTTACTTGTAAATTTTAGATTGACTCCTTCTGCAAAAATATATTTTGCATTCAGGCAGTTTTTTGGCAAGAAGGGAAATATTTTGGAAGAAGGGATTTTCAAACATGTTTGGCAAATATACAGAGTCATTGACAAGTGCAAATGCCAACAAAGATGTGATCTACATTTGTATCTGTTTATAGTTTCTACGTCAATTGAAAATGACAAATAAGTAGCAAATCTCCTTTTGAAGAGGAAAACAAAGGCAAATAATTTCTTTAGTTTAATCTTAATATCTTGAGATGTGAAAACAATTGTTATAAATTCTGAATTATAGAGCATTTTTATGTAAATGTGATGTGAAGTAATTAAAAAACCTTGAGAGTTTTAGCCTGAGAGTCAATGGCTAGTATGAATCTAAGTGCATTTGGAAGTGTTGCGTTGCAAGGATGAGCTAATCCCTATACCTATTAGGGATTTCCAAAGCTGCGTGATTTAAATTAATTAGTTTAATTGTAAAGAAAATATTTATTTAGTCTACTAGACATCTTTAAAATTTGATTGTAAGTCATCTTTAGAAAAGAGAAAATGATTCATCAATAACATAAAATAACAAAGTCTAAAACATCTCAGTGATTACCTTTAATTCAACTTCTGAGGGTAGGTATTAAAATGAAATTAAAATATAAAAGGACATTTCTTTTTAAAATTTCATATATTTTGAAAACCTTTTTAAAGATTTTTCATGGTTATTTTTTGAAACCCATAATTACTTCCAAACTATAGAAATTTTGTTCTTAATTACTAAAGATTACATGAGAAACATATTCATATATTCCCAAAACTGTTACCTGTTTCCACAATCTGTTGGGTCTTACATTCTTTTTGAGTTGTATATTTTTATGAGTTGGTGTTCTCTATAGTAACAGAACTTATAAAATGAATCTCTCGCTAAATATATATAAAGGATATTAATTAGAATGACTTACAGGCTATGATTTAGCTAATCCAACAATAGCTGCCTATGAATGGAAGGTCAAGAAAATCCAAAAGGTGTTCAGTTCACATGGCTGGATGTCTCAGCTGATCATCATCTTACATTCAAATCCCAAAGAAGTAGGATCAAAAGCCAGTGAAAGACTGGAGCAAGCAGGCAAAGGAATAACTTACTTTTCCCTTATTTTATTCGTTTTTTGAGACATTGTTTCTCTGTGTGGCTTTGGAGCCTTTCCTGGAACTCACTCTGTAGCATAGGCTGCCCTCTAACTCACAGAGATATGCCTACCTCTGCCTCCTGAGTGCTAGGATTAAAGGCGTGCGCCACCACTGCTGGTCTCTTTTCCATGTTTTACATAGGCTTCCATCAGAATGTGTGGTCCACATAAGAGGTGTGCCACCTCAAAGATCTACATTAGAGGTAAATTTTCCCACTTCAAATGATCAAGTTAATATCTTTTAGAGGTATGCCCAGTCATTTTTGGATTTTTGTAAATTCTAAATATAGTCAAGTTGAAAACCAAGAATAGCCATTGCATATGTATTTAGACTAATTCCTTAATCTCAGCTTCCATCCAGCCATAAAGGATTATTAAGCTCTTATTCTATGTTAGATATTACACTGCATTTTTTAAGTGGTTAAGTGCTAAATAAACAACTCCAGGAGTCCAGTTGGCAAGAAAGAGGAGGGATTGTATGAGTGAGAATTATTGAGACCAAGATTGGAAAAAGCACAGGGACAAATAGCCAAACTAATGGAAAGACATGAATTATGAACCAAGAGCTGTGGAGCCTCCAACTGGATCAGGCCCTCTGGATAAGTGAGACAAATCAAAAGCTATTTGGGAGGCACCCAGGCAGTGGGCCCGGGACCTGACCTTAGTGCATGAGCTGACTGTTTGGAACCAGGGGCTTATACAGGGACAATTTGCTCAGCCTGTAAGGAGGGACTGGACCTTCCTCAACTGAATCTACCAGGTTGAGCTGAATCCCCAGGGGAGTCTTTGCCCTGGAGGAGATGGGAATGGGGGGAGAGGCTGGGGGGAGGCCGGGGGGCAGGAGGGAGGAGGCAGGGTCGGGGGGCAGGAGGGAGGAGGATAGGGGAAACCCATGGCTGATATGTAAAATTAAATTAAATTACAAAAAAAAAAAATGATCTTGGCTTTCAAACATGTTTCTACTGGGGAAAATAAAACATGAACACAATAACTAAAGGACAATAAAAAGTAATTAGAGTCTTTAGAGAGGTATAAACTAAATGCTGTCAGACACATAATGAGAGATTAATTTTGATTTGTTTAAGAGAAGTCCTAGAGGTACATGGTTTCAATATAAAGAGTTATATTAGTAACAAGGTGGAGGCCAAATGTTGGCATGAACAAAATATCTCTGTTGTGCAAATTCCATATTTCAATTCTTTCACAATTTTTAGCATTAGCTAAATATATAAACAATAGTGCATCATGAACCAAGCCAAAGCTCTCAGACAATATAGTTTGGCCTGGTTGTTGTACAACAATTTCTAGAAAGACATGATCAAACACCTGTTTACCTCAAATAGGGACCAATGACAGAACAAAAGAATAAGTCTAACAAAGTAAACCTTATTAAACCAACAAATCTATGGGTGTTACGGACAAGTCAATGAATGGCTTCAACCAAGTTGTACCAACAAAAGGCCCAGACAGTATCAATTGATGAAACTGGGTCTCAGGTAGCAGAATAGCTGGATGTGTTTACTGTAAACATATTAATAGTCTTGTTGAGATCCCCAAAAAGTGGTTGGGAGGAAGAAAGAGGCCCTACTAAGATCATGAACAATGAAACCCAAAAGCTGGTTCATGTGATTGGTTCACATCAAAATGTGAAGAAATGATCATCTCTATGTCAGTCCTTCACAGACTATATTAATCATACTGATATGTTTTCTTTGCAGCTAGAAAAAGAATTCAATCAGTTAATGGGGTGAGGGATTCCCTTCTTTAATCATGTTCTCACAATTCTATTATTTTTCTTTTACCTGCAAATCAATATAATTTACATGGTAGAAATTTATTAGCTTCTGCTAAATATAAGAAATTATACTGAAGTAGGATTCATGTATGAAATGTATGAAGTGAAAAAGTAAATGTAAATTGTATTGTTCTCCAGGGATGAGGGGCAAGGTGAATATGCAGAAAGAATGAGAAGTCACCAATCACAGGACAGCGCTTTTTCATATCTGTGGTTAACTAACTAGAAAAGTTATTCTGTATTTTACTTTTCTAAGAAATAAGTCCCACTGGATTTCTTCCACAAGGAAAAGAACATATACCAAGGGAAAAAAAAGATAATTCACAGGGATAGATGAAAAGCAACAGGCAGGGCATGAAAAATATTAGTCTTTTTTTTCTCACTTTTTCTGAAAGTTGCTGGTGTATGAGTGAACTAAAGCCATGTAAATGTAAACAACTGAATGTCTTCAAGGCCTTTGGTGAATACTTGAATTATTCATTTGTATTTCTGCTTTGCATTTCAAAGATGAAATTTTAAAGTCTTCAGTTCCATATTCTTTCCTTAAAAGTGATGAATATCTTTTTTAGTTCAGCATGCATATAAAGACATAAAGTTTAGATAAACATGGAAATTAATTAAAAGAAAATGATCTGCCTTAACATTTATAAAGCAACATACCAACTCTACAGAGTTGAACATATAATGCATCCTAAGAGAATAATATGAAAGGAAAGTGTAGTTGATAAACCTCTCTAAAATCTAGCATGATACTAGGCAACATTTTCATGCTTTCAAGGTAAATGCTGATGCTTTTTTGGACTAAAATTATATCAGCCAAGAAATAGCTAATTCCTGACTTTGAAACTAGATATTACCATTTAAATGCTTATACTCAAATCTCTTTTGATCTTTCTTTTCCTCTGATTTATGTTTTATCAGTTGTGATGTTGACTGTTGATTTAAAATACATTCAGATCATACATGTTATACTTTATTTCATGAAGCATCTGGTTCTCAAAAATGGTCAAAAGTAAACAGTAACATAAATTTTATTATTTTATTATTTTTTTGTGGGGGCAGATTTTTTGAGACAAGGTTTCTCTGTGTAGTTTCAGCGCCTGTTCTGGATCTTACCTGTAGATCGGTCTGGCCTCAAACTCACAGACATTGGCTTCGCTCTTGCTGAGTACTGGGATTAAAGGCATGTGCCACCACTGCCCGGCCTGATAATTTTAATTTTTTCCCTTCTATTTTAAATTTGTTTTTGCCAAAAAATGTCTTGCTGAAAATTTTCCTTTCCTCTACTCCTCTCAGTTCTTCTGCACAACTTCTCTCACTCAGATCCACTCCTTCCCTCTATCCCATTAGAAAAAATTAGGCTTCACAAGGGATAATAATAAAATAAAATATTACATTATAAGATAAAACAAAACTATTATGTCAGAGACAAACAAACAGAAAAGAGCCTGAGAATCAGAGACTGACATGTTCACACACCCAGGAGTCGCATAATAACATTAAACTGGAAGCTATGATATATACACGATAGACATGGTGCAGACCTGTTCAGACCCTGTGTTTATGGCGTCACTCTCTGTGAGTTCTAATGAGATTTCCTCATGTTGATTTAAGGGGCTGTTTTCTTGGTATCCTCAATTCCCTCTGCACACTCTTTCTGTCTCCTCTTCCTTGGAGGTTTCTGAGACATTAGGGGAGGGAATTGATGAAGACATCCTATTTAGGGTTACATGTTTCAAGGTCTCTCACTCTCTGCATAGTGTCTGTCTCTGTGTCTCTGTGCTTTTTTCCATTTGTAGTAGGGGGAAGCTTCTTTGATGATGGCTGGGCAAGACATTGATTTATGAGTATAACAAATTGTCAGTGGGAGTCTTTTATTACTACTTTGTTTGCTTTTATTGTTGTTGTCGTTGTTCTTGTTTTTGAACAGTAGTATTTGATTTTACCTGAGGTACCTGGGCTATCAAGCCTCTGGTTATTAGTCACTCAGACAGAAACAGTATCAAGTATGGGGTCCAACTCCTGGAAGTTAAGTTAAATCATATATTGCTTGGTTACTCCCATAAACTTAGTGCCACCATTGCAGTAGCATGTCTTTCAGGCAGTATACCATTGTAGGTAAAGAGATTGTGGCTGGATTCAGGTTACTCCTTTGATAACCTACAGAATACCTTCCTATAACAAAGACACTAGCACCTAAAGGTTGAAGCTCTATATAGGAACCAGTGTGACCTTTCCATGTTCAATGTGTTGTATATGTGATGTTCTCAGCAATGGAGCCTTTTAGTCAACTTTTAGAGAGTAAACAATTGTCTTGGCAACAGCTTAGGTTATTTGGGGTTCCCTTTTGATTCCTCTGGCCAATACCTCAATGTGATTTTAAAAAGCTATAGATAGCTGTCTCCCCCAGACACAATCTCCCAATCTTGTCCCTAGTGCCATAATCCAACACTAGCTCCAGCCTTCCTCCACACCATCCCTGGCACATCTCCTGTTTATCCCACAAGTCATCTCCTTCTAACTTCATACCTCAAATCTTCACTGGTTCCCAGCCCCCAATTATGGGAGCCATCACTTGATAAAGGATAGGCCATGCTTGCCAGAAAATCAGTTAGTCTGTCCCCAGACCATCTCCTCTCTCTCTGTTCCCCAGATCTAATCACCTAGTTTTATCCCCAGCTCTGAAGCAGAACACCTGAGGTAGTCATTTCACTGCTCACACCTCCTGTGGACCCCACAGATCTGCCCTATGTAACTTCCCTACCCCCAATTTTTACTTTGTCCCAGACCATAATTCCAGAAGTTTCCTCCAATTAACCCAAGTCAACCAGGGAAAAGACAGATTCATACCACTCCAGCTACTGCTGAGATCCAATCCCTCTAGTCTCATTTCCTGATATTTAGCAGAAAACCTGTTCTGGACTCCTTATCCATTCTGAGCCCATCCCCAACTGCTCAAAAAGACCTCCAAATTTCCTTCCTCCAAATCATCCCGGCATCCCAGCCTTGAAAAACTAGCCAGTTCTCCCAGTGAACACACCAAGTGAATAGACCAGGAAAACAGACAGCACACAGCCATCAAACTCTCCAAAACTCTAGATATAACACAGAGACACTAATGAGAAAAACAAACAAACAAAACAAAACAAAAAACCCTGCCCACCCAACAAAGCCAAATACAGAAATCAACACCTAGACCTATAATCATCACAAACTCAGATGTCCAGAAACCAGTGTGACAACATAATAAATAACAACCAGACCAACATGTCTCCACTATAGCCTAGCTTTCCTATCACAGTAGGTCGATAGTATTCCAACATCGCTGAGGCAGAAAAAAATCTTAAAATAGCCTCATGAATATGATAGAAATCCTTAAAGGAGAAATAAATATATCCATTAAAAAAGAAAACACAAACAAGCAGTGCAAAGAAATAAAACTATTAAAGACCTGGAATTGGAAATAGAATCAGTAAAGAAAACCCAAACTGAAGGAATTCTGGAAAAAAAAAATTAAAGGAATGTGAGCAAGAACTACATAGGCAAGCTTCACCAGCAGAATTCAAGAGTAGAAAGAGACTCTCAGACATGGAAAATACAATAGAAGAAATGGATACAACACTCAAAAAGTGTAAAATCTACTAATTGCTGATACAAAGCATCTAGGAAGTCTGATAAACTATGAAAAGATCAAATCTAAGAATAATAGGTATAGAAGAAGAAGGAGAAGAAACCCACTTCAAGGTCCTGAAAGTGTTTGCAATAAGATCATAGAAGAAAATTTTTCATAAGCTGAAGGAGGAGATCTATAAAAATACAACAAGAGTATAGAATAGCAAATAGATTGAATAAAAGAAAAAGAAAAAAAAAAAGACAAGAAAGTTTCCTTGCCCTGTAAAAATAAAAGCACTAAACATACAGAACAAAGCAAGAACATTAAAGCCTGTAAGGAAAAAAGACCAAGTAACATATAATAGAAGACATATTAGAATTACACCTGACTTCTCAATGGAAACTCTAGAAGACACAAGGGCCTGGGCAGACGTCCTGCAGACTCTGAAGGACCGAAGATGCCAGCCCAGACTACTATACTCAGCAAAACTTTCAATCACCATAATGGACAACAGACAATATTAAATAATAAATTTAAATTTTAGCAACATCTATCTATAATTCCAAAATTATAGAAGGTTCAGGAATGAAAAATCCTAACTAAGGAGGCTAACTACATCCATGAAATCACAGAAAATGATACCATACTAGCAAAATTAAAAAAAAAAAAAAGACACACCACACTCACATATAAACCCTCACAAACAAACATACATGTACCACTACTACTGCTGCCACCAACAACAAAATAACAGGAATCAGCAATCATTGGTCACTAATAGTTCTCCATATCAGTGGATTCAATTCCCCAATAAAAAAAGACACATACTAACAGAAGGAATGAGAAAACAAGACGACCCATCCTTCTGCTGCATATAAGAAATACACCTCAATGTTAGGTACAGATATCTCAATGTAAAGTGATGGCAAAACATATTCCAAGAAAATGGACATAAGAAGCAAGCTGGTGTAGCCATTTTATTATCTACTAAGACTCAAACCAAAACTAATCAAAAGAGATGGAGAAGAACACTAAAGGAAAAATCAACCAAGATGACATTTCATTTAGATGTTAAGACATCTGTGTCTCCTAAACAAGGGCAGACAACTTTGTAAAAAATAAAAATAGACCCATTTGCCCGAGACCCCAGCCACTTCCTGAGACTCAGAGACCAACCCCCAGATCCTGTCCATCCCAGAACTCCCATCTGGAAAAGAGGTGAGTGCCTGGGGTTATAGCCAAAGAGGCAACTGCCCCTGGGTCCCACTGCTGGACACAGGCCATGCTGGGAGGACCTGCCCAACATGGGCCCAGTTTCCAGCCAATTGGCGGGCCATGCAGGAAGGCTTCCCTTTTCCAAGACTGCAGGCAGACCCTGCAGTCTCCACACCCTGCCCACACACCCACCTGCCAGAGAACCCAGCTACTTCCTGAAAATCAGAGACCAGCCCTCAGCTTCCATCCTGCCCTGGAACTCCAATCTGGACCAGAGACCAGAGGAACTCCCATCTGGACAAGAGGAGCTCTCATCTGGACAAAATAAGGAGGCCCCAGGGACTTCCCGAGACTCAGAGTCCAGCCCCCCAGCTCCAATCCAGCCAGCACTCTAATCTGAACCAGCGCTAAATCAGCACTCCCATATGGCCCAGAGCTTCCATCTGGAGCAGAGAGAGGATCCCTAAATCTGTCAGCTCTCTCTGTACCAAGTACACTGATAAGACCAAGAACGAACCCAAGAGGAGATGGGCAGACATCAAGGCAGAAGTACATACAACAAAATGAGCAATACAGCATCACCAGAACCTAGCCCTTCTCCAACAGCTAGACCTGAACATCACGGAATGGAAGAAGAAGAAGAAGAAGAAGAAGAAGAAGAAGAAGAAGAAGAAGAAGAAGAAGAAGAAGAAGAAAACAACCTTGTAAGTAACATCATGAAGAGGCTAGAGCCTTATATAGAAGAAATCAAAAATAAAGTAGAGGAACAGACAAACAAAAAAAATGGGAAGAACGCTATAAAAAACTAGAGGAAAGGACAATTAAAGCAGAAGAAGACAATAAGTCCTTGAAAGAAAATCATGAAAAAGCAAGGGAGACAGTCCAAGACCTGAAGAGGGAAAAAGAAAAAATGAAGAAGACACTAGCAGAAGGAATGCTGGAAAGAGAAAATCTGAGTAAACAAACAAGAACTTCAGAGGCAAGTATAACAAAAAGAATGCAAGACATGGAAGAGAGGACCTCTGGTGTTGAAGATACAGTAGAAGAAATAGATTCATCAGTCAAAGAAAACACTAAAACCAACAAAGTCATGACCCAAAATGTCCAAGAAATTTGGGACACCATGAAAAGACCAAACCTACAAATAATAGGGATAGAGGAAGGAGAATACCAACTCAAAGGCACAGAAAATATATTTCACAAGATCATAGAAGAAAACTTTCCCAACTTAAAGAAGGAAATGCCTATGAAGATAAAAGAAGCCTAGAGAACACCAAACAGACTAGACCCCCCAAAAAAGTACCCTAGCCACATAATAATTAAACAACTAAATGTACAGAATAGGAATAAGGAAAGAATATTAAGGGCAGCAAAGGAAAAAGGCTTTCTTGATGGAGACTTTGAAAGCCAGAAGGACTTGGACAGCTATAATGCAGACACTAAGAGACCATGGATGCCAGCCTAGACTAATATACCCAGGAAAACTTTCAGTCATCATAGATGGAGTGAACAAGACCTTCCAAGACAAAACCAGATTTAAACAATACTTATCCACAAACCCAGCCCTACAGAAAGCACTACAAGGAAAATTCCAACCTAAGGAAGGCAGATGCACCCATGAAAAAACAGGCAATAGATAACACCACAGCAGTAAAAACCAAAGAAGAGAAGTACACACACACTGCCACCAAAAAATAAAAATAACAACAGGAACAAACAATCACTGGTCATTAATATCCCTTAATATCAATGGACTTAATTCACCTATAAAAAGAGACAGACTAACAGAATGGATACGAAAACAGGACCCATCTTTCTGCTGCATACGAGAAACACACCTCAAACTCAAAGACAGACACCTCCTAAGAATAAAAGGCTGGGAAAAGACTTTGCAATCAAATGGTCTTAAGAAGCAAGCTGGTGCAGCCATCCTAATATCCAGCAAAATAGACTTCAAACTAAAATCAATCAAAAGAGATGATGAAGGATTTATATATACACATCACGCAGGAAAGATCCGCCAAGATGAAGTCTCAATTCTGAACATTTATGCCCCAAACACAAGCGCACCCACATATGTAAAAGAAATATTACTAAAGCTTAAATCTCATATAAAACCCACACATCAATAGTGGGAGACTTCAACACCCCAATTTCACCTCTGGACAGATTGGCCAAAGTGAAACATCACAGATACATAATGGTCTTAACTGATGTTATGGCTCAAATGGACTTAATCGATATCTACAGAACATTCCACCCAAACAAAAAATATACCTTCTTCTCAGCACCCCATGGAACCTTCTCTAAAATCGACCACATACGTGGCCATAAGCAAATCTCAAAAAATACAAAACAATTGGAATAACCTCCTGTATTCTATCAGTCCACCATGGTTTAAAATTAGATTTCTAAAACAGAAAAAAATTACAGAAATCCTACAATCTCATGGAAACTGAATAATGCTCAACTAAATCACCAATGGGTTAAGGAAGAAATAAAGAAAGAAATTAAAGACTTCCTAGAGATCATTGAAAATGAATACACAACATACCCAAACTTACCGGATACTATGAAAACAGTGCTAAGAGGGAAATTCATAACACTAAATGCCCACATAAAGAAGCTGGAGAAATCTCACGCTAGTGACTTGACAGCACACCTGAAAGCCCTTGAACAGGAAGAAGCAAAGTCTCCCAGGAGGAACAGATGCCATGAAATTACCAAATTGAGAGCTGAAATCAATAAAATAGAAATAAAGAGAACAATACAAAGGATTAATGAAACAAAGAGTTGGTTCTTTGAGAAGATCAACAAGATAGACAAGCCCTTATCCAAACCAACCAAAAGACAGAGAGAGAGCATCTAAATTAAGAAAATCAGAAATGAAAAGGGGGACATAACAACAGACAATGAGGAAATCCAGAAAATCATCAGGTCATACTTCAAAAACCTCTACTCCACAACACTGGAAAATCTAAAAGAAATGGATAATTTTCTGGATAGGTACCACATTCCTAAGTTAAATCAAGACCAGATAAACCATTTAAATTGTCCAACCCCTAAGGAAATAGAATCAGTCATTAAAAGTCTCCCAACCAAAAAAAAGCCCAGGACAAGATGGTTTCACTCAAGAATTCTATCAGATCTTCAAAGAAGACTTAATACCAATACTCTTTAAATTGTTTCACACAATAGAAGCAGAAGGAATATTACCAAACTCCTTCTATGAGGCTACAATTACCCTGATTCCTAAAGCAAACAAAGATGCTACAAAGAAAGAGAAGTACAGACAGATCTCCCTCATGAACATTGATGCAAAAATACTCAATAAAATACTGGCAAACAGATTCCAAGAACACATAAAAACAATTATCCACCATGATCAAGTAGGCTTCATGCCAGTGATGCAATTGTGGGTCAATGTACAAAAGTCTGTCAATGTAATACACCATATAAACAAACTCAAAGAAAAAAAACCACATGATCATCTCAATAGATGCAGAAAAGGCATTTGACAAAATCCAACACCCCTTCATGATAAAGTTCTTGTAGCGATCAGGAATACAGGGAACATACCTATACATAATAAAGGCAATCTACACCAAGCCAACATCCAATAGCCAAATTAAATGGAGAGAAACTCAAAGCAATACCACTAAAATCAGGAACAAGGCAAGGCTGTCCCCTCTCCCCATACTTATTCAATATAATACTTGAAGTTCCAGCCAGAGATATAAGACAACATAAGGAGACTAAGGAGATCCAAATTGGAAAGGAAGAAGTCAAGCTTTTCCTATTTAAGGATGACATGATAGTATACAAAAGTGACCCCAAAAATTCAACCAAGGAACTGATACAGCTAATAAAAACCTTCAGCAACATTGCAGGATACAAGATCAACTAAAAAATCAGTAGCCCTCCTATATACAAGAGACAACCAGGCTGAGAAGTAAATTGGAAATTCATCACTGTTTACAATAGGCACAAATGATATAAAATAACTTGGGGTTACTCTAACTAAGCATGTGAAGGACCTATATGATCACAACTTTAAGTCCCTGAAAAAAGAAATTGAAGAAGATGTCAGAAAATGGAAAGATCTCCCATGCTCATGGATAGACAGGATTAACATAGTAAAAATGGTGATCTTACCAAAAGCAATCTACAGATTCAATGCAATCCCCATTAAATTACCAACACAATTCTTCACAGATCTGGAAAGAATAATACTCAACTTCATATGGAAAAACAAAAAACCCAGAATAGCGAAAAGAATCCTGTACAATAAAACAACTTTTGGAGGCATCACAATCCCCGACCTCAAGCTCTATTATAGAGCTACCATAATAAAAACAGCTTGGTCTGACATAAAAACCAACATGTGGACCAATGGAATCGAATTGAAGACCCTGACATTAATCTGAGCACCTATGAACATATAATTTTTTTTACAAAGAAGCCAAAAATGCCCAATGGAAAAAGAAAGCATCTTCAACAAATGGTGCTGGCATAACTGGATGTCAATGTGTAGAAGGCTGCAAATAGATCCATATCTGTCACTGTGCTCCAGACTTAAGTCCAAGAGGATCAAAGACCTCAACATAAATCCAGTTACTCTGAACCTGATAGAAGAGAAAGTAGGAAGTAGTCTTGAACTCATTGGCACTGGAGATCATTTTCTAAATATAACACCAGTAGCACAGTCACTGAGAGAAACAATCAATCAATGGGACCTGATGAAACTGAGAAGCTTTTGTAGAGCAAAGGATATGTTCAACAAAACAAAGTGATGGCCTACAGAATGGGATAAGGTCTTCATCAACCCCACATCTGACAGAGGGCTGATATCTAAAATATATAAAGATCTCAAGAAATTAAACATCAAAATGCCCAACAGTCCAATTAAGAAATGGGCTATAGAACTAAACAGAATTCTCCACAAAGGAAGTGCAAATGGCTGAAAGACATTTAAGGAATTGCTCAACATCCCTAATTATCTGGGAAATGCAAATTAAAACAACTCTGAGATACCACCTTACACCTGTCAGAGTGGCTAAGATCAAAAACACAGAAGATAGCTTATGCTGGAGAGGATGTGGAGCAAGGGGAACTCTCCTCCACTGCTGGTGGAATGCAAGCTTGTACAGCCACTTTTGAAATCAATATGGCGATTCCTTAGGAAATTGGGAATCCATCTCCCCCAAGACCCAGCTATAGCACTCTTGGGCATATACCCAAGGAATGCTCAATCATACCACAAGGGCATTTGCTCAGCTATGTTCATATCAGCATTGTTTGTAATAGCTAGAACCTGGAAACAACCTAGATGCCCTTCAACTGAAGAATGGATAAAGAAAATATGGTACATATACACAATGGAGTACTACTCAGCAGAGAAAAACAATGACATCATGAGGTTTGCAGGCAAATGGATGGATCTTTAAAAAAATCATCCTGAGTGAGGTAACCCAGACTCAGAAGGACAAACATGGTTTGTACTCACTCATAGGAGGATACTTGATGTAAAACAAAGATGACTAGACTGCTACACAACTCCAGGGAGGCTACCTAGAAAACAGGACCCCAGGAAAGACCCAAGGATCATCCGATGACAGTGAAATGGATGAGATCTACATGAACAACCTGGATGACAGTGGGAGTAATGAAGGGCAAGATTTGAGGGAAAGAAAGCTTAGTGGAGCAGGAGATCCCAGCTGGATCAAGAACAGAAAGGGAGAACAAGGAATAACAGACCATGATAAATGATGACCACAAGAGAACAGGAATAGGCAGAGTGCTTGAGAGGTCCCCAGAAATCCTCAATAATATATCCTCTGTAGACTGCTGGCAATGGTCGAGAGAAAGCCTGATCTGACCTAGTCTGGTGATCAGATGATTAAACACCCTAACAGTCGTCCTGGAACTCTCATCCAATAACTGATGGAAGTGGATGCAGAGATCCTCAGCCAGGCCCCAGGTGGAGCTCCAGGTATCCAACTGTCGAGAAAGAGGAGGGACAGCAAGAGCGTGAATTTTTGAATCCAAGATTGCAAAAAGCACGAGGACAAATAGCCAATCGAATGGAAGCACATGAATTATGAACCAACAGCTGTGGAGCCCCCAGCTGGATCAGGCCCTCTAGATAAGTGAGACAATTGAATAGCTTGAACTGTTTGGGAGGCACCCAGGCTGTGGGACCAGGACCTGTCCTTAATGCATGAGCTGGCTGTTTGGAACCTTTAGCTTGCACAGGGACACATGCTCAGCCTGGAAGGACGGGACATGTCCTGCCTGTACTGAGTCCACCAGGTTTAAATGAATTCCCAGGGGTGTCTTAGTCCTGGAGGAGATGGGAATGGAGGGGAGGGGCTGGAGGGAAGGTGGGGGTGGGGACAGGAGGGGGGAGGACAGGGGAACCCATGGCTGATGTATAAAATTTAAATACATACATACATACATACATACATACATACATACATACATACATACATACATACTACTACTACTACTAATAATAATAATAAGTAATAATAACATAATGAAAAAAAAAACACTATTACTATAGCTTTAATCAAATGTTGGCCCTCACATACTTATAATGGGAGAGTTCAGTTCTTATTCTCAGCAATAAACAGGTCATCCAGACAAAAATTAAACAGATAAATAGTGGAACTAACAGACATTATAAATCAAATGGACCTAACAGGTATTTACAGAACATTTCCCTAACACACAAAAGAATATACCTTCTTATCTGCACATCATAGAACTTTCTCCAAAATTGACTATGTACTCAAACACAAAACAAGTCACAAGAGATAGAAGAAAACTGAAGTAAATCCCTGCAGCCTAGCAGACCATCACAGATTAAAGCTGGATATCAACAACAGACCCAGCAGAAAGCTTATAAACCCATGAAAATGCAACAACCCTCTACCCAATTAAAAATGCTTTTTGGCAAGAATAAGGAACAAAATTAAAGACTTTCTAGAAATCAATGAAAATGAATACATGGTACCTTCAAACTTATCAGACACAGCAGAAGTGATTCTAAGAGATTAGCTCATAGCACTAAGTGACTATATAAAAATGGCTACATAAAAAAAATGAAGAGATTTCATACTACAAACATTAAAGCAAACCTGGAAACTATGAAACAAAAACAAAAAGAGTAGATGGCAAGATATAATCAAACTGAGGGCTGAAATCAATCAATTAATATGGAACAACTCAAAGAATCAATGAAAGAGTTATTTCTTTTAAAAAATAAGAGATAAAAGACAGACTCTTATCCAAATTTACTAAAGGGTAGAGAGAAATATCTAAATTAACACAATCAAAAACTAAAAAATGGGACATAACCACAGATACATAGAATATACAGAAAATCAAAAGGACATACCTTAAGATCTATAAATCTGTACTCCAACAAATCATAAAATTTTAAAAAGTGAATAATAATGTCAATACATCACATACACCAAAGTTAAATCAAGATCAGATAAACAATTCAAATTGACCTACAAACCCTAGTGAAGTAATCGTTAAAAGTCTCCCAATTAAAAAGGCAAGGACCAGGTAGTTTCAATGCAGAACTATCAAATTTTCAACCAAATGTTAATGCCAGTACTCCTCAAATTATTCCACAAAGTAGAGACAGAAGGAATATTGACCAATTTATTTTATGAGGTCACAGTTACCCTGATACCCAAAGCATATAAAGAATCAATGAAGAAAGAGAATTACAAACCAGTTTCCCTTATGAGTATAGATTGAAAATGTATTTGCAAACCAAATCCAATAATACATCAAAAAGATCATGTACTCTGAACAAATAAGCTACATCTCAGAGATACTAGGATGCTTCAATATATAAAAATCAATAAATATAATCAAACATATAGACAAACTGAAAGAGAAACTACATGATCATCTCAGTTTAAACATAATAGGATTTGGATAACATCTGACACCGATTCTTGATAAAAACCCTAGAGAGATTAGGGATACAAGGAATGTACATAAATATAAAAAAATGTAATTTGTAGCAAATATATACCAAAATCAAATTAAATGAAGAGAAACTCAAAACAGTTCCACCAAAATCAGGAACAAGACAAGGTTGTCCATTCTTTCCATATATATAGTTCAATATAGTTCCTGTAGTGTTTAAAGTTTTAGCTAGAGCAGTAAGACAGCTAGAGGAGATCAAGGTGGTACAAATTAGAACAGAAGAGATCAAGGCATCATTATTTACAGATGATAAGATAGTATACAGAAGCAATCCCAAAAATTAATTTTTGTAAAAACTTTCAGCAAAGTGGCTTAATAAAAGATTAACTAAAAAAGTCAATAACCTACTATGACAAATGGAGTGAGAAAGAAAGCATAAAAACAATACCTCTCACAATAGTCTCAAATATATTAAAATATCTTAGTGTGACTCTAACCAAGCAGGTAAGATAATTGTATGTCAAAAAATCCAAGTCTTTGAAGGAAGAAATAGAAGAATATATCAAAAGATGGAAAGATCTCCTGTACTCATAGATTGTTAGGATTAACATTAGTAAAAATGGCCACATTGCCAAAAATAATCTATAGATTCAATGTAATCCCCATCCATATTTCAAGACAATCCCTTACCAACCTTGAAAGGACAATTCTCAAATTCACATAGAAACACAGAAAACCTAGGATAGCTAAAACAATTATGAATAAAAGATTGCTGGAGATCACACCATCTCTGATTTCAAGTTGTACTACTGAGCTATAGTAATAAAAACTATATGGTATTGGCATAAAACCACACACATTGATCAATGTAATTGAACTGAAGACCCAGACATGAGTCCTCACAAATATGGATGCCTGATTTTCGATATAGAACCCAGAAATACACACTGGAAAAAAAAAAAAGGTTCTTCAAAAGATGGTGCTGGTCAAATTGGATTTCTGCATATAGAATAATGCAAATAGATCCATATTTATCATACTGCACAAATTCAACTCCAAGCAGATCAAAGACTTCCACATAAAAGCAGATTCCATGAACCTTAGAGACAAGAAATTTGAGAGTAGCCTTGAATGCATTTTCACAGAAGAGGAATATCTGAACAGAATATCAATAGCTCAGGCACTAAAATCAACAATAATAAATTGGACATGGAGAAACTGAAAAGCTTCTGTAAGGCAAAGGACACATTCAATTGGACAAAGTGGTAGCCCACAGAATGGAAAAAGATTTTTGCCAACTTCACATATTCAAAAATATATAAAAACTCAATAAATTAGATATGAGAAAAATCTAAATAATCAAATTTTAAAAGTTGGGTACAGATTTAAACAGAATTCTCAACAGAGGAATCTCAACTGGCTTAGAAAACATATAGAAATGTTTAACATCCTTAATCATCAGGGAAATGCAAATCTATTTTGAAATTCTGTCTTACACCTGTCAGAGTGGCTGAAATCAATACCACAAATGACAACTCAGGATAGCAAGGCTATGGAACAAAGGGAGTACTCCTCCATTGCTGGTGGGTGTACAAACTTGGCCAGCTATTATGGAAATCAATATGGCAGTTCCTCTGAAAACTGTAAATCAATCTACCTCAAGACCCAGCTATACCACTCTTAGGCATATACACAAGGGATGTTCCATCCTACCACAAGAACATTTGCTCAACAATGTGCATTGCAGCTTCAAACATGATAGCCAGAAAGTGGTGCAACTTAGATGTTTCTCAATAGAACAGATAAAGAAAATGTGATACATTTACACAGCTGAGTATTACTCAGCAGTTTAAAAAAAAAAAAAACTAACATCATAAAATTTGCAAGTAAGTTTATAAAACTAGAAACAGTCATCTGGAGCAAGGTCCTCCAGATCCAGAAGACAAATATCATCTATTTACTTATAAGTGAATATGAGGTATTAAGCAAGTGGTTACCTATACTCTGAACACCCAGAGATGTTAGGTAAAGAGGAGGGGTCTATGGGGACACCTGGACTTTCATGAGATGGGGAAATAGGATAGACTTTATGGGGGTCTGAGGGCATGTAGATGGATCAGTCAGGGGGTGAAATGGGTTGTAGAGGAGGTGAAGTGGGGTGGAAAGAAACAGTATGTGGTAAGATGGCTGATATTGGGTGGCATATGGGGGTGTTGTGGAATACTAGCACAGTGGAAACTTTCTAAAATCTATGAAATTAATCCTAATGATGACTTAGTAATGGAGGATAAGATGTCTCAATTGGTCATCTCT
This sequence comes from Onychomys torridus, assembly GCF_903995425.1. Classification (NCBI taxonomy): domain Eukaryota; kingdom Metazoa; phylum Chordata; class Mammalia; order Rodentia; family Cricetidae; genus Onychomys; species Onychomys torridus. The sequence continues at coordinate 47,161,544 of NC_050453.1, read as the reverse complement.
TGTAGCCAGGTGAGGCTTTCAGTGTCAGGAATAAATGGCATTCAAATGAGTTGTTGGCCAAGGGGGTCCTATGAAAATCCCCAAACAACCCAGGCTATTGCTAAGACAAAAGGTTGCTTTCTGTAAGTAGACAGTGGGTCCACATTGCCAAAGACAACACCCATACAAGTCATTGATCGTGGAGAGGTCCAGCTGGTGTCTACATGCAGCCCTCACCTGTACATTCAAGTCTCTTTGGTGCAGGAAGGTATTCTGCAGATTAACAAAACAGAAACATGGACAACAACCCAGCCAAAAAACCTTTGACCTACAAGCTGTCCTTCAGACAAAATACCCTGTGGCAATGGTAGCACAGAACTTGTGGCAGTGGCCAACTAATATATGATTTGACCAAAGGTAAACTCCAGGAGAAAGAAACCATACCTCATACTTCTTGGGCAACCAGGAACTAAAGACTAGATGGCCCAAAGACCTAGTGTAAACCCAAATACTACTTGTCATATATATGTATATATATATATATGTATATATATATGTGTGTGTGTGTGTGTGTGTGTGTGTGTGTGTGTGTGTGTGTAACATTATATAGTAACACAAAACATTGCAACATGAATTCCTAAATGTTCTTATAATAAAAAAATCCAGTACCAGATATTGTTGTAAATGCGGAAAGATCAGAAAGACAAAAGAACAAACCACCTCTTACCTCTAGGACTCCTCAGCCTGAAAAGCCTTTAGTTCCTGTCTCCTCATGCCTTATATACCTTTCTTGCTGGGATTAAAGGCATGTGATTACCAAGTACTAGGATTAAAGATGTGTGTCACCACTGCCTGGCTCTGTTGCTGTCATAGACTGAGTTAATTTCATGTATCCCAGTGTGGCCTTGAACTCACAGAGATCCAGGGGGAATCTCTTCTTTCTGAGTGCTAGGGTTAAAGGTGTGTGCCACCACTGCCTGGTTTCTATGTTTAATTTAATGGCTTGTTCTGTCCTCTGATCTTTGGGCAAATTTTATTGGGTTACACAATATATCACCACACACTACTGGTCTAATACATATGTCATGATTCTTAATGTTATTCTGCTATACTCATTGATCAGTGCCTTATCCAGTCATCATCATAGTGGCCGCCTCTGGCTGCAAATGAGAACAGATGCAGAGATCAGACAGACAATATTCAGAGACAGAGTCTAAATTGGAGGTCTCTTTCAAATCCTTATCCCTCAGAGCTCTAGGAATCACATAGAATAGGGAAAGATGGTAAGAGCCATAGGGTATGTTAGACACCAGAAGAACAAGGCCCTCTGAATCAACTAACCAAGGTGCATATGAGCTCACAGAGACTAAAGCAGCTAGCACAGGGCCTATATGGGTCTAGACCAGGTCCTCTGTGTACATATTATTTATCTAGTATGTTTTATGGGACTCTGGGCTGTGAGATTGAGTGGATCTTTGACTCTTGTGCTGACTCTTGGGGATTATTTTTCTCCTGATGGTTTGCTGTATCCAACTTTGATATTATAGTTTTGCTTCATCTTACCATATTTCATTTTTACATGTTTGGTTGTTATCACTTTCAAATGAGACACAGAAAGGGAGTATATCCAGAGGGGAGGGCAGTGGTACAGAACTGGGAGAAGCAGAGGGAGGGGAAACTATTATCAGGATTTATTGTATGAGAGAAGATTCTATTTTCAATAAGAGAAACACACACACACACACACACACACACACACACACACACACACATAATTTAAAGAATGTCTATTGTCAAAACCACTACAGGTAACAGGTGTGCAAGTAAGCATGTCACAGAAAGTAAACTTCTACATAGTGCTGTTGGGAATTTAAATTAGTACAGCCTTTATCAAAAACAGTATAGAGGTACATAAAATATATGGAACTTCCATTTGATATGCAATTCCCACTACTGCATATATACCCAAGGGGAATTACAATATGTATGCCAGAATAATGAATTCCCTCATGGTCATTGCAGCACTATTCACAACAGCTCAAAGTAGAAGCACAGGGAGAGTCTCATCAGTAGATCCCCCAATTCTCAACAATGTAAATTCATTTAATTGCATAATAGCAACACCTAAAAGAAATACAATTCTGTTGTTTGTCATCATGCTACATCATACTTAGGCCAAGAAAAATCAATCACACACAGAAAAGCAAACACCACAGGCTGTCCCAATATGTGGAATCTAAAAAGCTGTTTCAAGTAAGTTGAAAATTGAACTGAGGAGAATGGCTGGGGAGAGTAGAATTGGTGAGAAAATAAAGAAAAAGAATTTAAAAGGAGCTATATATCATAAAATACAGATTCCTTAGCTAGTTTTATATGTTATTCAAGCAATGAAATGTGAAGCTATCAGTGAGTGTTTCTGTCCCTGATTTTTCAGTATTTGTGACTAGTGTTATACTTTCCTTGTGATCATTGTGGTCACTAGAGAGGATTCAGTTTTAAAGTTTTCTTTTCAAAGTTAAATCATGAAAATAATCTCTTTAATTTATATTTCTTAAGCTGGTTTTTATTGTTGTTGTTCTTTGGTGATTTATATTTTTACAGATCTGAGAAATTAAAAAAAAAAACAGTGTGTCTGTCAAAATACAGTATATGTGAAAATTGTGAAATATATATTTTTCAGAAATATGCCAGTACTGTGTTCAACAACATAGATTTGAAAATTTAAACTTCACATTACCTGCACATTTTGAATCAGCTCTGAGTAAGAGTCTTTGGCTATTATTCAATTTCTTTCTGATTTACCTTATTCAACCTACTAAAGAATACTGCTGGCTGTGACCTCAGAACTTTATATCAAGGAGCAAGAGGGAGCAGGAAGCATAAAAGTACTGTGTGGGGTACACAGTTCTCTTCAATGCATTTTAGCTACTGTTTTTTGTTTTTTTTTTTCAATATAGTCAAGAAAGTTACACAAGCATCCGGTGCCTTTCTTTTACTCATAAACTTTCACACTGCATCTATATATGAAATAGGCACATTGATCAATTAAAAAAAAGTATTGGAATCATATGCTTCATTATTTACATTTATGTGTCTCAGGAGAAATAATATTATCTCAAATTTTGATTTAAAAATGCAATCTTTTAGTTCAGAATTCAAAAATACACAGGTAAATTATGAGCTCTCACATATTACATAAGAGACGTAAGAAAAGAAGAGCTTGCAGTCAGAGACCTCACTGATAGCACAGCAAGGCAAGTTACTGAGGGGTCAGTGTTATGCACAGTTTTTAAGCCTTGGAGGGAGAAAAGAATCTGGGCTACTAGCTAAGTGAAAGCAAGTGGTACACCTGGGGGTATATATGTTGTTCCTTTCACCCCATGCTCCCAATGGATGTGTTGGTAATTAATATTATTAGAAGAATTTTGGAATTTACAGCCAGAGGACTAAAATAGTCAAAGACAACAGCATTAGTGCCTAAAGGGCAAATTTGACAGACAGTTCTTGGAGACCAGTTTATTTGTACATCAAAAGAGAATGATAATTTTGGGGCTAAAGAATGTCCTGCATCCATCAGAACACATGAGAACATAACCGAAAAACATAAACACATAATAAACTAGCATATGAAAAGAAAATAGATAGGTGCTGGCAATTTAGCTTCAGAGATAGAGCCAGCCAACTATACCAGGAAGATACCCATTCATAACCCCACATAAAAAGGGGTGATAAATTCACGGAGCCTATAATTCAGCCTCTCCAGAGATAGAAACTGGTGGATCAGAACTTCGGTCTCACCTTCAGCATCAGCCAGACCCAGGCCATTCTTGGCTCCATTAGACCCTGTCACAAAACAATAAAAGAAAACTTACGATTCAAAAAATAACTACCATGTAATTTCAACAGGGACAGGGACAGAGGCACAGTTCCAAGAAGACACCTATGGCAACCTGAGAAGTTCTCTTAATCTTTTAGGGACATCTACCCAGGCAAAACCTGATTCTTGGTTTTGCTGTAGAAAAGAATTCAGGATGATATAGGATAAAGCAGAGTTGGAATTTATTTAAAAAAAAAAAATCAGCACAGATTTTAGTCATGAGGTTTCTAACAAAGTGCAATAGTCTTGGGTAGAAAGTAAGACTCCTGAAAGTGTGGAGTTGAGCTTCTCAAATGAGAGGCACAGCCAAGCATCCCAACATGATCCACACATATCATTTTGCTAGCTGCAAAGTTATATCTCAAAGGGTTGCTTAGACACTTTTTTATTTGTTTATTCTTTTCAATAAATGAGAAACATGGTGGTCTCACAGATCACTTAGATGAAATTTGTCAGAAAATGGTAAAAAGAATGACCCATGCCTTGGGGAACTGGGAGAGAATCTCCAGTAGGGGGAAAAAGGCAGAGGGCCTTTTATCCTCAGGTGCATTTTGTTCACTGGATTGTTCATAGACTTGGTTTCATGCCTCCTGTGTTAAACATTTAAGTAGTATGAATCTTAAAGGTTCTTATTAATAAAACCAAACCTGAGGCCAGTTATTAGGGTGACTGCTGGAAGATCAAGGAGCCAGAACAAGCCACAGTTTCCTCACCTCACCGATTCCTCAGCCTGTCTTGTTTCTTCAGACTGCAAGCTTCTGTGTTCTCATCCCAATGGCTCTCAGCTGAACTGCTGCTTGAAAGCCTGAATGCTTAACCAGCCAAATGCTTAACTAGCCAAATGCTTCTAGTTTGTGGTCTTCACGCCTTATGTAATATTTCTCTTTCTGCCTCCACTCCCTGGGATTAAAGGTGTGAGTCACCATGCCTGGCTGTTTCAGATGTGGCTTTGAACTCACAGAAATCCACCTAGCTCTGCCTCCCTAGTGCTGGGATTAAAGGCGTGTGCTACCACTGCCTATCCTGTTTAATATTGTGGCCCTCCTGTTCTCTGACCCCAGATAAGTTTATTTTGGAGAACACAATACCACCACACATTCACAATAAATTCATAAGATATGTTCATTCTTACTGGATCTCAGAACATAGTTTTAGAACCCAATCTGGTTAGTGGCTCCTGAATCTGGATATGGCCTTCTGCCTTGCTTTCTTGCTTTCCAGATATAATCGATAGTGCATACCAGGCAACTGTGTTTAAATTGGTCTGTCCTGAGAAAGTTCTGGGAAAAGGCTGCTCCATTAGTATTCATAAAGTACTTATTTATATAGTTTTCTGAACTCAAACAACCTTCCTTGGATCTTGCTTTCTTTGTTTCATTCATGTATAAAAGTACACTGAAACTGAAGTAAGGTTGTCTACAGCATTAGACTGTAGTCTGCCCCATTTTTTCAGGTCCTCAGATCCCAGGTCCAGCAGACAAGAAATATACAGATGTCTGAAAAGTTGACAAGACTCAAGTCAGATAATGTAAAATTGGGATCTACTAGGGTTTCATTGTAATGTGATTAGGGATTAACCCTATAGAATTATGTGTTAATTAGAGTCTTTTAAGAATAAGGCATAATTTTCTCTAATTCTTCCAGGTCTGAAAACATGACAGGTCAGTTGGCCAAACAACTGAAAAATCTAAGAGTATAGGGAAAAAGCCTGCATCATGAAAATTACACTTTCAAGCTTGAAAAGCTCTGTTGAGGTAATATGGATTATGACTATATTAAGCTGTAATGCTGACTGGCAGAATTCTGTATTCACTGACAAATTCTATACCTTGCTTGAAAATAAATTATTTCGTAATCCAGAACTAAAAAAAACTTGATTTGGATGAAGAAATAGTCTTTCTTATGTGACTTTGCTCCAGCTGTTAAAACTCCAGTGCTACCAAAGTAAATATAGGTCGGTATAGTGAAATTTTGACATTGTGTTAGAACATAGGGAAATAACAACGCACTTGATATTATTTTCATATAAATGTATCCCAATGAATACTATATTTTCTTCATACTCTGCAATTTGTGATGTTTGTCAGCAATTTTCTCGAGACTGTTTCTCATTCCAATGTAATCAGTTTATTATTCACATTTCAAGTGGTTTAGCATTGAAAATAAGGTAAAATAATAAATGCACCCAAATCTTATAATTTAATAATGTTCATAATTTGTTATCAAAAATATTCATTTCTTTTCTTTTAATGAGTTTAGTCATTTCATGTACCTAGTGTATATTATAATAAGCTAGAGAGTTTCTAAAACTGGTTAATTCGAAAATAAATATATGCTTATTGTGATTCACAAACACTGACCATAGATACTAAAAGAAGAATTTCTGAGAAAAATGTTAAGATTATAGTAAAACACAGTGATCAGACAAAAGAAAACTTGAATTTACTCATGAAATTGAGGCACCTAGAGCAGAGGAAATTGCAGCTTGTCAATATTTACAAAGAGCTGAAATTCTAACTTGACTATTTGATTTTTTTAGGAGGAAATCAGCCCCATGTTTGATGCTCTTTATAAGGGAAGTTGAAATAGAAAATATATTATAGTGGAAAAATGTGTAACTGATAGGAATATTCAAAATGTTCATATTTTATCACAATCAAAAATAAAATCATTGTAAATTATAACTAAGATTTTCATGTTCTTAGGCAATTTAGGCTGAGCTTCAGTTAATACTTACCCATATTGTAGGATACTAGATGTAAAACAAAGATGACTAGACTGCTACACACAACTCCAGGGAGGCTACCTAAAAAAAACAGGACCCTAAGAAAGACATAGGGATTGCCCAATGACAGAGAAATGGAAGAGATCTACATGAACAACCTGGACGACAGTGGGAGTAATGAAGGGCAAGTTTCGAGGGAAAGAGAACTTAGAGGAGCAGGAGATCCCAGCAGGATCAAGAACAGAAAGGGAGAACAAGGAATAACAGACCATGATGAATGAAGACCATTTGAGAACAGGAAGAAGCAAAGTGCTAGAGAGGTCCCCAGAAATCCACAATGATACATTCACTGTAGACTACTGGCAATGGTTGAGAGAAAGCCTGAACTGACCTAGACTGGTGATCAGATGGCCAAACACCCTAATGGTCGTGCTGGAACTCTCATCCAATAACTGATGGAAGTGGATGCAGAGATCCTCAGCCAGGCTCCAGGAGTCCATTTGTCGAGAAAGAGGAGGGACTGTAAGAGAGTCAATTGTTGAGACCAAGATTGGAAAAAGCCCAGGAAGAAATAGCCAAACTAATGGAAACACATGAATTATGAACCAAAAGCTGTGGCGCCCCCAACTGGATCAGGCCCTCTAGATAAGTGAGACAATTGAATAGCTTGGACTGTTTGGGAGGCATCCAGGCTGTGGGACCGGGACCTGTCCTTAGTGCATGAGCTGGCTGTTTGGAACCTTGGGCTTATGCAGGGACACTTTGCTCAGCCTGAATGGAGGGGACTGGACCTGCCTGTACTGAATCTATCAGGTTGAGCTGAATCCCTGGGGGAGTCTTGGCCCTGGAGGTGATGGGAATGGAGGGGAGAGACTGGGGAGAAGGCAGGGGTGGGGATGGGAGAGGGGGCAGGGGAACCCATGGCTGATATGTAAAATGAAACCACAAATATAATTTTAAAAAAGAAATAAAAAAAAAAAACACTTGCCCATCCAATAAACTATTGTAGTATATGGAGGCTAAATAAGGAAAAGGTCACTAATGATGATAGTGTAAAAGGCCTAACAGAGTAAAATTATGATGTTTAGTGTCAGTATTACATGTTCTTAATTATAGGGATGTAGGCAGATATTATGTAAGACAGAAAAAGGATGGGAGGAAATAGAAGCCTAAGAAAGATACTAGCACTGGCTAAATGTGTCTTGTTTATGTAAATGCTCATGTAGATTTGATGCCAAAAGGATTCTTATTTAGAGCACAGATCTGGGGCCAATTTATTGCTTCTGTCATATTCATTATTAGAACTATTCAGGAAGCCCAGGAATGCAGTCATAGCCATGCCAACATGAAGGAGCAATGATTTTTCTATATGAAAGCACTTAAAGATTAAGACATAATAGCCACAGAGTTTTGGCAAATATTATTGACTTTATGAGTCAGCAGTAATACATGATAATGATGCAGGAAAATAAGGTTGGGGTAGTCTCGCTCACACAAGAACTCAGCTTCTTTGGCCTTCCAATGTGAGCAGAAACAGCAAGTAGTTCTTGCCTTAAATGGTGCACTGGGGATTCCAAGACATCCTACCCTGCTGATGGACCAGCTGCTAGATTCTTGCCCTTTCCAATGGGAAGACAACAATTGTTGGACTACCCATACAATGTCATGTTAGCCAATCAAATTCATCTTGTTCTAACATATATTCATGGTAATGTTTCTATTGCTTTAGTGAACCCTAAGGCAAGAGTATTTATGTATTTGTAAATTCAAGTGTTAGCTGTTTGCGGCCTAGTTTAAGTTGTAGATACATGATGCCTGCACTTTGTATCTAAGGTATGTTTTCTAATTAAAACATGAAAAATAATGACCCCTGCCCCATGATAGGAAATAAACTTTATCTCGTCACAACACAATCTATGATGTGTTCAGAATTTTGCAAATCTAAAAATATAAACAAATAAACTTTTAAGAAATAACAGATGCTATTGGCTATAGATGAATTCTGGAGGAGGAATAGTCATTGCCCTGAATTGTGTACCCACTGGTGAGTCCAGAAGTCTCCAAGAGATAGTTCAATACATATAACAATTCTGACAGCCCTTATTAAACTGAGAAGGTCATAATACAAACAAAAATGCATGAATAATGTATTAAACAGACTCTATGGGTAAGAAGGGAGTTGATAGTTGAAAGAAACTGTGGTGTGTGTGAGAGATCAGGTGGATTATATATGTGCATGAAATTTACCAAGATTAAATTTAATCAATAAAGATTCATAAATGTTTAGGGGATACTATCTGCTGCTAAAGAGAAAAAAAGTATAAAGCAGCATTGTTATATCATTAACAAAGACCTTGAAAAACTTTAGTTTTCAAAATTGAGATTTTTTTTTTACATGGAAAATATAAGTCTTTATTGATATCCCATCCCCAAAAATAATTAAAATGCAAAGAATCTGTATCAAAAAATGCTACCTAGTTGACTTAGCATGTGAAAGAACTCGGGTTTGATCCACATGACCACCAATTCTGGTCAGGATCACCACGATGATCATGTAATCTACTACACACAGCACAGTCTACTGTGAGACCTATGTTCCCTTTCCAGTCCATTTTCAGAAAAAATAATAATAATCACAGAATAAACTGTAGATACCAAATATAGCTCTTACCATGAAAATAAAAACATCAATTATCCTTTAACAAAATGAGTGACTGTGGCTTGAAATCACAGATTTGGGTTGTCTGTGATAACAAGTTTCACTGTGGAATAAGATTACATGAGCTTTTATTAGTCACAGAGGAAAAGAAAATATGAAAAAAAAAAGATATTTACTAAATGCATTGTCAGAGACCTCAAGTACTCAGTTTAAAAAAAAAAAAAAAACAGGGAAATTTCTGTTGTGGGTTTCAGATTTCATGTGATGACATTCTAAGTTTTGGGATTTGAAGAATCAGTTGCCTGCTAAGTTAATGCATTGCAAATGTCAATGACAGTCAAAATGATTCTAAATTCAGAGAGACAGAGAATGAGAATGCATGTCTGTGAAATGGACCAAATATTGTCCAAGAGGATCCTACTCTGGAAACTCCACAATCATGATAATCAATCAGCTTTGTGAAAACTTCAAGGTAGTATGACTGTTTATTTCTAGGAACTTCAGTTGAAAAACCTCAACATTTAAGCAGCACCATTATAAACATTTTCTTATTTCTTCATTGTATGTCATATATTATATTGTAACTAATCAAAAATTCAGTGTTAAGGTACTTACTCAGCATATGCAAGGCCATGGATTTGATTCCCCATACCAGGACAATAATAATAATTATAATATAAAATTAACACAAATGACATTATATTAATGTTTATAAATCTCATTCTGGGTTTGACACATTCTCTTATTAAATTCTTCACAATACCATAATGCATCAGCTAGGCCTTAATCCTGGAAATGAATCAAAGTTAAAGTGAACTTTTTTTCCTCTGCATAAACAGTTGGATTTCAATGGCTATGTATAAGGGCATTTTTTTTCCTCTGCATATAAATAGGAAGGAGAGTTAGGAAGATGTCTCAATAGGTAAGAGCATGCATGCACTCATGGAGAACTGAGTTGAAATCCTCCAAGAAGTATGACAGTTGCAGATAATCCTGTAACCACAGTTTGGTGATGGGAAGAGATCTGAGGATGGGGGGATTCACCAGCTGTCAGCTCATCTATAGACTCAGTGAGAGAACCTGTCATAAGACAATAAGGGAGGAGTGATCTCAGAACACCCAATGTCTTCCTATTGCCCTCATATCTATTATTTAGTTAAGTCTTAATGAAACTGGTGATCTTTTGCTTCATTCATCTGAGTTCTTAAGTAGGTAGGTTAGTAGCAGTTTCTGTCTGTAAGAATGATGGCTTGATAAAGAAAAGGTCAATAGGGTAAATGAAACACTCAGAAAAGTTTTTCCATATTAAAAAAATATTACTAGTACAAAGGATTTCATTGGGATACACTGATACACTTTCAAAAAAATTTTTTTTTAATTTATATTCCTGTAGTAGTAGAACACATCTCTAATCCCAAGAGCTTGGAGGCTGAGTATTGTGAAATATTTGTTTACATTTTGCAAAGATGTGTCACTGTGATTGGTTTACTAAAGAGCTGAATGGCCAATAGCTAAGCAGGAAAGAACAAGCAGAATTTTCAGGGAGAGAGAGAACTCTAGGAAGTAGAGAGGTGGGCAAATGTTGGCAAGATGAGGGACAAGTCAGAAATACAGTACAGAGGAATGTAGGTTAATAAGAGCATGTTAATTTAAGTTGTAAGTGCTAGTTGGGGACAAGCCTAAACTAACGGCCAAGCTTTTGTAATTAATAATAAGTCTCTGTGTCATTGTTTTTAAGCTGGAGGCCCAAAGAAAAGTCCAACCAGGTGAGGTAGAAAGATTATTTAGTATTTGACCATTCGAGAAACAGAAACAATCTTCTTAAAGAGATGGGCAGGGAGTGCAATGCCTTTTCTAGTGTTTTTCATTTTTCATCATCAATGTTTATTTCTACAAAGAGAACAAAAATGGTCCTTCAGTATTACTTATCTGCCTGGTGTTATGCAACATTACAACAGAGATATAACTTTAACAGTAGTCACAACTTGAGCAGTTTCCTTGGTATAGTATAGTGAGCAACCCTGTCAACTCACTGCAGCAAAATCCATTAGGTTAGTTGGTGTTTACAGCACAACCAAGAACTGTGCAGGATGGCTAAGAGTCTCCTTTTTATGATTTAATCTTATTTATCATGAAAGTAGCCCCACAACAGATCTTATTTACATCTGTTAACAGAACAGAAATGTGAACATTATATTTTTTTTGTTTCTCTGACAGAAAATGCCATCATATTTGTTTTGTAATTTACTTAGGAACATGAGAAAATGGTTACAACTTTAGGAGAATCAATATTTTAATTATTTGTCTGTTTTAAATAACAGCTTACTGACACTTTCATAGGTGTGCCACTGGATTAAATATATGAATGAAGATATAGGTAATTGTAGATTGATATGTGTATGTGTGTGAGAGAGAGAAGTTCATATTATATGAATCTGGTTTATTATTTTGCCATGTAAAAGCACATATTACTTTAAATGCATTTTATATATTATTTTATTGGGACCTGGTCATGGAAAAATGCTTAACACTGGCCTTGTCACAGTATCTTTCTTACTAGTTGGGGTTGAACATACACACCACTGAGCCTCTTACTGTTTTATACTGAATAACATAAAACTCTAATTTGCTAATTTCTCAATCAAGAGAAAATATGTGTGACTTTCACCTTTCAACTTTACAAAAGTCTCTTGACAAAAGTATCGTAGAGATATCAGACATCCCATACATTTTTAATTCAAGTAGAGCACTTTTATTTTCTTTATAAGTTCTATTTCCATGGCTAATTCCATTCCATTGCAATAGTAAATAGTAGCCATACTGTTATTTTATGAGAAAGCAAATACTACTAATTCCCAAATACTTTCAGTCAGTTCCATATATATTTATGCATCTGGTGACGTCATAGGAGAGTATATCTTCTGAAATACTTCAATCTCCCAAAACTATTCTAGTGGGAAAATAAGAAATATAGATAAAAGCTAATAGGTCATTTTTTTCTTGTTATAATGTACAGAGAAAAGTAGTCCCACACATGAGAGAAGTAAATTTTCCCTTCGCAGTCAAGAGACTTTCTTTAAGAGGGTTGTAGGTGAGATAAGCATAAGGAGGTCATTTGTATGTATTCAATGTATGAGTGAAGGCACTGGCAAAGGTATTAAAGAGACTGGCATCTTCTGATTACAAGTAATAGGTCCAAAGACTGAAGCCAAGTCTAAAACAGCTGCAGATTGTTATGTGATCATTGTAGAGAGATGTCCTGGGCTCACGTTACTGAGAATTTCACTTATTGGAAAATCTGGATGGAATCCAGTCTATCATGGAAACTGGGACTGCTCATCTAGTCTGGTGTAGATTAAGGATTAGGAGAGCTCATGGTTAACTCATTAGAGTATTTTTAAACTAATATAGTTAATGTTCGGCTGAATAAGTAACAAAAATGTGTATACTTTGCAAGCATTTTATTCTTTAAATGTATTTTCTCATTTATAGATGCTTGAATTGTGGTACTGATGATCCAATATTCCTAACCCCTTAATTACTTCCACCAAATACAGAACTGGTAGGAGATAAAGAAAATTCCCCAAACAGATACTGTTTAAACATCCTGAAAATGCTAAATACTTTAGTCAATTAACTTCAGCAGTAAAATCTTCCCACACATTGTGTTAATATTATACAATCCTATTTTCCCTGGTTTTTGTGTGGGGACTTTCAATACAGGAGAACAAAATGAGTATTAGAATGCTTTGATTTGATCATTTTCTCAGTTTTGTTTCTGCTCATCATGCCTTGCACAGGTGTATTTATGAGCTTGCCTGTATCTTGTCAATGCTTGATCCATATCTGAAACCTGGATTTAAAAAGTCAGAATTCATTTTCTACAGTTCATGGGTCAGATATATATGTGGCAGACACCGTTTGCAATGAGTCAAGAAACATGGATTTAGGAAACTGTCACATATACACTAGTAGGAAAAAAAGAATATTGTAATAATTTAAGAAGATTGATACTGTCTTATTTCATTAAAACTGGAATATATATGCTTATAAACTACACAAAACTAAAAACATGATTATTTGTTCCCCTCCACATACTAGACATGGCATCAAATAATATTTTCTCTCCATTCACAGACAGTATTAATGCATCTTGTTACCACTTCAAATTTACATGCATTGGACATCATGGATCTCTGAGGTAAACAGATGCTAAATCCCCCAACAAACGTTTAAAATAGAAAATATATTCTAGTGTCATAAGAGCTTGGAATATCATGGCTAGGAATTTTCTAGGGAGCACATGCAAGTAGTTGTTCAATCCTATTCTAAAATACATAATTTATAGCTGTAATCTATCAACTCACTCTGTGCATGCTCACCTGAGCCCAGTGACTATTTGAGTTCTAGACACTCTCTAAGCCTGTCTGACCTGCCTGTCATATCACTTTAGTGGCTTAATTGGTGAGGTCATGCCTGAATCCTTTTCAAGCAGATTAAGGGCCTACATTTCTTAATACTTTAATTTTGCTTCTCATGTTAATTCATCATTTGAGATACAAAGCACAGTGGGGTTACTCTCTCTAGGTAAGCTTTCACAGAAATAATTGTGAGCAGACTAGTCATGACCTTGGTTTTATCTGAGCTCAATTTTTGATCTGAAACTTCAGTGAACATCAATTTTGAAACCATTTCCAAGTACACTGAGAAATAGTGTTTGAAGCTTGGGACCATAAATTCTCCTTGCGATATTTCCCTGTTCAGGGTAGATTGAGTAGGATTAAAGGGAGCAGTCATGCACTCAGGGTTAAATAAAAAAGGTATTACACTTGAATGGTAATTTAGGTAGGACGGATGTTTTTCACATTACAGACACAGGGGTAAAGCATGGCAGGAAACTGTTCAGTGGGGAAGATAAAGGGAAATGATGCTTTAAGCCTCCCTGACCTACAAACAGAAAGAAAAGCTGTTATTAACTGGAACCAGGAGCAAGTATAAGGCAGAGGACAAATAATCTCATCAGCAGTCACCTGGGGAAGTTAGGTACAGTTTGCTTCAGTCGATACAAAAGTTCAGCACTAGCAAATGCACATACCAAGGTGTAGTCAAGTAATTAATGAGGCAAATTAAGTCTAAGTTTACCTTAATATCTGTTCAGCAATGAGCATACATAAGTAGGAAATTCCAAATTAAAATTCCAAAAAAAAAAAAAATAGTGTGAGATGTGGTTTGAAAATATCAGATTGAAATTATTGGAAACTATGAAATTTGAGCATCTTCAGGAAAATACTGATTTAGCTTTATAGCGTAAAGATGTACAATATTAAATGTACAGTGCATTAAACTTTATATGCATGCTACAACATATATCTTAATTATGTTTGTAATAATATGACTTATGATGGAAAATTAAGAATTGTAAGATGCAGGGCTCACAGATCCCAGTGAAAGAGGAGACAAGAAGGACCCAGGGTAAAACCAAATACTGTTCTACAAAGGAAACTTAGCAATGAAATGATTCCTAATGACAGTCTGCCATACTCATTGATCAATGTCCTGCCCAACCATCATCAGAGAAGCTTCTTCAAGAAGCAGATGTGAACAAAAACAGAGACCCACAGTGAGATATTTTGTAGAGAGTGAGAGACCTGGGGTAACTCAGTCCTAAACTGAATATCTCTATCAAATCTCTCCCCTATGCACTCTGGGAACCCCAAGAAGAAGAAGTGGAAAGAGCCAGAGGGGATACAGGATACAAAAGAAACAAGACTATCTAAATCAACGAGAGCTTGGCACATATGAACTCATAGTATCCAAGGCAAGATATACAAGCCCTGTAAAAGTCTGTACCAGAAGGAGTCCTAGAGCTGAAAGGCAAAATGGACACATGACTTCATCCTTAACCCAAAGGCAGTGTCCAATTGATTATTTTATATGCACTTGCAAATAAAAATTTACTGTTCCCCAAAAATGTCTTGCTGGGAAAACAAAGTACTCTTAAGGATAGCCTGCATGACCAGCAGTAGATGGCCAACAGAAAACATACCTAATGTTGTCAGTGGAGGTTCTTTGTCTCATACCATGTCAAGGCTTTTTGCTTTGTTTTATTTTAATTTTTGTTAACTTTTATTTATTTAATTGGTATATTTTATAAACTACATGTTTTGTATATATACCATGGTTTCCGGTTTTGTGTTTTTATAAGATTTCTTAGTGTGCAAATGAGTGAGTCTCTCTTTATTGTGCCTGCTCTTGGGCTCATTTCCTTCTGATTTTGCTATGTCAAATTCTGATGAATTAGTTTTTTTCTAATCTTATTAAATTTATCTTATTTTACTTCATTATTATGCCAGAGAAACCTATTTGTTTTCTATTAATGGACAAAGTGGATGGGAAGGGTTGCAGGAGAAGCTAGGGAAACAGAAGGAAAAGAAATAGTAATCAGGATATATTATGTGAGAAAAAAAACTACTTTCAGTAAAAGGGAATAAAAGAGTTTGACATGATTATTTGTTAGAAATAATTAATTTTCTGTTATAATGTATTAACTAGGTCAGCTAGTTTTATGTTTGTCTTTTATTTAACTCGTAGTTTATATTCAAAGTCAACTTTCAGCTCTCTGTGGAGTCATAAGTGCTATGGGACCTACTGTAGTACCTTCTGAGAGAAGCACTCCCAATGATCTATAGAACCTCTTCCCAAGCTCCACATCTTGTGAGCCCAACCATCTTCAACATCATCACCCTTGAGACCAAACTTTCAACATGGAAACCATTGGAAGATGTAGTCAAACCGTACTCAAAGAATAATAACATATATTTATATATTAAGCATTAGATAGTTAAATCTACAAGATTTGTATGTCGCTATTATTTAACACCAGATATGTGAATCTCATAGGATGTTTCAAAACAAGTAAAATGCATTCTAAACTACATTATTTATAATACAATTATAAAGTAATTTGAAGATTAAGAAATAAAATATTCTTCTTAATATTTTGATGTTGGAGAATATGCTGTGTGAAGGATACTTGGTGTTGGACATTGGATTCACAAAATTCTTCAAAATTTCATCTGTTAAATGATGAAGTCCTAACCATTTATATACATTTTCATTATAATTTAAGTAGTACTTAATATGGAAAGTCATGTCATTATATATTTACAGCAAGGGATACAATATATAGGGATTTTTAGGTATTACTGATATTAAGATGTATAAAGCTTTCAATTCCATTATCTTTTAATTATTAGTCTAAAAGAAAGATTCCAAAATTTACTAATGTATAAGGATATACAGGTTTTGAAAAGGACTTACATGTTACTTACTTGTTACTTACATGTTACTTACATAGTTACTTACTTGGGTTAAGTAACTAAGAATAAGTTTGATAAGATTGTTCTGGAAAATGCTATATAAAGTAGATGAACCTCATCTACTCCACTATAAACCACTAGGTGTGAATCTAGATTAAGGCAAAGAAAAAATGCAAAATGTAAGTAATTTGGGGGTGAGGATTGACATGCTAGTACAGTTGTGAACACAGGACTCACTAACCAAAGAAAGAGGGAGTTTGATGCCAGCCTGGTCTTCAGAGTGAGCTGCAGGGTAACTGTGATTACATAGCAAGGCCAAGTATAAAAATAAAAATAGAAATAATAAAAATGAAAGGATGAATCCCATTTAACTACATTTACTTGACTTGAAAACCTGGGTAGAAAGTAGGGGTGCAAACTATTTTCTACTTATGGCCTTCCACATTGCAGAAATGTGCCTCTCATGTATGTTGGAATGAAACTAAGAAAAAAAATACTAAATCTGTGCTTACAATAAAATTTGAAGTGAAAGATCTGTTGCATATCTTGTTTCTTCTGTAAATGGTATTGACTTTTTGAAGGGTCAACATATCTGTTGACCTCCAAAAAACATTTTCAAAACTGAAGGTCAGGTTTGGGTGATTTCATAAGAAGTATTTTGTCTTGTTTGTTTGATATAAAATAATGCATGTCTCTTTGAGAAACATCATTTCGAATTAAGAGGTTTTATTATAATTAGACATGAAATAGGTTAAATGTATTTTAAATCTCAGCATTGACTGAATATATGTGTATTTTCAAGTCACTGAGAAGATTTATATTGTCCTGAGTTCTATTCTAAGAAACATGCTAGGAGAAATGGTTCACAACCACGGACATTGTTTCTCTAGGATATGGAAGAACAGTAAACGTTCTGACAATTTATAAACAAACATACTCATAGGTGAGTTTATGAAATATAAACAGAACATTATTTTGTGAACATGTGCATCTTTAAATTATTTACTTCATATAGTCACATATTTTCTTTATTTTCAAAGCCAGTTTATTTAAGAATCAGATGACTATGGATTTTTATTTCCAATTTTCCAATGAAAGTTTTTTTTTAATATTCTCAGGCATAGGACTTTCTTTAATTTGACAATTAAAATAACTATTATATAGATATACTTTACTGTTATCTTTAGTCTAATAAATATCATTATTGTGTTAGTTTTGATGTCCCAAATACCTTATAGTATGTGGTACATTTGAGAAACATTAAAAAGATAGATAAAATTCAAGTAATTATGGAAGGAAATAAATTCAGTCACCAAATAGATATTATTATTTCAGGTTTTTTATTTGGCTTCTGGAATTTACTTTGTGGCATCCTTGAGACAAGATGTAAATCACACTGAAATACTCTCTAACAATGGGGAGGTGAAGCTGGGAGCTCCGAGTGTGATGTACTGAGGTTGTGAGATCTGAGTGTGAGGAGGCAAGGCTAGGGCCTCCGAGTGTGAAGAAGTGAGCCTGGCATACTATGGTATTAGTTTTCAAGAGTGTTTGTTTAAAGATGCACTTAGAAGCTGAGAATGACAAGTCTTTGGCATTTTTAGTCTAGTGCATGAAAGAATTTTATCATCTATAATTTGAGTGAATGGGGAAAAATCATTGAGCATAGTGTCTCAGAGTCAATTATGTGGCAATCTGCAGTAATGATGAAAGAGATTCGGGTTCACACTGAGGAACTGCCATCAATACATACATTGAACAGGCATGCCCTACAGATTCTGTCACTAAATCATCTACCAAATTTGTACACAATATCTTTTATATATTAAATGTGAAGTTGAGGATCCAGTTGGTCAGAGATACTGGAGAGAGAATAAGATTAGACATATACCAAGGCTGATGTTAGATGTTATTACCCATGGAACCCATTTATCTAGGCTTCTTTCTTGTTCTATTTGCTCTTTGTAATATATTTACCCATGACTACATCAAACTATTGCACAAAATTAGCTCACATGCTGGCTATTCCCTCCATTTATTCTTAACTAAATTTTATGATGTCATTTTTTTTTTTTGGTTTGGGAAGAAAAATAATTGTTGAAGAAATAAATGTTGGTAGAAAGTTGGCAAAGGTGACTTATACTGTAATTTTTGCTCTTTTCAATACTAAATTGCAATATTCCTCACAGTGAGAGTACAGTGTCAACACAATAGGAATAAAAAGAACTTGATAGGAAAGAAGAAAAAATAAAGAAAAAAGGTAAGAAAGATAGAGGGTGGGAGGAAAGGGGGAAGTGAATAGGCCATTTTTGTTGTCTTCACTTCCAACCTAGGACAACAACAAATACATAGGCAATGATAAATCTCTTTGTGAGTTGAAATACCTTCCAAAAGATATTTCAGAAGTAACATACTTTCAATGATTGCAGAAATTACTTCCTGAGACACATTGTAAGAAACCACTGAGTTGAAATTTTACTAAAAGAATCTTAATGATGACACATTTACTGCCATGCGAAGCAAGTTAGCTGGAATGCACTAATACAACTGGAACTTTTGGAAAAACTAAGTCACCCATATTTTACACTATTTTAATAATAAACAATGTTACAAAAACTTAATCAGTGAAAAAATATTTTATTTTATTTCTAGCATACTAAAAGACTTTTTTTAGAAAATACATTTCATCCATTTATAATAGTTATTATCATTATAATAAATAAATTTGCATCCTGTTCAACAAAATAGTCACATGATTATATTAAATAACTGCAAAACAAAATTTAAGAGAACACTAAATTTTCAATCTCAAATGCTTATCTGTTGGTGATTGCTTTTGTGTGGGGAAAGAGAGGAGGTGGAGCAGATGCTCAGAAGCTATTGTTTATGCATTTGAGAGGCTTTGGTGAATGATTAGAATACATAGAACCCACATAAAAACCTGTAGAACACAGAGTTCTAGCTATAATCCCAGGGGTCATGAGATAAAGACAACTCTAGCCTCTACACCAATGCCTCAGTGTGCAATCATACTAAGATATACTTGTACCCACACACATGCCAATGCGCACCATACAAGATGGTTAAAAAATTCAATTCTGAGAGACTTTTCTTCCCATGTGAATTATTAATACCCAAAGTGTATACATTGTAAAAATTATAGTATAGCAATTGGGATGAGGAATTTTCACTAGCCACCAAATTTTCCTGATATGCATCATCATTTAACTACATCATCGGGGATAGCAAAATGGTTCAATACATAAGATGGGATAAAGGCAGTTGTCAGTGGATCTGATGGCCTGAGTTCCATCCTTCGATTCTAATTATCCTAAACACAAAATTATTGTGCACACACATACACACACAGAATCACAAAACAAGTAAATAACACAAACAACATAATAAATAAAATATATCATCTGAAGTCTACAAAGCATGCTGGCTCCACATTGGTTTCTCACAAATGATCAGCCAGCATTCTTTCTATCTCTTTAGTTTTCTAGCAGAAAACAACTGGCCTGAGGCTCTTGTGAGAGCCATGCATGGATGTATAGGAGCTATGCTATTGCCAACGAGTATGCAACAAGTAGAGGGGTAAATCTATTATAAAGTTCAAGTACAGAAAAAGATTGGTCAGGTGGACAGTATCATCACCATTGATCCCTCCCTTCCAGAAATAGGCTGTGGCCCTGGGCTCTAGACCTACTCAGACTCCTCCAACCTGCACCTGACTTCAAAGAGTGCTGCAAGAAATACCTAGCTGAGTGGTGGTGGCACACACCTTTAAGCTCGGCACTTAGGAGGCAGAGGCCTCTATGAGTTTGAGGCTAGCCTGGTCTACAGAGTGATTTCTGCAACAAGCAAGGCTACAGTGAAACCCTGTCTTGAAAAATAAAACAAAAAACAAAATAAAAGAACAACAAAACAACAACAACAAAGTCCACTGGAATCTCAGGACCAGATCTTATGAAGGTAGGTGATGAATTTGTTCCAGAAAAAAACTTTGTCCTGTAAATTCTACTCTTCCCTCCACTATAGTCTCAACAAAATCCTATAGACATGACAAAGTAATGCAAAGTATGTGGTTCTGGGACAAGACCTCAATCACAAAGCTATTCAAACACATGAGCACTATCTTCCAAACATCTATTTCACAGTTCCCACTTTTGGAAATATCTGTAAGAGATGACTACACAGAGAGATAATTTTTTTCTTCCTAGCCGTGATTTGTTTGTTTGAGTTGACCAAACATTTTGTTTCTTTCCTCAAGTCTGTCTTCACTTTGGGTTCTCAGGCAGTTCCCAAAAGGAGAAGAGTTGGGGGAAGTTCCCAATTTGATTGTATTCTGGCTATGTCAGAGCTGGAACAGCTATGTGTTTTTGCTCTTACATTCTCATATTCATTAGAGAAGCAACACCATTGACATAGAAAAATGTCACCATGACCTGCTTATTGTTAATCCATTTCTCCCCAGTATTAGTTCACGGAGGGTTCTTTGGATATACATTATTATTTATTGGTTTGTTTGTTTTATTGAAAGTGGATATATACACTTGTACAATATACTTAATTACAAATCCCCCTCCTCCAAATACTCTCAGATCCTCCCTTCCCCACCAAGCCAAGCCAAATCCACACACTTTCTCTTACTCCCTCCCTCCGACTCTCCCTAAATATATACATAATAATCACCCTGCACAAAGCTCAACTACAAGTGGATGAAAACCTCACTATCAAACAGATGCACTGAATCTGACAGTAGCGAATGTGGGGAATAGCCTTGAACTCATTGGTGCAGGAAAAGACTTTCTGAACTGACCATTGTTAGGCACTAAAAATAACAATCAATACATAGGACCTCATGAAACTAAAAAGCTTACCCATGGCAAAGGATTCCACTTTTAAGTTGTAGCCAACAGATGGGAAAAGATTTTTTACCAAGGACATGACCAACGTAGGGGCTAATAGCCACTGTAAATGGAAAAAAAAAAAAAAAAAAAAAAAAAAACCTCAAAAACCTGAATATCAGGAAAACAAGTAACCAAATTTAAAAGATAAGCACAGTTCTTAACATTCTCAGAAGAAACTCAATGGGTTGAAAAACACTCAAATACTCAACACCCCTAGTCATCAGGAAAGTGTAAATCAAAACTATTTTGAGATTTATTTAGACCAGTCAGAATAATCAAGATCAATAAAATAAATGACAGCTCATGCTGGAAAGGATGTGCAGTATAGGGAGCATTCATCCATTGCTGGTGGGAGTGAATATTCCTACAGTCACTTTGGAAATCAGTGTGACAGTTATTTTGGAAGATGGGAATTGATTTATCTCAAGAACCAGCTCTACAACTCTTGGGTATATACCCAAAGGATGCTTCATTCTAACAAAGAGAAAGTTGCCCATCCCTGTTCATTTCTGCTCTATTTGTGATAACTAGAAATTGGAAACAACCTAGATGTCCATCAACAGATATATGGATAAAATAAATGTGGTACACTTATACAATGGAATATTGCTCTCTTGTTAAAAACAATGGAATCATAAATATTGCAGGTAAATAGATGCAACTCAAAAGGAAAAACAAAACAAACAACAATAAAAAAAATACTCCATGTGTTAAACCAGAACAAGAAAGAAAAATGTGGTACATATTCACCTCTAAATGGAAGTTACCTGTTAACATCAAATATAAGCAATCTACAATACATAGAACTACAGAGTTTAGGTATAGAATGACTATGGGAGAGGCAGATCTAGGAAATAACAACAGAATAGATAATTATGGAAAAATGAGGGCTGGAACCAGAAGAGCAAACAACAAGATGATATGGGGATGAGACAGAGTGTATTGGTAAGTTCAGCTACCATTAAAGGCCATTTGAAAGGTCATATGGAAACCTAATACTGTGGAAGTTTTCTAAATTATACATGTATACATATATGATAGCTTTGTAAATGAAATTGCCAAGGAACAGGGAAAAGGGACCCAAATGGCTATCTCTCATCAACTAAGTGAGCTCAAGTACTGAGAATGGGTTACATCTAATTGAGTTGTTGGCCCTAGAATCTCATTCTACATTAACCTCTGTAGTTCTATGGCATGCAGTACTTTGATGGGAAAAAAGCAATTCTTTTTTAAAAAACTTTTTTTTTTAATCTTTGGGAAGTTCACATCATGCAACTCATGCACCTCATTTCCAAATCCTTCTAAATCTGCCAACCACATTAGTAATCTTTCCCCAACCCCTTACCTGTCAGGGTCCAGCTCCAATCTATTGAAGGGTCCCTTGAAGGGGGGAGTGCAGAATTTAGAAATAAATAGGAAGAAATATAGACTTAGATGAAGAAAAAGACAGAGATGCAGGATAGCTTCAAGAGGGCGCTGGGTCAACACCACAACACTGCGTGATTTTTTGGGGTTTTTGTTGTTGTTGTTGTTGTTTTGTTTGGTTTGGTTTGGTTTGGTTTTTCGAGACAGGGTTTCTCTGTGTAGCTTTGAGACTTTCCTGGGACTCACTTGGTAGCCCAGGCTGGCTTCGAACTCACAGAGATCCACCTGGCTGTGCCTCCCAAATGCTGGGATTAAAGGCATGTGCCACCACCACCTAGCAGTGAGTTTATTTCTAATGAGCTTTTAATATACTATCAATGGGAGTGGCAAAAGACCTCCCCCTTTCAAGATCAAAGCATAACATACTACCAAGTATAGATTCTTCAAAACACCCCATGGCAAAGCAACTTATGATCAGGCCTTGAAGTATAAAACACCTGTTATCCATACCTTTGCACCCTACGATGCAGCCTTGGAGAGCAACATAAACTCCAACTCTCTGACCTTGAGTCAAACCATATGTTAGAAACTTTGTGGGCTTCCATACCCACCCTCCCACTCCGCACCCTGCCACAAGAAAATTTTTAAAATGTTACAAAAGAAAAGAAAAGCAAACAAACAAAAAAATCTCACAGACACCTTTGGCCAACAATATGCTCCTTTATCTACCATAGCCTTCTGTGCATGTACATTTCTTCTTCTCCATTTTTCCTGTCTCTCCAACATGTATTTTCCATGGTAGTAGCATTGAAAGTTATGGTGTTTCACACAGTATACAATTTTGCCCAAACAATTTTCTTACAAGTGTTCATTGCAATGAGTCATTAGTCTAGTTCAAGGCCTCTAGATTCTGCTGCACCATCAGTATTAGATCCTCACAGCGACTCTCTGATATTGTGATGTTGCCCTGAGTTGTGGAGAGCCTATGGATCTTCAGGACCAGCCCTTCACCCTATCCAGAAGCTCATAGATGGGGAAGATGTTAGGATGGGGCAACACAAAACTCTGGATCTGGGCCACAGTGGTAGCTGAGTTGGCAGCCCACTAGCTCTCCTGTGCCAATGCAACGGGCACCTATCGAGAAAGACAGTTCTTAAGTGGGTTTATTGGAATGCATGCTTTTATTTTTTTAAATAGATCTTTCCTCATTCAATTTTCAAAAAGTACAGATTCAAAGAACAGACAACTAAAAAAAAAAGTAAATAATGAATACAACCTAAGCCACACATGGTGGTAAATGATTGTAATCTGAGGAGGCTAGGTGTAGTGGGTAGCCATCCCAGCATTGGCCGGGAAGTTCCAACCTCCATTGAGGCTTCAGTAATGGTCATGCCTACAAGGCAGGGCGGAGAAGGAAATGGAAGACGGAGGATAGGAAGGGGAGGCGCGCCTTGGTTCCTGGACCCTGGACGCTGGAGGTAGACGGAGCAGAGTTCTCCAGAGAACACCGCCGGACTGCACTATACCTTTGCCAGACCCTGCAACCTATCCCTTCATTTGTAAGCTACCCCACAGAATAAACCTCCCTTTTAACTACGTGGAGTGGCCTTAATAATTCCACCATTAGCTAGGCAAAGAAAACACAAGTTCAATTTATAGAATGCTATTGCCGTAAGTTTTATAAAGAATTAGGAAAGTGGTGAAAGTTATCCAAATATCCCAAAATGACAAAATTTTAGAAGATAAGAAATATTAATTTCTTTGATTTGGTACTTGTACATCAAATAATAAACAGAATAATTTCATTATACCCTATAAATATGTACAATTATATCAATGTAAGCTAAGACAGATATACACCCATAAAACTATAAATAAAGATAAATTTAAACATAAAAAGTAGTACAATATATTAAAATGATATAATCCACACAAATTTATGATATTTGCAAATAAAAGATTATTGAGTGTTATAGCAAGGAAAACATGACAATTACAGAAGTAAAATCTTACAGGTCATTTAGAACCGGGAAGCTTTAAAATAATCCTGAATAGTAACAGTAACAGTAACAGCAGCATTTTAAACTTTACTTATTGTTATTGTTGGAGGCAGCCTCTGTGCCTTAACACGTACATGAAATTTAGGGGATGACTTTAAGAAGTTCATTCTCTCCTAATAATTTTATATAGGTTCTAGAGGTTGAACCAAATTTTTAGATTTAAATGGCAAGAATTTTACCCACAGAGCCACCCTACTGTCCCCAAACTTAGTATTGTGAAATAATTTATAATTTTTAAAAAATATATAAGATAATGTACTTCAGTAACATCATGGTCCTCTAACTCCAATGAACTGACTCTTTGGCTTCTATCTTTGATACTTTTTCCCTGTGCTTTCAAATTCAAGTGTTATATCTAAGCCTCCAGTGTTTCTTTTAATTGTCCCTTGATTATTCCCAGAAGACACTCCTCAAATCCAGGTGCTGTTTTCTCTCATGAAGAATTTTTTAATAGTTTCTGCAAAGGTCAATACTATTCTGATTAGCAAAAGGGACTCAGCATCTCTTTCTCAGAGTAAAAGAAGTAGACAAGAGAGAAATGTGAAGTTTGACTCTTACTACAATACTACCTCCTCCCTCTACTGATGCATTACACAGTGCCAGAGGTTAAAAAAAAAAGGAAAAAGCAGGGAATCCCAATAAACACAGACTAATCTCTCAATGCACAAAATAAAATGCCCAGGAAGGGGGAAGATATCCATTCCTGGTACCATTATTTTCCCCATACTTTTAGTTACTTTAGGTTGTTCTCCCATCTAAAGATTCAAAACTAGAAACCTCAGATTTGAAAGAATGTGAAATGTTCATCTGTTTGCATTTAGGTTACCTTATTTAATGTGGTCTTTTCTAACTCCATACATTTACCTACTCAGTTCATGTTTTCATTTTAACTCTACAGGTGATAATAATCCATAGTATATATGAACCACATTTTTATTGTTGCTGGTACTGTGGCTGGGTTCTTGCTGGCCCTGATATTTTGGGGGGGCAGTGGGTGAGAAGATGCAGAAGCAACGACTCAGACTCCAGGAAATTGTAGGCAAGCTCATTTATTAGACAAAAGGCTGGGGTGTATATGGGAGGCCATTGGCGGGCTTTGGCTTCTTAAGCTGCCCTGGTGTTTCTCGGTTCGCCCTGAGTTGCACGTCATCATTTTCCGGGTTGGAGCTTATGGGACAGGTTTCGTCTGGCCAGAGCGCTTGTTGCACACTTCACAGTTCATTGTTTGCTTAAGGCATGGCCCAGTGCTTGGGCCTTACCTGCCTCATTTTATTACTTTTTTTTTTTTAAAAAAACATTGTTTCAATTTCCTAGATACTGTGAATGGAGCAACAACAAGAGCAACGAGGCTTAGCAAGTATCTGTTGAAGTAGGATGTTGTCTTGTTAGGCATATGCCAAGGAGTGGTATAGCTGAATTATATGGTAGATTTATTTTTATGTTTTTGAGATTCTCCACACTGATTTTCAGAGCAGCTGGACCAATTTGTAATCTGACCAAGGGTATTGCACTGTGTTGTTCTCTAGTTGTGAAAAGTAAGCCCTTGATGAATACATTAAGCACTACAGACCCAGAGAGAGCACAAAGACTTTTGAGCTGAATCAGAACTGAAATTCACTTGCCTGAGAATGTGCTTTCATGGCACCAGAAAGTGTTGAAACCAAGAAAGCAATGGACTGGGTATATGGAGGGCTTGGAGGGGAGAAAGGAAGGGGAAATATATATTCACAAATATAACAAACACTGCTACAAAAGTGAGCAAGTATTTTACTAACATGAAACATAAAGTAATGGTAGACATCAGGAAAGAAGGAAAGGAGTCGATGTCAGGACAAACTTTTCCAGAATGAAGTGAAGAAGACTCATGAGCCCCAGGAGGTGTGTGTGGACTGAAAAGATTAAACGCTGTTACTCATTCTGACGTTCTTTTATATCCATTCACATCAGTTGCTTTATAGCTCACTCTTGCAGCACATGAGAGTGTACTCAGGATAAACATCACTACGATTTTCCACTTTAGCTGAGTACATGCTTTTAAAGAGCGCCCTTAGGATTCTCTGAATTTCCTTAGTATCTGTGATTATGGCTCCATTTTCATTTCCGATTCTGTTAATTTGGATATTCTCTCTCTGCCTTTTAGTTAATTCTGATAAGGGTTTGTTGATCTTGTTGTTTTCTTTTAAGGAACAGCTCTGTTTCACTGAGTCTGTATTGTTCTCTTTGTTTCTATTTTATGGATTTCTGCCCTCAGCTTGTTGTTCTCTTTCCATCTACTCTTCTGGGTGTGCTTAAGTCTTTTTGTTCTCAAGATTTCAGGTGTGCCATTCTACTCCCAGCATGTGACCTCTCCAGGGTTTTTTAAATAGGCACTAAGTGCTATTAACCTTCCTTTCAGAATCACTTTCATTGTGACCCATAAATTTGCTTGTGCTGTACATTCACTTTCACTGAATTCTAGGAAGACTTTAATTTCTATTTCAGTCTTGACCCATTTTTATGCAGTAGAGAGTTGGTTAATTTCCAAGAGTTTGTAAACTGTCTGTTGTTGACATCCAAGAAATTTGGGACACTATGAAAAGACCAGACCTAAGAATAATAGGAATAGAAGAAAGAGAAGATTACCAACTCAAAAGCAGAGAAAATATTTTTTAGCAAATTATAGAAGAAAATATTCCTAACCTACAGGACTACATGCTTATGAAGAATGAGCTTACAACATACCAAATATAGTGGACAAGAAAAGGAAGTCCTCTTGCAACATAATAATCATAACACTAAAAACACAGAACAAAGAAAAAATATTAAAAGGTACAAAAGAAAAAGGCCAAGTAACATATAACAAATATCCTTGAACACATTGACACAGGAAACTAGTTCCCTAAACATAATACCAATACTCAGGCACAAAGACTGACAATTAATAAATGGGACTTTATGAAAATGAAAAGCTTCTATAAGGCAAATAATTGTATGAATGAGGCAGAAAAAAAAAAACTGTTCTAAAACATAACCTCAACAAACTGATTTTACATATACAGACTCAACCTTTTGTCAAATGTAGATTTTTCTCCAAGTAACTTTCATCAACTTTTCTGAAACAAAACTAAGATTTCCTCTCAATTTTCCTCAATACAAAATTTAAAAATATTTGGTAGTGTAGGAAAAGCACCTTTATATTTTTAGAATTTATTATTTATTTAGGTACCAAAAACTGAACCTAAGGCCTCATGAATGCTATGTAAAGGCAGAAGTTGTTATTTTAGAGACATTCTGTAAAGACAAAGTAATAGATATCTTTAAACTTTTAAAATGAACAGCTATGAGTTATTCAAATAAGCTAACTTTACTGACAAAAACTCAAAGTGTTATTTTTTGCTTGATATAAATGACCCTCTGAATTTTATGAAAATAATAAGGAATGCAGATGATTGTGTTATACTCACAATTATACCCCGCATTGGGTATAGTGTGTTTCAAATTATTATAATGTAACATTTCAGTCTATTTCCTGTCTAATGTTTTCATTCTACATGTTTCTAAATGCCGCTGCTTAACAATTTCATATTGAACTGTAGTGTAACAACATAATTTAGGTTACTGGAAGTCAATTAACTCTGCATGGTACTTGAGAAAAATTGGCTTACACAACTATTATTTCAGAAAATAAAAAAAAAAAAAAATCATCTTCTTTAGAAAGAGTATCTCCAAAGGGCCTATTATTCCACAAGAGTTTGTTTGGGGCTACAACCTTGCAAAAAAATGCAAGTAATCTCTTTGCCTCTTTTGCATTGCTGACTTACAAGTATTGCCTAGCCTGGGAAATTTCTACTAAATCATGTAGCATGTTCAGTGGTTTGGGTTGCTTTAGGGATTGCTGTTTTAAAAAGGATTAAACCACTGATGACTTTAGCTTTTAACCTCAGTCAAAAAATACAAGTACTCTACTATATCCCTACAATTTAAATGCAAATAGTCTTTAAACAAAGCTAATCTTGAGGGCTTTGGGATAGTGAATGATAAATGGAAGGGATCTTATAAAGTCTAAGAGTGAACAACTCTGATTTCTGTTTCACATCAATCATCTCCCCACATGGATCAACAATTTAAATAGTTCAGGGCATTGAGGGAATTGGAGCAGGTGAGTTCATCATTCAGCTGCCCATGGCTGTGCCCTGGGGAGAAACCAGGTGATCCAAGGGGTAAATGTTAATTGAAAAATTTGTAAAAGAGACTGAAGATCCTCTATGTTCTTTATTTTTACTTACCTGCAGAGTCAAATCTATGCTGGGGCCAGAAAGCTTAATATTTTGTTCTAAAATAGTCCAATCTCTTTTGTAATGAAAAGATCAATTTGTTTCATTGCAAAAAGATTATCCTTTGTTGTGTTAATTTCTGATGTGATCTATAACATTTAAAACAAAAAGATAAAATTTAAATTGATAGTTTCTTGTACCACCAGATATTTTTGAGCTATCAATAATGATTACAAAGAAGCAGGAGATGTCATCTGTTCTTTATCAAAGAGACTGAACTTCTTAGAGAAGCTGATTCCAAGTCTGGAACAAAGAAAACGTTCACTGAGTCTGGAGTACTTTGTTGTTCCAATCTTACCTAACTGTTCGAAGGTGATTAAAGAATCTTCAGGACAAGGACGCTATTCTGAAGGGCCAAGAACCGGCTAAAGATAGTTCTGATAACATGAATTCATACTGACAATTAGCCAACCAATCAATCAATCAGTCAATAAATAAACAAGTAAAAGACTAGATCTCTGTCTTTAAAATGCTTATTCAATATGAAAAGAGTTATAGATTAAAAATATATCAACATAGTATACAATATACAGGTAAGGACAAGGTAAGTAAAATTAGAACTTATAATGAAACAACTTAGGTTTTATTATTTACATGTATGCTTTTTATTTTTATTTTATTATTACATTTAGGTTTTTAGTTATGTTTACAGGTAGGTTACTTTAATTAAGTCATCAAACTAATATCACCACAATGAGATATACTACCCTAATGCTTCTAGTGATTCATCACAATGATAAAACAGTTATTATCTTTTGAAATCTTCCAAACAAAATTCATGCATTATTTAAACTGAGGAAACAGTAAACTGCAGTCCCCCTGTACTTACTTATCAAAATTGCTATGGTCAAAGCAGACAGCTACACTATAGTTACATTAGCATATACCCTCTTATGTACAAAGCATGCAACATTTAGATCTAAGGGACAGAAAGCATATAACTCCAACTTTTTTATGAGAATTATTATCTTTATGTGTATCCTTGTTTCTGTGCATATTAAGACTGATAAAGAGAGTAAGGGTACACACAAAGGCATTGAGATGTAGCTGCACTAAGACTACATGGGAGTTGGTTAAACCATTCTTGGATCTTTTATATTAGTTTGAGAGTATATAAAAATAACAGTCTTGGGAAGGAATAATCAGGGATTTTATTACTCAGCTATACTGACAGAGATCAGAAAACAACTGTATCACAAATTCAAAAACACTAGTTTATTATGAATTTGCAAATAACACAGAAATAATATAACACATAAAACAGACATACAAAATGGACACAAGCAATAGGAACAATATATTTTAAATATATTTGAATCAGCAGATAAACCTTTTAATTAATTTGTTTATGATTATTTTTAAGTACTATATATTCTAACAAATGCCAGCACTGACACACAGGAGTAATTCTTATTGAAGCCTCATTTTGTGAGTGATACTTTTTGGTTTAGTTCACTTGTTGACATAATGATCTAACTGTACCAGTATGTAGAGTCTATAATATAGAAAATAATCTAGAAAAATGTTGTGGGTTCTTTAACTCTTGATAGACATAGAAAGAAAACAATACAATTATGAAAATGAGAGTTAAATCAGATACACCATGGACCACCATTTTGGACAACACATGTTTGATGCCTGGAATCCACATGGTATTGTAAGTAGAGAACATAAACCTTCTACTCTAATTTTTCCAGTTTTGAAGAATACAGTGGATCTCTAGCTACAGATATTATGCTGTACTTAGAACTTCTCAACTTAATCTACTTTTTTTGAGTTTTACTTTTCTTAGCATATGAATAAACTGCACTGCTTCTTCTGCCCCAAACCAGTAATCATTCCTCATCATGTACAAATAACATCTGTAATATTTCTACATGCTTTCTACTTCCCATGGTGACTATCTATTGTGAATTTTGGAAGCAGATGTAATGAAATTTGCTGTTTAAAGTATATTTTCCTTAAAAAGTACCTCTCATGTTTAATGTATACTATGTGCGCATATGTGAATGAGTCAGTGTGTGTGTGTGTGTGTGTGTGTGTGTGTGTGTGTGTGTGTGTGTGTGTGTGTGTGTGTGTGTATGTGTTTCTTGATAATTCACCAGCATCTGTTGACTCAGCCTTCCTCTTCCCAGCATTCTACTTGTTACTGAAATCTGGCAGGGATATAACTACTCAGTGTTACTTCTGCAAGTTCCCATTACCTGGTGAGTTCTCACTACATATTTGTAATGCTCAGTTACTCTGTTGGGGTCAATTTTAATTTTACTTGTTTCTTTCCTAAACAAGCTCCTGCACTGGGTATTACCACTAACATATAATGCCCCTTCCATTTATTTTTCTCCTTTCTTTTCTTGCTCACTAGAAGTAACTTCAACCTTGCCCCTATCCCCAGGACTCTTGCCATTGTCTAGATGTATGTTTCCCCCAGCAGGCAATTCATACATTGCCATGAGTGTATGAATGCTTTCAAATGTTGATGAGACTGGAGAGGACTATAGTCTGGATGTGTGTGTGTCCGCTCCTGTAGTTCATATGCTGAAATCCCAATACTCAGTCATGGCAATGGGTTGTGGGGAATCTGAGGATTACATCATCATGATTGGGATTAGGATCTGTGCTTAGTTAGACAGGAAGTCCAGGGAGCTGCCTTACTCTCACCATGTGAAGATGCAGCCAGAAAAACACCCTTGGTAGAATGGAATTCACCCTTACCTGGGTCTTGGAATGTCCAGCCTTGATGTGATATTTGTCTCTTTCAAGCCACAAGAACTACAGTATTTTGTTAAAACATCTCACATTGGCCATGACAAGCACTGTCCTCACTTCTAGCAAGCAGAACTTGAAAACCAAAATTAAAGCAATATGTCTTGATGGTTTGATAATTTTCCTGAGCCAGATATGATGGCACATTCTTGTGATCAGCACTGGGGAGTCTGAGTCAGGAGTGTGATAAATTTTCAGCTTGGGATTGAACATACATCCCCACATTGCAAAATTATAATAATAATAAATTAATATCCTCAAATAATTAACAAGCTATCATTTATTTAATTTCTAAATAAAAATTATTTCACATGTAAAATGAGAGTCCAGGTCACATAATCATTGCTGTGATATATTATTCTGTATGCTGTGAATGTGTATTGCTATGATTGGTTGATAAATAAAGCTGCATTAGCCTATGAGAGGGCAGGATGGAGACAGGCAGGAAAATGCAAGAGAGGTAGGAGGGAGAAAAACGAGAAGCAAAAGACACCATCCCACCATGCAGGCAGCAGCATGTAATAACACACAGATAATGCCAGGGAACTTGTGGCAAAACATAGATTAATAGAAATAAATTAATTTAAGTTATAAGAGCTAGCTAGTAAGAAGCCTGAGCCATAGACCATATAATTTACAATCAATATTAAGCCTCTGAATGATTATTTTATAAGCCACTGCAGGACTGTGTGTGAGAGAGATTTGTCTGGACAACATAGGGCCATGCAGGACACTGAAAACATCTAACTGCAAATCATTTAACTATATTTCAAAATACTAGAAATTAGAGAATGCGGAGAAAATATGTCCTCAGTTAATAAGTATTCTGAATAAAATAATATGCAGTTAATAAACATTTTTATATACTATTTAAGAACTTAATGCAAATTTAAAATGTGGATGTTCCATTCACTTAGTAATTTATTACAGATATGCTTCATATAAACATTATTATCTATGAAAAGCAGACTAAAATTTGTAAGAAAATAAATAAGTAATATTGTACTGAGTTTTTTTTATCACACATAAGGTTGTGTGCAATTGTATATGAAATATTCAAGATCACAAACTGACCAATGAAATTACAATAAATACCAAGACTATTGTAAGACATTGGCATTGTTTATACTAGGCTAGGTTTTCATGAAGACTATAACAGAAAACTCCAAGATACAAAGAAAGCTCATGAAAAGAGAAATAAGGTTATAGCACTTTCCTTTGGCAATAAGATTACACAGATAACCGTTAGGTTTAAAGGAGTGCCATGGTATATCTGGAAGTTTTCCTGTGTCTGACCCAGTCCTGCAGCTACTCAGACCTAAGTAAACACACAGAGGCTTATATGTTATTTACAAAGTATATGGCCTAATGGCTCAGTCTTTTTGCTAGCAAGCTCCTATAACTTAACCCATTTCTATTAATCTATAAATTGCCATGTGTTCATGACTTGCCTATACTTTACATCTTGCTTCTCCTGGCAGTGGATAGCAGCATCTGCTCCACTCTCCTTTCTTCTCTCTTATCTCTTTTGGATTTTCCCACCTGGCTCCACTTGCCATTCCATAGGCCAATGCAGCTTTATTTATCAACTATTCAGAGCAACACATATTCACAGCATACAGAATCACATCCCACAGCACTGTGGGATAGATCTAACTTAATAACTAGTAGAGAAAATTTGTGTTAGTTTTCTAGGTTTGTATCAGATTTATTACTTAAAATGAATAACAAATGAGATGTGTAACCAGCAGAACATTGGCCTAGCTAGCATGCATCAGGTCTTGGATTCAATCCATAATAACAGACATGTGGAGACAAACACACACACACACATACACACACACACACACACACACACACACACACACACACAGATACAGAGGCAGAGAGAGAATTATATTTAGTCTCAGAGTATAAGGAATTTTACACCTAATTTTTAATGAGGAGTAGTTTTATCATTTACTTATGCTTTGTGCTTATAAAAAGAAATATAAATAAATTATAAGTGGCTGATTAATTTAATTAAAACATTTCCAAGCTAGGTGGTGGTGGTGTATGCTTTTAATTCCAGTACTCAAGAGGCAGAGCCAGGTGGATCTCTGTGAGTTTGAGGCCAGCCTGGTCTACAGAGTGAGATCCAGGATAGGCACCAAAACTACACAGAGAAACCCTATCTTGGCAAAACAAAACAAACAAAACAAAAAACAGCAACAACAACAACAAAAATGAAGTCAAATTGTAGTCAGAATCATTTTTGTCTGCCAACCAGCTCACAAAGACACAGACACTGATTATTAATTACAAATGCTCAGCCTCATTTTAGGATTGTCCCACTAGCTCTTTTTACTTAATTTAACCTGTTTCTACTTATCTACAGTTTGTCAGAGGGTTTTTTACCCTTCTTTCATTCTGTATGGCCTACTTTCCTGCTTCCTCTCTGTCTGGCTAGGACCCCTCACATATCCGTAATGTCTCACTTCTTTCTACCTCTAAGCCTAAATTCTTCCTGCTCTACACTTAATACTCCACCTTCTATCTGGAACCACATCTCACGGTCAAGAATTAACAGGAGCTGTGCAGATCATCCACATGCTTAACCAGTGTGAATTCCTTCTCATCTGATCAACTGGGCTAATAAGAGTTTTAACCCTTCTTCCTTTAATGCCCATAGCTAGTCTTATGATGAAAAGACCTTAATTCTACATTTACCCATCTTCTGATGTGGGATGTTCTATATGCTGTGAATGTGTTGCTCTGAATGTTTGATAAATAAAGAGCTGATTGGCCAGTAGCCAGGCAGGAAGTATAGGTGAGATAAACAGACAAGGAGTACCCTGGAAAGAAGGCTGAGTACGGAGACACCAGCCTGCTCTCCAGGAAGCAGCATGTAACAGCACACAGGTAAAGCTACGGAACATGTAGTGACATGTAGATTAACAAAAATGGGCTGAATTTAAGTGTAAATGCTAGTCAGTAGTGAGCCTGAGCTAGAGGCTGAGCAGTTTTAATTTAAATAAGCCTCTCCTCTGTGTGTTTATATGGGTCTGAGTGGCTGTGGGACTGGCAGTTGAGAGATTTGTCCTGACAGCAGGCCAGGCAGGACCAGGAAAACTTTAGCTACACTTCTTCATGTTGACCTTTTTTAAATATCTTTGCCTAATTTTCCCCCAGCAGAGTGAGCTATATACCCATCACCTCCTGTACCAAGGGTAGAGAAGTCTAATGAGGAATCAGAGAAATTTTTCAGCACCTGCAACAAAAAAGTAAAGTATGTGTGTATATGGTTATAGAATGGTGGAGAATTTTGAAGCCTTTTTATTGCTTAACTTTTCTTAGTGAAGCAAAAAGTAAGACTCAAAATCAACATAAAAGAATAGAGATGAGAAAAACTATTATTCTGATAAATATTGCATATGTTCTTTTATTAATATTTTAACTTTTCTCTAAGTTTATACATAATAATTTTGCCATCATCTTCCATCTATTCTTCCACAAAATGCCAGAAGTCTATGTACAGTGGTATTTAATGATGCTTAATTGAAAAATGAGCATCTCTACTTTGGAGGCATCACTTGATTGAGATGTACTTCATTTCATATAACATACCATTTCTGTGCCTATGAAATAATTTTCTCAGTTTGTAAACCCAAGTGTTAATTAAAATATGATATGAAAGTGACAATATCATACTCAAGAACAAAGAAAGAAAACATCACTAGCCATAATATTAAAAGAACGAAAATAGGAAGAGTATAGGATATAAAGAGGTATACCGGTGTTTGCATGTGTGTACATGATCATTTGTGAAGATGAACTTACACTTGAAGTTCTTATGGAGACAGAAGAAAACTGCAAATCATTTAAACAACCCCACTGCTTGTTACAGACAACAATGACAAGGAAGGCTACACTGAACCTCATTGTTCTCTATACACAGGGTAGTTTAGTAGAGAAATGTGAGCTTTCAGTCCTCACAACTGTTCCATGAGGCTGATATCCATTTTCACTTCTCCTTGAAAGAAGAAAAACCATGAATTTAAAGACATGCCTGTCTGAGCACAAACAGCAAGTAAACAGCTGGACTGGAATCCAGAGCACACAATGTATGCTTGCCCATGATTCACTTTAAAAAAATGACATTTAGCTACGTAGAAGAATACAATTGCTGCTCTGTAATATCCGAGGATGGAGAAGGGCATTGATTTTAAATGGATAGTTTTTAATATAAAGGAGCTCTTTTAAAAGATCCATTTTAAGGGAATGACATGTGTTCTTAAGCAAAGATGAAGTGATACTCTGGAAATGTTAGTCAGGGATGTAGAGGATTGATGATGATGTCAGTTCATAAAGAACAGTTCACTAGCAACATTTAATAAGGTGTTTCTCCTTGAGTGTTATGATGGTATCTTGCCTTTGGATAAAGATTGATGTGAAAACAGTGTCATTCTTTTAACTTCTACAAGAACTTTTGGGAAACACCTTTGTACTGCCTAAAGGGGAAAAATGAATAATTCTTACATCAGTGTGAAATGATCTTTAAAAAAATGTACATTTAAATTACAATGCTATTTTCAGCTGAACATGATTTTTCTGTACATTTTTAAACCACTTTATAGTGATAACATTATTTTATTCTTAAAGTGTGTTAATGGGTTTGAATTTTCACTATTATCCTTTTCAGATGAGGAAACAAGAGGTTAGAGGTCTTGTAAAGCAACAGGCAATAAACTGGGCCTTGGAATCAAAGTTGCTTATGATCTTTTAGGATCAGAGCATACCTACCCGACAGCTGTGCAATCATACACCTGCTGATCCCATAACTGACTCTAAGTATTTTGCATTTATCCCAATATTCAAGTTTTCCATGATCTCTAGAATTAGTAGTCTGTTTACATATTGACTATTGTTTTATTTGTTTGTTTGCTTGTACTCAATAAAACCATCAATATGCAAAAGGATGACCATTAGAAGCTTTAACGTGATTTGTATTGAAATTTGGATCAATTTTCCACTGCTTTTATGCTTCAAATTATGTGGTTGCCTCAGTTCATTACATAAGTAAAATGTTATCTGCTTTATGCTCTGTAAATGGTATTAATTATGAAGTCACTTAAAAAGCAGGGTTTCAAGAAAAAAATAATCCTTCTAGAACAGTCACAATCATATATATATACACACACATATAATATTATCTAAATGAAATCACCAAAAAATGGAGAAGACAGATCCCCAGCTACACATCTCTCATCACCAAATGAAGCTTCAGGTACCAGGAATGGGTTAGACCTAAATAAATGATTTGTTGTTGGTCAAAGAGGTTCGATGGGAACCCCTAAAAAACCCAGCCTATTTCAAAGGTTATTGGTGGCTCTCCACAAACTGACAGCAAGGCCTTATTGCTGAAGACCATACCTATACAAGTCATTGAACACAGAGTAATCAACCTTTCCCTTCCTAGAACCTTCACCCCTACAGACTAGAATTCACAGTACTATAAGGAACTCTGCACACTACATAGGGGAAACATAAATACCAGCCCAGCTACAAACTCTTTGATCTGCAAGAGTGAGCCTGCCTGCCTGCTACATTTGTACAATGGAGGGATAAAGTCTGTGGGACTAAACATCCACATCATGGAATTGAACTCAGACCCAATGCTGCTTTTGTAACCAAGAATCCAAGACTAGGTAGGCCAGGGACTTAGGTCAAAACTAAGCAATACTGTTCTGCTAAAGGAACATTGCAACAAAATGACTCCTAACAACATTATGCTATAAGGCTAGATCAGTGCCTTGCTCAGCCATCATCAGAGAAGCTTCCTCCTGGAGGAGATGTGAACAAATACAGAGAGACCCATAGCCAGGTATTATGCAGAGAGTAAGAGACCTCTGAACACTCAACCATCAAAGAAATGTCTACATCCAATCCCTCCCCTTAAGGTTCAGGAAATCCTGCATAAGAGGCTGAAAGAATGTCAAAACCAGAGGGGATGGAGGAAACAAGTATTCAAGCCCTTCTAAACACAACAGGACTGGTACATATATGCACTCAGAGACTGTGGCAGCAAGCACAGGGCCCGCATAGGTCTGCACTGGATGGGGTCCTGGAGATGAAAGGAAAGCAGGACACATACCCCTTTCCTTAACCCAGAGGCAATCTTCAATTGATAGCCACTTGCAAATGACAAGTAAGTCTCAGAGGAAAACAAACCACTATTAAGGGTAGGCTGTCCAGGTGTAGACAGCCAACACAAAATGAACAATGAACGCAATGGATTTTCTGGAGGTTCTTGTTTGTCTCATAATGTTAAGTCAGGGCATTTTTGTGTGTTTGATTTTGTTTTTGTTTTCTACATCACTGTTCTTTGTCCATATATTATGGATTCCAGTTCAGGGTTCTTATGGGATTCCTGCTAGTGGGAACATGTGTTTCTGCATCTATATGTGTTTTGTTTGTTAGTTGCATGGACATATTCTGGTTCATTTGATATTTATTTAATTATTTATTTTGTTTGTTTGTTTTATTTATTTTTTATTTTATTATTATTCCTTAGATGTCGGTTTGTCTTTTAACAAGAGACAAAAAGGGTGTGGATCCATATGGAATTGGAGGTGGAGAGGAAGAGGGAGGAGTAAGAGGAGGGAATTATATTGTATGGGAAAAAAAACTACTTTCAATTAAAGAAACGAAAAATAACAAAGACATATCACGATGCTGTCCATTTATTGACATGTATGCCTTGCCAATTTTTCTTTCAAAACATCACCAACTGAAATATGATAGGGGGTAGAAGAAAATCACAAGGAACAAAGAAATCATAGTTTAATGGTTACCCAATTTTTTGCTTCAAGGTAAGTTTCTATTCTTTCCAAGCTTCCCTCTTTTATGCAAACTGAGTTAAATACTATAATCAAAAATAATAAAAAATAAAAAACAAAATAGTCACATTCCTTTATAGTTGCAAGATGGATTGACAATCTTAGAGCATAGTGTACTCCATACATTTCCATTTTAATTTGTTCTGTTTTTCTTGTGCTTGTTCATTTTATTGAGGCATGCAAACAAATTACATTTCCAGAATTGAGTTACTGTGCTTTTTGAGGAGATGGGACACTTTTACTTCCCAAAGTAATTATATTGGAGAAAACTGTGTTTTTCAACCATCATATTCCAATAATGAATGTTTTTTCATTGAAGGACTGATTAACTATTTTTTGATGATTCATTTGTGACTCCCTGAAAATGACAAAGAAAATCAATCAAGCATAATTACAGATGGAATACTTATACCTACATTTAATATATGTGCCTGGGGCTGGTGTGAATATTTACAGTAGTCTAGGGTCCTTATATTAAGGCACCACTGAGCCAGTAATTATCTGTGTTTTTAACAAAGAAGAAAAGGAAGAGATTCATGACTGAAATGCCTAACAATCCAAATGGTGTATTTCTTCAAATATACTACAAGTTCCTTCAACTTTGAAAAAATATGAAATAAAATTAAATGAGGGAATGAAAAAGAAATCCTTTTGCTGTAAGAAATCTTTACATACATATAAAAGTAAGTCACAATTTGTCAAAAGATTTTCTATACTAAGGATCAGAAAGCCTCACCAAGCATATGAAATTGTTTAAAAACTGCTACAGTTTGCCAAAATACCCTTATATTCAAATAAAAGACCGCACCAGGATTACCTTTCAATTCCATTTTTGTGACATTTTAATATACACATTCCTTCAGATAATACATGAATCTCCTACGTGTCACCAGAAGTGCTGACTACAAGAGATACTTAAATTCAGAACAGAGATGATGAAAAATCACATTAATATCTTGTACAGACATATGCAGTATGTCTTTAGAGGATCAGAAGGCTTGAAGGAAAGACTGTTTCTCTGAGAAGACATTCTTGTCATCAAAGACACAGAACTTTAATGATAATTTAGGTCATTTCCAAACCATGAATATTTCTCAACTGCAACAGTCAGTTCATGTCATAAATAAGAACACACCCAGCTGAGGGGTTAGCTCAGGGACACAGTGCTGTCATAGAATATGCATAGTCTTAGGGTAAATCACATTCAATAAATAAATGAATAATTGAAAATGACTGTTAAATTCTTTAAAATAGAACACAGTCAGTTACATGAAAACAAAGTAAGCCATCGAATTTGAATTAGATTATTGCTCCGATAATACAGGTGACATTTTTGTAAACACAAGAATTAAAGACTGTCTTGTGGTTGAAAGCTCTTGTTGCACAGGCCAGCTAGGCTGAGCCAATCCTTGGGTCCTTGTAAAGTTGCAAGGAGAGAACAGAGTTCATAGAATTATCCTCTGATCACCACACATGAGCTGTGGCACAAGCTACCTCCTCTATTGAAATAATAAATTCATTTTAAAACCACAGAGTGTTTGAAGATGCTTTGTGTTCAGTTCCATCATTCATTCAGTGTGACAAATGTTTAGATGTGGGGTTGCGTGACATTTTACTATATTATCAACCGCAAGGTGTTTATTCATTGAAAATAAACAGGATGTATGGATAAAGAATTTCATTTGTGGTAGAAAATTTAATGGTACCTTTTCATGATACAAACAAATATGAATATTAAAATTATGGAGAATTAATTTGATTCTTGGTACAATGGTTCAATGATTACATAAATCTCTATGTGATCTCATTTCATTATTCTAATAATAGTTATCATCCTACCAGAGCTTTAATCTTCTAGACTTATAAAATATTTGAGTATAGTTAGCATTTGAAATAATCTCTTCTTCCAAATAAATAAACAATTAATTTAAAATGATAAATAATAAACAAATAAATAGTAAATAAATAAATAAATGAATAAAATTGGCATTCCCATACACCTTTCTCCTTCCTTCCTTTCTTCCCTCCCTCCCTCCTTCAATTCTTTTTTCCTTTCTTCTCTTTCTTTTCCTTTCTCCCTCCCTTCCTTCCTCCTTCCCTTCTTTCTTCCTTTCCTCCTTCCTTCTTTCTTTTCTAGTGTGTGTGTGTGTGTGTGTGTGTGTGTGTGTGTGTGTGTATGCTTTATATATTCGTCAATATGTGTGTGTATGTATGTAAGCTTTATATATTTGTCAATATGCATGTGTGCATGTGTGTGTGTCAGTACAAATTCAGCTCTGTGTATTTAATGATTACAGGTTAATGTGGGATATCTTCATCAATCATTCTCCACCATTTATTTATTTGTTTAATTACTTATTCTCACTTTATTTTTGAATTAAGAGTCTCACTGAACCTGTAGCTTATCTAATCAACTATACCTGCTGGCTGATGAGGTTCAGGGACTCCTCCCCCTGTGCTGGGCTTAAAGACATGGCTGACACATGTTACATTTACGTGGGAAGTGGGAACCCAAATTTATTCCTTTATGTGTAACGAGCAGGCATCTGACTGTCTGTGCCATTTCTCCAGCCCTGAGACCCAGAATTTCAAATTATATTATTTGATCAACTATTTTGTAGTTGACAAAGAAGAACACACAAATTCTATTAAGTCTGGAAATTCTGCTTTGCTTTTGTACATTGGTTTTACTAAATTGTAAAGTACAATTAAATATTTTTGAGGCAAGTAAGAGTGCCTACTCTTTTCAGTCTCAATTCTGAGCAAGTGGGATGTTTAAGAGTAGGACTTATTTCATTTCGTGAGTGTTGTGTTGTGTCTAGTTTTACTCTGAAATGGCATAATACCACCCTTTCCCCTTCAATGTGAGTGTGCAGTTCTGACACACAGACTGACATAAACACTGATGACTGGTGTCAAACACTTCATCAGCCTCTGTCTTCTCCAAAAAGCAA
The DNA here is from genome assembly GCF_903995425.1 of Onychomys torridus. NCBI lineage: Eukaryota > Metazoa > Chordata > Mammalia > Rodentia > Cricetidae > Onychomys > Onychomys torridus. The sequence goes on along the minus strand of NC_050453.1, from coordinate 47,119,739 downwards.
CAGACGGTATTGTTCTCTAAAATAGCAGGCATGTGTATGTTACTTCATAGGGATAAGAATATGTCAAATATATATGTTATAATTGAAACATACAGAAAAAAAAAAAAAGTCGCCTTGAAAAACTGAGAATGACTGAAAAAAACAAAGATGCCTGAACTGATTATTAGAATGGAAAGCTTTCAGTCAATAACCATGAAACTGAACCATCTAAATATATTTAGATAAGCATTGTGGTAATGGCAAAGAAAGTACCATCACACACTTCTAAATCATTAAACTACTCAAGGCACCAAATTGGGTGTTCTTTAGATGTTCTCATAAGGTTCTTCTTCCACATACCATGCTAAGTGTGAATACTTAGAAAGATTAAACTGCTTATTTAATGACAATAGCTGAGAGAAAAGATAAGGATATAAGAGGAGTTTGGATCCTCTAACCCTACATCCAATTACTTTGTTCAACTATTTAATAGGTGGAGAATAAAGCAAGAAATAAATTCTCTGTAACTTCAGTTTTGTTTTATTTACATAATTAAATATTATTCCCTGGAGAATACATGGTGTATTTGCTTAATTGGCCTCCTTGCCTTGAATCTGTACTAGTGAATACTAATTCCTATAGATTCTAAGAGACACTAAAAGGTAATTTCAACATTACTGAATTTCTAGACTATATATCAGCAAGTTGTTAACTGCACAGCAAACATTTACCTACTGTTTAAACAAATGAACTTCCTATGACCATGTTTCATGGATATTTGTTTTCACCTATTAACACTGATAAATTTTTATATTAATGTCAAATGGAACATGAAAATTTGTGATTAAGAAAGTTTCTCTTTGAAGTAGAACAACAGATTTATGGTGCATATGACTCATAAAATCCATATAATTATCTTTTTAAAGCTACATCGATTAATAATAAAACTTTTTTTAAGTCAGTGTTATTCAGGGAGTTAAGCATGTAAGTTCCAAGAGGTTATATCAACTACCTATCATTATTTCTTAGTGACATTTTCTGAGAATATAAAATGTATTTATATGAAATTTAGAGATCTTGAGGTAATATTAAAACACAGCAATAGATGCCATGAAGGGTAAAATGATTTTCATATTTGAGATAGAAAAACAGTAAGAGAAAAATAGGCAAATGCATAATCACATAAATTCTTGTGATTGACCTAGCCCATGTGGTCATGTTTTCATGAATAATGCAATGTAATCCACAGGAGATATTGTATCTCTTTAAAAATAAATGACAAATACCCATGGATTTATGACTAACCATTAAAAGATGTATGAATGACTTATCTCTACTTGTGTACTTTTCCCATCTGAAATTCTTACCTATAAATGCATGTTGTGTTTCACACTTAAACATAATCTTTGAAATATGTCCAATGATAAGAATATACATGGTGTATAAATTCATAGTGACACATTTTTTATTTAACTTTACTTTACTTTAACTAAGTTATCATTCTCTGTATGATTTTCATGGATTTGATATTTTCATTCATGTTTATTGCCCTATTATTTAATATATATTGTGACAAATAGTATAATACTTGTTTATCTAGTACATTAATCTGCACCTTTATGGAGTAAATCACTTTGAGAACACAAAAGTGATGGTATTTGAGATTTGTTCTGATGTGCTGACTAATTCATATGAGTAAAGCCTTTATCAATAAATGAAGTGCCTTGCTGGGCAGTAGTGGTGCATGCTTTGATCCCAGCACTCAAGAGATAGAGGAAGGTGGATCTCTGTGAGTCTGAGGCCAACCAGCTAGAACGGAAACACAGAAAAACACTGTCTATAAAAACAAACAAACAAAAGCAATCAAGAAATAATTGAAGTGCCTTTAGAAGAAGAGAAAGGGACCAAGATTTCTCTGACACCTTCATTTGTGCACTTTCTCTCTCCTTGCCCCTCCCACATCCTTCTAGGCCATAAAAGGATGCCAAAAAATAAAAAAATAAAATAAAAGAGTTGGCTTCAGATGCAAGACCGCTGTCATTTCACATTGCCAGTTCATTATTTTAGCAACCAAACCAAAGCACAGAAACTAGAAGAGACAAAATTGCCATTATTCCTGTTATTCTACTATTCTTTCTATTAGTGAGCACTGAGTTTGCTTCTAGATGTCACAGCTATGTTCAGTCCTATGTCTTTGTTGGTTATCACACTAGTACATATTATAACAGTATTGTATTTTCAGAAAAATTATATATATATAAAATTTCAAATATGAAGAAGATCAACTGAAATTTCTCCCTTTGGATATGATTTGTTTATTATATGTTCTGATTCATTCAATTTGATGTATATGAGTAGATTTTTTTTATGGATAAGTAACAATCTATTTTGTGTCATTAACAAATCAAATTTTCTTCATCCATTGAAATCTGTTAATGAATTCTTTGGCTAATCCAGATTTTAGCCATTTTATTTATTTATTTATACCATTTATTTATTTATTTATTTGTTTGTTTATTTATTTATTTATTTATAACTGGACCTAAGGACTGAACCCAGGACCATGCACTTGCTAGGCAAGGGCTCTACCACTGAGCTAAATCCCCAAACCCCAATTTTAGAAATTTTAATAATGCCTAAGTAAATATAGTATCTGCAAGGAGCAGTGAGCAAAACACGTGCAAACTTATATTGAATTTCCTGTGAGATGATGGCATCATTTCTTTTGGCATAAAGAAGAATAGCTACAGCATGAATTTTTAGAAGTTCTTTTAGTAAAATCAAACCAGAGCCAGGTATTGAGGTGAACGCTGAAAGATCAGAGAAGTAGAACAAGCAACAGCCACATCACCTTGCCAATTCCTCAGCTGATTCTGTTTCCTCAGACTGGATGCCTCTCTGCTAAACTGTGCTGCTCAAAAGCCTGAAAGCTTAACCAGCTCTAGTTCCTGGTCCCCACGCCTTATTTACCTTTCTGCTTCTGCCATCACTTCCTGGGATTAAAGGCTCACTTCCTGGGATTAAAGGCATGAGTCACCATGCCTAGCTCTTTCCAGTGTGGCTTTAAACTCACAGAAATCCAGATGGATCTCTGCCTCCCAAGTGACAGGATTAAAGGCATGTGTGCCACCATTTTCTGGCCTTTGTATCTAGTGGCTGTTCTGTTCTCTGACCCCAGATAAGTTTATTAGGGTGCACAATATTTTGGGGAACACAATATCACCACCTTTCCCCTTTTTGTCTAAAAAATTAAAAAAGCTTAAAATACAAGAAAAATTATATCCAATAAGTATATACAATATATAGTCAAGAATTACATTAACAATGTCTAGTCCATTAACATTTGACAGATTCAGATAAAAAAAACTCCATTAATATATAATAATGTCCAGTCCTGTAACATTTGATAAAGTCAGACAAAAAATTTCATTACTTATCCTATTTAAAACAAGTAGTTCCTTTTTAAAAGTAGACTCAATAATCTCCCTTTTTATCTTATCATATGCATATTCTATTTTCTTTTCATAATATATTCAATAATCTGCCTTTTGTCATTTTTATATCTTCCCCTTTTTCTTTTTAGAGTAGATTCAATGATCTACCTATTTATCCTATTATTTCTTTATCTTTTTTTCTCAGAGTAGATTCAATGATGTACCTCATATCTGTATTCTCTTTTTTCTTTTTTCTTTTTAAACAAAAACTCTGAATCTAATCTCCTTGTTCAGTTTTTTTCCTGACCATTAACAATTAACAACTTGTAACCAACCATTTTAAACAATGACAGTTATCCATAAGCCATTGAACGACCAAAAAACATTGACCCCACCTCTTGGGAATTTGGGCGTCATTTTATTAAAATTACTTCCTGCTTTTTGGGGGTGAAGACATCTTTAGGGGATCCTAAAAAGAAACTTTTGGGGTTAATTGTCAAGTCCTGGGAGAGGGAGCAGTATTATTTGGTGCCCAGTCTATGCATAATGGGAAAATGTAGGGCTTGTTTCAAGTCCTTGCTCGAGTAGTCTGTGAATCTTGATAATCTCAGCTAGCCATCTCGAAATTGTCTTGAGCAGTTTGTAGTCCAAAGTCGATCTTTCCGTGGTGTTAATAAGCTAAATGGTTTTACCACAGCCCATGTGGAATCATCTTTGTGGGGGCTCATCTTCCTTTTGAAGATTTCAAAGTTGCTATTAGGTATGGCCATGGTCCCCTGAAGACTTTGTGTGTGTGTGTGTGTGTGTGTGTGTGTGTGTGTGTGTGTGTGTGCCCCTCCTCTGTGATTTGGAGCAATCACAGTCTGATAAATGTCTGTCTCTCAAAAATGTTCTTCCTAGAAGAAAAAATCTTCACAGCAATTACTCCCCACCATTTGTCTTGCCAAACTTTCCCAAACTGACCTTTGTCAATGCTTTCTTGTAACATGATGGTCCTGGCAATTCTTCTCTGAACAAGCAGTAGTAAACACTTCGTCCCAGGTAGCAGCATCATTGCAGTCACCCACAAGATGAGAAGCAGCCTGCAACATGGAACAGTGGCCACTACCTTCATGGTCCCACCACCACAGTTCGTGGCTCCTCCTTGGCCACAGCTTCATTGAGGTTTCATTATTTTTTTTCAGATTAATAATCAGACTGAATTTACTTTTATTCTAAGAAATACATATTCACTATTTGTTTTTCTTCCGAAGATTTATACAATAAATTAATAAAAGAGTCTCAGCAATGCCTCATTCAAAACAGTTTTGTCATTATCCCAGCAGCAGCTAATGCCTTTGTTTGGTCCTGTGTAGACTCAGGATGGCCTTACTGCTTTGTGACTTCTAGGCTGACGCTCAGCAAGTCATTCACTGCTATCATTTTCTCTCTCTAGACTAGCCAGTTTGACCCCAGAGCAGATGTCAGAAATGAGTCCTTCCACCTTGAGATTCTCTAATCTGTCTGTGGAAGTCAACACAATGCTAGAGGTCACCACCATTCATTATCAGTGAGCACTATTTCCACTGGAGAATAGCAGCAGAAAAATAAAATAAACAAACTAAAACTTTCCTTATTCTATCATTTAGCAGCAGATTTCAAAAGCATTCTTTCTTTTTACATTTTTTCATGGACTATGGTTACGTTAAATGCTTTGCAAATATTTCCCTATTTTAATGTGTTCTCTTCTCAGTTGAAAAGCTACCACTAAATGAACAGAAGATTTTGAATTTCATATATATAGCTTTAAAATGAACTTTACTTGATGGTGATCATTTTCTGTAGATTGGGTAAGAAATGTACCACACACATACACACACACACACACACACACACACACACACACACACACTAGAAGATTCAACTCTGGTTATTTTGAGTTATAGCCATTTGTGCCTGAATTGTGGATAAATTGTGACAGAGGGACTCAGCTCATTTTTCTTTCTATATAGACAACAAATTTGATTCTTATTTTACCACTTCAGTCTTAAATCAAATGTGTTTGCATGAAGCTATTTCTGTGTATGTCATTATATTCTTTCTCAGTTTTCTCACTTTATTTGCTTTTTACACTCTCTGAATTACTATAACTTAAAATAGTTCTTAGGGTTGAGAAAAAAATGTTTCTTTTTCTACATTTTTTTCTTCTTCAGGGAGAATTAAACTATAAGTCTCTGTTATTTTACATAGATTTTACAATCTTTGAATCCTTAGGCCAGTGTGAATTTGGAAAGACTACCTGACATGTATATCATACTCACTTATCCTATCTATTGCTGTGGAAGAATATTTCATTATTTGGAGTTTAGTTTTAGTAATATTCTGTAATTTTCTGTACATCATACATAGCAGTAATTTTTAGATAATTTGGATTTTTATAAAAATGTGGTTACTAAACGTGGCTTGTAAACACTGAATTTTTCTTACTGATCCTATTTCAGTGCAGGTTGCTATCTATACAGTCATTTCTGGTACTGATGCTGTGTCTGTGGTGCTTTGTCTTGCTCATGTCTATGATCTTAGCAAATGCAAATGATGATTCATTGACATTTCTAATCCTCAGGCTTTGCATGTATCCCTTTATTCTATCCTTTGCTTCTTCCAGTGTTGACTGTGAATAGGGATAAAAAGACTGCCCATCATTCAAATGAAAGCAATTGTAATAATACTCATTTAGAGTTATGCATACTGAAAACATTTTTATGTATATATGTCAGGGGTTGAATTTAGTGTTCATATTATGATACAACACCATGACCAAAATCAATTTATTTCATCTGACAAATCTCAGGTCACAATCCATCACTGAGAGAAGTCAGAGCAGGAACCCAAGGCAGGAACCTGGAAGCAAGAAATGAAGCAGAGGCCACTGATGAATGCTGCTTACTGGCTTTCTCCTAAAGGCTTGCTCATCCTGCTTTTTTATATATCCTAAGACCACTTCCCCAGAAGTGTATTACCCACAGTGAGCTGTGCCATACCTCGAGTCACTGTATCCAGGCCAACATTAGAATGTAATAGTTGTTTTTCACTGTGTCAAGGGCAGTGGTAAGATGTATTAATTGTATGTTAAAGGTACTTGAATCTTGAAGAAATCATAGTAGAAGGCAGTGATTATTTTCTTTGATTTATAGAGTTCTGAAGGGGTTTTCCATCTTTTGCCTGACTTTGGTCAAAAGACTATCCAGGCATACTTGGAGCACCTTGAATTATTGGGTACTGCAAACAGTACACAATAAGGACTAAGGGTGCAGGCGTGTGATGTTTTCCTTCAGGGAACATATAGATCAAAAAGGCTTTGGTGTGAAGAACTTGGTGCACCTCAAACACAACCTTTGTGTATCAATCAATAAATATGCTTGTGAATGGAGGTTCAAGGTTCAGTTCACAGGAACTGCGTGTCCCTGCTGCCAGAGATCTTATAATTCCATTCTGAAGTGACTCTCCTTTGAACATACCGCACAACACAGAACATCTGACACAAATATTTTAGAGGCATTTTTCAATGGAGAGTTGTTGTCTTTTTTATTTACTCTTTTGGCTCTTTGTTCTTTACGCTTTGGCGGGGGGGGGGGGGGGGCACCACCCAGTTCCCAAATAAATCACCCACCTAGAGGCTCATTCTTTCTTTTGAATGCCCAGCTTCAACTTGGCTTGTAGTTAGCCAGCTTTACTTAAATTATCCCATTTACCTTTTGCCTCTGGGCTTTTACCTTTCTCTCTTTCTGTATATCTTCTTCTTTTTTTTTTTTTTTTTTTTTTTTTTTCTTATTCTGTGTCTGGCTGTGTGGCTGGCTATCTCCTTCTTTTCTAAATCCTTGATCTTCTATCTTTCTTCCCAGATTTTTCCTTCTCTTTTTATTCTCTCTGCCTGTCAGCTCCACCCATCTTTTCTCCTGCATTGCTATTGGCTGTTCAGCTCTTTATTACTTCATCAGGTGTTTTAGACAGACAAAATATCACAGCTTCACAGAGCTAAGCAAATGCAACATAAAAGAATGCAAAACACCTTTGCATCATTAAAACAAATGTTTCACAGTGTAAACAAATGCAACACATCTTAAAATAATATTCCACAAGAGAAAGTTCCTCTTCCCAAATAACGCTAGCTAATGACAAGTTCACATAAAACTAGCCAGGATAGCAGCCTAAGTAATGTTTTTCAATTCTTATTATTATATGACTTATCTACATATTTTATTTAAAAATATAAAGAGGAAAGGCTGGAGAAGTTGGAGAAATGATCAGCAGTTAGAGCATTAGTGCTCTTGCTATGGACCCGGGTTTGATACCAGTACTCATATGAGAGCTCTTAACTGTCTGCAATAACTGCAGTTCCAGAGGATCTGATGGCCTCTTCCAGACTTCATGGTTATTTCACTCATGTGGAAAACAAATATATACACATAGTCAAAACACCCATACACATAAAATATAAATATAAATGAAAACATCTTATTTTTATTTTTATCATAACTTTAATTATATTTCCCCTATAATTTAGTAGATGCTCAAACATCTATTCATAACTTTGTATTCTTAAAGTTATTATTTCCAGGAGTTTCTCTTTTATTTTGTTTCTAACTAGGTTGCTTATATTTTCCTTTTTGAGTATTTAGTTTTTAAGATGAAAAATTATTCCATTAAACATTCCATACATAAATATTTTGTACTTTGTGATTCTAGACACACATCTTAGGGTATAAGGAGTTACATAGTGTTGTTCTAACTTCACAGAAGGTTATTCATGTTCCTGAGTGTTTCCAGTTATTGGATTTGAGTTTATAGCCTTACCAATTTGTATGGGTTCTGATTGCAATACTGAATTTCTTTTCCTAAGAATGTTTGTTTCTACTGTGTGTTTAAGAGTTCATCTCACATCTATTTTTTTCACCCTTCCCTCTTTCTTTTCAATCCCCAGCTAGAGACAATCCTACTTGAGGCAATTCAATCCTCCTGTCTGTTTAAAGTGCCCTAGAGAGTTCCAGGATGCCCATTGAGTCCTCATTGCCCAGGCCTGGGTTGTCTTACCTTAATCCTGAATTTCCTGTTTATACATCTCTGTGACCTGAGGGTTGTTGTTGTTGTTGTTTCACCTACTAGGTGAGTTTTGTTTAGACATATTCCTTAATTGTATGAGCTTCCAAAGGCTAATATGTATTAACAAATAGAATTAAAGTCGAGAAATTGCATTAGCATTGTGGTTTTTAGGACAGAAAATCTATAATAGCAACAAATTGTTTTTCATTTTATATTAATAATTTTAAAACAAGATTTTCCCCAGTAATGATATATGGCCATTGATTAATAATTATCTAGGGCCTTAGTATTTAATCATGAATTTCAACTGGTAGAAGCTCCATCTTCATAAATACTATATTGGGTAATGTTGGAATGAGAGAGGAGTAACACAAGAGCTGACTATAATAAGATAACTCAGGTTTGTTACATTTTTGTTACATTTTATTGGCCAGGGAAATAATAAAGACATACTTTACTTCTGACAGATACAGACATTCCTTGTTTTTGAAGCATAAATTTTACAGAATTATGAGTAATCTCAAACTGCATAATACTCTTTCCTGCTGTCATAAAAATGTTTTCATTTAGGTACTGGGGCAAAAGTGAACACCTCACAGAACACCTTGTTCAGCTTAATGATATTCGTGAATATAAAGTGCAACTAAGGGAACAGGCAATGCATTTCCTAGAATTCCACCAAAAAAATGGTAACTTTAGGAAAAGATAACCAGATAAAATACATCTTTGGATAGGAGTAATTAGAGTCATAAAGGATCTTTTTTTCTTCTTTTTTAAATTTGTTATATTTGTGTTTTAATTTTACACATCAGCCATGGAGTCCCCTTCCTCCCACCTCCCGCCCCTGCCCCCAACCTCCCCCCAGCCCATCCCCTCCATTCCCATATCATCCAGGGCCAAGACTCCAGTGGGGATTCATTTCAACCTGGTGGATTCAGTACAGGCAGGTCCGGTCTCCTCCTTCCAGGCTGAGCAAAGTGTCCCTGTATAAGCCCAAGGTTCCAAACAGCCAGCTCATGCACTAAGGACAGGTCTGGGCACTACTGCCTGGGTGCCTCCCAAACAGTTCAAGCTATTTAATTGTCTCACTTCTCTAGAGGGCCTGATCCAGTTGGGGGCTCCACAGCTTTTGGTTCATAATTCATGTGTTTCCATTAGTTTGGCTATTTGTTTCTGTGTTTTTCCAATCTTGGTCTCAACAATTCACACTCTCATGGTCAACAAGACAAAGCAACAGCCTATAGAATGGGAAAAGGTCTTCACCAACCCCACATCTGACAGAAGGGTGATATCCAGAATATATAAAGAACTCAAGAAATTAGACATCAAAATGTCCAACAGTCCAATTAAGAAATGAGCTATAGAACTGAACAGAGAATTCTCAACAGAGGAAGTTCAAATGGCTGAAAGACATTAAAGGAATTGCTCAACATCCCTAATTATTCAGGAAATGCAAATCAAAATGACTCTGAGATACCACCTTACACTTGTCAGAATGGCTAAGATCAAAAACACAGAAGACAGCTTATGCTGAAGAGGATGTGGAGCAAGGGGAACTGTCCTCTACTGGTGGTGGGATTGCAAGCTTGTACAAACACTTTGGAAATCAATATGGCACTTCCTTAGAAAATTGGGAATCCATCTCCAACAAGACCCAGCTGTAGCACTCTTGGGCATATACCCAAGGAATGCTCAATCATACCACAAGGGCATTTGCTCAGCTATGTTCATATTAGCATTGTTTGTAATAGCCAGAAGCTGGAAACAACCTAGATGCCCTTCAACTGAAGAATGGATAAAGAAAATATGGTACATATACACAATGGAGTACTGCTCAGCAGAGAAAAACAATGACATCATGAGGTTTGCAGGCAAATGGATGTATCTAGAAAAAATCATCCTGAGTGAGGTAACCCAGACTCTGAAGGAAGAACATGGTATATACTCACTCATAATAGGATACTAGATGTAAAACAAAGATGACTAGACTGCTACACAACTCCAGGGAGGCTACCTAGAAAATGGGACCCTAGGAAAGACACAGGGATCACCCAATGACAGAGAAATGGATGAGTTCTACATGAACAGCCTGGATGACAGTGGGAGTAATGCAGGATAAGGTTCAAGGGAAAGAGAGCTTTGGGGAGCAGGAGATCCCAGCTGGATCAAGAACAGAAAGGGAGAACAAGGAATAACAGACCATGATAAATGATGACCACATGAGAACAGGAATAGGCAGAGTGCTCGAGAGGTCCCCAGAAATCAACAATGATATACATCCTCTGTAGACTGCTGGCAATGGTGGAGCGCAAGCCTGATCTGACCTAGTCTGGTGATCAGATGGCCAAACACCCTACCAGTCGTGCTGGAACTCTCATCCAATAACTGATGGAGGTGAATGCAGAGATCCTCAGCCAGGCCCCAGGTGGAGCTCCAGGAGTCCAATTGTCAAGGGTCCCTTTTAAAAAGCAATAAGTAAATACTCAGATAAACATTAAGACTTCCAAATCTCATATTCTGTGAGGGACATGTTATAGTTGTCTCTCCAGAAAACTGTTTTGTAGTTCAATCTCTGCATTGGACTGTTACCATCAAATGTGCAGTTTGTTTTCCTTTTATTTGTGTTTTCAATTAGATCTTCATGCAAAGCTGAGCATTCTTGCTCTTCTCATGCACATAAAAGATAAAAGGCATGGGACACTGTATTCAGTATTAAACACACACACACACACACACACACACACACACACACACATATATATTTAATTTCAAGTTTCTCTTTTCTTCATTTAGTACAAGTGCCTCATAAAACTTGGGACTTCTCTACTTGACTTCAGTTGGCTGTGTATGCCAAATCCACATTCAGAACCCATAGAGAGCATGGCTAAGTGCAGTGGACCAAATATATCCCCTGTATAATTCATATGTTGAAATTGAAACCCTCAAGTGAATGGAAATAGGACTGGGGAGGTACATAGATTATCATGATGTAGTCTTTAGGAAGGACTTTTCATGTTTTTATAAAAGAGGCTTAGAGACTTCTCTTGGCTTCCTTCAACCTTGTGAGGTCACAGGAAGACATCAGGATCTACTGCTCAGAAGAGAGACCTCACCTGAATCTCTACCCATCATATTGGTACCCTAACCTCTGATTCCTGTCTTCTGGAACAGTGAGAAACAAATCCTGTGTATCCTACTATTCAGTGAATTTTTTTTAAAGATTTATTTATTTATTATTATTATGTATACAGAAAAGGGCGCCAGATCTCATTACAGATGGTTGTGAGCCACCATGTGGTTGCTGGGAATTAAACTCAGGACTTTCTGAAAGAGCAGTTGGTGCTCTTAACCTCTGAGCCATCTCTCCAGCTCCCATCCCCCCCCTTTTTTTTGTTTTTTTGAGACAGGGTTTCTCTGTGTAACTTTGTGCCTTTCCTGGAACTTGCTTTGGAGACCAGGCTGGCCTTGAACTCACAGGGATCCACCTGGCTCTTCCTCCCAAGTGCTGGGATTAAAGGCATGCACCACCACTGCCTGCCCCAGTGAAATTTTTGGAAGCTCAGATTTGCTAAGATACCGAATGAGTGAATTATGTGTAACATATGCATATTAGGTCTTTTGATAAAGACATATAGTTCTATGTTATTGTATTTTTACCCTAGAAATTCCTTTTGTTGAAAAGATAACTATCCGCTGTGAATTCAGTCATAGGTTTTGAAAACTAATATGACAGACCTACTTGTTATTTGTAATAGGATGTGAACACTTGTAGGCATTTGTGGCTCACAGCATTTTAAAATTTTACCGTGTTTCATTTGTTTTTAAGAACTTGTTTCTTGACAGTTTGTTTGGAGGTTCTAGTAAGAGAAGGAAGCTGGTCATATCCCTCTGACAGGAGTCCTGTCTTCCTCTGTTCTGGGAAGGTCTTCATCTTCTACCAAGCATGAAGATTCAGGGCGTGATAGATGTCTCAGTGAGGTCACCTTTGCATCCAAAGCTACCTGGGTAAGGCCCAAAATGGTTTCTTTTTATCATGGATCATGTGTGAGGCCTAGCTAGGATGATATACTACGTCTTGTTTTTAAAGCCATGCCTGCTTCCCATTTTGCTGAGTAGTTTGGTGTATTGTTGAGGTAGACTATTTCTTTTTGTTTGTTTGTTTGAAACAGAATTTCTCTGTGTAGCTTTGTGCCTTTCCTGGAACTCACTCTGTAGCTCAACATGCTAGAATAATGGATAGGGAGTCTCCCTTGGGCATCAAGCAGGAGCCTGTGAGGCTAGAGGCTCTTAGCAAGTAGATGCTTCTCACTGGGTGTTCCACCATTGGCCCCTGCAATTCTTACTGTTCTGTTTCCCAGAGTAGTTGATCCCTAAAAGGATCATGATATATGAAAATTTTAAATTAATATTTAAGTACTATAAGCAATAATCATGCCAGAGTCTGAATCCTATGCTACATTGGTATTTGCTACATTAAACAAATTAGTCCATTAACTTTTTAATTCATCTTCATTTTATTTCTAATCATATGATCAGAATTATTCCAAATTCTTTGTCACAATATAACTTGAATGACTTCTAAATAGATTTCAAAAGATATCTTTTGAATCAGGCCCTCACTGTCCACATATCTATCAGCTTTCTGGCATCCTAAACACCAGATGACAAGAGCATTCTGTGTTTTCTCTAGCCTACAGCCCCAGTTTCTCCCGCATGCTTGTACAGGTCATTTCCAAAGACCATCTCCATGAACCACATGGCCAGGTCATGTTTATCACACTAACTGCCCCACTTCTTGGTACTGATTTACTTTATCAACTACTTTCTTGTTGATCTGACAAAAAACCAAGGGAGGATGAATAATATAGTGTTTGAGGGGATATAATCTGTCATGATGGGAAAGCCATGCCACCATGAGCTTTTTTAGGTAATGATACCATGTCTTTAGTTGGGAGCACAGATAGGTGAATGCTTGTGCTCAGCTGTCTCCTTTTTATTCAGTACAGCATCCCCCACATTTGGTGGGGTTAGGGGGAGCCTTCCTTTCTCAGTTAAGCCTTTCTGGGAATATATTCACAGACACCTAGAAGTATGTTTTCAAGTCTAATGATGGCTGATGATAAAGGTTAATTAATTAATTAATTAAGATGACAATGATAAAGATAAATAGCACCACATCTGTAAATATTCTCAACTAAAAATAGCCTCACATTGTGAAGTAAGGCTTCAGCATATGGATTTAAGTTGGAGTTCCAGAGAATACACAGGAATGTTTTTACATATAACTCAAACCTGATAGAAAGGGAGAAGTCATAGTCTCTTTCTTAAGTTATTCCCAAATTAATAACTCATAGGTGTAAAAAAAAAGGATTTAAGAAGTCTAATTTTAAAAATTCTGATAAACTGGAATACCACTAAGAAGGTCATGTTTTGGAAGATAAATGATATGAGAAAATAAAGGAAGATAAATAAATGCTTCTGATAGGTTAAACAAGACAGAACAGAATAGGACATTTGTTTACTCATGTTATAGTTAATGATATGTATTAAAAGAACATACTTGGTGAAAGACCTTAGTGAAGGCAGTGTATGAAAAAGGAGAATTAAATTGTAAATAGGAGTGAGAGTAATTATTTTTTCTTGTGGAAAAATATAAAATTGTCCAGAATAGTTACAGCAGTAATAAGAATAGGAAGTTTGACATCATGTCCAGTGGGCATTCAATTCCAAATTTCCCACTGAACAATATAAAATGAAAGTAGTTGATGTGTGATTGTATGTGTGCGTGCATGTGCATGTGTGTGTGAATTGTGTCCTGTGTTTCAGCTTCATCCAACAGCAACATGGAGTTGTTGCACAGCCTGTCAGCAGATATAATGAAGATTGTTATTTGAAGGGTCAGTCCTCATGTTTTTAGTCAAAGAATTATTGAGTATAAGTTTGAAAGAGTGCTCTGTTTTATGAGAAGCTGTGGCTATTTTAAGGGAAAATTTTTTGTTAAGGATTTTATACCAATGCTGTGTCCTGTTGTGAAGATGTAGAAATACCAGAGTTAGATTTTTAGCCCCAATTTCCGATTCTATGATCACCATCTTAGGTATTTTAGACCTCTAATCTTCTTTGCTGATATATTGAAATAAAAGCCTACAAATTTCCTTCAGATTTTAATTGATGAAATTGAGACTGTGCTGTATTATGAAGGGAACACCTGGCTGACAGTGAAGGGGGAGTAAAGGAGACTATTATTTAAGATGACAGATGTCTTGTGAATACTTTTCCTACTTATTTATCTCTGAAAAATAACACCTTTGACTGTTTAGGGAATGTTCCAATTATTCTCAGCTAATTTAATATTTTAAAGACCTTTGTGAGTTTGATAAACTATTATATTTTTGATTATACTTAATCATCTTTCATTTTTAGGGCTGAAAAATATCATCCCTTCAGCTGAATTGAACTACCCCAAATTGATAATACAACTTAAACTTCATGTCTAAGCGATGTCCTCACAGAATACATGTTGCTGTCCTCATTGTAATGGTTTGCACCAATTTTGCATGTAAAAGAGAAAAACTACTACATATGTAACCAGTCAACTTTACTATGTACCTTGTATATTTAAGTAAATTCAGTGTTTTTCCTGATTTAGATTCGAAGTTATGAGAGTAATAGCGAATTTGTCTCCTTGACCTTAAATGAACATTTATAGTGCATGTAATCAGAATTTAGTTAACATAAATGTAATATATGTTGCATAGAGTTATAACTCATTATCAAGTAATCCTATGTGATATGCACAAAGACTAAGACAGCACAAGAGGAAAATCATAAATATCTTGCAGAATTATTTAATATAAATGTTGTGAAACATATCTACTTCTGTTTCCTCTTTCTCTTAATTATTTATCAAATTTCCTTTACTTTTTTTTCAATTTTATATACTTCCTAGACTTAATAAATATAAGAATCAGAGAAGTTCCAAAGAAGGTGATGTCAGGGCATGGTAGTCCTTCTTTATCATTCATTCAGCCAGTATAGAGTGGGCCACGGGCTTCTTTGCACTGTGGTGAAACTTCTATCATCTGTGTCTACTTATGAATTATTGGGCTCAAGTTTAGGAACCAGGCAACTCTCCATCATGGAGAAGTGAAAGCCCTAAAATAGTCCATATCTGTCTTTTGAAGAATTCCAGCTCAGATCTCCAACCACCTATAATACTCAACACTGGAGAAATACATTCT
The DNA here is from genome assembly GCF_903995425.1 of Onychomys torridus. Lineage (NCBI taxonomy): Eukaryota > Metazoa > Chordata > Mammalia > Rodentia > Cricetidae > Onychomys > Onychomys torridus. The sequence continues at coordinate 47,104,006 of NC_050453.1, read as the reverse complement.
CTCTCTTACATTAGAGTCCTGAAAGATGCCTCTCTCCTTTGAGCACATATTTGTTTACAAATCATAATAAAAATAAATGAATTTAGAGCCTGTGTTTTATAATCGGTTGGGCAAGATCTTCATGCTGAAGTAGATCTCCCCAAATTAACAATGTGGTTACAGTAAAAAATGGACTTTTGTTTGTATCCTCTAGATCCATATAAGAGCCACAATATTGATTGCTTTCTTTCTGTTGAAATGTACACATGAGATGAACCTCATTCAAATGCCTCCTTGTTAAAATAATCATTGTAATTTTTTTCTCATTTGAAGTCTTTCGGATATGGAATTTGGTTTTATTTATTTTTTTGTTTGTTTGTTTATTTTTAGTTCTACTCTTTTCTGATGCCTTCGATAGCATGTGTGATGTATGCAAGTGTTACTATCTATTAGGCCCTACCAAAAATAAAAATCTCATTTTATTTTTTGTTTCTAAATTATCTGGCACTTGTACTCTATGAAGCTATTCCTTATAATTCTGCCAAGAATATAATAATTATTATTAAAGTTCATAATGCAAATGAACTGTTACTTTTAATTTTCATCATCAAGTAACATGATAGGCTAAATACATCTCTGATAAATTGTGAAAAATCCAATTATTCCTTGTTTTCAATTTCAATTATTTCTCCAAATCTGTGTCCCCAACATAGGGGGAAAGATTATTCAAATAAAGGAGACAGACTGCAAAGACAGTCAGAGTAGAAAATGCACTTTCTTTCACTCTGAGAGGGAATGAAATAGTAAGAGGAAAACCTGGTCACATTTTTTCTCTGAATTGTGTATTTAATCTAGGGCTTCTGCACCGGTTAGCTAAGGGTTCCACCATGAAGTATCAACCCAACTCTTAAAAAATAAGTTGTTACAGAGTTACAAGTTACTCAAGCTGTCCTTGAACTTTTTCTGTATCTCAAGGCAGGCCCTCTTTCAAACTCTTCAAACCCTCTTGTTTCAATGTCTGGAGTACTGATGTTTTAATATCATTGTTATTTATTTTGTAACTCAAACTTTCCACTTGTTATAAAGCACTTTATTATGTTTCCGTATCCATACATCTTTGATTTTGCTACTCAATGTAGTAACAACAACTATTGGTGAATACTGTTTGTGAAGAGCTTTTCTCATCATCTATTACTTTGTTTACTTTTGTTTTGCTTCCTTGGTGTTGTATTTATAATTATTACAAAAATTGGCTACAGTTACAAAATATATCTAGGGGATTCTAAAGCAGAACGTTTGATTTGCTTTAACAAATGCGATACACACATATATGGTATGTCCATAGAAGTTCAAACACTAGCTGTGCCATGGCTTACACAAAATATCTCCTTATACTTATTGAAATTAAAGTACAAGGAAAATCAGAAATCCAAATCTAATTTCAAATTTTGTTTCTCCTGTGACACATAATTAAAAAAAAAAAATCTTAGCATGACATATTGCAATTCTCCCAATACTTAGGATGCAACACACAAAGTACTGAGTGAGTGAAAGTATGTTGAAAGTATTGTGGTGAGGCCTGCTGTTTCCTCTCGTCTCCAACCTGGAAGCAACCTCCTAGGATCATTAAAGACAATTCAGTTATGGCACAGAAACAGACCAAGCAGCCAAGAGTTTAATTTGATCAAGCAAAGCAAGGTCGTTAGAATAGACTCTATAAAAAGAGATAAGTGAAGTAGAGGTCCCCCTGTTAGAGCAACAATGGGACTTACATTTCCCCTCTCTTGTTTCCTCCCTTGTTCCTCCCACACAATGGATACTTCCAGGAGAGGGATCTGCCTTTTGGGATCATCCATTTCACCCTGCAGTCACAAGCAGATGTATAAAATGTAAGAACATGGACAAGTGTTTAAATAAGCATAAAGTTGAAATGGCCCATGTGTCCTGTCTAGGAAATCCCTGTTTCAATCAAGTGAATCACAACTTTTTTAGGTAGTTACAACTGCACCTTTGCATTTTAAATCAGTCTTATTTTCAAGGTACATAGGGAAATGAATGTAACAAAAGAGCCAGCTGTTGGCCTTTCAATTAAGAAAAAAAGAAAAGCTTCAACAGAATGACAAAGAACCAACACCCAAGTCTCAACAATGCAGCAAACACAGCCAAAGCTGCAGCAGATGCTGCCTCCCACAGTATCACAGGCTTTGCAGAGAAGAAACTCCCTGGAAGGTTTGTCAGTAAGAATATGCCAATTTTTGATTAATTCAGCTTTCCCTTAGCTCCCAAGAGCTCAAGCAGGAAACCTACTTCGTGCTGTGGTGCTAGTAGGAGCAATGATCAAGCAATATCAAAGAAACAAAACCCAGAGTCCATATGGCTATGAGCAGAGTACAAAACTTTCAAGGAAAGCTTAAGAGAACTCATTCAGAAAAAGTTACGCTTTACTCATGATGGAAAGCATTTTGCTACCTACATAGCAAAGAGTAGCCTTTCATTTGTTTTTCCTGGCACTTATTCATTGTACGTACTGCTGTATTTCATAAATAGAACGCCTCTACAAGTTTATCATGTGCTTTGACCGGACCCACCTTCCACACCCTCCTCCTCTCCTAGTCCCCATTCTTTTTTCCTGGAGTTCTTCCAACTCTCTTTCTGCTTCCATGCCATACCATGGTCTGATTGATCTAAATCAAAGATTTCCAAGTAAGAGAAAAGACACAATGTTTGTCTTTCTAAGACTGATTTGTTTTAACTTATAGATATTGTAACTCTCAACTCATCCATTTTCCAGCCATCATAATTCAGTCCTTCCGTGTGTCTTTATGTATTCTCATCAAGTTTTCTTTCCTGACTTCATCTGTTAATAGATACTAAGGTTGATTCTGTGTCCTGGGTACTATGAAGAGTACTGTAATATACATGGATATGCAGGTAACTGTGGTTTGTTGATCTAGAGCAGTGGTTCTCAACCTTCCTAATGCTCTGACTCTTTAATATAGTTCTTGATGTTGCGGTTGACCCCCAACTGTTAGTTATTATCCGGCGCTCTTACCCACGAGGAACACGTCCCGAACATGACAAGACCACAGAAGAGTTTTTATTAACGAGGACAGAAATGTGACAGGCCTGTGTGAAACACACATGGGTGAGGATACAAGGGGTGCTCATGCAAGATGGTACCAGCTTTATAATGGTTGGGCCGCACATGCGTACAGGAACTCGTGTGGGTACTCCATGCATACGTGAAGATTACATGGATGTGTGTGCGCTTTATGCAACCACATAAAGCCACAGAGTCCTGGTCCCGGGATATGTCTGATCCGGAAATATCTATTTTGAACCGGAAATAGTTAGGCGGTCTGCCAGGCAAGCCCAACTGTGTGGACATGCAATTTTCTATCATTCCCGACTCATATGTTTTTTTAAAAAAAGAAAAAAAAATGTGGATAGATGGGTATGGGGTGCCGTTTCTCTCAAAGACTGCTTCAGGCTGAATGGTGGACATTGATTGGTTTTGGGGGAAGCGGGGAAGCGGGCTCCTGAAGTGCTAGGATGAAGTCCTACAGCTGTGTCCATCCTTCATGGTGCGGCAGGTCCTGGGATGAAGTACTGTCATGCCTTGTTCTGGAGCTGTCCATCCTTCATGGTGTGACTGGGAACCTTCTGTCTGACAAGACACTGGTGACATAAAAGCTTAGAGAAAAGACTTTTTGTTTTATTTTTGGAGTTGACATTTATCTGAGGTAGATCTGGCCTGTCTGGATGGAGACATGTTAAAAAGGTAGTTGTGATGTTTTAATACTCTGCTTAATTTTTACCTGAGACAAGCCTTATTTAAGACAGTTTATTTAAGGCACCTGTTTGTTTTGTTAGTTTAGCATTTAGGAAACACAGGTGATCAGATGCTGAGTATTGAATAGTGATAGACTATTACATCCTTACCGCCTGGATATTTTGATGGTCCCTTTTGCCTCTGGCCCTGTGTTGCCCTAGTTGGGAAAGGAAGGGGTGATACCTTATTCCTCTGGAATTGGTGACAAGGCAGTGGATCCTGGTGTCCTCTGGAGCTTGAGAGTGGAAGAGAACTTATTTTTTTGAATTAGGGACAAGGCAAAGATCATAGCCCTGTCTGTATGCACATGAGAAACACAGGCGGTAACTTTAAAGTGAGACAGTGAGCTCTTATCTTAGTTGGAAATCTTTCTCATTAAGTAACTCTGGAAGTACAATTAAATCTGATGAGGTAAGTAAGGCTGTCCTCTGTTCCCAACAATAGAAAGGAAGAGTGACATCCTAAAACTCCCAGGACTGAGTCAATGGCTCTGGTGTCCAGAAGGAAAGAAACTGATCGCTTCCCTGCTGTGTTCTGGGTTCCCTGCTGTGTCTGTAGCCAAGCCTAGGTTTGCTGGAGTTCTTAGCTTGATGTACCCATGCAGTCAGCTGACTGGTTGTCTTTCTAGGCAGCACAAGGACAAGGCTGTTGATGGGCAGGGCATTCGCTAGCCCATGGCCTTTTTCACTTAAAACAGGGCCCAACAGCTTTCGGGAGTCAGCGAGTGCCAGCATTTGGCAATTTTGTTTTTGGGCTTCTATCTCTTCCCTGGCACACCTTAAACGCCACAGATGACTCTTTTGCCTGTGGGGTCAGGAGCCTTGTTCTCCAGGTACTTAACTTTTAGCCAGGAACAAGAGACAGATTTTACTCTGTGTCCTGAATTTTTCCTGACGATTGGTGGCTTAAGAGCAGCTTTTGGAAGACCTGCCAGTAGGCAGGCTATAAACCAATCCTTTGGAAGACTTGCCTGAGGCTCTAAGCTGATTTTTTTGGCTTAGGAGCCATCCTGATTATTATAAACTTAATTGTTTAGATCTCAGCTGCTTTTAGACCCATCTGTGGTTCTCAAGGCAGTTTGAGAATGAGTGGGTGGAGTTAAGGTGAGTTAGGGCAAGTCTCAGAAACCACCCAAGCCCTGGCATTTGAGCCCGCCCACTGCCTGTGCAGAAGTCAGACAGAGAAGGTTACATGTGGCAGAAGCCTTAGTGGGAAAGGAAAGAAAGGGTTTAGAGCTTTAGCAGAAAGCTTGGAGATGAAGCAACTCTTATTTTCCCATTTGCTGGCTGAAGTACCTGCTACACTGTTATGCAGTGAGGTTTACTGGTACCGAAAAGCTGTTAAGGAGCCAGATTTACCGGTATCCGCCCCATCTGCCAATGTAAGAGGGTGGTATCTGCCGTCTGTCCCATGGCTGTAGCTGAGTGAAAAAATAAAAATAAAAAAAAAAAAATGGAAAAAAAAAAAAACCCCCCAAAAAAAAAAAAACCGGGATCAGACTTCAACTCAGGCGTCCTGAGAATGAAGTAAGATCTAAGATCAGCTCAACTCCCCCCCCCCCTTTTGTCAAGGGGTGGGAAGAGCTGCGACTGCACTGCCATTGGTCCACCCAGGAGACCCCAGACACCATTTTTGCTCCTTCTCCTTGGGAGCAAAAATGTGCCTGCCAATGCCAGCACAACCTGGACAACCCCCAGGATTGTCCATCACAAACATATAGCTCAGATTTCGCCCATTAGAACAGCAGACTCACTGTGAAAAATCGTGGCAGTATCAATAGTGGAAAACCAGGCTTCTCATGGCTGGCCACCACTCTCAGTGGCCAGCTGGAGGTGCAAGCTGGTTGGCAGAAGAATCACAAGCCATGGTTACCTTTCTAGAGCTTTATTGACAGAGAGAGAAAGCTAAGATAAAGAGCAACTCTTTCCATTTGCCTGTTTGCTGGCCAGAATTAGATAACTCCCATAAAAGATAGGGATTTTTTATTATTTGTAAAGCATACTTGGGCCATCTCTCAGTACAGAGACGGATAAGCTTAGGAATCTTTAAGTAAGGCAGTAAGGTAAGAGGTTGGTTTCAAAGCTTCAAGGAGGCAGCCTAAGGGAGAATTAGGGCTAATAAAGTTGGAAGCCTTATTTCCCATGTCTGCAGCAGAGAGGAAAAAAAAAAATTAAAAAATAAAAAAATAAACGTGCACTTCCTGAGACTCAGGTCCCATCTGGACCAGAGGTGAGTGCCTGGGGTTATAGTCAGAGAGGCAACTGCCCCTGGGTCCCACTGGTGGACACAGGCCATCCTGGGAGGAATTGCCCAACTTGGCCCCAGTTTCCAGCCAATTGGCAGGCCCTGCGGGAAGGCTCCCCTTTTCCAAGACTGCAGGCAGACCCTGCAGTCTCCACACCCTGCCCCCACACCAATCTGCCTGAAAACCCAGCCAATTCTTGAGAATCAGAGACCAGGCCCCAGCTTCCATCCTGCCCTGGAACTCCCATCTGGACCAGAGACCAGAGGAACTCCCATCTGGACAAGAGACCAGAGGAACTCACATCTGGACAAGAGGAGTTCCCATCGGGACAAAATAAGGAGACCCCAGGGACTTCCTGAAACTCAGAGTCCAGGCCCCAGCTCCTATCCAGCCAGCATTCTCATCTGGACCAGCACTCCCATATGGCCCAGAGCTTCGATCTGGACCAGAGAGAGGCTCCCTAAATCTTTCAGCTCTCTGGACCAAGTACACTGATAAGACCAAGAACGAACCCAAGAGGAGATGGGCAGACATCAAGGCAGAAGTACATACAACAAAATAAGGAGCAATACAGCATCACCAGAACCTAGCCCTCTCCAACAGCTAGACCTGAGCATCACAGAATGTAAGAAGAAGAAGAAAAAAACCTTATAAGTAACATCATGAAGAGGCAAGAGCCTTATATAGAAGAAATCAAAAATAAAGTAGAGGAACAGACAAACAAAAAATGGGAAGAATGCTATAAAAAACTAGAGGAAAGGACAATTAAAGCAGAAGAAAACAATACGTCCTTGAAAGAAAATCATGAAAAAGCAAGTGAGACAGTCCAAGACCTGAAGAGGGAAAAAGAAAAAATGAAGAAGACACTAGCAGAAGGAATGCTCAAATGGACTTAATCAATATCTACAGAACATTACACCCAAACAAAAAAAAAAAATGCCTTCTTCTCAGCACCCCATGGAACCTCCTCTAAAATCAACCACATACTTGGCCACAAAGCAAATCTCAAAAGATACAAAACAATTGGAGGTTTCCCGGGTTCTATCAGACCACCATGGTTTAAAGTTAGTTTTCAACAACAGAAAAAAACTACAGAAAACCTACAATCACATGGAAACTGAATAATGCTCAACTGAATCACCAACGGGTTAAGGAAGAAATATAGAAAGAAATTAAAGACTTGCTAGAGATCAATGAAAATGAATACTCCACATACCCAAACTTATGGGATACTATGAAAGCAGTGCTAAGAGGGAAATTCATAGCACTGAATGCCCACATAAAGGAGCTGGAGAAATCTCATGCTAGTGACTTGACAGCACACCTGAAAGCCCTTGAACAGGAAGAAGCAGTCTCCCAGGAGGAACAGACACCAGGAAATTATCAAATTGAGAGGTGAAATCAATAAAATAGAAATAAAGAGAACAATACAAAGGATTAATGAAACAAAGAGTTGGTTCTTTGAGAAGATCAACAAGATAGACAAGCCCTTATCCAAACTAACCAAAAGACAGAGAGAAAGCATCAAATTAACAAATCAAAAATGAAAATGGGGACATAACAACAGACAGTAAGGAAATCCAGAAAATCATCAGGTCATACTTCAAAAACCTCTATTCCACAAAACTGGAAAATCTAAATGAAATGGATAATTTTCTGGATAGGTACCACATACCTAAGTTAAATCAAGACCAGATAAACCATTTAAATAGTCCAATAACCCCTAAGGAAATAGAATCAGTCATTAAAAGTCTCCCAACCAAAAGAAGCCCTGGACATGATGGTTTCACTGGAGAATTCTACCAGACCTTCAAAGAAGACTTAATACCAATATTCTTTAAATTGTTCCACACAATAGAAGCAGAAGGTATATTACCAAACTCCTTCTATGAGTCTACAATTACATTGATTCCTAAACCAAACAGAGATGCAACAAAGAAAGAAAACTACAGACCGATCTCCCTCATGAATATTGATGCAAAAATACTCAATAAAATACTGGCAAACAGACTCCAAGAACACATAAAAACAATTATCCACCATGATCAAGTAGGCTTCATCCCAGGGATGCAAGGGTGGTTCAACATACGAAAGTCCATCAATGTAATACACCACATAAACAAACTCAAAGAAAAAAAAAACACATGAACATTTCAATAGATGCAGAAAAGGCATTTGACAAAATCCAACACCCCTTTATGATAAAGGTCTTAGAGCGATCAGGAATACAGGGAACATACCTAAACATAATAAAGGCAATCTACAGCAAGCCAACAGCCAACATCAAATTAAATGGAAAGAAACTCAAAGCAATACCACTAAAATCAGGAACAAGGCAAGGCTGTCCCCTCTCCCCATACTTATTCAATATAGTCTTGAAGTTCTAGTCAGAGCTATAAGACAACACAAAGAGATTAAGGGGATACAAATTGGAAAGGAAGAAGTCAAGCTCTCCTATTTGCAGATGACATGATAGTATACATGAGTGACCCCAAAAATTCAACCAAGGAACTGATACAGCTAATAAAAACCTTCAGCAACATAGCAGGATACAAGATCAACTAAAAAATCAGTAGCCCTCCTATATACAAGAGACAAACAGGCTGAGAAGGAAATCAGAGATACATCACTGTTTATAATAGCCACAAATAATATAAAATAACTTGGGGTTACTCTAACTAAGCATGTGAAGGACCTCTATGACAAGAACTTTAAGTCCCTGAAAAAAGAAATTGAAGAAGATGTCAGAAAATGGAAAGATCTCCCATGCTCATGGATAGGCAGGATTAACATAGTAAAAATGGCGATCTTACCAAAAGCAATCTACAGATTAAATGCAATCCCCATCAACTTACCAACACAATTCTGGAAAGAATAATACTCAACTTCATATGGAAAAACAAAAAACCCAGAATAGCCAAAAGAATCCTGTACAATAAAACAACTTCTGGAGGCATCACAATCTCCGACCTCAAGCTCTACTATAGAGCTACCATAATAAAAACAGCTAGGTACTGGCATAAAAATCAACATGTGGATCAATGGAATCGAATTGAATACCCTGATATTAACCTGTACACCAATGAACATATAAATTTTGACAAAGAAGCCAAAAATGTACAATGGAAAAAAGAAAGCATCTTCAACAAATGGTGCTGGCATAACTGGATGTCAATGTGTAGAAGACTGCAAATAGATCCATATCTGTCACCATGCACAAAACTTAAGTCCAAGTGGATCAAAGACTTCAACATAAATGCAGTTACTCTGAACCTGATAGAAGAGAAAGTAGGAAGTAGTCTTGAACGCATTGGCACAGGAGATCACTTTCTAAAGATAACACCAGTAGCACAGACACTGAGAGAAACAATCAATCAATGGGACCTGTTGAAACTGAGAAGCTTTTGTAGAGCAAAGGACATGGTCAACAAGACAAAGCGACAGCCTACAGAATGGGAAAAGGTCTTCACCAACCCCACATCTGACAGAGGGATGATATCCAGAATATATAAATAACTCAAGAAATTAGACATCAAAATGCCCAACAGTCCAATTAGAAATGGGCTATAGAACTAAACAGAATTCTCCACAGAAGTTCAAATGGCTGAGAGACACTTAAAGAATTGCTCAACATCCCTAATTATCTGGGAAATGCAAATCAAAGTGACTCTGAGATACCACCTATGTGGTGGGTATTGTGTTCCCTGAAATATTGTGTGTTCTCCAAAATAAACATATCTGGGGCCAGAGAACAGACAGCCACTAGAACAGAGCCAGAAATGGTGGCTAGAAAATGGAAAGAGTAAACCATAACAGAAGTTGGGCGGTGGTGGTACACACCTTTAATCCCAGCACTTGGGAGGCAGAGCTAGCCAGATCTCTGAGTTCAAGGCCACTGTAGAAACAGCTAAGCGTTAGTGACCCACGCCTTTAATCCCAGGGAATGGCGGCAGAAAGAAAAAGGTATATAAGGCATGAGGACCAAGAACTAAAGAGGAAAAAGCATGTAGTTAGTTAAGCTTTGGAGCAACACAGTTCAGCTGAGATTCATGTGGAGAAGGAGGACTCAGAAGCTTCCAGCCTGAGGAAACAGGATCACCTGAGGAACTAGCAAGGTGAGATAGCTGTGGCTTGTTCTGCTTCTCTGATCTTCCAGCATTCACCCCAATAACTGGCCTCGGGTTTGAGTTTTATTAATAAGACTCTTTAAGTTTCCTGTTACACACCTACACCTGTCAGTGTGGCTAAGATCAAAAACACAGAAGACAGTTTATGCTGGAGAGGACGTGCAGCAAGGGGAACTCTTCTCCACTGCTGGTGGGAATGCAAGCTTGTACAGCCACTTTGGAAATCAATATGGCACTTCCTTAGAAAATTGGGAATCCATCTCCCCCAAGACCCAGCTGTAGCACTCTTGGGCATATACCCAAGGAATGCTCAATCATACCACAAGGGCATTTGCTCAGCTATGTTCATATTAGCATTGTTTGTAGTAGCCAGAAACTGGAAACAACCTAGATGCCCTTCAACTGAAGAATGGATAAAGAAAATATGGTACATATACACAATGGAGTACTACTCAGCAGAGAAAAACAATGATATCATGAGGTTTGCAGGCAAATGGATGGATCTAGAAAAAAATCATCTTGAGTGAAGTAACCCAGACTCAGAAGGACAACCATGGTATGTCCTCACTCATAGGAGGATACTAGATGTAAAACAAAGATGACCTGACTGCTACACAACTCCAGGGAGGTTACCTAGAAAACGGGACCCCAGGAAAGACCCAGGGATCACCAATGACAGAGAAGTGGATGAGATCTACATGAACAACCTAGATTACAGTGGGAGTAATGAAGGGCAAGATTTGAGGGAAAGAAAACTTAGGGGAGCAGGAGATCCCAGCTGGATCAAGAACAGAAAGGGAGAACAAGGAATAACAGACCATGATAAATGAAGACCACATGAGAACAGGAATAGGCAGAGTGCTGGAGAGGTCTCCAGAAATCCACAATGATATATCCTCTGTAGTCTGCTGGCAATGGTTGAGAGAAAGCCTGATCTGACCTAATCTGGTGATCAGATGACTAAACACCCTAGCAGTTGTCTTGGAACTCTCATCCAATTACTGATGGAAGTGGATGCAGAGATCCTTGGCCAGGCCTCTGTTGGAGCTCCAGGTGTCCAAGTGTCAACAAGGAGAAGGGACTGCAAGAGTGTGAATTGTTGAATCCAAGATTGCAAAAAGCACAGGGACAAATAGCCAATCGAATGGAAACACATGAATTATGAACCATCAGCTGTGGAGCCCCCAGCTGGATCAGGCCCTCTGGATAAGTGAGACAATTGAATAGCTTAATCTGTTTGGGAGGCTTCCAGGCTGTGGGACAGGGACCTGTCCGTGGTGCATGAGCTGGCTGTTTGGAACCTTGGGCTTACACAGGGACACATGCTCAGCCTGGAAGGAGGGTACTGGACCTGCCTGTACTGAATCCACCAGGCTTAAATGAGTCCCCAGGGTTGTCTTGGTCCTGGAGGACATGGGAATTGAGGGGAGGGCCTGAGGAGAAGGTGGGTGTGGGTGTGGGAGGGGGGAGGACAGTGGAACCCATGGCTGATATATAAAATTAAAACACATAATAATAATAATATTTAAAAAAACACTTATAGACATTAAAAAAATAAAATAAAATACAATTGATCTGGAGCTAAGACCTCCTGGAGGCTGGGGGATCTCGGGCATAAGCTGCCTTATCAGCTTGTCAGCTGATAAGCAGGGCCTGCTGTGTGAGGCATACTCCCTGGGAGCCCTTAATGCCCAGCCACCCTGTCAGGCACAAATAACTTGCTGGCTTCACTCATCCCCAGGATGCACCTGATTGTGTTGGTCCTATTGTGAAAAATATCTCAAGCTGCTGATGTGGGAGGTGCCTGGAAATCTGAGCCTGCGTTGGGGGCTGACTGTAGCCAGTGAAGACCGAGGCCCAGGATTCCCCAGTTTCAGGAATAACTAGTGAGGCACTGGATGCTCAATGGTCATTCCTACGGATTCAGGAAACCGTTTAAGCTAGCCGAAAAGGAGAAAACTCACCAATCAGTAGCGGTTTTGTATGTGGATTTGTGCGACCAGGCTAATAGAGAGTGATCTGTTGCTAACGGAGCAGAGTTCCTGGATTGTGTAGTGCAGAGTTTCCATCCTTGGTTCCCGGGTTTCCAGGCACAGAGCACCCTGAAGCACCCATTCCCTCATGGCACCAATGTTAGTTATTTAGGCGGTGCTCTTACCCTGCGAGGAACAGGTCCTGAACATGACAAGACCACAGAAAAGTTTTTATTAAAGAGAACAGAAATGTGACAGGCCTGTGTGAAACACACGTGGGTGAGGAGACAAGGGGGGCTCATGCAAGATGGCACCAGCTTTATAAATGATGGGCCGCGCATGTGTACAGGAACTCGTGTGGGTACTCCATGCACGCACGTAGATTACATGGATGTGTGCGCGCTTTATGCAACCATGTAAAGCCACAGAGTCCTGGTCCTGGGATATGTCTGACCCGGAAATGGCTATTTTGAACCGGAAATAGTTAGGCGGTCCGCCAGGCAAGCCCAACCATGTGGACATGTAATTTTCTATCACCAACCATAGAATTATTTCATTGCTACCTCAAAACTGTAATTTTGCTAGTGTTATAAAGCAAAGTGTAAACATCTGATGTGCAGGATATCTGCTATGTGACTCTCAAAGGGAGTGTGACCCACGGATTGATAACTGCTGTTCTAGAGCTTTTCAAGTGCACGTACCATGATGGATGCTCTGACTGCCTAATATGATACTTCTATTTTTAGACTTTTGAGGAGGATGCTTATTGATCTCAGAAGGGCCATACTACTACCCATCCTCACCAATAGTGTATGAGGTTTCCCTTTCTAAAGAGCCTTTCCAGCATTTGTTACTTATTTTCTTCAGGATGACCATTTAGATGTGGTGGTAAGTCTCAATATTGTGTATTCATTTTTGGTGAGTCACTCTGTCAGATGCTCTAATAATTTCTGCCTGACTAGTATATTCAACATGCTTTTGTCACAGCAATTCTGGTATAATAGTATCCAAACATCCTTTCTTCACATAAACAACTTCCTGTACATAGTCATAGTATTGTGCATATGTGAGCAGATATTCACTACTATTTAAAAATATTTATGAGGAGCCCCCATGGAACTGGACCAGGTCCTCTGGATAAGTAAGACAGCTGATGAGCTTGAACTGTTTAGGAGGCCCCCAGGCAGTGAAACCAGAACCTGTACTTGGTGCATAAGCTATATTTTTGGAACCTAGGGCCTATGCTAGGACACTTTGCTCAGCTGTGGTGCAAGGAGGAGGGGACTGGATCTGCCTGAACTGAATCTACCAGGCTGGGCAGAATCCCCAGGAGAGACTTTGCCTTGGAGGAGGTGAAAATGGGGGGTGAATTGGGAGGGAAGCCTGGGGGGGTGGGAGGAGAGAGGACAGGGGAATCCGTGGCTGGTATGTAAAATTAAATTAATTATAAAATAAAAATATTTATGGATGAAGAAAATCCAATATACATGCATACCACTACTTCTCGGTAATACACTGGTGGTGTGGATATGAATTTTTCTAGTCATATAAAAATCAGCACCGAAGTTCAGGAGGGAGTTAGCTGAAAAGAGAAGCATTGTCATTCCTGAGATTAAGCCCCAAAGCTATATCGTTTCTGGTTATGAAACCCAAAGATGGTAAGTCAATCAGTCAATCTATTACAGAGATACTTTCATACCTATGTTCATGTCACTAACCTTGGTATTTTGCCTTTAGTGTTTTCCTGTGCTTTAGAGAATAATTTGAGTAGAAGTTTTGAAGTAATCTTTGCAAGGCAAAATTGATGTCCAACATTTTCTCAAATTTCTTCTCAATTGTCTGGCATATAATTGTTGCTCCATATAGTTTTGATTGTTGAGTAAATGAATGGAATATGAAAAATAAATACAGAGGGCTTAATTACCCTAGTCACATAACTAGAATTGTTGGAGTGCAGATTATAATTTAGGAATTAAATTTCAGTCTTTGACTCTGATTATTACATAATTAAGCATCTTGAAATACTGCTTTAGTTAATTACTGTAATTCTGACGAATATGAAAAAAATTGGTACTAGAGTCTTTGAATAGATGAACAATTGGTGCAATCTTATTCAAAAGATATTTGGGAATTTTTGTTTGTGCTTAAAAGTCTCAGCTTTCAACTTTTATAGTTTATGTTGAAGGCAAAAAGTTTTAGTATTTATTAGAAAATTATTTGATATAATAAAATGGAGAACATTTATATAGAGAGATATGACTAATGTAAAAGTAAATACATTATAACTAATAAATATATACTCTAATAGTAAAAGGAAATATGGAATTGATTTATGTAAACAAGAAAATTTTTAAAAATAAAATTTTATGTTTGCATATATTTACACTAAAATGTATTTGTAAACTCTAGGTAAGTCTGAATAGCAATGGTGGAGGATATAATTTTTTTATTAAGAGATTTTCTATTCATTTTACATACCAACTACAGATTCCCCTGTCCTCCCTCCTCCCTCCACCAGCCCCTCCTCCCCTCCCCATTCCCACCTCCTAGAAGACAAGGTCTACCAGCAGAGTCTGGTACATTCAGTACCAGGCTGAGCAAAGTGTCTAACCATAGGCACTAGGCTCCACAAAGCCAGCTCACACACTAGGGACAGGTCCCGATCCCACTGCCTGGGGGGCCCCTAAACAGTTCAAGCTAAACAACTGTCTTGCTTATCAGGGCCTAGTCCAGTACCATGGGGGCTCCTCAGCTATTGGTCCACAACTCCAAAACCAGTTCATGTGTTTCCCCTAGTTTGGCTAGTTATCTCTGTACTTTTTTGGCAAGCCACTGTCTATACCTCAGCTTGTGCCTGAGACTGAGGATGAGAAGAAGCGCTTTGAATAATGCAAAGGCTGCTATCTGCAGATGAAGAAGAAGCACCAGGGCTACCTAGAGCCTCAGCTCTAGGTGTCTTCCTCCTACCCCTGGGCTCAGCAGAGTGGTGGCAACAGCCTCATGTGCAGTCACTTAGAAGTAACCCCCTTGGCCAAAACCCCATTTCCACCGAGAGCTGGGGTTGTGAAGTATTGTGTGGCTGTGTTACCTATGCCCTCTTCCCAAAACCTGTGCACCAAAGCTTTATTTATACCCCTCCAATAACTGCTTCCCAGTGTTGTCCCAAAGGCCACCGTGGACACCAGAGTACTGAATGGTCTGTGAAGAAACCAGCACCTCTAATAAAGCTGTTGTCTGGCTGAAGATTAAAAAAAAAAAAAAAAAAAAAAAACCTTAAGAAGGCTGTGAGAATTGCAGTGCAGCCCTGTAGTATGAAGTACCTCTGTGTTTTAGCTTGTTCAGCCACCTACAGAATGTACATTTTGTTATATCTGGTGAGACTACCGATTATTATTATTAGTGGCATACACATTATCACTAACTGGAGAACAAAGTGAAAAGTAATTCTACATCTTTAAAGGTTCTGATTTCCAAACTTGCAAACCAGCAGCATAAACATATTATTTAAGTGACATGCAAATGTCCAAGTCCACCTGAGCCATCAAATCAGAAACTCAAGAATGGGGCCTACCACTTTGTTTTAAGCACCCTTCCAGGTAATTCCTTAATGTTCGAATGAAAATTTTAGAAGCTAGAGGTATATGTCAGTAAGCAGTGTTTACCTCCCAACCAGCAAACTCCAGATGAATCATTCAGCATTGCATAAAACAACCAAACAAATGTGGTTGCTCAGAAATAGAATCCCAGCACCCAGAAGACAGAGGAATGAAAACCCTAGCCTGGGATAAAACAGACCATGTCTCAAAAAAGCAAACAAAACAAAGTATCACAAAAAAAGAAATTTTTACAAAATGCTTATAATGTCCTTCCAGTTATGTATGATCATCACATGTAAGCAACAGAACACTGAAATGAGGATTCAAAAAATCTATTCTTGTAGCTATAAAGGAAGTTAAAATCTTACACAATTGTGTTAAAAACAAACAAACAAAAAAACGGACAGGAGGAGACTAGAAAAAGAGGGACATTGAACATTCTGCTATATCTGCAACGCTGCATGTTAGCTTCAAGAGAAACTGCAGCGATTCCTTTAAGAATATATAGTGATGATGTAGCATGCACAATGGTTTCCTAACATGTAGTCCATAACCTTGTGTGCTGACACTTTAGAGTTGCATTTCTTCAAGGAAGCTGAATTAGATGATGTCTTCAGAGGATTAGCACTGACTAGAAAACTGCTTCCTTTATATTTCTGTGCATTTCCTTTTCAAATAACAAATGCTAATTTAATAATTATAACAAAGAAAGGAACACCAATGCCTCAATAGTAAATTAATTGCTTAAAATATGCCTTCTGTGAAAAATTAACTTGTAAATAAAACTCTGTATACTGTACTTTAAAAAGTATTTTATTTCTTGAGATTATAATTACCTCATTCCTCTCTTCCCTTTCTTTCCTGGAAACACTTCCATGTATACCACCTTGCTCTCCTTAAAATTCATGGGCTCTTTTTTTTCACAGAATGTTTTACATACATGTATATATATGCATATATTTTGCTAAATTCAACTTGCTCAGTCTGCATGATGTTCCTGTGTGCACGTTCTTGCCATAAGTCTTTCTCAATATGGTTACAAACATTTCACCTCAACTCAATGTTCTCTTTCTTTTCAAATACAAGTTATGCTATATCAAAAAATAATAGCATGACTGACAGAATTCTGGTAAGAGATAACATAAGGATTCATAAGCTTTATGCAAACAAGTCAATAGTCTTGTTTGCAATATTTCCCAGTCACATAGGTTTGTGGTTTTGATGGTGTGTGGTAGTACAGGAACAGTTGCATGGAGGAACTCAGTAGAAATTCTTATTCTTGGGAATCAACCAATACTTATTCAATCAGAAACTCAATGAGTGGAGCCCAACATTTTGTCATTAAGAGAAAATTTAAGAACCCATGCAGGTTTTCTGATGAAGCTCAAGAATGGGAACCTCTGACCTGGATAATAACCTCAGCCAAATGCTTTGTTTCCCTTTTACAACCATGTCAGTAATTGCTATGGACATGTTTTCTACTACACTCAACATGCAATTACATCTGATATTCAGGGGGCAGAATGATTTGGACAAGAGAATAACTCTTTAGCAGTTGCATCTGACTCCGCCCACCAATTTTTTTTTTCTTTTTTTTCCATGGCGGAACCTCTAATGAGAACTGAAATTGCCTGCCTCCTGTTGCAGAAACTTTCTTTCCCTGCCCACTCTGGGGAAGGTGCTAATGAGCAGTGAAATAGCCTGAAGGCAAACAGCAGGAGGGAGGAGGCAGAGTCCTGTCTCTCTGAATATGAGAACACATATTGTAATATCACAAGCAATTCCACCACCACCCCTCCCCCCCAAAAAAAATCTTCTCCTCTCTTAAACATTAACATGGCAATATAATTCGTTGTTAAGGACTTTATAGTAAAACTCTGGGCCCCTGGAGTGTCAGTAATGTGGCTGGAGAGGCTATGTGTCCCTTCAAGGGCCATTTGTTTGTTTGTTATCCCTTCTCTGCTTACTCTCAGGAGTTGCCGTTTATCCTCTTCCGAAACTGCTATCAACAACCCTTTTCTTCCCTTTTCTCTGAAATTTTCTGGACTTTCATCTCCCTGTTCAATGGGCTTTGAGTACTAGCCTAAAGATCTACTTAATACCAGATGAGAACACGAAAGGAAAATAAAATAACATTAAGCACCAAGACACTATTATAGATTTAATTCTAAAGGAGATTCAAGGTTTGAAACATCAAACAAACCTTGTTCTGAAGGGTATTATTTGGCTTCTCTTTCCTTTATTGCTATCTGCAATGTGGTTGAAGAAGAAGGAAAAAAAAAAATCTCTTAGAAATTCTTTTGTGAATTAGATTGAAAAGAAAAATAAACCACCCTGTTATCAACCTAGTCACAATATCCCTAAACTCTCCTTTTTTGAGTGCTCTTTTGTATTTGATTCAAAAGATAACCCTTCCAAAAAGCCTTATATATCATTATCTCATGAATCTTTAAAACAATTCTATGAACTTTCCCAGACACGGATTATTATTGTAAATTATCTATTACTCATGAAGCAGAAATGGCCTTGAGATAACTGCCTTGTTAACCCATGGTATTGATTAAAGTTTCATTGCCATCGGCACCAAGGCTGAGGCCATCTCAATTGTCAATGTTATCACTACCGCATTAATCCTCATTCTCTTCCTGAAAAACTGGATCATGTGCTCTCCTGTTGTGATTCAGCTCTTTGATCTGTTAGGTATTTTCATTGAAATCAAAGTGAGACAAAGAGCACAGCAAAGATTCCATTAATTCAATAACTTCATTAAAGTTCTCAACATTTTACAACACAGGCATGTGCATAGTGTTTTAGTGTTAAACTATGGTGGTTACTTATATTAATATGCCTACTAATTCTTTTTCTTCCAGTCTATCTTCTAAAGCAGCCTTTTTTTTCAGTGTTTTTGCTAATGTTTGAGACAACTTTGTTTTTTAAATAGAATATTTTGTCAATTTTCTTAATTCTCAATATTTTTATTGTTATTCATGTCAATGTTGAATTGTAATGATTCTAAAATACTGGGTATTACTTTTGGTGAAAAATTTAAATTATAAAGCTTTAAGAAAAATAAAATGCCATAGTACAAAGGATTAATATGTTCTCTATTGGTTCTATAGATAAGCACTACAGGCAATACCACACTTCCATCTTTGGGAGCAGGTATATTTGTTTATTTATTCTTCTCTTTGGGGGGCCTGCAACCCAGCTCCCAAATAAACATACAGAGACTTATAATTTCTTATAAATGCTCAATTTTAGCTTAGCTTGTTTCTAGCCAGCTTTTCTTACCTTAAATTATCCCATCTACCTTTTGCCTCTGGGCTTTTATCTTTTTCAATTTTATATATCTCTCTTCATTTCTTATTCCATATCTTGCTGTGTAGCTGGGTGGCTGGCCCCTGATGCCCCCCTCTCCTTTCTCTCTCGCTCTTTCTTCTTTTCCTTCTGCTTATTCTTTTTGCCTACCAGCCCTGTCTAGCCTTTCCTGACAAGCTATTGGCCATTCAGCTCTTTATTAGGCCAATCAGGTATTTTAGGCAGGCATAGTAACATAGCTTCAGAGTTAAACAAATGCAACATAAAAGAATGCAACACATTTTTGTATCATTAAACAAATATCCACAGCATAAACAAATGTAGCACATCTTCAACTAAAATTCCACAAGCAGGAAAGCCGTTCTATGTGAAACTTTCATGTTCCCAAGAATTAGCTGATCTCCTTATGTATTATCAGATACTAATAAAAATGTCTGTGGATGAAGGGAATGGTACTTAGAAAATTTAAACTTTATCAAGTATGTTCAATGTGATGGGGTTCACCATGCTAATCTGAAAATATAAGCCAAAAATCCACTAAAAATAAGCAATTTTGGAAGAGGCTGGAGAGATGCTTGCTGTGGATATCACTCTGTATTAATAAAGTGCTGATTGGCTAGTAGCCAGTCAGGAAGGATAGGGTAGGAGGGACAAGGAAGAGAAGAATGGGAACAGGAAGGCTGGGAGGAGACACTGCCAGCCTCAGCCATGAGAAGCAACATGTAAAGACACCGGTAAGCCACAAGCCATGTGGCAAAGTATAGACTAACAGAAATGGGCTAAATATAAGAGTAAGAGCTACACAATGGTAGGCCTGAGCTAATGGCCAAGCAGTTTAAATAATATAAGTGTCTATATGATTATTTTATACGTGGGTTGTGGGGTAGCGGGGGCTTGGTGGAACCTGGAGAGAAGCTCTCCAACTACAAAGAGGAAGGACAGCAGAAGCAGTGAAGGATAAGGTTTTCCGATCTTGCTCTGACCTCGTGGTTTTTAACTCTGTAATTGGTTCTGTGTTTCTTATTTAATAAGACGGTTACATCTACAGATGCTCATTGGCAATAAGTACTTAATGCTCTTGCAAAGGATGAGGTTGCAATTCCCAATAGCCACCAGCAAGTCACAATCATAAATTCCAGAGAATCCTTCACCCTTTCCTAGCCTCTGTGGGTAATACATGTACATGGTATATGTGTATGCATGCAAAAACACCATACACATAAAATAAAAATGAATCATTTTTAAATTGACTGCCAGCATGATGTTGTAGTAGAAGGATTTAATTCTTAAATTCATGTCACAAGTTGTAGTGAGAATGAAGGTACTTTAAAGGTACTTTATCAAATTACTTTCTAACTGTGCATATAAAACATATTGTCTTAGTTAAATATCCCATGGCTATGTAAAGCCATGACCAAAAACAACTATGTAAGAAGAGAGTTCATTTCATTTGGCAGCCTGTAGTCAACCAATCAGGGAATTCAGGGTAGGAACTCAAGGCAGAAACCTGGTGGCAGGATGTGAAGTAAAAGCCATGGAGATATCTCCTGGCTTGTTCCTTGTGGTTTGTTCAGCCTGCTTTTCTGTAGCACACAGGTCTGCCAGCCAAGGGATGGTACTGTGGCCGCTGAGCAGGGACCTTCCACATATATCATCAGTCAAGCAATGCACCATAGGCTTGTCCACAGGCTAAGCCAGGTATAGCCTTTTCTCAACTGAGGTATCTTTTTCAAAAATGACTCAGATTGTGTCAGTTGCCAGGAAATTAGCAGCTCAACATATATAGAAGATACTAACATTCATTGTTAAAGTTGAGATTTTATTTTATTTTATTTTTTGAGCTGAGGATCGAACCCAGGGCCTTGTGCTTGCTAGACAAGCGCTCTACCACTGAGCTAAATCCCCAACCCCTAAAGTTGAGATTTTATTACCAAGATATTTCATTATAAATATACAAATATTCCCAATTCAAAAATAATCTGTGGTTGGAAACATTAATGGTCAAGGTGTTTGTAAATCACCCTACTTCTATAGCCACTTGGTAACTGAGTCACAATTATTCCACCATAAGTGATGGAGAGCAGGTCATCAGACACTTGAAGTGCCCAAGGTGTTCTTAGTTTCAGCTTCCTAGAAATATGTAGTACTATTCTTTTTTTAATGAAGAAAGGGTAGAAAAGGAATGATTTTGGGAATTAAATTTAGCATATATATATAATATATATATATATATTATATATATATATATATAATATGTAAAAAATCTATATTTTATAGCATTATGCATGAACAAGAAGCACCACGTTTGTCTAAAACACTTGAAGACAGTATGTCAATACCCATTTTTTAATCTCTGAACTGTAAACAAAGATATATTTGTTTGTGCCTGTCATTGGGCGGAGTAAACAAGCAATAATGTGTATTTAAGAAGATCATATTAGTTTTGCATTTCAATCTGTGCAAACCTAGCTCTTTTAGAGCCAGCAGCTGTTCTCATGGGGCAGCACTTCTGCCAGCCTATGAAGATAATGCTTACCATTTCTAATTCAGGCTCATCCACATGCTTGGAGAGTCACAAACATCTGGGACTCTAGAGGTTTCTATCTATATTTAAATAAAACCTGGAGTATTTTTTTTTTTAATACTTTGGCTCTTAAAAAGAAAAAAAAAATTAGGGGACTGGAGAGATGGCTCAGTGGTTAAGAGCACCAACTGCTCTTCCAGAGGTCCTGAGTTCAATTCCCAGCAACCACATGGTGGCTCACAACCATCTGTAATGAGATCTGATGCCCTCTTCTGGCCTGCAGGGACATATGCAGGCAGAATACTGTATACATAATAAATAAATAAATCTTTAAAAAAAAAAGAAGAGAAAATTGATAGAACTAAAGATCATGTTAAGCAGGATATGACATACATGCATATGCATAATGCACATATACACACATGTGCATATACATGCCACATACACATGCATGTGCACACACATGCACACATACACATGTACACACACATACACACACACACACACACACACACACACAAAGAAAAAATTATTATATGGCAAGGGGACTTTTTGGGGGTCTAGTCTGTTTGGTGTACTATACGATTCTTGTTTCTTCATAGGCATTTCCTTCTTTAAGTTGGGAAAGTTTTCTTCTATGATCTTGTTAAATATATTTTCTGTGCCTTTGAGTTGGTATTCTTCTCCTTCCTCTATCCCTGTTATTTGTAGGTTTGTTCTTTTCATGGTGTCCCAAATTTCTTGGACATTTTGGGTCATGACTTTGTTGGCTTTAGTGTTTTCTTTGACTGATGAATCTATTTCTTCTACCGTATCTTCAACATCAGAGATTCTCTCTTCCATCTCCTGAATTCTGTTGGTTATACTTGCATCTGAAGTTCCTGTTTGTTTACTCAGAGTTTTCTATTTCCAGCATTCCCTCTGCTTGTGTCTTCTTCATTTTTTCTATTTCCCTTTCCAGGTCTTGGACTGTTTCCCTCATCTGTTTCATTGCTTTTTCATGATTTTCTTTCAGTGACTTACTGTTTTCTTCGGCTTTATTTGTCCTTTCCTCTAGTTTATATAGTGTTCTTTCCATTTTTTGTTTATCTCGAAAAAAAATTAAGTTTTCAAGTCTTCTATGCATTCCTCTCATCTCCTGATAGCTCAAGAAGTTTTAGTCTTCTTTTTCAATATAATTTAGTGTTTATTTCTCTGGAATTTTCTATGCATTATCTGCATGTATGTACAGCATATATTGTACTTACCTTCTTTTCACCAATATTATATTGATATGCCTAGATTTTTCATTTCTCCATAAGAACCAACATTATTGATTCAGCTATTGCTGGCCATCTAAATTGTCCCTGATTTTCAACTATTACAAAGACACTGGAACTCCTCTTTATGCAGGTCATACAGGTATAGGCTTTGCTTCTGCATAAAACTGTCTGCAGGAATGCAATGGATGACTTACCTGTAACTATTAAAATCTTCAGGAAATAATTGCTCTGCCACTTTAAATATCCATCAGTAGGGAATCCGTGATAACACACACACACACACACACACACACACACACACACACACACATATATATTCCCACATATTTGTGCATGAATATGTGTGTATTACAAACACAATATATACATATATAATACTCACATGATTTGAAATATTTTATATTTGAAACACTTGAAATGATATTTGGGGAAATTTGGTACATATGAATTTACCATTTCATACATTGATTGCTCATTAATCCGAGATCTTTAGAAAATTGTATAATACAAATTTTATAGATAAGTCTTCTAATTTTGTGCCTATTGTTAATATGTTGGTCATTTCCTTGATATTAATACCTCATTTCATTTCAGTAGTCAGCAAAGCATTTAAAATTCTGTTTCTTTAGAACTTTTTTTTCTTTTAACTTTTTATTGATTCTTTGTGGATTTCACATCATGCATTCTGATCTTGTTCATCTCCCCTCCTGTTTGCATCTTCCCTCTGTCCCTGCAATCTTCCTCAAAAAAGAAAAAAAAAAGAAAGAAAATTTAAAAGAAAATAAAACAGAAATCTCATTTGTTGTGGAAACCACGATGTGGTACAGTGAGTCACACAGTGTGCTCTTTAGTCCACACAACTCTACTTGCAAGTGTTTAAGGCCATGAGTTATTGATCTGGTTTGAGGCCTCTGGCTTCTGCTGGGCCCTCAATGGAACTCTTCTTGGACATCTTGATATTGTTCTGTGCCAGAGATCCTGCAGCTTTGGATCTACAGGACCAGCCCTTTCACGTGTTCCAGAAAATAAGGTGGATGTTAAAGTGAGCCCAGTTCTGGGACTTGGGGGGTAGCTGGGTTGGTCCGCCTACCAGCTCTCCCTCATCTTCATCACCAGGGAGAGCTCTTCAGGGCCTTCCCCAGCTAGCTCACCCTATGCAGCAAGCATCAAGGAGCTGGGCTGGTTCTCCTACTCTCAGGCCCTGGGGCTGGCTCACTCACACCTACACCATCAGGGCCAGCTCTGCTGTGTTGCCCAGGTGGAGTCTAGGGACCGCTCTCCTGAGTTCTGTAGTTGGTGAGGGGCAGGACCAGCTCTTCCACTTCATGGCCCCTAGGCCAAGTCTAACCTGCTCCAAGTGATTAGGTGAGAGAGTCAGAGGGTATCTTTCCCTCACCCATGCCACCATATGGCAGATAAGAAGCAGGTACAGGTCTCGCTCGATCATGCCCTCTTGGCCAGCTCACCTGCACCCCCATCAACAGGGTCATCTTTAGTGTACTGCCCAGGTGAGGTGCAAAGACTCATCTCCAAAGTGCTGAAGTTGATGAGGGGAAGGTGTAGCTGTTCCACTTGCCACAGAGCAAGAGAAGAGGTCATCTTCCCTTGCCCATGCACCATGTGGCAGACAAGAGCTGTGGGCCAACTCTCCCACTCTCACTCTTTCAGGGCTGGCTCTCCTGTGTCCCCACCAACAGGGGCAGCTCTTTCCTCTGCTGCTCAGGTGAAGGACTCGCTCTCTCAAGAGCTGCAGCTGGTGAGGGGCAGAATCAGCTCTCAGGCTTTTTGACCCCTGCGTCCAGTTTTCTGCATCAAGTTGCAAGGGGTGAGGGTCAAAGCGGGGCATCTCTCTATCATCCATGCCATCGCATGACAGACAAGGGGTGAGGCCATCTCTTCCATCCTCACGTTTTTGGGGCCGGCACACTTGTACCCCAGTCAACAGGGTCAACTACTGT
Source organism: Onychomys torridus (assembly GCF_903995425.1). Taxonomy (NCBI): domain Eukaryota; kingdom Metazoa; phylum Chordata; class Mammalia; order Rodentia; family Cricetidae; genus Onychomys; species Onychomys torridus. Next base: position 47,079,192 of record NC_050453.1, on the reverse strand, counting down.
GCTGCTCAGGTGAGGGACAGGGCCACTCTCCTGAGTGCTTCAGCCAGTGAGGTGTAGGGCCAACTCTGTGCTACCCTCTCCTCTTGTCCTTTAGTGGACATCAACACAGGCCACAGCTACAGAAGGGCCACAGACCCAGACACTGCCCTTGGCAGCAGCCCAGGCCTGTTCATCACCATAGTCCTGGGTAGCAAGCAGACCACCCACCTCAGCTCCCTCATCACCACCTTCACTTTTTCAGATTTGTCTCTTTTCACAAGGACATGAACCATTTTGCTTCTCTCTCTGTCTCTCTCTCTCCCTCACCGTCGCTCTCTCTCTGTCTGTCGCTCTCTCTGTCCCTCTGTCTCTGTCTCCCTGTGTCTCTGTCTCTCTCTGTCTGTCTCCCCCCCGCACACCCATAGCCCACCATGTATTTGCTCACTATACTGGCACTTGACTGGGTCAGGCAACTCCAAGCAGGGGAGAATATTTTGCTTAGTACATGTTTAACTTACCAGAGTTTTTCATGAGACAATGAAACATAGGCAAACAAACAAACATCCCCCCCACCCCAACCGACAACATAGCAGCACCATGGCTTACTACTAGGAATTTTCTAGAATTCCTGCAAAATCTTTTTGTGAAATGCAAATATCTTACTGCTGTCGCCTCATCATTTATGACAATATTACCGTATAATACAATTCATCTAAAAGCTGGTTATAACAAATTTGATACTCTTAAATAAATTAATAAGATATTTTTAAGTTCAGTCTTTTAAAGGCGGTCATGCATTTTTGGCAAAATTTGTCTATTCCCATATTCATGAAGACAGTTTAATAATTATATTTCTCTGACTATTTTTTTGACATGGGGGTTAAATCAATGTGTGTTTTTTATACAGCTAGAACAGAAGTATTTGTGAAACTCTCAACAAAATACAGGAAAGTAGCATATATGTAATGTGAAAGATTAAGTCATAGATCTTCTCCATTCAATTTTTCTTTCATCCAACTTTGTTTAAAGAGCAGAGCAATGAATCAGAAATAAAAGAACTTTACAGATTCAACTGCAAAAGAGAAAAACCTCTCACCTAAGTGGTTAATGAGTCACTTAACAAAGTATCTGAGCTGAACAACTATTATAAATTATAAATTAAATGGTGTCATGAAAACGTTTGTAGAGAAAGCTATTGAAACACTTCACTGATTTTAAGAGGAATGATGAATTCTCTATAGCAGGCCCTTTAATGAAACCTTTTATTTTGTGCTGAAAGCATTAGCTGGTTTTGATAAACTATATGACAGTAGTCACAATATAATATCAAAAATCTCAAAGATGAATAGAAAAAAATGCACACTAAAGTGAGAGGAAATCTAAATAGTTTTTATCTTATTTAGTGGTATAAACAGACATTCTACACCATTATGGTGCATGTGCCACATAATATGGTGCAGTCATTGTCTATACAACCCCAATAGGAATGCCTCTTCCATTTGATTGGCAACACAGGCAAGAAGCTAGATAGGGAAAGGAGGGTATCATGAGTGTATGGAAGAATACCTGGGCTATTGATGTCAGGAAAAAACCTGATTTCAATCATTATACAAAGGTGCTCACTTTATTTTTGGCAATAAATTCAAATAATAACAATAATAATAATATTAATAATAACTCTCTCCTCTCTCTCTCTCTCTCTCTCTCTCTCTCTCTCTCTGTGTGTGTGTGTGTGTGTGTGTGTGTGTGTGTGTGTGTGTGTATGTGTGTGTGTGTAATATAAGGTATAGTACTGCCTGGCCTCTATTCACAAAGACAGACAATTTATTCCTGGAAAATCTTTCCTTTCTTACCTCTGTGTCTTTCTCAATGCTCTTTCTCTGGAAAAAAAAAGAGAGAGAGAGAAAAGAAAATTCTTTGTTCATACAAAGGTCTTCTTCTTAAGGCCAAAATTCAAGCTCCACAACTATGGCAATTCTCATGCAGTTATATTTTTAATCTAGTGTGCTCAGCTGTGCACCAAGGTGCCCCAGGAAGCCACATCAGAACTGTGATGCGGTGGGGTATTTTAAATTTTGAGAAAAACAATAATGCTTGACATTTGTCAGACAATGAGAGCAGCTAGTCCTAGACAGCTTGCTGTGTCAGTACTATATGAAGCTAACATGCCTTTGATCACATCAACCTATTATGCAAAACTGAGCTTTTAGCGGTTGCTATAGTAAAATGAATCAACAGTGCAAAGGTTGGGGTGGAAGAGCAAGGGAGACGACACTGTTTGTGGTGACGTGAACGAGGGAAGAAGCATTGGTATACTGCCCAAGTCCAAGGAGTCTATTCTGCAAGTAGTTTGTGCTGTTTATGAATCACTTTTAATTTCACTTTGTGTAATATTTATTCAAATACTCACTACAGTGAAGTAACATACAACCATTTACGAAACATTTTTGGATTGAGCTGTGTAGTGAGCATACTATTAGCAAATGTTTCTTTTGTCCGAGTGGTATGGAAGAATATTACGTTGGAACTAAGACCCATGAATGACACCTCCTGTTTTTAATCCAACCTGGTCTCACATATAGAATATTTCTGAAAATATATAGCAAGATATTACAGATTTTATATATCATTTTCCTATTTTTAAAAAATTTGTTTATTTACTTTATACCTCAACCATAGTTTCCCCTCCCTCTCCTCCTTCCATTTCCTCCCCCACCTCCCTTCTGCCACCCTACCTCCAATCCACTCCTCCTTTATTTCTATTCAGAAAAGGGCAGGCCTCCCATGGATGTGATCAACACACGGCATATCTAGCTGCAGAAGGACTAAGCACTCTCCTTGTATTAAGGCTACAGAAGACAACCCAATATGAGGAATAGGGTCCCCAAAACCAGCAAAAGAGTCCAAGACAGCCCTTGTTCTCACTGTTAGGAGTCCCACATGAGGACCAAGCTAGACAACTGTCACATACATGCAGAGGGCCACTGTCAGTCCAGAACAGGCTCTGTGGTTGTTGAATCAGTTTCTGTGAGCCCCTGTGAGCCCAGATTAGTTGATTCTGTGGGTTTTCTTTTGATGTCCTTGTCCCCCCTGGCTTCTACAGTCTTTCTTCCCCATCTTCAGCAGCTTTCCCTAATCTCAGCCTAATATTTGCTTGTGGGTCTTGGCATCTTTTTCCATCAGTTGCTGGATAAAGCCTCTTTGATGTAGGATATTTCTCTAAGCGTTTCTCTGGCATTTGAGATTCTTCTGTAGAGAATGTTCTGTTTAGATTTAATGATTGTCTGGATTTCCTTGGTGTCTCTTGTTATGTCTTTTCTGATTTTGATAATTTGGATATACTCTGCCTTTTATTTAGTTTTGGATAAGGATTTGTCTATCTTTTTTGATTTTTTTAAAGAACCAACTCTTTTCTTCATTGATTGTATTGTTCTCTTTGTTTTTATTTCATTGATTTCAGCTCTCAGTTTGGTTATTTCCTGTTGTCTACTCCTCTTGGGTGTGTTTACTTCTTTTTGTTCTAGAGCTTCATGTCTGCTGTTAAATAACTTGTTTGGGATTTCTCCAAATTCATTATGCAGGCACATAGTGCTATGAACTTTCCTGTTCACTCTGCTTTCATTGTGTCCCACACGTTGGGTATTTTGTGCATTCATTTTCCTTGAATTATGGGAAGTCTTTAATTTCTTTCTTTCTTTCCTCCTTGACACATTGGTAATTCAGTTGATAGTTTTTCACTTTTCACAAGTTTGTAGGTTTTTTTTTTAATAGTTTGTGTTATTGTTGAGCTTCAATTTTAATCCATGTTGATCTTATAAAATACAGTGAGTAATCCATTTTTTTTTTTTTTTGTATCTGTTGAGAATTACTTTGTGATCAATATGTGTTCAGTTTTGGAGAAGGTTCCATGAGGTGGTGTTTAAAACATGTTCTTTTTATGTTTGGTTAAATGTTCTGTAGATATCTGTTAAGTTCATTTTAATTGTAACATCTTTTAGTTCCAATATTTCTTTATTTAATTTCTGTCTGGAAGTCTCCCACTATCAGTGTGTGACGGTCAATATGTGATTTAAACTTTAGTAGTGTTTCCTTTATAAATGTGAGTACAATTGTGTTTGGAGAATAGATGCTGAGAATTGAGATATCATCTTGGTGGTTTTTCCTTTGACTAGTATAACGTGTCCTCCATCTCTTTTGATTAATTTTGGTTTGAATTCTATTTTGTTAGATATTAAGATAACTACATCAGTTGGTACTTGGAGCCATTTGTTTGGACAATCTTTTTTCAACCTTTTTTAATTAATAATTTTGTAAATTCATTTTACATACAAATCACAAATCCCCCTCTTTCCTCCTCCTGTCCCTCCAGCCTACCCCCCAACACACACCCCTATTCCTTCCTACAGGAAGGTAAGGGCCTAGTCCAGTCCCATGGAGGCTCCACAGCTATTGGTCTAAATTTCATGAATTCGCAATAGTTAGGTTTGGTTGTCTTTGTAGGCTTCTCCATTATGATCTTGATGCCCCTTGCTCATAGAATTCCTCTTCTCTCACTTTGACTGGGCTCCTAGAGCTTTGCCTGATGTTTGGCTGTGGACCTCTACATCTGCTTCCATTAGTTAATGGATAAAGGCTCTATGATTACAGTTAGGTTATTCACTGATCTGATTACTGGGGTAAGCCAATTCAGGCATACCCTCTGCTATTGCTAATAGTCTAATCTGGGGGTCATCCTTGTAGATTCCTGGGAAGTTCCTGAGCTCTTAGTTTCTCCATATCCTCATGATGTCTCCCTCTGTCATGGTATCCCTTTCTGAAGTAATATCTACCTTTGATGGTGAAGTATGTTTCTCATATGCAGCCAAAGGATGGATCTTGTTTGCACCATCCATTCTGTTAGGTTGTATCTTTTTATTGGGTAATTGAGTCAATTGATATTGAGAGATGTCAGTGATCAATGATTTTTAATTACTGTTATTTTTTTGTTGTAGTTGTTGGTGCGTGTGTGTGTGTTTCTTTTGGTTTATGCTTGTAGGAGATTATTTATCACCTATGTTTTTGTGGGTGTAATTACCCCCTTTGGTTTGGCATTTCCCTTCTAGTACTTTCTGTAAGTTTGGGTTTGTGGATAGATATTGTTTAAATTTGACTTTATCACAAACAATCTTGTTTTATCCATCTACAGTGATTAACAGTTTTGCTGGATATTGTGGGGTGGGCTGGCATCCTGGTCTCTGAGTGTCTGTAGCACATCTATCCAGGCCCTTCTGAATTTTAGATTCTGGTATAATTCTAAGAGGTCTGACTTTAAATATTATTTGACCTTTCTCTCTTTCAGCTTTTAATATTCTTTCTTCATTTTGTATCTTTAGTGTTCTGATTATTACATATCCAGGACACTTTCTTTTCTTTTGCAATCTATTTGCTGTTCTGTAAGCTTTTTGTACCTTGATAGGCATGTATTTCTCCTGGTTAGAAAATTTTCTTCTATGAGTTTGTTAAAAATATTTTCTGGGCCTTTGAACGTGGATCTTCTCCTTCTTCCTTTCCTATTATTCTTAGGTTTGGTCTTTTCATGGTGCCCCAGATATCCTTGGTGTTGTGTGTTAAAAAACTTTTTAGAATTAACATTTTCTTTTACTGTTATATGTATTTCCTCTATCATATCTTCAGTCCCTGAGATGATCTCTTCTTGTATTCTGTTGGTGATACTTTCATCTGTACATCACCTTTGCTTACCTTAATTTTCCATTTCCAGAATTCCCTCAATTTGTATTTACTTTATTGTTTTCTTTTCACATATTGCACAGTTTTGTTCACTTCTTTCAATGTATGGTTTGTTTTTTTCTTTTCTTTTTTTTAATGAAATATGAAATAATTTTTAATGCTTTTTTTTGAGCTGAGGATTGAACCCAGGGCCTTTTGCTTGCTAAACTAGTGCTCTACCACTGAGCTAAATCCCCAACTCTTCTCTTCTTTTTTTTTTGACATTCCTTATGAGATTTATTGATTTTCTCCAATTTTTTAAAAATTATCTTTTCCTCGATTTCTTTAAGGAATTTATTAATTTCCTCATTATGGACCTCCATCATTATCATAAGGTTGGTTTTAAGGTTGTTTTCTTGTATTTCAGATGTGTTGGAATATTCAAACCTTGCTGTAAAGGGATGACAGGGCTCTGGTGGTGACATATTACCTGTGTCTTCTGTTGTTTGTGTTCTTACACTTTTGTTAGGCTTCTGGGTTTGGAGTGATAATAAGTCTTGGTGGCCATTTCTGGATTTGTCATTGTTGGATTTGTGTTGTCTTCATAGGTTTCTGTTTCCTCTCTGGTCTTCTGGCTGTCCTGGCTTCTGGCTGAGTAGAGAGCCTCTGTCTGTGTTGGTGGCTGGACTTCTGACGGCTTGGATGGCTTCTGGTCCAACAAGGTGCTACAGTGTAAGTTTCGGGCAGGAGTTCTGGCTATGTGTGTTGTCTTAGATCTGTCTGGGAATCCCCATGGTTTCAGGACACTGGCCTGGCTTCAGGTGGATTAGAAGGCTCCTGCCTGGTTTTCAGGGAGCTGGCTTGGTCTCTGGGATTCAGGCTTGGGCCAACATATGATGATAAGGAGAGGAGAGGCATATAAAGTTCTGAGCAGGTGGAGGCAGGGCAAGGTGGGTGGACTGCTGGCTTTTATGGTTTTCAGGGAGCTTGCCTAGCTTCTGGTGAGGTAAAGAGCATCCACCAGAAGTGTCCTCCAGGGTATGCTGTTGAGGAGGTGTGGGGTAGTGAAACTTAAGCTGGGCAAGTGCAGGCAGAGAGGAGGCAGTCATATTTGGGGTTCAGGATGCTGATGTGGCCTCTGGTAGAGAAGTAAGCTTCTACCAGAGGTGTGTTCTAGGCTAAAATTTAAATATTTCATCTCATACATATGAGGTGTTTTTTTTTTTTTTTACTTTCTGTAAAACTGATATGGCAGTTTGTTGGAGATTGCATTGAATCTACAGATCCCTTTGGTAGTATGAATATTTTAGCACTATTTAGTCTTATGATTCATAACATTTTAGTTAAGTAAAATGAGTAAGTTCTATAAATCTGTGGAATGACACTTCCTACAGGTAATGATTCTGCAGGATGCACAAATCATAGTTATTAATATCATAGATTTCATTGCTAATTATTCTAAACAGAAATGAATTATAATACACTCAAACCATTCTATACACACAAGAAACATCTTAAAGTGATGTATGTTTTGTTACTTTGATTGTAGTAAAGGACTCAGAGGTATATATGTATGTTCAAACATCAACTCGTACTCATTAATGTGCAATGTTTACATATCAGGTATATGTCAATGAACATTTGAAAAATAAATAAGATAATTTAGTCTCCCAGTGTCCTATTTATTATTATTTCATTGGGCATGATTAAATACCAAAGGTTTTTTGAACATTTTCAGGATAATAAATGTTCAAAAAACCTTTGGTATTTAGTTGCAATAAAATTGTTTTTGAATATAATAAGGACATATATGAATTCCAGAAGTTATTTTACAACCTTTAAATTTAAATAATTTATTTATTAAAACATGAATAAATTACAACAATAAACATTCAATATTGAATTTCATTCTTAGGTATAATATTAAAATAATTTCTAGTAAAACACGAACATTAACGCACTTTTACTCTTGCTGCATTTACATTGTTGTTACAGATATCAGGAAACATTCTGTGGTTTCTGTAATGCTTTAATGACCTGGTATAAGTACATTTTCAAAATTCTTTGTGTATAGGATAGAGAAAGTGGGATTGAAAGTTATGGGATAAACATAGCTTTTATAGATTTGTTTTTATCTTTAAAAATCTGGGGCTTTATAGATTAATACATTTATTAATTCATTTACCTAATCCATTTTGAGAACCTATGTTGAGCTAGATAGCATTTTACTCATTGATGTTATGACAATGAATACATGTAAAATACCAGTGAGTCTATTCATAGCATAGTTAGAAATATACATATTAAACAACAACAAAATGTAATAATCCTAAACTCTAGAAAGTGGCAAAGTCCAAAAACATGTGCAATGTCATGTGAACACCTGCAATCTTATCTCACTCAAAGCATGATTTACTGAATAAAACATTTTTTAACCTAATCTGTGCTTAGCACTCTTTCCGAAGTTGAGCTGTCCATGGATGCTTGAGTTTTCATCTTGATTCATTATTTTATCACATTGATCTATGCCCAAGTTCTTTATTCTGGCATCATACTGAATGATTAATGCAACTTTGTCATATATTTCAAAGTCAGGTATCATAATACTCCCTTTTTATTATCTTTTGTTAATATTGCTTTGGTATCCAAGTTCACAGAAATTCTACCTAAATTTTATGTATGTGATGACTATAATTACTCTCTGATCTAGATTTACTAGACTCTTAGTATAACTTTCTACCTAAAGATACAGTAACATGGATTTGCAGAAACGATTCTTTCAGTCCTTAGCAAGGAATATGTTTCCATTTTTGGCTAATGGGCTCCTCTCTATTTTATACAGAAAAGTAAATCCCAGACCACTATTCATCAATATACTTACAAAATTAAATTTCTTAGGGATTTAAATGCAAGATGAGAATTTATGAAACTTCTAGCAAAAAACAATAGAAACACAATGATGACATTAAACTACTCAAAGGACCATGATAAGATAGACAAATGGGATTTTGAATTTCATGAAAGCAGGGAATTTTATGTAGGGTATTAGGATAAGACTCAGAAGGACAAACTTGGTATGTACTCACTTATAGGAGGATACTAGATGTAAAACAAAGATGACTAGACTGCTACACAACTCCAGGGACCCTAGAAAGACACAGGGATCACCCAATGACAGAGAAATGGATGAGATCTACATGAACAACCTGGACAATAGTGGGAGTAATGAACGGCAAGATTTGAGGGAAAGAAAGCTTAGGGGAGCAGGAGATCCCAGCTGGATCAAGAACAGAAAGGGATAACAAGGAATAACAGACCATGATAATTGAAGACCACATGAAAACAGGAATAGGCAGAGTGCTCAAGAGGTCCCCAGAAATCCACAATGTTATATCCTCTGTAGACTGCTGGCAATGGTCGAGAGAAAGCCTGATCTGACCTAATGTGGTGATCAGATGGCCAAACACCCTAACAGTTGTCTTGGAACTCTCATCCAATAACTGATGGAAGTGGATGCAGAGATCCTCAGCCAGGCCCCAGGTGGAGCTCCAGGTCAAGAAAGAGGAGGGTCTGCAAGAGCGTGAATTGTTGAATCCAAGATTGCAAAAAGCACAGGGACAAATAGCCAATCAAATGGAAGCACATGAATTATGAACCAACGGCTGTGGAGCCCCCAGCTAGATCAGGCCCTCTGGATAAGTGAGACAATTGAATAACTTGATCTGTTTGGGAGGCACCCAGTCTGTGGGACCAGGATCTGTCCTTAGTGCATGAGCTGGCTGTTTGAAACCTTGGGCTTACACAGGGACACTTTGTTCAGCCTGGAAGGAGGGGACAGGACCTGCCTGTACTGAATCCACCAGGTTTAAATGAATCTCCAGGGGTGTCTTGGTCCTGGAGGATATGGGAATGGAGGGGAGGGGCTGGGGGGAAGGTGGAGGTGAGTGCAGGAGGGGGGACGACAGGGGAACACATGGCTGATGTATATAATTAAATAAATAAATAAATAAATAAATAAACAAATAAATAAATAAATAAAGCTATACTGAAGAATGTGGGGAAATATCTGAAAGCTACAATCTGAGAAGGAGGTCATCCAAATGTATACAGTGTTCCCACCATTCCAAAGAGGGGAAAAACCTAATGATCTAACTGGAAAGTGGGAAACAGGTTTACCCATCTTTACTCAAAGGAAGGTGGGAATGCTTATAAGATTCCTGGAACAGTGTGTAACATGTTTTGGGATAATGGACCAAACCCACAGTGATATTCCATCACAGTGTAGCAACAGTGGCTGTTTTCAGATTTCTAAAAGATAAATGCAAAAAATGATGTGAAGTAAACAGAACTTCAGCGTGCTTTTGGTGTTGAGGAAAACCGAGCCAGGTTTAATGGAAACAATTTGGGAATTCTTCAAAATTAAAAAATACAACTGTGAAGCAAATAATCTGACTAACAAGTATATGATCCAGTGTAAATAAAATTGATATGTCGAGGAAATTGCTGCAATTGTTTTTAAATTACAGCCATATTCACAGGAACTACCAAAAGAAAAGGTAGTGAATAGAAACAATGTGTTTCCCAAACATAACAGGATACCTCAAAGCCATGTAAAATCAGGGGGTACTGTCATTTATGACATCACAGATGGAACTGGAAGACAGATAATAGTAAGTGGAACAAGCCAGAAAGATAACTACTCTAAGAAGTCACTGCTATGTGGAATTTAAAATTGTTGGTTTCATGGAAGCTAAGGAAAAGATTAATCGGTCACTACTAAATTACAGATTACTAAGACACTTAATTTTTAGTATGTTATTATACAGTTGAGTGATTGTATTTAAGGATAATATATATAGTAAAATATATTTTTACCACAAAACTAAAAATTCTTTGGAGAAAATTATGTTTTCCCTTATTTGAACATAATTCTTACACATACACACCCATACACATGTATACATACACACAAACACACACACACACACACACACACACACTATATATATATATATATATATATATATATATATATATATACACACACAATATAAATGTCTAAATAAACTTACATATATATACAAAACACACATTTTTATAATTGATTATTAGTTGTTTACACTTACAAGCTATGTACCACCATTGAACTAGCACATCTTTTAAGCAGGGCACCATTTTTATTCAAAGAGTTTGTAGCTGAATTGCTATTTATGTTTCTCTTTTGGTAGCATGCTGAGTACTTTCTTGTACCCAAGATGCTAACATCTAAAGAAGCTGTCCTCAAACAGTGTGTCACAAATCCTATAACATACCCCTGTCTCCAAAAATATTTACATTATGATTTATAACAGTAGCAAATTTACAGTTATAAGATTGCAATGAAAATAATTTTATGATTGGGAGTCACCACGCATGAGACACTTTATTAGGGGGCCCAACATTTGGAAGGTTAGGAACCAGTGACCTAGAATGAAGAAAGGTTCTATGTTGGCACCATATTATGGTACCCATTAATATAAAACACATATTAATGTATATGTTTCTCTTTCATATAAAATACAGACAAAATTTAATAAATTTGTAGCAACTGCTAAATATTGAGACAACTGTTCAAATAAAAACTATGCAAATCTCTGGTCCTTGGAGGCATACAAAAAGCTAGGAACTCCATGCCTGTGGGTCTGTGAGTTGCTAAGAAATGTGACAACTTCCTTAGCCACACATGACATTCTCTGTCTTTACACATTCCTCATTGAAATTTACAATGAGGACTTTAATATCCGTATTAGTGACAATTCCATTCAGGAGTCCCAAGTCAAAGATGAAAAAGGACTTTCAAATTTCTGTGTGGTTCGTTTTCCTACAATTAGAATGATTCCTAAATTATTATTATTGACCATTGTAAACATCAGTATGAATTGTTTAATGAAGTAATTATATTTTTTATTTTCATACACAATGAACTTGGCATTTGCATTATCTCCCTGAATGGTTTTTGAAAATGGAACTTTGATAATTGCTAAAGCCTTTGCTGAAAGTAATCGTCGACTTGTAAATATTATTCAATGATCCTACAGAAATTTCTTCAAAGTGTGGCACCTCAATAATCAAATGTAACTATAATTCATATTTCTCAATGTAAAGGTTTTCTAGTTTATTTTGAGCAATCCTTGTTAACTTAAACTTTTGACCTTCAAGTACTATCAAATACATCAAAATCTTTTTTATTGTCTAGGTGATAATTTATTTATGCATTCAGTTATAGTTTGGAAAAGAACACATATACAATTATACCATCAGAGTAGACATGGTGTTACAGAATTTACATACAATTTAAAATATATATGTAAGTTGTGTGTTTCTAATAAATAAATGTTAAAAGGATCTTTTCTGCCAGTACTAAGATTAAAGGATTTTTACCAATATCTTCTTTCAGGGATGTTTTTCTATTATGTTCTCTATTAACCTACTGAACGTTGGTTACTGGCCTTCACAAAATGTACATATTTAACACAAGAAAAAGAGACTTTTTTTCTGTGAATTACAATTATTAGTGTAATTTTATTCATTAATTGCTATATGTTAACACAGCATAGTTCATCATAAAGAGCCACTTGTAGCATCAAAAAAGTTCAAGATTATATTTGTACTATAGTCGTAATTTATAATGTGAGAAAACATTTTTCTTCATATTTACTTCTGATAAAAAAAAGAGAAAATGAAATTTGTGGCATCCCCACCTAAAAGTAATTTGGTAAAGTACATGAATTTATAAAATATATTCTTATAACAACCTTTTTATTTTATGTTATTTTATTACACAAATTTAAATTCAGCTTTAATAAGGAATGTAATCACCATGAAGTTATTGACATTTATAATTTATTTATTTAAAATACTCCCATTGTACAAGATTATTTATGTTTTAAGTACAAGAAACATACACTTGCTTAGTCTATTCAAATGCGATCATTCTTAGTGAACACTCCCATGTCCACTCATTCATGAATATTTATAGAATCTTCAGCAAAGACAGAGTTAGCACCTTGAATTTTATAATCACAGTTTTGTTAACAGAAATTTCATGCTCCCCTTTGAGAAGTGTTGTCTCTGATCTATTTTTGAAAAATTGGGTAAAATAGCTTTATTAATATTTAAAGAAATAACAAATCTTTGCAAATAAAACATAAGCTGCTTTTGTTGAATCACTCTGGGTTCCAAGTCCTTAAGAATATACTCTAAATATTTTATGCTGGAGATTTTTTTTAATTAATTATTTTCTTTCTTCAAAGATTCCAGTGACTCCATGTTTGCTCTTACAAACTTCTTAGTAAATTCAGAACAGAAAGATGTTTATTATAAACTTCTAAATATGGACATCAATCAGACACTAAAGAAGTCATCAAAACTTAATTAAAAATAAAGTTTGAAGTGTTCTCCAAGATGTTATTCAGTTACACACCTCTGTTCATAGCATTGGTGATCGCTTTCCACAAGCTCTTATCCAAGAACAACTTTCTGGGCCTAACTATTTTACAACTTTTAGGTAACAGCTTAAATAACTTACAAAGACCTTCCAACTAACATATTTAAAAATCAATTTGTATGAATATTTGAGTAAATTTTTCTTTCCATACACTGTGGAACTTCTAAATAATAGAGTTAAAAATTACTATGTGCATATCTTCTTTTACTTATAAAGCACTATTGTGCCTTATCATTGTGTGTGATGAAAATATTTTGCTTTTGATTTTTTTTTTTTACTGGCCCTATCCCTCTGTTTTTGATTTTTATTAATGTAATACATATCTATCTGGCATCAGGAACTAAAATGTTTATGCCTCCTGATGTATGTTCTCTTCAGACCTCCGGTCCTATATTTATGATAAATGAGTCAGATATAGATTGCCTCCAATACTTAGTACCAAACAGCTATTGCATCTCATTGTGTCCAACAATCTTCCTGTGGTGGTGAAGGAGTGAGGAAAGGGCAAACATTCAGACATGTATAGAAATGGGGGAGGAAGTTAGGCTATGTATGATCTGATGATCATGTGACATCAACTAGGCATCAACCCGGAACTTCAGCATGTTTATTTTTTATGACTCAGGGGTAGAGGTTGGTTAGGCTTGGGAGGAGGTCTCTCTTGATGAGCAGTCTCAGGTCACAGTCATTCGAAAGGAGAAAGCCATGGTTGCTAACTTTTGCATGCACTAGACAATTGTTCATAAACACTTCTACTTGTATACACTGTCAGAATGCACTGCTCAGAGCAGACAAAGTCTTTCCCTAGGTATATCTGAACCTAAGCCTGGGGAAGGCTTTCCAAATTAGAATGGGTTCCAGGTCTGAGGCCTTCTTCCATAACATACCCGATTCATGTCAAAACAATTAATGCTCATTCAGAACTTCACTTGCTCAGAACATAGTTCGCTCTCTACACACAGAATTTCTTAAACAATTTTTGTATTTTCTCAGCTTTGCTGTTTTTCCTAATAAGGATGTCTGATCACTTTTCTACCACCATTGATCTCACTGGAATACTTTCAATAGTATTTAAAAGTGATCAGGAATATGAGACACATATAAACATATTTTGACTACAATATAACCTACAGAAATACCTGACACAGCACAAAAATAGTTTGCCTTTTATGGATCCTTCAGTAGCAATAAAGATACAAAGAAGAACCCACACACACACAACAATCCTACAATCATAGTATGTTGATTAATATCAGTTCCACATGACTCATTTTAAACTTCTTTGATATTTTTATAGAATATTGCAATCATAGTGATTCCCATGAGTTAAATTTGTTCTTAAATCTGTTTTTAAGCATATGAACATTCAGTCATCATTTCAGAAAACATTAAAGAGCAAATGCTACTTTTCTTCTCAATCCAGGGTTACATTCCTCTTGAGGGCAAGGTTTTCCATCAGGAACATCTTTACCCCTAAGCTTACTTAGCATGGAATATTTCAATTCTTACTTCAGGAATCAGGTTATATTAGGAACAACCTCTCAAGTGCTTTAAACTACTAAAATCTGCCTAAAATGAATTTGCACTCCCTATACTAATATTTTATTTGTCTTTCTGTGGTGCAGGTCTAAAGACGTGAACCATCCTTAGGGTTCTTGGTATTTTACATCTTAATTATGAACAACTAGTTAAAATTTTATAGCTATGCTCTTAATAATTTATTTTCCAATTCTTTATTTTTAAGGAACAAATGACCTGTAGTCCAATAAATGTCTAGTTTCTAGTCTTATTATTTCATTATGTTATAAATAACTCAACCAGCCTTGCTGGTTGTGCATCCTAATTCTATCAAATGGAAGTTTAAGCAAGCTTATTGCCAGTTCAAGGAAAGGCTAAACTAGACAGTACACTGGAGGCCAGCCTAGAATATAGACGTAACCCTTTCTCTAACAAATCAAGCCACTGTACCCTATCCCCAAAGCTTAATGAACTGAATGTGTTGCAATAATTATACAAAACCCATGCAAGTTTACATTTGATCATTAGTAGACCTTTAAGGAGAGCTATCAGGTGACTGCTGGCAAGGGCTATTATGAAACAATAAGAAGGTTAGCTAGAATATGTAAGACGAATCAATTAGCATATCACTGATAGAAACCATTTTGAAGTATGAGAGAGAGTGATGAGGAAAAAAGAGAGAGAGGGAAAAGACAAAAGAATGGGAGAGGTTTAGGCAAAGACACTAAAAATGAACAAAATGTCCAAGAATTAATACCAAATTTGATATTAATACTAAGGTTAATATTTAAAAGATAACAACAAAGTACTTATTTTTGCCACAAGAAATACTCACCATACAACTTAGACAAAAGATCATAACGGAGAATCTTGGAGTTCAAGATACATCTGACTTCTCAACACCCATAATAAAAACACATAAAGGGGGACTATTTAATTGAGAACAGGAAGAAATCTCAAAAGATAGGATGGTATAGTTTATAGGGTATAATATATAACACATATTTAATTGTGTCTTTATATATATTATATATATACACATACATACACACACACACACACACACACATATATATATATATATATATATATATATATATATATATATATATATATATATATATATATATCTGTGAACCATTTTGAGGGTATGCTCTTTATGAAGACATGGATGCATGGATGTTTGGGATGAAATGATAAAAATGATCACACAAAGATTCATTTTGGGCTTGAAAGATGGCTCAGAGGTTAAGAGAACACATTGTTCTTTCAGATGATGTGGGTTTAGTGCCTAGCACCTAAATGGCAGCTCACAATCGTTTTGACTCCAGTTCCAGAGGTTCTAACACACATATTGTGTAGATTCACATGTGTAGGCAGAATACTCTTTCACAAAGTACAAAAATAAGGTTAAAAAACATTTTAAAAAATTAGAAACAACCTAGATTTCCCTCAACAGATGAATAGATTAAAATGTATTGCACTTATAGAATGGAGTGTGATTCAGGTATTAAAAAATAAAATTGTGAAATTCATAGGCAAATGGATAGAAGTTGAAAAATTTAGTATGAGTGACGTAACCCCAACCCAGAATGACAACTATTGTTTGTATTCACTTATAACTGTATATTAGCTGTTAAGTCAATGATAATCAAGCTAAAGTCTGTAGAAACACAGAGGTTGTGTATAGAATAAATGATAGATATCCTTATGAAATAAAAATAGCATAGTTACAGGTCGATGGGGGCATTAGAAGAGGGAAATTAAGAAGGAGGGGGGAGAAAATAAAAGTAGACAGCTAAACTTAAGAGCATTTTTCTTAAAGAGTACTTTTTTTGTACTGAAATCCTGGCTCAATAATGTTTATGTGGAATTGTCCTCTGAAGGTGTACTTCTATATTGACAATAGCATAGTACATGGAGAACTGTTTTACACAGCACCTAAAAGACAGGATTTGATTTTAAGACTTTTATATAACTAAATTTCAAGAAAAACAAATATCATTTTTATAATACTTAAGGATCAAAAGGATCATACCAGAGGCTTTGAAAGAAACATTAAAATAAAATTAGCTTCTAATAGTTTACATTTTTGTAAAGCAATATTCATATTACTATTTATATTCATACTTAAATATCAAAATTACAATATTGAATAGTAAAAAATAATGGTGAAAATGGGAAGAATGAAATTGAAAACGAAAAATAACACTGTATTTTTATGTAATATCAATATCTGATGACAGTTCAACCTATTTACAAATACGATAAATACATTATTTTTCTTCCTAATTATCCATGATGACAAGTAGTAAGCCTGGAGAAGTGTAGAGTATTAAGAGACATCTGTGGTTCTTGATGCTTCTAAAAATATCTTATAAATTAGCAATGCTTAATATTTGAAGTATTTTATATTGTTTTATTAGTCTTAACTGTACTATACATAATTAGTTCTGAAATTATAGAGTATTGCTTAAATATTCTTCAAATAGTCTTTACAAAGATATTATTAAAGTTTATATTTATTGTGATTAGAAAATTGAAATAGACTACATACATTAAATATAATATCACAGCTGTATGAAATGATTCCAACAATGAGTGTAGGAGGAGGTAAAAAAGCTTAAGACTATATAATTTATTCATAGTATACCTTGACAGTATTTATGATCTTTTTTGTAGAAGGGGTTTTTAATGCCTACAGGTTTTGATAAGGTAATTGCAATGCAACCACTAAGAAATAAAATATTCTGCAGGTATTTTCAAACGTACCATGATAAAGCGAATGTACAAAAATTGGCCTATATAATAAAAACATTAAAAAGGATAATTACCACAGATAATTGATAGAGATTGCTTGTTAACGTGACATAATGTGACAGATAGTTTGGAGCATGCTTGTGATTTTGGAAATATAAAAATACAAAAACAGAAAATTTCAGAAGACCAAAACAAAAGTAAGAATTTAAAAATAAACTATAAAGGCAATAAGATAGATGAACAGTGTCATAGAAATAACATTATCCCTGTTGCTTCAGAGTCACTAGAAACTTCTGAGTCTCTAGGCACATATTTTAGTGTATATAAAGTTTAGAACAGAAAATATCTTCTTTTAAAAAATTAAGTAATATTGTAATAATATTTACACAACTAATGTGCCATGGTTTCCATATGGAACAGTCCACATGGTAGCACTCTTTTGATAGGGAATGGCAACTAAACAAGTAGTCTGTTATTGAGGGGAGGGGGTAGACTGCTGCTGACACATTTTTGAAGGTTCTAATTCACTCCTGTGCCCTTCCTTACTGTCTGCTTATTGTCATATGAGTGGAAGATGCTGCTGCAGCACATGCTACACCCATCATGATGATCTATCAAGCCAGTGACACCAACCAACTATGAAGAAAACCCTTTGAATCTGTGAGGAGTAAGATCAATCCTTTCTTATATATGACACTTATGTCCGGTATTTGGTTTTAGCGATATAAAGTACAATACAATCTTTTTTTTTCCTCCCCAAAATGATCTCCCTTGTATGTTTCTGAATATTCAAGATTTATAATGATCCTATTTATATATATATATATACATTTTCCCCCTGGGATCTGGATCCAGCAAGTAAAAATGACTATGTTGGCATTAGTTAACGAATGCCACCTCATCTTCAAATGGAACATCCCTACTTCTCATTTGGCCTGAACTGTTCTCTAGGAGGCAAAAATCAACTCACTAACAGCTGTTCAAAGCTGCATGTACAGTCCATATTGACTCAAAATGGCAGTCTATCTGTAAAAGGAGAACACTGGATAAATGAGGGGAATAGTAGAATCCTCACCGCTGAAAGGCAATTTGAGCAGCTGCTAGGATTGAATCAATGAGCTCTGAAGGTGATTGATCAATTACTCTAGCTTCTAAAGGAACCCCTTTTACTTCCTGCTGATTTAGCAGCATGATGAGACCAAAATGGCCAGGAGCAATCCGGACATCCAATTTAATGGAACTATGACCATGTTTCCTGGTGGAAACATTCCTCCTTTGAGAATAGAATTAATTTATTGAGCTCAATATTATAGGACCAGAGGGAAAACAAGCACTTTAGCTGGTAATTTGACTTTATTGTGAGAGTTGCAGTCTTCTTGATTATTGGAACTATGTACTTTAGTCACAGAAAAAAATATTATCATACATGTATTCCTGTGTTAAAAAGGCATAAGTGCTATCTTCAAGATGACATCTTGGCCCCAAATGATGCTTTTCTTTGAGATGTTCTCATAAGTAGAGTATATCAAGATATCCAATCATTTTCACAAACATTGTCTTTTCATTGGTAAAACATAGTTTTACCAGGAAATTTATAAGTGTAAGCCAACTGCTGCAATTTTATCATACTAGAAGTGTCCTGTGGTACCTTACTGTAATATTGTAGGCATGATTTTTTTTCAATGTATGCATTGTGGTGCTGGGATAAACGCTGTGAGCATTAAGGAACATGTGCTCATCTGTAAGAACAAATCATTACCAACACTGTGATAAAGGAATGTACAATCAATTTGTCAGCAGAGGTTTATGGACACTCTACAATATATGAAAGTAAAGTGTATCATTGTCTCTGTCATTCATAGGTTAGATATTTAGCAGTGACAGTAGCTAAATCATTCTGGCACAGGAAGATCATAATGTTAAACCCATGTATAGTTTACAACTGTGTAATAAAGGACAGTGTGTCTCTAGCTATTGCGTAAACATTGTCATAGCAGAAAAGCAATGAGTACGAACCTCTTCCACCTGGTTATTGGGAGCCTTACTCACATCTTAACTTAGGATGTTTATTAGATGGGACAACATATCATTTTAGAGACAGCCTAAAATGCTATAAAGAGTAATTTTCAAAAACACTCCCATAAAACTTTATGAAAGATTCAAGTACCATGAGAACTATGAATCCCATGCTTTAGGATAAAATGGCAAGTGACTGCTGGATAGTCAAGCAATCATGTTCCAGCATCTTAAGGTGTTGCGATACACAGTGAGATGAACGAATTTCATGACCTTGAATAATTACTCACCCTAATTATCTGTTCAATAAGTATCTTGTTGAAAAGTATTTTTTTATAACTTCAAGAAGATAATTTTAGCAGAAGCATTTGTTAAGCTGTCAAGTCCATTAAAAATAATTTGAAGATTGTGATGATCCTGTTTATATATACTTATGGCATTTGAATTTAGGGAAGGTTTTAAAGAGACACTGCCTTACAGATATTACCAGATGTGAGCAGGTTGAAGATTGCTTTCTGGATAGGAGTTTAGGTAAATGAGAAATAAGAAATTCCATTTGAAGATGGAATGGCATAAAAATATGAATTTTAGTCAGGTAATGACACCACCGTCTTTTTTACTTGTTGGATCCAAGTCTAAAATATGTCATGATAACATATAAACATATTCATTTTAATCTTTAAATTTGAAAATTAGTTGGAGGCTGTGATAGCTATTCTTGGTTGTCAAGTTAACTATATCTGGAATATATCCAGGAGGGCATAATTGTGATCTGGATCTTGAGGCATGAAGAAAACAGGCCTCTGATCTGGATTGTGAGAGTGGGTGACACATGTCTGTAATCTAGACCTTGAGGCCAGAAGGCACACTTTTAATATGGCAAGATCTTCTACTAGAAGGACAATGGAAGAAATTAGGGGATATGTTTGATTATTAGAGAGGATAACATACCATTTTCAGACACAGCCTTAAATGATATAAAGAAAAATTTTCAAAAACATTGCCACAAAACTTTGTGAAAGATTCAAGTATCTTGAGAACTATGAATCTCATGCTCCATGATAAAATGGTAAGTGACTGCTGGGTAGTCAATGCAATCATGTTACAGTATCTTAAGGTGTTGAGATACCTAGCCTTGTCAGGACATCCATTTTCTTCACTGGCATTGGAGTCTATTTCTTCAGGATTCCAGCAGTGATTGCAGCATATATAGAAGACCATCTGAGACACCCAGCCTCATGAGAGTACCTTCTGGATTCTTGGACTTCTTATTCACAACTAGCCATTATTGGACTGCAACTTTTAAGTCATTCCAATAAATTCCAATACATATACATATATATATACACACACACACACACACACACACACAGAGAGAGAGAGAGAGAGAGAGAGAGAGAGAGAGAGAGAGAGAGAGAGAGAGACAGACAGACAGACAGACAGACAGACAGAGACAGAGACTGATCCATTCTATTCATTCTATAAGTTCTGTGACTCTAGAGAACCAGGACTAATACAGAAGCTTTTGCATTATAGCATTTTTAAAACTGAAAATTATGATCAACTTAAAAATAACTAAGTTTTTTCTAACACTTAAATGTGTAATTCCTTGAAATCTGTGTCTGTTTTTCTTCATCCTGGTACAATTTGTTATTTCCTAAGGCAATTCTGAAGTTCCTTAATGAGGAAGACTTTTCTTCATGTGGAACATGCCTACCTTCTTGTGAAGAGTTCAAGCCATACTAATATATGATGAGTGACCTGTGTAAGAGTGCCAAACAAACACCACTTTAATAGGCTCCTCAGCTTTCTGTCAGAAACCAGGCCTCAGTTTCAGTTTTCTGGAACTGAGCAACCAGTTCTTGAGAATAAATATGAACAATGGGCAATCAATCAACAGTGTCTCTGCCAGAAAGGACAAGATAGCATATATCAAGTCTGAGTCAGCCTGTCTGCGTCACCCTTTACAGTAGCTCAAGTCGATGGCCAAATAAGGACAAATCCTGGATTTCCCCTTAAGACTTTCCTGGGCATGCCCAAAGGTGGAAGGATTATAGCCCCAGCCAATCTGAAATGTATAAATGTGACTGCCTCTTGCTAAGCCCTTCTTATGTAGGATGACCTAACCATTCCTGAAATTTCTGTAGCTATGCTTAAAAGTAGCCTGCTTGCTCTTTTTAGGGTCACCATCTTATCTTATGGCTGGCCCCTGCACGTTGGAATTTTTACTCTCAAGAAATAAACATGTAGCTGAAGTTTTCCTAGTCCTGCCTGGGTTCTGCAACCACTCAGACCCAAGTAAACACACAGAGGCTTATATTAATTAAAACTGCTTGGTCATTAGGTCAGGCTTACTACTGACTAGCTCTTACACTTAAATTAGCCCATAATTTTTATTTATGTTTAGCCACATGGCTTGGTACATTTTCTCAGTTCTGCCTTCACATCTTGTTTCCTCTGTGTCTGGCTGGCAACTCCTGACTCTTCCCAGAATCCCTTTAGTCTGCTTGCCCTGCCTGTACTTAATGCCTGGTTTTATTAAACCAGTGTACAAAAGCATTATCCTGCTCCATAAACACTCTTGCTGATTACATATGTGAATGGTTTTCTTTGTGGAATAACTAGCCCTAACACTGTGACCCATTTGTACCTAAGCACCATCTTACTAACTGCTAGACAAGTCCACAAAGCTAGAGTACTTCTGTCTACTACCTGATCACTCATATAGCAGGAGGTTAATCAGAGTAAGCACAGTTCAATTTAGATAGGAATCAATGCCTTCTAGGAAACACAACCATAAAAAAAAAGCAAATAGTGGTTATTTGGGGCAAATAAACTTTGGCATGGCTTATTTTTTTTCTAATGGTGGAGACATTCAGGAGGAGCTAGAAACTTGTTTTATTTGCTTGTTTTGAAGAAGGAGCCATGCTATGTCATCTTGGCTGCCCTGGAATTTACTATGTCCCCAAGTCACAGAGTCCCAGTCTTTAAGAGTTTCCTGCTTTATGACCTGGAACAATTACTTGGGAACTGATCATGCTTCCGTGTTCTGATTGTTGCTATGTTCTCTACAAAGTATGTCTTTTCTAGAATCTCTTGTCATTTGTTTTGTAAACCTGTAACTGGTTTCTTGTAAGCCCTGACCACATGTTTATACAATTACCTTTTCCAAATTTTGAAAAGAGAGAGAGAGAGAGAGAGAGAGAGAGAGAGAGAGAGAGAGAGAAATCAATAAAGACTGGTAAATTCATTGATCTCTTTTTATATAATTTTATTTAATATTTACTTTAAAATAAATATTTAAAAATATTTGTTTTGCATTGCAAATTTCTGTTTATGGGTTATGATGCCATTTGGAACATCTTTTTTTAGTGGTGTAATATTTTTATTATTTCTTTGAGAACTCCATATAATTTTCTTAATTACATTTCTTGATCACCTCTCACTCCCCTGACTCCTCCCAGACCTATCCCTGCTGTCCTTGTTTGTTTGTGTTGCTTACTAAACAACTACATTGAAGCAGATTCTGGTCCTCTGTTTTTTTGTAATCTTTCTACCTGCTTTTTTCCAACGTTCCCAACCTTTACATTTAGGGGTTGTGTTGTGAAATATAAATGTTTTATCTGCGAATGAGCAACCCACAGTTAGTTGTTCTCTGCATTTGACCAGTTGTGACTTTTTGTAATGATTTTTATCCACTGCATAAAAGAAGTTTGAGAGGTGAGTGCCACACGTGTGTGTGGATTTAAGGAAATGTATTTTGAATGCAGTTAGTTATTGTATTGGTTTAAGAAACTGGCAATAGTGGGTACTCCTTTAATGTCTATCACCTCACCAGCCATGGATAACAGGGACAGGCATGAGTTACTCCTATAGAGTGAGCCTTAAATCCAATCACATAGTTGTTGGATACAACCAGCATTTAATAGCTATTATTGAACTTTTAAGTGGTCACTGTTGTGTTTCATAGGTATTACAGATGGATATGACTATGGATTGCTTTTCAATAGTCAAATCAAGCTGAGTTACTATTGTGCATTTAAGAGTCATTGTGCACTAAGGACAGTATTAAAACACAAATATAATTTTTAAAAAGTACAAAAAAAAAGAGTCATGGTGGCTTGGAGACATTACAGCTGGATATGACTATTGATTGCTTTTCTAACCTGGTAGCTTGCACTTTTTTTTTTTTTAATACCCTAACAGCTCATATCCCTTTTTTCTAAGTAAGAAACTATCAGGAGCAAGCCACAAAAAAAAATACTATGGGATTTCCAAAGTTTTTACCAGAGTTTTTTAGAGACATGTTTGAATTGCTTACCAATAGAGGATTCAGATTCTTTTGTAGGTTCTGGCAGATGAAGCTATAGGTGTTATGTTTCAGCATCTTTAAATTGGATTCTTCTATGCTATTTTCTCATTGGACACAAATAGAAATGCCTGTTCCTTGCACATAGATACCAACAGACCAAGTCCATCATACCATCTAAGTCAGTATGGTGAACCTATAAGTGCATTGTGGTTACTTACACAAGCATAGGTCTGTCTAGCAGTTGCATGGCACAAGTGTGATCAGCCCTTATAATATGGGTGATTTTTTCACAATATTTAAATTACAGATTCTTCTGAAAACTACCCCCCAAAAAGAGTCTCCTCTCTCTACACAGCAGTTGAAGTTGAACAACCCTTAGGAGGGCTCCACAAGTATTTTAAGTTTTGCATAGGTTTCGTGATTCTACTCCCTCCCCTTATGAGACAATGTTTCAATATAAAGGAAAGAGCTAGACGGCATCGACCCTTTGAAACATGAACATGTTTAGACACTGAAGACGTCCTTTGGATAAACAGTTCATGGTCCTATTGCTCTGTGTTACAATCTTTCTTCTTTGGTGCAACACACAATGTTCTTGAGAGGAGTCTTCCTCAGAGAAAAAAAGGTTAATATGTCTCAAACCAGAGTGCTTATCCCACATTTCTATATTGTGCTCTCATATTCTTTGGTAAGATATTCCTGCCCCAGTCAGCACAGGAACAGATGTTAAATAACTAAGGACAATGTATTTAAGGTGCAGAAATTCTTTAAACCATTTAATTTAAACCCACTTATCTCCTTTCACCAGACCCTTCATGGTTTTTCCATATAATTGATCTTTTACCTTGGTTTATCTATTGATCAACCTTTACATTTTCCTGTGGAGACTCTGTGGTATGGAATGCTTCCTCTTGGGAATTGTAACAATAATAAACTGTCTGTTTATTTGGTAGTCATCCCCTGATATGCTGACCTTCCTGAACTGTGAATTTACTGCAAAAATACAGTTCGAGATCACAGTCATAATGTACTTTTCTTTATTGATTTGCTAGACAAAATAGATTGCTGTGTGTCTATAATTTTGAAAGGAGAGACAAGTATGACCTTGATATGTGCCTTTAATGTCTGAGGCATTTGCTGATGCCACTGAGTTGTGGGACTATGTGGTCAAGCCTGATGTCATATATGACATTTTCACTTGATAAATGCATAGTGCTCCTAATGATAGCAAGTTCCTGGTGGCAGTTCAGGTGAATTTATAGGTTAAAGCTCAGAAGTCTCTAATAGGACCCAGAATAGAGAGTCAAATTATTTTTCAGATTAAGAGCATTTATATTCAATAATCAATATAATGCACTCCAAAATTTGAAGTAGCAATATGCCCTTTGGATACACAGAACTGCCAAATAATCTGTAGAAGCATTATTACATTAACAGAAACATTTCTGAGCAAAATCAATGCACTTCTGAAGTCCTAGAAATAATCCTGGGAAATACCTCCAGTTGGTTCACTAGAAACAAAGGACTCACAATAAAATCTGTATAAGAATTTCATCTTTGGCTGGGTGGTAGTGGTGCACGCCTTTGATCCCAGCACTCAGGAGGCAGAGTCAGGAAGATCTCTGTGAGTTCGTGGCCAGACTGACTGGTTTATAGAGCAAGATCCATGACAGGCACCAAAACTACACAGAGAAACCCTGCCTTGAGAAAAAAAAAAATCATCTTATCTATAGAGGGAATAGTAACCTGACCTTCACTCAAGAGATTCTTGGTGTTTCGCATCACATGGGACACTGTTACCGTCTTTTGCAGTGTGATGGAGACCTTGTCTGCAGTCACCATTCTTAGTTCCAGTATTTTAGAGGATGTGAGGCCTGAGAATTCTTTTCTAGTTCACCCCTGTAGACTGGTGTAGATAATTTTTGGGACAAGGATAATTATATTCTCATTATATCTATAGCTTTAATCTTCATTATAATCAGTAGCTCTTTGGCTGGTGAACTGTATTTATCTAAAAACACATTTTAATAGTGCTATTACATTGTGCCTAATATATAGAGAACAAAACTATATAGCTTCATATTTTTACAGATATTTGGCTTAAGTTGTTTCTAAATGTAACTATATCATTAGATACAAGTGGTATTTCCTAGTGATTTAAAATTTTAATCCCTTATTAACTAATGACAATAATTATGATTTTATGTTCCTCTGAGCATTTTTTATCTTTAATATCTTTGCAATACTTAAGTCCTTTGGTTGTAATTAGTATTTTTCTTCATAGTCACTATGTCTATTAGTTAGATTTCACATCAGTGCTATATTATTTTGATTTCTGTTGCTTAATAGTCAATATGGGCATTAGGTAGTATAAAATATTTTTAATTGCTTTATCTAAAATCTTTGCAGATCCACTGTTTGTTTGTTTGTTTTTAAGACAGGATTTCTCCGTGTAGTTTTGGTGCCTCTCCTAGATCTTGCTCTGTAGACCAGGCTGGCCTTGAACTCACAGAGATCTGCCTGGCTGGCTCTTCCTCCTGAGTGCTGGGATTAAAGGCGTGCACCACCACTGCCAGGCCTCTTGATATTTTTATAGCTTTCTTGTCCTTCCTAGTTTGCTAGAGAAACCTAGAGTTCCATCTAGGAATAATGTGGCTTTACAGTTGTGCACTGCTCTTTATGGAAAGGAATGGTACTAAATGTTACAAGTGTTGGATGAGGTGGTTCCACTCAATGTTTGGTGGTGTTCCAAACCCAGGCTAAAATCTAGATGTTTCTGAATGAAAATTATGCCCTGGAACCTTGCCCTTCATTACTCCCACTGTCGTCCAGGTTGTTCATGTAGATCTCATCCATTTCTCTGTCATTGAACAATCCCTGTGTCTTTCCTAGGGTCCCGTTTTCTAGGTAGCCTCCCTGGAGTTGTGTAGCAATCTAGTCATCTTTGTTTTACATTTAGTATCCTACTATGAGTGAGTACATACCATGTTCATCCTTCTGAGTCTGGGTTACCTCACTCAGGATGATTTCTTCTAGATCCATCCATTTGCCTGCAAACCTCATGATGTCATTGCTTTTCTCTGCTGAGTAGGACTCCATTGTGTATATGTACCACATTTTCTTTATCCATTCTTCAGTTGAAGACATCTAGGTTGTTTCTAGGTTCTGGACCTGTCCTTAGTGCATGAGCTGGCTGTTTGGAACCTTGGGCTTTCACAGGGACACTTTGCTCAGCCTGGAAGGAGGGGACTGGACCTGCCTGTACTGAATCCACCGGGTTGAATTGAATCCCCAGGGGAGTCTTGGCTCTGGAGGAGATGGGAATGGAGGGGAGGGGCTGGAGGGAAAGTAGGGACAGAGGTGGGAGGGGAAAGGACAGGGGAACCCATGGCTGATATATAAAATTAAAACACAAATATAATAAAAAATAATAAAAAATTAATTGTTCACAAAAAAGAAAATTATGCCCTGTATTTTTCTGCAACGTTTTACAGGGTTTTATCTCATATATATGCAACTTAATATTTTAAAATAATCTTCACATTAAACTCTAGGAGGATTTGGTGAATTTTTCATTACAATAAGTCCTCTTCATTGACATTGAGCCAGAGTTTGTTTCCTAGTCCATTCATGCAAATTGATTGTCTGCATACATGCAAATGATGTCAAAAATTATAATAACCTGGAAAATGAATAATTGCATCTATGGACTATGACTCCTGGTTAATACTTACACATAATTTTTAAGGGCTTATCAGACTCAGTTACAAAGACTGAGTCTGAAGAGTAAGGAACCTTGGTAAATTTCCCAAAAGCTACAAGACATGTCAGTCAGAAGTTCTGCCTTCCTGACTTGGGATCTGCTGCAGGACTTGAAACACCTGTGTGACTCTCTCACTGATTCTCTTTCATGCAACAACCACACAGCTAGGTCCCTGGAGCTATTTGAAATGATGCAGTGAGCTTTCCCAGCTTCTCTTTTGTCTATGTGGGACTGTCTCTACAGAGAAATTAATGTTCTTTTTTTTTTTCTTTTTTCTTTTTGCCTCCTAATTCATATAGCTATGCCTCCTTGGCCAATTCTAATATGGAAATTGGAAGAAAAGAAATCCATAGAAAATGAAATCAACACATCCAAGTTCTATGAGCCAAATGAGCACTATATATGACATTGTTTCCTTTACAAATGAGAAAACCAAGAAAGGAAGCAACTCCTTCACGCTCACAGTCCGAAAATGCATAGCACTTTCTTCACCCAAGTCTGTACTATTCAATAAGCTGTAAGCTGCCTAACACATTCCCTAACATGAGTAGCTTTTCTACATTACTATTACACCTTAAGGAATTGGCACATTTTCAGGTGTGTATAAGCTCTAAGCACAAATTTGCTTAACGTTTAATGATTACACAAATATCCTTTGTATGTTTTTCCATACATTTTCCTTTTCTTTACAAAGTAATAGGCTTTCTTATGGAATTTTCACAATAATGGTTATATTTTATCCGTCATCTTACCACTCTGTCCTCCACTTCCACCTTGCCCCATTTTCATTAAACCCTTTCTTGTCAAAAAAAAAAAGTCCCACCTCTGCTTTCCTGTCACATGTACCCAATTATTCTCTACTTTTATTTATCCATGATGCTACTCTTTAGATATGTTTCTCACCTTTGATATTTCCATGTCTACCTATGTAGCACCACACCCACACACACACACACACACACACACACATCTGGGATCAGCATATAGGAGAAAACATGCATTTTTCTTTCTGATTCTGTCTTGTGTCTCTTAACAACCCCTAGCTACATGCATTTTCATAACAATCCTTCCCTTTATAGGTGAAAATTTAAATTGCATGTATATACATCTTTTTATCTTTACATTTGTTAGTGGACTGTGAAATGATATTAGAAGAAAGTTAAAAACCACTACACAGCAAAGGGAAAAAAAGCATCAGAGAGAAGAGATAGCATACAGAATGTGAGGAAGATTTTGCCAACTATATATCAGACCAGATATTAATATATAAACATCTAAAAAATTAAATGCCAAAAAATCACCAATGACTAGTTAAACTAGTAATCTGAACAAACATTTCTCAAATGGAGAATCATAAATACCAAATAACCATTTAAAAACGTGCTCAGCACCCTTACTCATCACTGAAATGCAAATGGAAACTGCTCTGAGTGTCCATCTCACCCCAGTCAGAATGGTTTTCATCAAGACAGGAAATGTCAATCAATACTATCGAGAACCTGGGGAGAAATGAATCCAACACACTGCTGGTGGGAAGAGAGACTACTTCATCTTCTTGCAAATCAGAGAAGGGTCCTAGATCCACCCTGTGACCCACTAGGGCCTTCATTGGGAAGCTGATAATACAACATAATATGGAGATGCTGCACATCCGCATTACTGCTGTACCAGTCACAACTAGGTAGAACCAGAATAAAGGCCTTTCAAGATGAATGGATTAAACAATGTGGTAATACTTAAGGTAAATATGTTTGTTCATAAAACTTGACTAAGTTTTTTAAAATATTCCCCTCTTTTACTCTCCATAAGCATATTTATTACCAATTGCTCTGTTGATAAAGTTTCTGGAAGCTTCCCCGAGACTTCTGAGACTGCAGATGGTAAATGTCCTCCTGTGAGTTATTTTATGCTGTTCTCCTTTCATTTCCCACACACCTCAATCCAGAGAACAAGGCAAGGGAAATCTTATCCTGAAGTCATCCACACGTTTACATCTTAGGAATGGGTCTAAGGATATTGTGAATAGACCAATGAATATTCTTTCATACTGTTGTCTCCTTCCCTTTTCATCTGTAACATTTTATTTCTTTTAAATTTGTAAATAAACCACTTTTTCAAGGTTTTTTCTCACCACTTTTATTTTTATATTATTCTATGGCAGGTAAAAACGTGAAAACTGTGACTTTCGTTCCAAATTGATCAATTAATCTCACACATTAAGTTCTCTCATACCTAACAGGAAAAGCATTTCCAAATGCCATTTTTTTAAATCTTTCTAACTGTTTTCTTTAAGACCCAGTTTAGAAAATTTAAATTGGTGGTTCTCTCTTTTAATTTTTTTCATCATTTGATAGCCTACCAACATTTTGATGAGTGCAGCATGGGGTGAGTATAAAAATTGATTTTTCCCAAAGTTGACTCAGTGAGCACTAATAGAAATGTTGGTGTTTCAGGAAGTTTGCTGTAAGAATGTGTCTCCTACCAATGTTAGAAGCCTCACACAAGATGTCTCACCAATATGATTGCCTAAACAGGAGCATGACAAAGACAACAATAGACATGTCAAAGGGGACAGCAGAAAGACCACAAGGTTTTTTCTACACATAAAACGATAAGCAACTAATACTGAGTGCCAGAGTGTCTTCCCCATAGAAGAGTATACCAATTTACCGTCTCTTTATCCAGTACAAAATGGCTAGCCCTGAAAAGACATATATACAACATTATGACAACTCAGCAAGCTATATTTAGGAATTTATATGAATATATATGTATGTAACAGCACATATACACATATGTAACTACAATTGATAAAAGAAGGAGGCCATGAATTCGAGAGAGAGCATGAGGGTATATGGGAGGCTTAAGAGAGATGAAAGAAATGGGGGGAGAATGATATACTTGTATTATGATTTCAAAAACTAAAGGAAATAGTTAAGAAAGGAGAAATTGTGAGTTATTTTTCAAATTATGTTAGGAGGTATAAAACACTATGGAAGGATGTAATTGTATTGTTATTTCATAAGGATTGATGATCCACTTGCCCAGAGAGAGGAGCTGATGAGGAAGAACAAGTATATCTTTCAGTTAACAGTTCAAGTTCTGGATTGATTTCCTTTTATTTTTTTTCCATACAGTGATGTTATAGAACATGTTTTTTTTCTCAGTTGTGAGAATCCCCTCTTGAGTCAGCCAAAATTCACAATTTGCTAACAACATAAAATACTCCATCCTAGGAAGGTTTCTGAGATGTTTCAGTGGTTAATGGTACTGGCAGCTAAGCCTGACACTGACTTTGATCCCCAGAAACCACACTTTAGAGAGAACAGATACCCACAAGGTATCCTCTGACTTCCATATGTGTTGTGGAATATTATTTTAAGATGTGTTGTATTTGCTTGTGCTGTGGAACATCTCTTTAATGATGCAAAGATGTGTTGCATTCTTTTATGTTGCATTTGTTTAACTCTGAGAAGCTGTGTTACTGTGCCTGTCTAAAACACCTGATTGGTCTAATAAAGCAATGCTGACAGGTATAGAGAATAAATAGAAGAATTCTAGAGAAGTGAAATGAAGGATTAGGAGGGAACAGGGAGGACTTTGGGGCCAGCCCCCCAGCTAGCTACATAGCAGATACTGAGTAAGGAGAAAAAAAAAGGTGTGCAGAGATAGAGAACGGTAAAATCCCAGGGCTAAAACATAGGTGGGATAATTTAAATTAAGAAAAGATGTCTAGAAATAAGCCAAGGCAAAGGCCAGGCATTCATTCATAAGACTCTGTGAGATTTATTTGGGAGCTGGGTGCTGCCCCTGCCCCCTCAAAGGAGCAAAGAACAAAGAGCCCAAAGAGCAAAGATTTAAAAAAAAAAATTACACACACATGTGTGCCATGTTACCTGCATGTACACACACACACACACACACACACACACACACACACACACATGATTAAGCAACAACAAAGCTGAGAAACTGCTGCAGGAGCAATGCTTTTCTGTAGTTTAGCAGTGTCATGTCTTTCTGAGTAATGTGGACATTTTTGCTCCTCACTCCTCACTTTCCGTTGCTATGCTACATACTCATCTTCACTTGTTCTTCCAGCAATAAACACACACCATATATTGTAAAGTTTGCTAATAAGGGTAAAAACATTCCACGTATATTTTATTATGATATTGTTTTCCTAGCATTGATAGAACATGCATATTTAACAAGAAATGCACTGAAATCATGTTTAACTTGACATGTGCTCTAATTACTAACTCCAGAACTAGGCACCATTCTTGACTATTTTTAAGTGATAAAATGAGTACATCATCATATGCATATCAATAATATAAAGTCATTTAAACTGGAGTACACATTGTGGTATCTATGTAAAATTACAGTAGTTTTAACTGGACATATGGGACAGATGATCTAAGGTCACCTTTTATTATGATTATTACTTGGTATAATTAATAATTACATGTACTTAGGAAAGTGTACACATTAAAATTAATGGATTTAATTGTGATGTTTCATAAATGTTAAAGTTATTGAGGATGGAACTCTTTTTTGAGGCCTAGGATATCCTGCCTCAGACTCTCAAATGCGGTAGCCTTATATCGTTGTTTTTTTTTTTTGTGTGTGTGTGGCTCAGCAACATAATCTTATGTGAAGAAAATGAAAAGGACATTCCAGATATCCTAGGTTGATGAGACAGGTCCCATTCACACTCTTGTCTGGTAGCTCTTGAAATTTTTATTTGTAAGTCTTTGAAATATGTAAGAAGATTTCATAATGCTGGGGCCTTTACCTTACAGTGAGAGGAAATGAATACGAGGAAGAGTCTATAAAATTGAGAAGTGTTGGTTGGCAGTGGGATGAGGTAACAGTGTATTGTCATACAGGATAGAATGAATGGTAGATGGGATCTGTCCATGATGGGAGAAGAGATAGAATACTAAATGTGATGACTGCCTCCTTTTTAAGATATAAAAAGAGAATTGACAGAAATTAGAAAAAATACTCTTCTGGGGAACTGAGAAAAAATAGCTTGTGAGGGGCTACACATCTATATCAGAGACATTTTTACCTTCTCTTAGACTATAAAAGTATTGCTCCACAAGTAACTTATTAACTTTTAGTAAGAAATAGGTGGGGAAATAATACTTGTATTCCAAGTGCATAGTTAAGCCATGTAGTTGTAAGAATCTGGTGAGGATAAGAGCTATTGTTTTCAGTTATATACCAATGCTAAACTTACAAGAAACTACTGTCAATTTTCAGCATTCTTCTAGTCATCACTACAAAGCATCTCCTACCACATATTTTCCACAAGAGACTCTTTGTAAGAGTGCAAGCAGAGGAAACATGCATCCTTGGTGTTTGATGTGGAGTCATCTGCAGCAAGATAGCAGAGTGCAAGTTCCACACACATAGAAACTTTCAGTGGAACTTCTCTGGGACTTGTCACATGGGGATATCTCTGACTTATTTGAACCTCTATATTAGACTGACTCTCTCTCTCTCTCTCTCTCTCTCTCTCTCTCTCTCTCTCTCTCAGGAGAAAAGTCATCTTGAACAAAAAATAAGCCACAGAATATCAACATGGAAACAATTAAAGAATATTTATACTCATTAAAGTGGAATTTACTCAGGCTGAAATATAGTGTTCTCAGCAAAATAGACACTTTACGGTGTGTGTATGTGTGACTGTGTGTGTTTGTGTGTGTGTGTGTGTGTGTGTGTGTGTGTGTGTGTGAGTTAGTGAAGCAGAACTTTGTTACTTCACACACAGCCCACATTACGAAAAGGGCACATTTTCAGAGTGGTCTTCACTGTCTGATTATAAGTGAAGAATAACAGTGAGGGAATGTACATGTTCATCTTAGCCTTTTTCTCAATGGGGGACAATGGGTTTGTTCTGTTCAAGAGCCAATGTACTTTGTGGAGTGTTCTAGTACTCCAAGGGAATTTCAGCCAAAATGAGAAGATAAACTTTAATTTTATAAGATGTTTAAAAGAAGAAATGAGAGGAAAATATCTAGTAACTTTTGATGAGTTCGAATCTTCATGGGATTTTTCTTATATATCGATATGGAACAAAGTGACTTCATCAGAAGACTTTATTTTGTATTATGTAAGAAGTCTAGCATAATTTGAAAGACTTAAATTATTCAATGTTTTCTTTATTTTCATAATTTAATCTCCTTCTGTCTTGCAAATAGAGAATGACCTCTATAGTTTTTGCTTTGGGAGATTTAATTAACTTATACACTATTTGATGTAATGTTTGTTAAATGGAATAAACAGTTATATGTACTTCAGAATGACACCGATTCTTGTATAGTTAGAAAAAGCATAATTTCTCTCTCTCTCTCAGTTGGATCTTTCATTCAAGTGTTGTGTTAACCCTCATGTCCATTTGATTTTTCAAACATTATAAGTATACATAAGTAATTTCTACTTCATCAACTTTTTTTCTAATTTAAAAAAGATTTTAAACTTTACAGTATTAAACATACTTTGAATATGATTCATTTTGACACAGTTTCTCTTTCTAATATAAAAGGGATGCTTTTTAATATAAAACTTGATATGTTCCTAGATGATATATTTTCAATAAAATATGAATGTTTTCCCTTGTTAGACTAGCAAAAAAATTTTATTGAGTTATCTTGAAGCAAATATTTACTACACACCACACACATATGACCATAGTGAGGCCTATGCTTGGCAGAAAGAGGGGGTTGTACAAATGCTCACCCTGGCAGGAACTGGCAGATCAGCCTGGGGGATCTGGGAAGTTGAGAGAGAAGCCAGCAAATGTGGTGTCTGGTTATATAGACTGAGTGAGGCACAATTTTGGAGGGCTTGTTTAAATGTGGGTTTTATGCAATGTGCAGGCCTAAATGCTGACTGATATAATTAATTGATGGTTGTTAAACATAAGGAAATAAAAAACAAAAGCATGAAAAATATTCTTGATCTACCTGATTAAACTATGGCAGTTGAGAGGAGAGAAAATGATGCTTTATACTAGAGAGGTTGCAATAGAGACCGTGATAGTAAGCAAATATAAGACAGGATTTGAAGAATTATAGAAGACTGTTAACTATGATATCTGAACAGTGTAGATGAAGGTAGGAAAATAGGTAATTTTAAAATTCTTACATGTTAGAGTTACTCATGTTGGGCAAGTTTAAATTAAGAATAAGATAGTTTTATAGAGCACAGAAAACCTAGGATTCTGAGTAATCTCTATTAAAAGAAGAGGATATCAGAAAGTATTTTGGATGTAGGCACCAAGAGTGAGAAGTACAGAACTGTAAATGAGAATAAGTCAAAAATGCTCAGCTTAATATGAATCTATGACCAGAACAATAAGCAATATTAATACAAATCTTGGAATGTTGAAATATGTACTGATTACTTATTATGTGTCACCTAGTACAAGTAATTCCATGAATAATATCTCATAGATTTTACTAGCATTAGAGTCTAGGCCTATATTACAAATTAAAAATCCAGATAGTATTTTAGTTGAGTGCTATAATAAGAATCACACTGGACAACTGTATCTGAGTCTGAAATTGAACTAGAAGCATTATTCTGGGGTGTACACTTTTTTTTTTAAGCCATTAAAAATCATGGTACCTACCTGGGTGTATACTACTCTAAGAAAGGAGAAAGGCGTGAGGGAGAGAAATGAGAGACAAAGGGGGGAAGAGGGAGAGAGGAGAAAGAGGATTCTGAGAGGAACAAAGTGCTGAGAAGACAGAAAGATGCAGATTGTTTAAACTTTTAAGGAAAAAACAAACACCACCACCAGAACTCAAAGTTGAGAGAGGGAAAAAACAAGAAAATACATAATCCAACATCGTGTTCAGGAACTCCAAGAAAGCCGTGCTGGTACCAACAGCATGAGTTACAAATCCTGCTGGAGACATCAACCAAGACTTGAGCACAGTAAATCAAAGAGGAAAGCACTTTCTACTTTCTGATTTGTATTACTATCATTATTTTTTCATCTAATTAATTAACTACTTAATTAATTAATTAGTTTTTTTTGAGAAAGGGTTTCTCTGTGTAATGGCTTAGACCATCCTGGAACTTGTTTTGTAGACCAGGCTTGCCTCGAACTCACAGAGATCCCCCTGCCTCTGCCTTCTGAGTGCTGGGATTAAAGGCACACGCTACTACCACCCAGGTCTTTCTTTGGCTTTATTGAAAAAGTTTTTCATACAATATATTCTAGTTATAATTTCCCCTCCACCAGCTCCTCCAAAATCTCTACCTCACCATCCACCCAACTCTACATTCTTTCTTTACTCTGTCTCATGAAAATAGTCAAGCAAACACACCAAAAACCAAACAAAAACATAGTACAAATAAAAGAATCAAAAATAAAGAAACATTTGCAAACAAGGCAGAAAAATGATAATTCAGCCTACTTTCCAGTGGCAATCATTATCCTAGTACAATATAATATTTTATTAAACTAAAGCTAAGGAAATTACTTAAGGTTTAAAGTGCCTGCCCCCTAAAAGTACACATAAACAAACAAACAAAAAACAGAGGACCAAACAGCACTTCAAAGCAGATATAACTGCTGAATAGATGCTTCTTTCACAGTAATTCCAGCCCTGGGAGTCAGAGACAGAGAATCCTAGGAGCAAGCTGGACACTCAGCATAGTCATCTCCTGAGCTCTGGGCTTAATTAAATGATGTTTCGTCAAGACAGAAAGAGTAGGCAGAGGGACATTTCTGACATCAAACTTCGGCTTCCATATACACTATCAGCAATGCACCACATCACAACCACATGTGCCCACACAAATGTCAACACACACACACACACACACACACACTCACACACTATGCATACATACCAAGAAAAGGGAAAATAAATTAAACTAAAAAATGGCAGAATTGTTTTAAGATGTGAAGAGTCATGCACTTTGGCTGGTGTATCAGCATGTAAAAGTTCTTGGGCCGCAAATATGACAATGTGAATCTTATCTCCAGAACGCCTGAAAAACTGGAAGCAGAGAACCACCCCACAAAGCTGTCCTCTGACATCTACATGTGCACCCAGATACCTCCATGTCCACACTTAAATCCACACGATACTCACAAACAATAATGATATTGACAAGGTTATTGAAAACTGTCATAGAGTATATTGAACAATAACATTAAATTCCAAATGTTCATGTAAGCATTGGCACAAAAGTTATCTTCATCATGATTTCAGATGTTATAGATGTGTTTTACTTTCCCAAGCTTATTTAAATTCCATAGTATTATACATACATATTGTTGATTAAACTAAAAGAGTTTATGTTTTTCAGTTTTGAAAAAAGTATATGTATATTAGTTGATATTGACAAAAAGGGGCACTTTGCTTTTTACCCTTTGAACTGACTGAATGATGGCTGATATATTAATTGATATGCAGTATAAAATATATTTTTCAGAGATATCTAATTAATACTACATTGCTATCTATTTGAGTTGTCTGTACTGCTACAAATACACAATTTTGATCATGGGAAGTATTTCCTCAGGGCCAGTGTATAGAATCAGTTTAGGGGTGTGTGCAGTGAAATTCTGCATCCTAAGCTGACTTCTTATCCTGGTAGTGTGTCAGCCTCTCCCACATAGTACTAAATTTGAAGGCACGAAAGTGTCATAAAGTGCAGCTGAAGTTTGGCACTGTGAGAGTTCGGAAGATGCCATTGGTGGTGTTGCAGCCTCATTTGCAGTGGAGATCCCTGGATACTGAAGATGCCAGGCCCATGGGATGATGTGAATAACCATAGCAGCTGATATAGCATGGATCTGGTCTAAGTCAACAAGACAAGCAGTGTGTGTTGTGCATGGCAGAGCTAGAGAGATAGAGCTACACAAGTCCTCTTAAACACAGAAGATCATGAGTGAGTCCAAATTATCATATTGTTTGCTTTGTACATGGTTGGATCTTGATTTTACTTTGATTTGACTGTAATTGTTTCCTCATTTATCCTTCTAGTAAAAATGATTTAACTAGTTATTTATTTTATAGGAACACACAGCTAAGGATTTATTATTATTATTTTTCATATTTCCCCTTCTTTCTCTTTCCTGTTCACTCTTCCCCTCCCTTCTGACGCCTTCTCGCCCCAACCACTCCTCACTGCTTCTGTTCAGATATGAGCAGGTTTCCCATGGGTGTAAGTAAACAAAGCATGGCTTATCAAGTTGAGGTAGGACTAAGCTCCTCCCTTCATATTAAGGCTGAGTGAAGCAAGCCGATATGGGGAACACGTTCCTAAAAGCCAGTTCAAATGTGAGGGACAGCCCATGACCCCACTGCTAGGAGTCCAACAAATAGAGCAAGGCACACAACTGTCACACAAATGTAGATGGCCTTAGTCCCTCCCATGCAGGCTCCCTAGCTGGCAGACCAGAGTTTGTGAGCTACTATGAGCCCAGGTTAGTTGTTTTGTGATGACCTTGAACTGCCTGGCTTGGGCAACATTCCTGATGGAAACAAATGCAGAGTGACAGCCAAGCACTTCCCCAAGCTTCCGAAATCCTGTTGAAGACAGGGAGGAAGTTGTACTATATTTTATTTATTTTTATTATTATTATTTTTTATATTTGTGTTTTAATTTTATATATCAGCCATGGGTTCCCCTGTATTCCCCCCTCCCATGCTCACCCCCACCTTCTCCCCATCCCCTCCCCTCTAGTCCCATCTCCTCCAGGACCAAGACTCCCCTCGGGATTCATTTAAACCTGGTGGATACAGTACAGGCAGGTCCAGTCCCCTCCTTCCAGGCTGAGCAAAGTATCCCTGTGTAAGCCCAAGGTTCCAAACAGCCAGCTCATGCACAAAGGACAGTCCAGGTCCCATTGCCTGGGTGCTTCCCAAACAGTTCAAGCTATTCAATTGTCTCACTTATCCAGGGGGACTGATCCAGTTGGGGGCTCCAGAGCTTTTGGTTCATAATTCATGTGTTTCCATTCATTTGGCTATTTGTCCCTGTGCTTTTCCAATCTTGGTCTCAAAAATTCACACTCTTGCAGTCCCTCCTCTTTCTCGACAATTGGAGTCCTGGAGCTCCACCTGGGGCCTGGCCTAGGATCTCTAAATCCACTTCCATCAGTTATTGGATGAGAGTTCCAGCACGACCATTAGCGTGTTTGACCATCTGATCACTTCACTAGGTCAGATCAGGCTTTCTCCTGACCATTGCCAGCAGTCTACAGAGGATGTATCATTGTGGATTTCTGGGGACCTCTCGAGCACTTTGCTTCTTCCTGTTCTCATGTGATCTTCATTTATCATGGTATGTTATTCCTTGTTCTCCCTTTCTGTTCTTGTACTATATTTTAAATTACATTAATGTGGTCCGTGAAACAAACACAAATAGAAGGTTGTAAAGTAGTGATATATTTACATGTCAAGGTTGAAAAAGGGGTGCGAAGTCATAGTTAGCTTCAGTTGTCAATTTGAACACATCTGAGAATCTTAATTGAATTGTCCTCATTAGGAGTGCAATTTATGTTTATAAGTTTGGGTTGTATATGTATTTTTATATGGAAATTTTCTGTTTTTATCTTTGAAATGTCTGATTAAATATCTAGTCATTATATTATATTTTCTCCTTCCATTTTGAAATTTTCCTTTTGTCTTCTAAATACAAACTTTTTTGCTGACTATGAATTACGCATTTCTCCTTTGTCTCTGTAACATTCCATTTTGTATCATTACTAATATGCTAAATGAATTGCATTTTTTATTTAGTGTCAACAGATTAATAATAATTTCTTTTAATACATTCTGTTTTGATTTTTTTTAAAAAAACAACTGTTTTAGATCCAAAGTAATGTTTATAATACATGTTTTACATGGCATTTTATATTATATTTCTAGTCTCTCAAGATTTAATGTACAATTCATACAAATCATCGATCAGTGTATATGTCTATCACCAAGATGGAATTTGAATTTTTGTGGTGAAAGATATAATTTGTGTCTGTTGAGTCCAATATAATAGCCAACCATCATATGTGCTAACTGATTACTTTGTATTGCTAAAGTTAATCTTAGGAATTGAATATTTAATTTTACTTATTTTATGTAATATCCATCTGATGGTTACCACTTTGACATACTAGGTGGTTTGTATTTCATTGACCAACTTTTCTGTATTTTTACATCAAATATACAACAATACTTTAAGTCTTATGATACACCTGGAGAGCTCAGTATGATCTTCTTCAGCTTCCACAGATCTACTGAAATGTTCACACAACTCCAAATATATCACAATCTCAGTTCAAGTTCATTACATTAAAATTATTGAAAGTGAAACTAAAAGACGCAAAAAGGCACAATGTTCAGGAGAAAACTGACCTGTTACCAACTGCCAGAGACTTTTGCTAAGAACAATGCAATGCAATATACATTGAATATCATGACATCTTATGTGATTTTCATTGTTCAGAGCTTTACTAGAAGTTGGTTATATAACATGGGTAAGAATTGATATGGCTGACTTTTAAGTCTTCTTGAAACTGAGATGACATTCTTTTCCCAAGATGCTTCAGTAAATTTCATTCTCAGTATATGCTACCACGAAACAAAGATGCTCTTCATGTTACAGGCATCCCATCAGGCTCAATGAGTATTAATGAGGCCACAATGGCAAATATCAA
Organism: Onychomys torridus; assembly: GCF_903995425.1. Taxonomy (NCBI): domain Eukaryota; kingdom Metazoa; phylum Chordata; class Mammalia; order Rodentia; family Cricetidae; genus Onychomys; species Onychomys torridus. The sequence goes on along the minus strand of NC_050453.1, from coordinate 47,038,958 downwards.
CAAGAAATATTTCTGATGAATTTGTGTTGGATACAGATATACATTAGAATACTTAGAAATATATAATAATAAATTGGTGATTAGACCAATGCATTCCACAGTGAATATTTTTCAATAGAAAATTTTACTTTATTTTTTAATATCAGTAAAAAATATAAAAGATGTAACATAGTATTGCAAGTCTTGTATAATGGCAAAGGAAAATAAGTAAGAAAGTAAGTAAGTCAGTAAATAAATAAATAAAATGTTAGAAAAAATACAAAAAAAAAAAAAGAATTTTTAAAGGAACACCCATACTGATTCCTCCAGTGTGTATACAGCTACATTCACCACCTGAAAAATATGCAAAAACTCTGCCTCCTTCTTATCCTTACCAGAAATTATTTTCTAAAATCTTTTGAAAATGTCTCCAAACTAGACCACGAATAAAAAATACTGTGGGTATAATATTCATATGTGGGATGATCCATGTGCAGAGTATTTTCATGTACTTACTGGGAATTTGTATATTTTGTTTTTAGAAGTTGACTGGGTCTATTGTCAAGTTTTAATTCAGATTGTTTCTACTTTAGAGTTGATTAAATTCCTTATGTATTAGGTCTTGATACTAATGCCTTGCTTTCTAACCCTAATACTTATGCTTTCTCTCAGTTGCTCTTTATTATGCTGATAACTTCATGCATATTTTGATTCTGATATATTCGGTCTTATAACTTTATTTTTAGAAGAAAGATGAGATTATCTTAAAGTAAATATCTTGAATCAGTAGGGAAATTGAGTGATTCAAGACCAAAATTAAAATGAGTAAGGATGAAAATTCACAACACAGTAAAATATGGCTTTTATGATATCTTTATTATTGCCTGAAATATATTTTCGGTTTATTGTAACTTTTAAGAAAATTTTGTTGTGTTAATTTCTCACATTCTTTAAAATTTTTCCAGGTTTGTCTGTGATTTATCTAACCAAACAGTATTTTGCAGAATTTAAAATACCCATCCATTGATGTCTCGAGGTAAAGAAAATCATTTGAAAATTCTAGAACAGCAAACCTTTGTGGGTGAGGTTTTCTTTAACAAATAGGCAGTGTTAATTACTTATCCTAATCATGTTTTCCTTATTCCTGTACATAATCTCTTTTTCATGAAAATACTTCTAAAATTCTATATTAATAATGTTTGTTCATTTTTAATGCCAAATATTTTCTTGTTCTTTGGTGTCTGTGTTAGATAATTTTTATGCATTGAAATTTAGACTATGAAATAACCTTATACATTGTTTACTACTTTTGTACCTGTGAAGAAAGGATGTTTAGACAAAATAAATGCCATGTATAAAATTATACAGGTAGAAAATGGCAAAGCCAGGCTGGAGACAAGTTTACATGGTATTAGGTCTTCATACTATGTCATGTTTTCCATACTTTGAATTTTAGTTTATTATTTTTTTTAGTAAATTTTCAGATTGCTAATTTCAGCAAGTAAAATTTTATTTCCAAAATTGACCTCAATTCTCTTGATTATCTATGTTCAAGGGATAGATAGATCATTTATTTGGGCACAAGTTCATAACTAGAATAAAGTGTTCTTAGTTCATAGGACATGTGCCTACAATGGAAATACTGGGAAAGTCTTACATCTAAGACCAATCTGGCACTGTATCATGGAAATCTAGAATTTTCAACAGAGGAAAGAAAAAGAGGAAATCAAATAACCAAGGGAAAAAAAAAACATAAAAATATGTTTCCAATGTGCTATGGTAATTTTTCTAGATTGTGTTTTTGATCTGCTTTTATAATATTAACAGAAGCATTGTATGCTAGGAGCCAATGGGTAAATCAAAATAGTAAAGAAATCTCTTACCTCCTGTATTCTTGAGCGTGTTTTTGTGTTTTTGTTTTGTCTTGTTTTTTGTTTTTTGTTTTTTTTTTTTTTTAAAAAAAGCAACTTCAACATCCTGCTATAAAACATACTTCTTTTTGTGTGTGTGTGTGTGTTTTAAAATAGAAAACTCTGTTTATCCTAAGCTAGTTCAAGGTCATTTTTATTATATAGAATACAAAAAAACACTCTATTTGAAACTGCTTCACATAAATAGTGGAATTTACCATGGAAAGGTCAGTGCTTAAGCATCAACACAAAGAAGTGTTCATGTCTTCGATTCATTTTCCAAATTTATAAAAATCAAGGAAGGTTAAAGAAAAGTTGAAATCTTTAGTGTCTTCATATTATAAGTCACATCTGAAAAAAAAATCACCAGTAGAAATGTATACTTTCTTACCTATTGACAGGTTCTCCTGCCTGGTAGGAATGGAAGAGTCTCTATAGTTTATTTTTATCCACTACCAGCAATTGAAATAATTACATAGATGGGCTCAATTGGCAGGGATTTTTGCTAATGAGACTTTCTACTTTGAATGGACACTTGATGTCATGAGTAAGCATAGAAGTAGAACAACAGTTTTTAAGATTTTTGTGCTAGGGAATTCAAGTTTTTGGCTGGCATTTAAGTAACGAGAAGGTACTTTTTAGTTAATAATTTTCAAAAATATATATCTGCTTTCGAGATGATTTTATGTCTAGGATGCTGACCTGTATCACGGGAAAGCCATTAGGTTACAGCTTTGAGCTTCAGCTTTCTGTGGCAGACTACAAACTGAGAGATGTGTGAAGAAACAATTTTTAAGAGCTAATAAGAACTGACAGCATTAAAAATGACCTCAGTGATCAAACGTGGGATTACCACCTGCCAACGGAAATCGTAATAACAGGGCCATAGTGCTTTTGAGAATATTAAAAAAAAAATTTAAAAAGTCAAGAAATCAGAAAAGAAATGGGCTCTTTAAAGATAGTGAACCACCAAGATGAGGATAAAATATCAAACAGTAGAGCCATACAGTATATACTTTCTTATTAATTCCATATTTTTTAGCAAACAGAGTTAGTCTTCAAACTCTCACATAGAATACCTCTGACCCAAAGATTATACATATCATTTTACAAATTAATGCATTTTTATTTGTTTCATTTTACTTTTGCAAAAGATGTGTTAGATTGCTTGATATTTATCCTATCTAGATTAAGAGAACATATTTTTTACGTGCAATCTGTCAAGGAGCTGAAGCTCATTATAATGCTGGGTTATTTTTAAAGAGTGAAAGATATCTAGAGACAAAATGGCAGGCTATGCTATTTTTATAAGGTTAAAGAATGAGTTTACACTCCTAATCATTATGTTATGGTTATATTTTATGGTTCATTAGCATTCTCTGCATGTCTTCTTTGTAATCATCTTCTTTTATGTTGATTGTTATATTTAAACAACTTTTATAAAATGGTTCCTGGTGCTTTTTATATTAAAAGTATTCATATTCTTAATTACTCAGTGCTAAGTTAATGGAGACATTTTTAATATTTCCAAGCTTGGTATTCGATTTAACTTAACTTCTATCAGGTGGCTAGAGGCACTGGCACTTTATTATACTGGTTGCTATGCTCAGTTACCTTCCTGGCAAAATCAGCCAAGTAACAATGGCCATGGCATGCACAAAGGTCAGTACTCAGATATCCAGTTCCCTGGTAATCTTATAAGATATGACTGAATTTTTCTCATTATTTATAAAATATTAAAGAATATTTTAGTTGTAGGCATATATGTACTTATATTTTTCATGTATATGTGCTATGTGTATATGTTTGTATGTATGCATAGATATTTGTGTGTATATTAGCCATTCATGGCCCTACATTCAATTTGTGTTTATTTTATCACAAACAACTCAAAAGCCTATGCCACAATTGAAACTGCTGACTCAAGGGGTGATGCTTTCCACTAAATCACTGTAATTAAAGCAATTCCTTATTAAAATATAAGTGGGAGATCATAGACTAGTGTATTAAGTGCATTTGACGTGAGACTTTGGCATACTTTGCTTCATCATTAATTAATATTATACTTATCAGAGACCAGGATTCTGTTTTGATGGTACGTTGAGTTTATAAATAGCTATTGACAGAATGGCCATCTTCATAATATTAATTCTTCCTATCTATGACTTTGTATCTCCTAGTAAGACAGTTGGACTTTAATGAGAAATATAGAGAAGGTAAATTTCTAATAGAGTTAGACCAAACTATACATCTATGTATACTTCACCAGGAAAGCACTGTGTATTTTGCATTAGGATAAAATACCAGAATGTCTGGGTTATCTAATTCCCTTTAGGTGAATAGTATTTTTGTCCTGTTGTGGTTTTATCAAAAGTAATGCAATCTTTCTGTGATCAGATGTCTTTGAAAACAACATGGTTAGTAGGCACAGATGACCATCAAATTATTAATGTAGTCACTGGGCTAGATAACCCACCATTTGAATATTTGTAATTCAGCTGATGAATAATCTCACTTTCCATGTTTATGCTCTTTCTGTAGAAAGTCTGATGGTATGCTTACCATATTTCAGTTTTCTCCCCATTTCATTTTGTTTTCTGTTTGGTTTAGTTTTCAGGTAGGATTTTACTTTGTGGCTAAAGCAGGGTGGATCTCAGAATGTTCCTCTCCTATTCTCTTAGATCAGATCATAATAATATATTAGGATTATAGCATTGCTATAAGAACTGTATTTATAAGCATTTGATTCAAATAATTGCATCTAACAACTATTGGAATATTCTTTGTTTTCCTTGTGTTTTGTACTTTTAAATTCACAACTCAAGACTAAACTGAGGCCAGATTAATTAAAGAACAAAACAAAACAACAAATCCCTCAAATCCTCTAGAGAAGATAATGTGACATATGTCCAAAATAAATATGAACCAAAGATCACAAATTAAAATGAAAGAATATCACAGAACAGTGATGTAACCAGTCAAGTAATGTGTAAGTGCAGCCCAGAAATTGAACTGTGACAAAAATTGCAAACCAAGGAGTTTCTTTTGTCTCTACCAACCTGGAAATAGCATGTTGCTCACACAACAAAAAAAATATGTACAGAAAGAAGTAAAATGCCAGTTGGTATTAAATTAAAGAGATGGAAAGGATGAGTACTAATTGAAGAATAAGCTATGTGCTTCAGGAATATTATATTATGCAAAATGAATAACATAAGAATTTACATTTATAAAATTATAATAGAACTGGAAAGAGAAACAAAAACTCTTTCTCTAACACTGAAAATAAAGGCAAGGAAGAATCTTAGGTGTCCTGTTAGAAAGCATCAAGTACATTTATTTTTCCTGAAATTAAGATGTGTCAAAAATTGTATTTTAAAATTTTGTGTAGTGACCCAATCTGTACATTAAACAATCAGTCACCTATCTGGTGAGGTTCAGATTAGATGCCATGTTTCTTCAGACAGATAAATCATCAATGAATTATTGCTGGCAGATTGATGGAAAGAGGTATGATTGCTGCTAAAACATTCTTTATAAAAACAATTATTTTTGACACTGGTGTCATTTACTGAAGTCGCTATTGAAGCTCTCCACAACTATCTCCTCTCGCATTCTGTAAGTACAGGCTAAATTCTGTAAAGACTAACTTGTATTTATTACTTTTCCTCACAGTGGTCATGAATGACTTCTTTACACAGTCTAGTTACTGCTTTGCCATTATAGGCATACTTTATTATTAAGGTTATATATCAAAAGACACTTTTTAACCTCATTGCACTGAATAGATTTTCTTCAATTATATACGCCTTAACAAAAAAAGAAAGAAAAATTTCCTGTTTTTATAAAAGGAGGCAACCAATTCTCAATTTTTCTTTCTCATCTTTGTGTTGAGGATATAATATTGGTTAAAGGTAGGTTCTGAGACAAGAACTCTTTCTGTAAACAGAGATTCTGTTTCTAAAAAATAATAATGATAAGTAAATTGAAGAGGAAAAGTTTATATATTGAAAAAAAGGAAAGAAATGAATGCTGCTAGGCAATAATTAATTGTAAATGGACTTTTCTTTTGGGGCCACCGGTTCACAAAAAATGACAAAGAGACTTATTATTAATTAGGAAAACTTGACCTTAGTTTGGCTTGTTTCTAACTAGATCTTATAACTTAAATTAACCCATACTTTTAAATCTATATTCTTTCACATGCTCATTACCTCATCTAAGTTATGCCCTTCCTGATTATTCTACATCTGGTTAGTGACTCTGCATTACTTCTTCCCAGAGCTGTCTCTGTCTAGAAGTCCCACTTATAGTTCCTGCCTAGCTATTGACCATTTAACATTTTATTAAGCCAACCACAGTGACACACCTTTATACACTGTAAAAGCATATACTACAATATTTCCCCCTTTTGTTTTAACGCTAACATGGTAAGGCTATATACAATAAAAATTATCAGGTAAGAATTATATTTACAATGTACAGTGCATTTGCATTTGGCAAGTTTAGAGAAAATACTCCACTGTCTATCCTGTCTTAGTCCTAAGTTTTATATCTAAACCATTTTGTCATAACTTGTATTACCATTCTAAAAATATCTTTTTAGTCCTTAAAACATCTTTTAGATAAACAACTTAAGCTTTTATGTTTCTCAAACTAATGAACTTTACATCTCTTATATAAATTTCTTTTTTGACTTTTGTAACAAGGAAAAGTCTAAAACTATAACTATCTAGTTTTCAATCCCCATGAGAGACCCAGGAAAGATAAAATATTACTTGAATAAACACGAAGTGTGGAGAAAGCAAATTCCAAAACTGTTGAAAAGACAGAACCATTTGGCTACCTGGACACTCACCCCAAGGTTCCTCTATAAAGTTGAAGCATCCATCTGTGACCTACAGGCCTAAAATATCTGACAGAATTTTCTGTGAAGCAGGAATTTTGAAGGACTGCCCTACCCTCTCTTGACAAAGCTTGGTGATTGCTTTCCTCTGGGTCCTGCTTGTCCAATTTGAACACCATATTTATTATCAGCAGCCGAAGCAAGGGCAGTTTCTTTGTTCAGTGCATACCTTTTGTCAAAAAAAAATGTAAACTCTAGATGGAGGTTCTTTGATGCCAATCCTCCTTTTTTGAAGTAGATTGGTATTGCCAGGAGCAGATGTGCCTCACTGTCATGAAAAGCCTCATATTATTAAAACATTTTAAGTCTCACATTCTATAGGTCTTTGAAGTACTTGAATATTATCAGATCACCTATCTAAAATGTATCTTTTTATGACCTTGAAAGCATACCTAACATGACTCTAAGTTTGACTGTTATCGATGACTAACCATTAACCTATTTTTCCTTTTTATCCTAAATAGCTTTCAAGAACTAAAACTTTATATTACATTTCAAAATGAGTTACATAGGTACAATATCTTAAACAAGTAGAAATATACATACAGTATAACAAAATTAACCTTAAATTTGTATCAATATACAAAAATCTACACCAATGTAAAATATTTGAGAATTTGAGACTAGTGATTGTTCAAAAGTGGACTCAACAAACTACCCTTTATCCCATCATTTATATACTATAACCTCCCCTTTTCCCATTGAGAAAGAGATCCCTGAATCGAATCAAATATCCTGTGTTTAGTTTTTGTGTTGTTGTTGTTGTTGTTGTTGTTATTGACCATTACCAATAGCTACTTGTAACCAACTCCCCTAAATGATTACAAACATCCATAACCTACTGAATAACCAAAAACCACCCATTCCACCTCTTGGGAATGTGGGTGTCATGTTCTCTAGACTGCTTCCTGTTGTTCAGGGGAGATGGTGAAAATTGGGATAATGGTCAAGTCCTGGGAGAGCTATCCATAACATTTGATTTTTGGTTTCTGTGTAATGGGAAAATGCTTATCTTATCTGTATTTCTGGTTAGAATAGTCCGTGAGGCTGGACCAACTCAGCAGCAGCTTTGTAGCTGTTGGGGTGTAAAACTCTGAGGAAACTGCAACAGAGGCACTCTGCATGACTGGACCACTTAGGCCACCTATGTCCATTTGTGTCTGCTCTTTCAAAGGTAACATACATATATGCATTAACACAAGTATGCACTGTGAGTTGTACATAAGCCAGCCAAAGATAATTTTTTTGGTTTTATGTTTGAGCACATAAAATATATGTCTTGTAGTTTGTGTAGATTTATTTCTTTATGTCTGCAGCCAGGATTTTCAGGGGGGTCTTCCCCAATCAAATCTGATCTCTATCAATCTTGAATGAATCCACAGCCTTTCATTTTCTGTGGAAATAAAAGCATAACATCTTCACCAATGTAATATATGATTTTACTTCCATTTTGAAGTTAAGTCTTTTTTTTTTTAATGGTTGGTTTAATTTAGTAATGTTTATAATACAGTGTCTCTCAGCAATTTTTGATCTCTCTCATCAGCAGCTTGGCCCTGGAGGAGATGGGAATGGAGGGGAGGGGCTAGGGGGAAGGTGGGGGTGGAGGCTGGAGGGGGGAGGACAGAGGGACCCATGGCTGATGTGTAAAATTAAAACACAAATATAATAAATTAAAAAACTGAAATAAATATGTAAAGAACCCCCCCAAAATTAAATTCAAAAAAGACACCATATATGATGCAGACTATATATTTTCTGTCTTTACACAGTTTGTCCTTTTTATATTATTTTATTTTTTATTTAAACATTTTGTCTTATTAATTATGAACTATTTTTTCTATGAATGTCTATGCCCATTTTCTTTTCTTTTTTAAACATACACAGATTTTTTTAAAGCACATTGTAATCTGTTTAGAGATTTTTTTTTCCTACCTAGATCTCTCCTTACGGAGCATGTGTAGGGTTGTCTGATTCCAATGAGAAAAATCTTAAACTGCCATGTCAGCCACTGGAGCAGTTCAGTTCAGCACATGGCACTGGTGGCTGGCTTCAGCCTGTAGGCAGTCTCTCTATACCGACCCTATCTGAAAGACCTTGGTCACAGGGAAACCTAGTTTGATTTCCTGGACCTTTGGCATCATATGTACATGGAATTTTCTTTTTAGGCCTCCAGATCACAAAAATTGACCCAGAGACTTATTATTAATTATGAAAATTCAGACATAACTTAGGCTTGTTTCTAACTAACTCTTACAACTTAAATTAACCCATATTTTTTAGTCTACATTCTTTCACACACTCATCTCCATTATGCCCATCCTGGTTATTCCACATCTGGCTGGTGACTCTGCCTTTCTTCTCCCCAGAGCTCCCTCTGTCTAGAAGTCATGCTTATACATCCTGCCTGGCTACTGACCATTTAGCTTTTATTAAATCAATCACAGTGACACTGAAAGGGCCAAGCAAATATCATGACAACCTTCTCTAATAACTCAGTTAAGAATTAGACCTCGGTTCCTGCTTCTTAGAACTGAGCAGGCAATTTCTGAGGAAAAGCCACAAAGAAAGGACAATTGATTTCCAACATCCCGATAGCAAGGACAAGGAGACCTGGTACTGCAAGTACTTAGTCTGTATCAGGCCTGAGCTAGCCCCCACAGTCAGCATGTATTAGGACAGCCAGCCTCCACAGTCAATAGCTCAAAGTAATAACCAAATAAGGGCAAAGCCTGGGACTTGTTCAGAACTGCCTCCAAATGGAAAGGCTGTAGGCTTAACCAGCCCCTGACTAGCCCTAGACAATTAAAATGTACAGGTATGATTGCCACTTGATTCAGCCAATCATACCTGAGATGACCTAACTACCATAGGAACTCCCCTTAGCTGTGCTTAAAAGTAGCCTGTGATCTACTCTCAGTGTCCTCCCCATTTTGCCTTCCTGTAAGATGAATGGCCCCAGCATGCTGGAATAATAAACATTCCCACAGATTGCGTAAGTGGGTAGTCTTTTGTGTGGCTTTTCTAGAATATCTTCACACAGCATACAGAAATATTCCACAATAATTAGTATTTCCTGGAATTTAAAAAATTAATTCCCTTTAATACTGAGAAGGAGGTTTGCACAATCTTGTGGTAAGAAAACAATTTGTTCTGAGGATGTTGAGCACCATAGTGGAAAAGCTGGGAACATTACCCAAAGAAAAGGAGCAGTATGAAGATTGGGGCAGGGGTGTTAAATTAAGTTTTGAAACAGCCCACATAAATAGTCACAGTTTAGCTTAAATATGCAAGTAGATAATCTACCTTAATTGAAGCATGAAGGATGAAGAGAACAGTGTGTCAGGGTGTTTGAGTAACAGGGAACACGTGAAGAAGTATCTCCAAGACCACCTTGGAGAAATCTGACTCTGGTGTCAGCATCACATATCAAACATTCTAACACTTCCCAAATTCTACCATTTCAAAGCCTGCTTTATTTTTCTGAAAAAAAAAACAAAAAACAAAAACCAAAAATCTAGTTTTCTGCATTCCTGTAAAGGGTAAGATATTCAAAGAGGTAAGAAATTCAAAGAGGTGTACCTAAAGATTGCTTAATGTATAATCAACCTCTACATATATATTTTGATGTATAGCATATTTATTATCTTCAATGAAATTCAGAACATACTGGACTGGTTTTTTTTTTTCCATTGATTCACTATTCTATATACATGACGTCAACAAAATCCAGCTACATGGAGAATATTTTTACTTTTTGATGAGTGAATAATTGGATGAATGACTGAAGGAATAGGTATAATCATAAACAATTTTCACTCTCTGACAACTGAACTAATAAACGTATTTTCTCCAGTAAATGTATTTTCTCCTAGATTATTTATGACTAGGTTCTTGAATTCTGCTCTCAACAGTAAGTTAAATTCTCCTACACACTGAATCACAGTTGATAGGTCTGTATATTTTATATTACAATGTCCTTCCTGGGTCTATATCCTGTCTAACGTAAGCTGTGGAATAACTCTCATCACTTGTTTTATCTTTGTGATTTTAACTGGCCTCAAATTCTACCTTCTTTCTGTCTAGATCACATGAAAATATCATATTGTAGTCCCAACAGTCCCAATAAACAGTTATAAACTGAATCTATGACCACAAGAATTCAGGTTCTAGAAGGATATATATGCTTTGCTTTCCGTATGATCTCAGGTGTCCAGCATGGGTACTAGACAATGAATAAACCAGTAAATGAAAAAAATGGGAGGTTTGTTCTTTTCTACTCTGAAAGAAAAAAATTAATGAAACTTATTGAGAAGTTTATAAAATACTTAAGATATCCTTGGAAAGGTGGATGAAATATTTATTTAGAATTTTTTATTAAGAAAAATTTTTCATTCATTTTACACACCAACCAGATTCCCCTCTTCCCTGCTCCCACACTCAGCCTCCCCCTCAATCCATCCCCACTCCCCCCCGCAAGAAGGCAAGGCCTCCCTTGGGGAGGCACATCCAGTAGAGGCAAGTCCAAACTCTTCCCCCTGCCTCAAGGCTGCAGGAGGTGTCCCGTCATAGGTAGTTGGCTCCAAAAAGCCTCCTTGTGCACCAGGGATGGATTCTGATTCTACCACCAGGGGTCCCCTAAGCAAATGAAGCTACACAATTGTACCTGCATGAAGAGGATGTAGTCCAGTTTATTTAGAATTTTTAAAACCTCTGAGTGATAAACATACTAACCAGCATTAGAGAAGTTGTTACTATAATTAATTAAATGAAGTCTTGCTTGAAGAATTATTTAACTTTTAATTGACACTTTAGGTACTTTTTATACATGTAAAATATATGATGATTTATTTTTCCAAGATGATTTCTGAGATTTTAAAATAAAATGAAGAATGTTTTCGAAAAAGTAAACAATTTAAACTTCACAGGATAGCTTTAACTTCATAATAGAGCAAATTTTTAGTTTCTAGCAATTTTCACACTTTCAATTTATCCAATCTACAGTAACATTTGGAGTCATCCAGCACCTTTTAACTGTTAACTTTGTTAGTGGAGAAAATAATGTTACAGTATCTAACAAATTTTACCTTTACCATCATTATCAGGTGTGCTTTGGAGTTGCCCAGTAGATTTTACAGACTGATTTTGAAACATATTTGAAATGTAACCTTTCTGTACTATATACTTTGCTATTATTAAACATCTTATTCTAAATCACAAAAATCCATTCATAGAAAGTTAAGTCTGATTATTTTTGATTATATATCAACATGTGTAATTATAAAAGTCTCAATTACATAAAATATTACTATAAATTGCAATAAAAATTCAACCAAGACTCATATGAGGGCATAATACTGTAGTCACAATATCTCAGTTGTTACTGTGTCTACACAATAACACTTAAAGTTTTCCAAAATTTGATATAAAGTGCTAGTATTTTGGGACATCTGCCTTTCTCCCACAAAACTGAAAATTTCAAATTAAGTATATGTTAGATTTTGCTGATGGTGTTTGTGGTGCTATGATATAAGTGTAGTACTCGTAGAAAATTTGCAATAAAAAAGATTAAATTTTAAAATAATGATTATCTATTTTCTAAATGGAAACTGAGGGACAAACTATTCCCCTTAGTGACCAACTCAAGTCTAGATGCAGTTCACCAATGTGACTTTAGTATTTATGTATACACTTTTTTTTTTCCTGAGCAATGTTATTCACATTTATTCCAAGAGGTGGCACAATGCAGGTACTCACCTGTCGATGGATGGATAAACAAGATATGCTAGGTCACACAGCCTTTATGAGGAAGGAAATTCTGGACATCCTCCCACATGAATGAATGTTGAAGACATAAGGCTTGTCTTGAAGTAATGGTCTTCCCTCCTCACTCTCTACCATGTTCCAGGGTTACAGGAATGCAGAAGCCCAAGGATTTTGTCCATTTTATGTATACACTTTTAAATTGTCACTTGAAAAAAAAATTGACTTGAGAAGTGTGTCCTGCATATACCATTTCTATTTTAAATTTTCTATCATTATTTTCAGACATAAAATATATCTAGTCAAAATCAGAGGGAAACTCAGACAGTGCCTGCCCTCTCATGGGAGGACATCTTTCCCCAAATGACAGGCATATCTGTCACAGGGCAAGATGATTTATCTGTTCTGATTTCATTCCATAAAGACGCCCTATACAAGGTGAAGTGATAATTTTCCTCCGAGTTAACATGTCCAATGTCTCATTTTTCATTCTAGTCCTTGTGAAATGACATCAAACACTAAATTGGAGACTAATTTTAGTGGTGAGGCTTGGCTGCCTGCCCACTTCTCTGGGAAAACAATCAAATTATCTGTACTTTTAAGTTGTAAAAGTTGTACAACTCCTCGCCCTGGGCTGTTTTAACCTATACTGCAAAACCAGCAGGAAAAAACACATGACAAAATTATGTTCTTGATAAAAATGAACAGAAATATGAAAATATTACATTTGTTAAAGGATTATAAACATTAAACTTAGGGAGATTCTATGATAAGAAAGGCTGGCAATATACAAGATAAACACATGTGAAAGTAGTGAATTATTTTTATATGACAAGAAGAAAAGAACAAAAAGAATAACTGTGAATTTTCAGCTTTGAATCTCCTATTTAGATTCCTATGTGGACACACACACACGCACTCTTAAGTGAAAGATATTGGCAACCTTATTATTTATAATAACTAATACCTTATGAAAGCCAGCAATTTGTCAAATTTAATATCTACACATGATGGTAAAACCATCCTACACAGGTTTGTAGGCAATAAGATTTTTAGATATGGTTCCAAAGATACAGCCATTTAAAATAAAACAAAATGAAAGGGATAATACCAACCCAAGATGCATCTGCACACCAAGGAGATACTCAACAGAACAAGGACAGAGTGTAAAGAACTGAATGAAAATTGTTCCAATTTGCTCCTCTACAATGGGTAAATAACGAAGAGAAAACTGAACATAAAAGGAGCAATTAGAGAATGTCGGAGAAATCAGGCCTCACAAACATGACTACCTATAATTAATTTGAACAAATATGACATCAACAATATGCTAACACAACACGAAAGAGAGAATGCCTTTGAGGCTTCAACCCTAAACAAAGATTGAAAAGCAGCTAAGACATGCTGAGAGAGGGAGAGATTGACTTCCCAGGGAAGAGCACACCAATTGACTTACCATGCCAAGTGATCAGTGCTAAAGCAGATATATAAAGATTGCCTTATATAGACTGAACAGGTTGGATTTTATATGATATATATATATATATATATATATATATATATATATATATATAATATGCAATATTACATATATTCAACAATTTTTAAAAATGTGATAAAAATTTCAATGTAATAAAAGGAGAAGGTATATAGGAGTGATTGGAAGAAGAAAAAGAAAAGATAATAATCATAGGAAATAGAAAAAGAATTATTTAAATAAGTGAATAGACACTTCTTAAAAGAAGACATAAATGGTTAATGAATATGTGAAAATATGTAAGCTTCACAATTATTCAAAGAAACACAAGTCAAGCTAAAACTACAAGGTGATATCTTCAAACTATACACTCAAAATAGCTATCAATAACCATTATAATACATAGTACTATAGCCTATTCCAATGAGGATACAGAGAAGAGGAAATTCATTTATTATTGGTTGGAATGTAATATAAAGACTGTGATGTTAAATTATGTCAACTTGACCAGACCTATAATTAACTAGGACATAGACTTCTGGCCATACCTGAAATGGAGTTTCTAGTTTTGTTAGTTATGTGGTGAAGTCCACCTAAACATGGGCTGCATCATCCATGAGTTGAAATTCTGCACTCATTACTCTCTGCTTCCTGACTGTGGATGTCATGTGACCAGTTGACATGACTTCCTAGCTCTGACAGACAGTTACCTCCTCAAATTGTGAGCCAAAACCAAATCCTTTGTTTATTAAGTTGTTTTTTTGCACAGGTATTTTGCTACAGCAACGTAGTAGAATATTTTAAGGTGTGTTAATTTTGTTCATATTGCATTTAACTCTATGAAGCTGTGTTACTGTGCATGTGTAAAACACCCAGAACTCAACAGCCAGTAGCAAGGCTGGAGAAAGGGTAGGTGTGGCTGATAAGCAGAGAGTATCTATAGAAGGAGAAAACTGGAAGGAGGGAGCTAAGATCTAGGAGCCAGAGAAAGAGAGGACTCCAGGGGCCAGCCACCCAGCTACACAGCAAGCTACAGAGAAAGACTAAGACTTACAGATGTAAGAGAACGGAAAAAACAGAGGCAAAAAGACAGACGGTACCATTTAAATTAAGCTGGCAAGAAACTAAGCCAAACTAAGGCTGGGCATTCATAACTAAGAATAAGCCTCTGTGTGTAATTTATTTGGGGGATGGATGGTGGGTTCCCTCCAAAAAAGAATAAAAAACAACCAACAACACAGGAATTTGAAAAGAAACTAACATCAAGATTAATAAAACAAAAACCCTAAAGCCAGGTGTAGTGTATGCCTATAACACAGCACCTGGGAAGGCAGGTAGCTGGGTCTTTGTGAATTCTGTGCAAGCCAGAGGCTACATAATATGACCCCAACTACCAAAACAAAACAAACAAATAAACAAAAAATCCAAAATGAAAAAAAATCAACAAAAAACAGAAAGGATGAAAGAAACACTCTTTAAAAAATATATCAAGTGATCCAGCAATATCCCTAGTAGGTATCTCACCAATGGTGACAAAATGCATATATTACAAAATACCTGTCATCTCTTTTGATTGTAACATTCTTCATAATAGGCAAAATAAATAGTAGATCCTGATTACCTTCAATGATGGAAGGTTAAAGAAAATAGGATAAATTCATACAGTTAAATTATATTCAGTCATAAAAATATTGTTCACTTATAATCTGCAGCAACATGAATGGAGGTGGTCCAACATCATATTGAGTAAAATAAGGTTAATATGGCATGTTGCCAGTTATTTGTGGACAGCTGCCAATCAACTTTATAGAAAAGAGAACGGGACAGTGATTACTAGACAATGGGAAAGTTTGGGGTAGTACGGTCCTTATACAAAAAACATCGCTGGGCGTTGGTTGCGCAAGCCTTTAATCCCAGCACTTGGGAGGCAGAGAGGCAAGTGGATCTCTGTGAGTTTGAGGCCAGCCTGGGCTACAGAGTGAGTTCCAGGAAAGGCACAAAACTACACAGAGTAACCCTGTCTTGGAAAAAAAAAATCACAAGAGTGAAAAAATCACTTCAAGTTCTTTAGAAACAAAACGTAGCTCCTGGCTAAAGCAATTTAAGATCCATTCATAAATTGGCAAGGTAACTTCCCACATATGAAGAAGATTAACACTTAAAAAGACAGAAATACTTGTTTTCCCTTTTATTATTGTCCCATCATTTCCCCTGTGGGCAGTGCCAGAGCTATCCCAACACTGTGGCTCTTCCTGCCTGCCCCAGAGAAGCTTCCTTCACACCAGGACACCAGCAGAGATGTGGGCCTTGGACTTACAGTCCTCCTGGAATTAGCCCGCTGTTTTCACCTGCCTCATTCTGCCCCCTCAGGTTCGGCTGGATAGGCTGAATAATGATAAGTTGAAGATTTGTGTTCAGTGTTCAGTAAGCAAATTAGTGAGGCAGCCTAGTTTAATCCACCATTCATGTTCCAGTAAATCAGAAAAGGGTGCTTTGGAATTACTCCCGGTGAATCAGAGATACCATATGTAGTTCTCATTGCATTTGTCTCATTTCAGTTTTTATATTAAAACCATGATTACTGTTTTTCTTTTATCTTAAAATAGGGATTAGAAATGCCACATAGCCAAGACACATATTAATTGTAGGCATTGTTTGATACTTGTATAAAATAAATTGTGATAGTATGTGTAGGTACTCATCAAACAAGCATGTATGAAGTTATCAGATTGTTCTAACACATATTAACTCATATATCATAGGAACAACTGTCTAGATTTTGGACAAGTGTGTAATTTGACTATGTAACATGAAAAACTGGATTCACTATCCTGGTGTCATGTGAAACTGTTAGGATTTTCTTGGTAACAAGTTCTTTCTTGGCCTCCAAAACTACCTATATTTCTCTCAATGACTTCTATCCCCTTGGCTTTTATTACAGTCTGAAGAAAACATTGCATTCAGAACCATCTTCTTCTAGTAAAAGACTCTGGTAGAAATAAAATGTGTTCTATAAACATTGTCTATTTTTATTAAAGGGTTTGATAAGTTTGTGGACTTTGTTGAGTGGCTCACCCATTATGACTCCCCTAGAGGTCCTCATATCTATTACTGCAGATAATCACCAATCACTTTCTGTACAATTTCCTTCTCTGAAAGTTTCATGCAATTAGATTCATGTGTTATATCTTGAAGTAATGTATTTACTTCCCCTTCATGTGCTTGAAGCTCATATTATGGACAGCAGTTTGCTAACTGACATAGGCTGTCTTGTGTTTTGCTTTTTCTATTTCTCTACATTTTTATTTTTCTACATTTCCCTACTTATTAAGTATTCAACTGTGTCTATTTTTTTGACTCTTGGAATCATGCTTCTTTGAGCACTCACATGGAAGTATTCAATTTGTCTCATAGTTCTGGAACATGACTAAGGTGAAAATACTGTTGTTATTTGACCAACTTTAAAGCTGGTTAAACATGAAATTCCCAACAGTTAGAGTAACAGTTGAAAATGATAAACCAAATTAAAAACAAAACAAAACAAAACTGCTATTGCTTTTAACGGGACAGTAACAATTCTGTGTTTTGAAATTATAGTCAATTTTTTGAAAGGAGTATCTACAAATTCAGTTTTCAAGGAGAATATGAATATCTTAAACATATTTTAGGAAACACAGAAACTGAACATATTTTCAGATATGTATCCTTGAATATGAAGAAACTGACAGATAATTCTTCACTTTGATGTTTAAGGCCTCTCTCTGCAAGCAGGAAACAAAGGCATTCACATCAATGAAGGGAAAAACTTCCTGATCTGCTCATAGAGCACTCTGAGTATGTCTGAAGCACAGATCTTCAGCAGAGTAGAACCTAACTTAAGAAAGCCCTTTATAAATGTCCAGGATAGGACATGCCTTTGTATTCCTGAACTCCCAGCAACAGTGGCTCCCTGAACACTATTACAGGGACCAAGGATGGTAGAAGGGCTGCTGTACAGGTGTTTCTTCCCAATTGAAACTTTCCAGGAGACGTAGGGAAGCACATGAGACTCATGAGGGAAATAAAATGTCACATGTCAAGAAAAGTGGGCACTAGCAAATTATGGGAGGGCTCTCCGAGATTTACACAATCAGTAAACAGCAGCTTCTGGAGGAGATGCCTAGCTACCAAATTGAGTCCTAAGATCTATCAAGTTATCTCTAAGTTGAGCAGAGAGCTCTGAAGTTGGAGTTTTTGTTTGGTATCACCTGTGTTGGGGTATGCTTTTCAGAGATGCAGCTTCATTTTTGAGTCATCCTTGCTCCTGTAAGAAACTGTACACCCAAATTCCATTAGAAACTCCAATAAAAAGACAGTGATTCATCAGTTGGGCTTTGGTGCAATCATTAGTTGGACTGGCTAATGGAAAGGCTAGACTGAATAGGTGAATAAGTGTGTGTGTGTGTGTGTGTGTGTGTGTGTGTGTGTGTGTGTGTGTATCTTTGCATGTGCATGTGTGTATATGTGTATGTGTGTGTATAGAAAAGCTGTCAGACATAGAGTCTCATATGACTCCACTTTTCCTTAAGGAGCTATTGGCAGTTGACATTTCTCTGGGTGGGGAGGGGTTCTTATTCCTCAGTGGTGCAGACAGTGCTTAGTTGCACTTGCCCAAGTGAATATCTCTCATGTGTGTGCAGACTGTCAACTTTAATTAGATTCACACACACACACACACACACACACACACACACACACACACACACACACACACACACACACACACACACACACACACAGAGAATATAGGCATGAAGGAAAAGAAGAAAAAGGTGTTTGGAGGAAGCAGAAAGGAGAGGAGATAGAATACCTGGGGCAAGGCCAAAGGCATCCACATTTATCAGTACTTCTTAAACTGCTGCTGGTTTTGCAGCTGTTTTGTTCATGACACTGCAGGATTTCAGGGATTCCACAGAACCAAGGAGAGGGTGTGGCAGGATTCCAAATTCAGATACAAATTTGTGCTGTCGTTCAGAGATGTTTCTTAAATAAATAACTTTTAAAAGACTTGTAAGAGTTTAGCTAAATTTTAGAGTTATGAGAAAGCTGAATTTGATAACTCAACTATTTGTTATAATATGAAGTAAGTAGAACTTGAAGAAGACATCCTACAATCATTAAATGAAGTTTTGTCTCCCCAAACACTTTGTATTTAAGTATTTATTATAGAATGCTGCATAGTTATGACAATGCATATCTTACTAAACACCAAAAAATGGAAAAAATACAGTATAAATGTATGTAAGCATTATAACATTTCCGTGAATTACAAATTACCATTGCTCTTATTTCAAGACCAGAAGATGAACCTTGAAGATTATAAATGAAATAATGAACTATCAATGTCAGGCAGCTGATATGTAGAAAATCAGGTTTTAGAGCATGAATTATAATTTTAGAAGCTTTCCTACAAGCCTTCATATCTTTTCCTCTTGTTCTTGTTCTTGTTCTCGTTCTCCTTCTCCTTCTCCTTCTCCTTCTCCTTCTCCTCCTCCTCCTCCTCCTCCTCCTCCTCCTCCTCCTCCTCCTCCTCCTCCTCCTTCTCTTTAACAAGTCAGGGGTTTTCTGTGTAGCTTTGGCTTGTCCTGGATCAGATCAAACTGGCCTGGAACTCACAGAGGTCCACCTACCTCTGCCTCCCAATTGCTGGGATTAAAGGTGTGCGTTGCTGCCACCTAGCTACCTTCATGTTTTTTATCCTTCCAAAGCAGCTGTCTCCTGCTTTTTAGGCATGTGATACTCAGGTCTGTGGTAGCTCCATTTTCTCCTCTTTAGATTCATCATGCTTTTGATGTCTCTTTGTGTGCTAGTACATCTATTGTGTTGGCTGCATTTTATTTTTGGAAATGCTGTTCATCATGATCCTTACAACTTGACTTTAAATTACCACACTGGTTTTCCAAATGATTTATGGTTTGAATATTACATATATTTATCCATGAAGAATTATATAGTTTTTAGAAGGTCTTAAGTTCTGTCATTCTTACAGAAAGTACTTTAAAAATAATTATGAACCTTATATTTCATATTTTCTACAATTGGTATAAATTCCATCAAGGTTAGACTAATTAGCAAGTACCAATTATCAGCAAATAACATAGTAAAAAATTGCTTCATTTACAAGGTTTAATATTTTAATTTATGCTTATAGAATTTAATTATGTTGGTGGTACCATCCTTTCTATCACTCTAATAATATACAAACATTCCTTATATTCTTTTAGTAACAGAAATATATTATTTTTCATCTTACTATTGGTCACTTCGTTCTCAGATTGCTATAACAATAGCATGCTATGTTTCAACTGAAGAATAAAGGATCCTACTTGAATGCAAGCCATAATTATGTTTGTATCTCACAGTTTTTATTTTTATTTTTGTTTACTGTAGGTTAAGTAGTTTTAATAAACCATTCTGAGAAAGACAATTATAATTCGTCATTCATTTCAATCACAATATTAAAATGAATACTCCACAGATTTATTGGCATAGTAAACATATTTGAACACGTGTTCAGACTTTATTAACTTTTAGCTCATTTAGTATATTACAGTATCAATAGTATTAATATCAACTTTACTACAAATAAGAAGCTTTATGAAGACAAGCATCATGTCCATTTATTTTCAATTTTGGTTACAATTTGGAATGTATTTATATATTGATAAGTTTTCAAGTAATTAATAAACACTTATATTTTATGTGCATTGCATAGGTACACTCTATATACATTTATTTACATACAAATGTTCCATTAAATTCTGGGAAGATTATATTCTATGAAACTACTGTCACTTAAATATATAAAACTGAAACAAAAAACATGAACAAAAATATTCTAAAAGAATGGGAATTACATGTTTTATAGCAAATACACTGAATTTTGAAACACTTCAGAAAGAAGAACTTAGAAGTGTTAAAAGCTAGCTTGCTTAATCCAGTTTCCACTAAAATGACTTTCACCATGTTCCCATCTGTTTCATCAAATTAACTTTGCAACCGTTACACTTTGGCACTAACATTTTATGCTGTGCACTTGTTACCACAGTCAATGCAGAAGCTCATTTGGTCTTTTTAAAAGGAGTCATGTATATAACATTTTGGATGAGTTTGTTGTATTTACTTAACTTCCTGCTTTAAGTACATCCAAACACTAAAATTCTGTAGACAGAATCTCTAGTGAGGAAAGGATTGCTTCTTGTTTCTGGTTTGCAATTCTATTTTCCAGTGCTCACTTACCCTCTGAGTGAGATTTGCCTCAGCATGAAGCATCATGCTTATTTCAAAGCAGACTCCCTTCATTTTTCTTTCAAGACTTTCAGTGTTTCTAAGAATGTGCTCAGCAGGGAATAGCACTTTATGGACATTCTGCCTTTGCTGCTTCAGTTGACAATGTCTGTGTTTACACAGTGAGTGACATTCAGATGGAGAATAGAAATGTCCCATTAATTTGGATTGAGTTTTCTAATCTTTTCTTGTTTTCCGGTACAAAAGGAAGCGTGAATGAGGTTCAAACACCTCTAAAAACAATTTAGTTAGAGTAAGTATGTTAATCATCAGGTAATGCTGTAGGAAAATTGTTTAAACACACGAACTAAAGGAAAATTAAAAAAAAAAAAAAGACAGTGGGCAAGTATCCACTAGTTATAATTGAATTGTTTTAATGTAAATTAAATAAATCTTCAAAATGAATAGAGCAGAGGAAATTAATGAGAATGTTTAAGGGATTTTTGTAGGAAGGGATAAACTTTGCAAAGGAAGGTATGTTGTCAGTACTATGTCAGTTTTATAAATAACATAAATGGTTATTTGTTTTCTGGCAAAAATTCATTCTCTGGAATCTAGATGTACTGTAAATTCACTATATCAGGGCTAATTACCAAATAAGAAAATCAAAAGTTTGAGTCTTGTCCATGTCACTTTCTAAACAGGATGTATAGAGACATGTTTGTAAGTGAGCCTCAAACATTTTACTGACATAATCATCACTGTTGTTTTCATGGTACATCAGTTTTAGTAAAAACTTAATGAAATAAGAAACAGTCTTCCATGTCCATTCTTCTGTTTCTATGTGAGTACCTAAATCAATTCCTTGAATAGTTTGAAGTTCCAAAATACTTTGAGGCCCATAGGTCTGCAAAAGAAGCCCAATCCATTGTGATAAAGGTTAGTACTCCCTCTTTCCTAAGGAGAATGAAGCACCTTTTTCAATGAAGGATATGATTTCCAAGACGCTTATCACTTGTTAGGACAACAATAATTGGTAACAATGTATCTGTGGAATCTCTAGTTGATCTTTGAAGAAGAGCTTTTCAGAAGTAAGGCAGAGTGACACACAGCAGGACTATTTCTCAATCTACACAGCAAAGTAAATTAAGGGTGTGTGAAAAGAGGGCTCATGGAGCTTCAAAGTAAAACATAGTGATTAGCGATTACCTGCACTGTGGTGCAAACAAAAGCAATTCCTAAATTTACATCCAAGGGAAGGTAGGGTCCTCATGAAGTAGGGTTGAGTATCTGTGGTATTTCACGGTTTGTGGGCTGACAAGATTGCTCAGCTGCTGAAGACACGTGGTTGGCAACAAGAAATATAACTTGATTTTAATCCCCAGGCCTGATGTGGTGGAAAAGGAGAATTGACTCCTGCGCATCATACACATATTTGCACTTACACACACACACACACACACACACACACACACACACACACACTATGATGAAATACATTTAAACAGTTTTTAGATTATTTTATGTTTTTTGTGTATGAGTGTTTGCCTAAAATATGTTCCCAGAGAGGTCAGAAGATAACATCAGGTCTCCTGTCAGTAGAATCTCAAATAGTTTTGAGTTACCATGTAAGTGTTGCAGACCATTTCTCAGTCCTCTGCAAAAGCAACACATGCTCTTAACTGCTGAGCCATCTCCCTACCCTAGCTAAAAACTGAATTACATGTTTTCTTATCAAAGTAACCCATTGTCATTTACTATATCACCTATAATTTGTGAAAGTTGAATATCTAAAGATGTTTTAGAATTGGACAAAGAATTTGAGTGGCCATTTATACCTGGGAAAAAATACTATCCTAAAATCTTTTTGTATTGGATGCATAAGGGACTAAGTAATAAACAGAAGCCTAGCTCAGACATGGCTTATTAGCCATGGATATATTTGGTAGTTGGTAGAAACTCTGGAAACGTGGATCCTAGAACAATAACATTTATCATATGGAGAAAGGCCGGCAGGAACTTAAAACTCCTGCCCTCTTCACAGTCATACAGCTTGGATTAAATTAGTGGATAGGAAACTTTTCCAGCATGATGGAGTGGCAGAAAATGATGACACACTTGCAAACCTAAAGGAATCATTACAGTTCATACCCATTATATCATAATTTATAAATACACTTTGTACCAACAATAATTTCCGGTATCAGGATCACAGAAGGTTATCTCAAATGCAAATAATTAGCAGCCTCATTATTTTTTTGGTGCCAAAGATGAAGTAGCTGAGGCTTATCCAGACAGATTCAGTTGAGTGACATGTATCATTGAGCAAGCTATTTATTGTGTTATGAGTATCACTTATAAGAAATTCTCAAATTGAGAAAAAGGATTTGCTTTTTAAGATTCTGAATATAGTGTTTATTGGATGATATTCAGAGTAACTGATACAGAAAATATATTTATAGTTTATGATAAACATTGATAGAGACATCCATATGCAGAGATATTATGAAATACTCCATAAAACTGAAATTTCATCTATGACAGAAAACAGAATATCATTTGAAAAATAGTGGAAAACTTGACCATGAACTAGTATTTTTGGATGCTGTTATTGGTCATAGGTTGCTAATTCATTATTTTCATAGGTAGGGAGGTAAGGGACAATCTGGAAGAAGTTGTAGTAAAGGAAAGTATGATCAAAGCATAGTGTTTGTCTTTTTAAATAAGTTTTTAAAGTTATTTTATATGTATATGTGTTTAGTTTGCATGTATGTCTGTTTACCAGTGCAGGCCTGATACTAACAGGAGTCAGAACAGGGAATCTGGTTCACCTGGAGCTGGAGTTACAGGAGGTTGTGAGCCACCATGTGGGTGCTGAGAAATGAACCCAGGCTTAAAACTTATTGTAAAAAAAAGAAAATATTTATAATTTCCAGCTTTAAATTCTACACTATTGCTATGTGTACTACTGTTATTTATATATGTGTGTGTTATTGAGTATATCTTGATTATTTATAGGTGGAATATATTTTATAAGTTATTTAAAATTCAAGCTATTATATCTCAAAATAATTCTTGAAACCCATTATTTTAGATAGTCTTAAGAAAACATTCTTCAGAGAGATGGATCATCAGTTAAAAGCACTTATTCCTCTTGTAGAAGGTTTGGATTCAGTTCCCAGTCCCCATGTGGTGGCTCACAACCATCTCTAACTCCAGTTCCAGGTATTAGGTAAATATGCAGTATATATATATACAGGCAAAACACTTGTATAAAATACAATGAATAAATGTTCTTAAAGCATTTCTTGTGGCTCAGACTGGTTACAAGGGGCCAGGAGTAACAGGGAAAAATGAGTGGAATGGGAATCTAATAATACATACTTGTTTAAATAATTCAGAATATATCTACTAATAATAATCTGTATGAGAATTAAAAATAGAAATACATTTTAAATATGAAGAAAAAGACAATTTGGTTACTGGAAATGTAATTTATACTGATGTAGCAATTAGAGCATCCTACATTTTAAAATCTACAAGACTATATCACTGAAATAAAAATTCTTATTTCTCCTAAATATGAGCAGGTGTTTTTTAAAATCAAATTTACAAATTACTATTTTTACTGTAGCTATGGGTATAATTTTTAAATTATAATTTGATATTGTTTTCTATTTACAAAACCACTGTTCCTGGATAATTGAAAATTTCTACTTGTTAGTAAGAAGGAAAGCTAATGCTATGTTTTTAAAAGTAGAAGAGAATATAATGACATTAGAAAGGTTTTCATTCTTACAAATGGCATTGTCATGTAGTTATCTGTATATATCATTTTTTCATATTTTAAGCATATTTTTCAAAATAACCAATGTAAGAGGAGGTTGTTATGTTTATGATTGTCATCATTTTGAAGTAGATTTTTAATAATGTAAGATAATCCGATATTACAAGTAGCCTTCCTTTCAGAAAGAAAGAAACAGCAAAAGGGAGGGAGGGAGGGAGGGAGGAAGGGAGGAAGGAAGGTGTAGGGTGAATTGTTAAACAGTCTTATTAATAAAAACCCAGAGCCAGATACTGGGGTTAAAACCAAGAGATCAGAAAAGCAGGAAGAAGTCAGCCACGTTCTTACTGTCCCTTAGCCTCCAAAGAGATCTACTTCCTGTATACCCATGCCTTTCTGCTCTGACATCTTATGTTCTCATTCCACCCAGCTATATCACTTCCTCTTCCTGCCCAGCGCTGTAACTTCCTGTCTGTCTATACAGACCTCCAGACATTTATGATTAGTGCTGGTATTAAAGGTATGTACTACCATGCCTGTGCTCTGTTCCCAGAGTGGCCTTGAACTCACAGAGATCCAGATAGACCTCTGCCTCCTGAGTGATAGGATTAAAGGCTTGTGCTACCATTGCCTGATTTCTATGTTTAGTATAGTGGTTGGATTTTTCTTCTCATTCTCAGATAAACTTTATCAGGGTGCACAATATATTGGGGACACAGTACATCACCAAAGGAAGGAAGGAAGGAAGGGAGGGAGGGAGAGAAAAAGGAAGGGAAAAAAGCAAGCAAACAAGCAAGAAAATCTCCTAAAGAGTAATGGGAAAGAAGGAGGAGAGAAGGTCAGAACACCTAGGACATCAGCTCAGTGTGATGGGAAGGGATAATTGTGTGGTTCTACTGCTCCAATGGTGGTTTCCTGAATCAAATGATTGTCTTCCTTTTGCCTGAAAAAGTCCCAAGAGATGAATGACTATTTTTTTTTAAAAAAAAGCCCTTTTGAGAAAGCTGAGCGTGTATAACTTTACTTGACCAACTTCTGTCATACAAGAATTTGATGCTAGACATGTGACATGTATGATGTCAACAATGTGGGAAGCACTGAGGAGCTTCATTTGTGCATATTACACATGAAGCAAAAACTATAAATAAACAAAACCCTGTATTTTCAAATTGATAATGCAGTATGTTTGAAAATCCAATAATTGTTGATAATTACATGGAGCAAAATACAGCTTAAAGGAAACAAAATGTTGTGCTTCAAACAATAAAGTTTAAAAGATCAGGGTTTTTGTTTGCTTTTATGAAATAAACAGAATGAGATCATTTGGTTTTCAAAGAGCTCCATCATACTGCATCTGACTCTTGCATCATTTGGTGCTACCAGCACATTGTTTGCCATAGTCCTCTGATTTATCACTTCACTGAAGTTTTATTAAACAGTTCTGTCTGATGTATTTTATCTCTCTAAACTCACATGAAAGGGCTTCAGAAGTTCAAAATAATTTAGCACTGGGGAAAATGATCAGGGTAAATTGCTTTGGATTTGGAGGCCTTTCTAGAGATAAAAATAAATGACTAATAGCCAGTTAGTAAATGTCAACTACAAAGAAAATGGCAAAGCAGAGGTGAACCAATAAATGTTTTCGCAGTTGTTTTGACAAATGTGTAAATGTGACAAGAAATAAGGGAATTTATGTGATAACATTGAATCTACTCAGTACACATGAATGTATACAACCAGGTGCATGCACACTTAAAATGTTTAAAAGAGGGGCCCTTAAAGACATACATACACTTCAGCACACAAATCCTCCAAATTGTCAGGAGTTTCAGCTTATAGAAAAATCTACCACTAAAAATGTCTTTTATAGGATTTAGAGTGTCTCAATACATTTTGATTCAACAATGGAAGAGGGGGATATCATTCAATTTTTTAAAATTTTATAAGAAATGCTGGAGTTTATATTTTATTTTCAGTGATAAAGCCTACAATCCCTACTTTTCAGAAGATTCACATTGACTGAGACAAAACACAATGTCCTATCATTATTATGTCCTATTACTATGAGCCAAGGGAAAGAGCAAGGGTGCTTGTTACTCTTATACCAATAAGTAGAAACTATGAGAAAGGCCTACAGTTCCATTTTCTGAGTCATATTTAATATAGATGTCTATATTAACATTTCTTAACTATTCAAATAAAATATAAAAATAAGCATTTTCAAAATATCCATATAAAGTATCTCATTGAGCTATGATAATGCATACAAGGATGAAAATAAATATGAGATATGATACACTTATATAAGGGCTAATTACTTTTGCCAAGTCTGTTCACTTGTCATCAATTTTTTCAACCTATGTGGCTTCATTCTTCATTGCTATTATTGTATAAAATATAGATATTATATTGACTAAGAAACACACCATTTAAAATTATTTTCCACTATTTATGTATTGGCATGATGTAAATAATTTGTAATTTTATATGCAAGTATCCCAAAATCTTTAATATCTTTGAGAAATTGGCACTTTTAAACTTATAACTGTTAATTTATAAAATGATATTCTTAGTACTGATTATTAGTATGTTAATAATGAATACTTGTAACAGCTTATTGGTTGATATTTATAATTGTCAGCCCAGTATTCATCACTAGAATAGAATGGCTCTTCATATGGCTGGCTTACACTTATTATCTGAACTTCAAACAGTATCTTTGCATTATAAGCACAGGCTGAGCAGTCTCTTTTTCAATAGGCTGCACTAAATACTCCATTAGCCATGGCCTTTTCACATTGTTCTCTCTTTTTCAGCATTATGCCTTGAAAATAATAAATATTTAACTAATGTTTGTTTCATTAGGTCATTTATTTGTCTTAGATCTCTGCACTACACATGAATTGCTTAATATTGTTTACTTTTATAATTTTGTCAAATAATTTTATTTGTTCTACACTGATTATAAAACTATTGACCTATTTTTCATTATAAAACATCCAGCCTTATTTCTTGAAGAGCATAAAACTAGATATTATGATAATTCTAAAGTTGAACTGAGATGATTTTTATGCCTATATAAAATGCTACAATCTCACTGACTATAATCTATTGACTTGTTTATGTTCATTCATATTTTAAAGCATCTTAAAAATAGGTACATAAAATGTCTATAGTCATAAAAATGCATGGCAATTTTTATATAGATGTGGACTAGATACATGTACAAATATTTGCCTTCTAAATTCAATAATTTATTTTACTTTCATTCTAATCTGTATACTCCAATGTTAATTTATTTTATTTCTCACTTAACCTTATTCAGCTAATTTCATGAAGGTCTTGGAATTATTCATTATTGAGCAACCCTTCATAAGAGAGGAGGTTAACAATATCCATGCTTCCATGTGTGAACTATGAAGCCACATTCATAGACAAAAAAGATGGAAGAACACCTCAAAGAAATCAGAAATCAGGTGTAAAATCCAATTTGTTTTATACTCTACCAACACCAGATCCAGATAAATCATCAGGAGGGTTACTAATTTTGCAGTGTTAAATTTCACGTGTGAGGAACAATAAGTCAATACTAGTATGGTGACATTGCAGTCCCAGTATAAACAGAAGCATAAAAATGACAAGATTAGAAAGCATTAATTAGTGACATATATATTTAAATTCTATTAGGAAAGGAAAAGACACAGAGTTAAACTCAGTAAATTACTAAAAATACAATAAAAAATGTAGCAAAAATATTCCCACAGGAGGAAAATAAAATTAATTTTCAAGATGCATTACTCAAACATTCATTTTCTCTGAAAATGTTGTCTTACTCTGTGTTGTGTTTCTGTCAAGAGACATAGTGACTACAGCAACTCTTTTTTTTTTTTAAAGGCATTTAACTGGGGCTTACTTAAATTATTAGGGGTTTAGTTCATTGTCATTATGGCAGGAAGCATGGTGGCTCACAGGCAGACATGGTGTTAAAGAGGTAACTGAGAGTTCTCTATACCTGAGCCACAGGCAGCAGCAAGAGTGAAAACCATTGGTCTTGGCTTGGGCTTTAGAAACTTCCTCCAACAAGGCCATACCTACCCAAAGAAACAGTGTCACTCCCTAAAAAGTGCCAATGCCTAAAAAGGCATTCAAACGCATGAGGCTATGGGGGGCTATTCTTATTCAAACTACCACAAATATATTGTTTATGTGGCACAGAATCATTTCACAAATGTATGGGATATAGTGTGTTTTTTTGTACATTTATATATTGTGTATCAAATTTAATCTATCCATTTAAACATAATTTTTTCCTATTCCTAGTTGCATTGGCATATGTGTGTGTGAGTGTATGTGTGTGTGTGTGTGTGTGTTTGTATTTCCTTATTTTATTTGTATTTTTATATTTTTAAGGATTTATATATGTGTATTATATTTGTATCCTTTTTCCCCTCCCCTTTTCTTCCATCCAATTTTTTGCTTGTCCACCTGCCTCCCTCTCAAATCCATGGCCTCCATTTCTTAATTGCTGTTGTTATACCCAGACAGACATATGTGCACATACACATATATGTGTGTACACAATCATAAAGGAGTTAAGAGATAAGTACAACCTGTTTAATTCCTTTAGTGTTTAGTGCTTATATGCAGCTATTTAGTTGGTGAAGTCCACATCTGGTGCTTTGCCTGCGTCTTCTGTGTTGTCTGTGCTTTTATTGTGAAACCTGAAGGATGTGCGGCTCCTCACATCTGTTACTTCTCATAGCGTTCTAGCCAATCGTGGAGTCTGTTAGCTATTTCTACAGTTGTTTTCTCTTCTTCTTCTTTTTCCCCTTGTGAGAATGGCTCTGTGTTACGAGAGCTCATTCTCCAGTAGCTCAGATTCTATTTCGGTTTTTACATCATGTGTTTTTCTTCATAGTCATCAGACTGGAAATTTATATTTGTCTATCAACAATGGCAGGATCTCTTCTGTCATTTTAAACTTTGCTTTAAATTTTAAATATCTTGTAGAGACTATACTTTTCACTACAGAACTTTCATGTAACTCATTATATATATATATATTTATAAATTTATAAATATATATATATTTAATTGAAAACCTAGATTTTGTGACTAAAGGTACTAAAAAGGTATATATTATATGATGCAATATAATTTAACAAACTGAAAAATATTCCAGAAGAAAACTCATCCTTCACAGTTGATTTTAGGCAAGTACTTATCCATGGCTAGTCTCATCAACTAGTTCATTTTCCAGGGATGTGCATGGATAGGAGGTCATGTTAAAGTGTATTTTATCAGCAGGAACATGGATAACATGTATTTTTTTATTTTTTAATCTATCTATCTATTTATTTATCTATCTATATATCTACTTATTGGTTTTTCGAGACAGAGTGTCTCTGTGTAGTTTTGGTGTCTGTCCTGAATCTTGTTCTGTAGACTAGGCTGACCTCGAACTCACAGAGATCCACCTTGCTCTGCCTCCTGAGTTTTGGAATTACAGGCATGCACCACCACTGCCTGCCTCAACATGTATTTTTAATGAACTTCATTTTTCTTTTGCTTTGTATTAATTTTAATATTCTTTAAACAATGTTGCATAGCATTTAGCTAAAATTAACGAAGACAGAAATCACCCGGTTTATGATGCTCTGTTAAACAGGGAACACATTAATCTTTCTTTAAAAGGCACTAGTTTCTGAATAACATCTACTTTTCCATGTGTTTTCTCTTTGTATAATGCAGTTTCTATTTACCACAGATATGTAAAATATATATATATAATAAAATATTTGGTCTGAAAAAAGTGTATCCAGATAAATACCATCAGTATTTCTCTGATAGAACTTAAAAGGCTCAAACTTACCTTCATTGGCCTCTGCTACAGCCCACTGGATTTCTGCTTTTAGTTCTGAATGGTGCACAAATCTGTAGCAGATTGGTTTTAACAGCTGTTTGCAGTCTGGAGGACTGAGGGTGTCATTTAGACCCTCTTTGAGCTCATGCTTTCTGCCCTATTTCATCTTCCTGACAGTGTTTCTCCACATGTAAGTCTCTCAAGAAATTCCATTCATCTCCCTGGTTTAGTCCATTAAACCAGAGATGCATACTGACCTCTTCCTGAATTATTCCCTTGCTTAAGATCGGGAACTTTAACCATCACCTCATCTCAACACTGCTCTTGTTTAGTTGAGTCTTTTAAAGAATACTGGTGATGCTACAGACAAAACTGTGGATTTCAACCTCTCTGCTGATGATTTCAGGAAAAGATTATCCAGTCACATGTGTATATCTTCTGGAAAACTTCAGAATCTATTTCTGATTTTTTAGTTTCTTTGCCATCTAAAATGGCTGAGACTTTTCAAAATATTCTCTTTGGTCTTCAGACTTTTTCTCTCATCCAGACCTATTGTGTCTATTTATCTATTTCCTGTCGAAACCAGGTGAAGAAATCCTGCTCAGAAATTTTTTTTTCATAAATGTCTGGAGTCTTTACTTTCAAGATTGGCCTTGCACATCATTAAAGGGCACAGTGTTACTAAGATTCTCCTATTAGATCAGCAAGAAGGCTCAGAGGGTAAAAGTGCTTTCTGCCAAGCCTGAAGGCCTGAATTAGAGACCAGGTATTCGCATGGTGTAAGCACAGAAACTATTTGCCACTATAGAGACCTGGTATTCCTTCCTTCAGTTTAGAATAACATGTTTCTTAAAGTCCAAATTTCATAATCTATTTCCTTGATAACTAATCTGCCACAGAGACAGCTTATGATTTCTTCAGGAGTTCTTTATTTAGTACAGAGTTCTCACCAGCCCTGTCCTTACATTCACTTTTCTACCTGTAGTCATTTCCAGTTAGCCAATAATTTTCTGTAATGTTCTAAGAAGTTATATTGAAAGTTCCTCTAGTATCTACCAACCTGCTCCCTGGTTGCTTCTGAAGCCATTTCAAAAATTTTAATCAGTTTTTACATCTAGCATTCCACTTTGGGGAATGAACTCCTGTTTTTATATTATTTTTTTCTAAATTGCATTATTAATTGTTGTTTTTGTTGCTGTGTGTGTACACATGGGTGCATATTCAGACATAGGTGTGTGTGTCCATGTACACATGTATGTGTGTGCCAATACCACTGTTACATAATGAGTTCAGAGAATAAATTCAGAGGTCAGTTCTTTCTTTCTTCTTTGTGGAATCAAACCAACCTCATCAAGTTGGGTAGCAAGAATGCTTGCCCTCTGAACAACCTAGCTAGCCTTTATTTTAGTTTTATAGATTTACTTTTTATTTATGCTTATTTATGTGTCTGTGCATGGGTGCATGTATTTTTGTGCCTACAGAGACCAAGACAACGTACCCAACCTCCAGGAACTAGAGTCTCAAGCAGTTTTGAGCAGGCTAACATGAGTATTAGGAACCAAATTCAGGTCGTTTGAAAGAGCAGCTACAGCTCTTAAATAGGCTGTCCTGAGGACGGCTTAATTTTCTATTGCAGAAGATTTGCCTAGTGAAGAACCACACATGCTTTTCAATTTTGCTTTTTGAAGAACAGATTCACCTTTGCAATAATGGCTGTGTTATATTATATTTTATTGACATTTATCTAACTAGTCTTAAGATTATCAATGTTTAGTATAATTATGTTTGCTGTTAAAAGAATAATGATATGGTAAATAATACTGCTGTATTTATTTATATGTGGGCATAAGAGCAAAAGCACCACAGGGCTCTATGTCTTTGTTTAGCTAATATTGCAGGAAAGGAGAATTCTTTATCATACTTTTTAAAAACCTAGAACATACACATGTATAAGTAGAACTAAACATAGATAAATAAAGTTAGATTAAAATATTTCACTACATTAGAATGCCAACTTTGTAAGACTATAAAGGTTGGATTAGTTCACATTTGAATCTCTAGATAAAAGTAGACTATGAATAAATAGTATTAAAATAAAATAGATATATTATTAAAGATTGATGTAACACTTTTTATTGTTATGGTTTATTCTGAACCACTGACATTGAAGACAGACCTTTCCATTTGCTTAAAGATATTTTTATTCCATACAGTTTCATCATGAGAGTCACTGAAGCAAAAACAGCACCAAAGTCGACATAAACATTATCAATAATGATTTTAATAAGTAAATATAATACCAATATTTGAATAGGAATTTCAATGAGAACATTTCATTATCACAGGATAAAAATCTATGGGCATGCTGAATTAAAAGTTGAGCCATGCCTAACACTGATGGCTGTTGCAATCACATATCAACAAGACATTATTGTTGAAATTAAATTAACATTGCTAATTTCAATATTGCTATATAATGTTCATTATTAATTTTAAATGAGTTTTTTGCTGTACATCTGTTAAAACAATAGTAATTCACATATTAGACTATGTTTTGAATTTTGTAACTTTGAAATATGTTCCAAGAGAAGGGAGCAAGTGTTTTAGTTTATACATAAACATGCAAATATATTTCTACTAAAACAATATTATGTACTTATACAAATAAGAATAATATAAGTAGTTTTTGCTTGTGCTATATTTGATAATCTAAAGACTAAAATTTTTCTCCTGTGTATGTTTCAATAAAGGAAATTCATTTCCAAATACTTCTTAGAAACTGTTGCTGTTCCTTATGATTATTTGTATCAAATAATATTTCAAAAGGCTAACAATTCTTTAAATTCTCTACTTTATATTTCTGCAAAAGCCACTCTAGGGTGTAAAACCCTAACTGATGCATCTGTAGTACAGTCCCTGAATTTAAGACTCAGAGAACAACATGGAAGCTGTACTAGAAATATTGTAAGAGTCAAAAAACAGGAAATCAGCAGTGAAATGGAGTCTCCTGTGAACAACAGCAGAATGGCACAGATAAAATCTCAGTAAATGAGAAGGATTTATTTCTATATAGGCATGTGTTTCTGTGTATAAAATGATAATAATCAAAAAGGGGTCATGATTTGCGAGGGAGTGAGTATATATGAGGAGCTGAAGAGAGAAGAGGAAGAGGTGTAGATTGTGAAAATAGAATATGACTGTATGAAATTCTAATAAAAATATAAAATTTAAAAAAGAAACATCATACAAAGTTTTCAGATATTGAATGAGATTTTCCATCTTGAAGACTCAAAATACTCCCCTGATTTTCAGTTTGTGACTTGGATATAGCCCTGGAGCTGAAAGGTCCACAGAGTGGGAATTGTGGGATGCCCTGAAGAGGGAAGCAGAGCTTGTGTCCATTTGAGAACAGAGGTTTGACTGGCACTAGGAAGACAGACGAGTTTCGTATTAGCAATGTGAGAAATATGAATACCACTGGAGTCTAGGATATCAGTTCATATGGCCAGGGCACACACTGTCTCAGCACCTATTCATTTGTTACCACACCCCAGTCCAGATTGCTTCTTTTGGGCTGCTTTCCATAGTCTCAGAGACTAAGAGATATTTGATAGGAAACACTGCAGTATCTGGGATATATTCTATACCCGTGTACACACTTGCTGATGGCCTGTGGCAAAAGAAGCATCTAATAAAGTGGTCCAAGGATGCTGTGGAAGGAGCAGTGTATGAGCATCACCCCCATACTTGCTGCATTGATGAATTTGTACAGACAGAACATTGGCAGGATCTCAGCCCAGTTCTCATCAACGCTTCCCAGGGCAAGCCAAAAAAGGTGTGGCTCCATGGAAAAGATCTTTTGTGGTAGTCAAATATAGTTGGTCCTTGTAGATAAAATGTAAATGACTAATTACAAACTCGCCCTCCCATATGGCTCATCTCCTTCACTCTTGTATCTAATATTTTATCCTATAATTTCCTTTTCAACCTACATTGCATATTCTTTATTTTCTGCTTCACTGATCTTTAATTTTATCATTTATAAATTATTTTACATAAACTGAGATTTGTTTTGTTGTTCTAATTTGTTTTTAGTTGTGTATATATCTTAGCACATTTCTCTTTTTAAAGCATTTTTAAAAATTTTTGAGATTATAGCTTAATTATATTTCTCCCTTCTCTTTCCTCTCTTTAACTTGTCTAATAGACCCCTCCTCACTCGCCTTCTAATTCATGGTCTATTATTTTATTAATTGTTATTATACATAAATAGCACCTTTCTCTTATCCTGAGTATGGGCCTTGTTTTTATTTATTTATTTATTTATTTATTTACTTATTTAGTTATTCATTCATTTATTTGTGGTGTTTTGTTTTTCATTTACTGTATGTAGGTGGAGGATGTTTACCTAAGTGATTTGAATAAATTAAATTGACTTGTGATTTTGGAGGACAGAAATTTGTGACTTGGTCTTCACTTTCTTTAGAAGTTCGTGAGCCTGAGACACTCTGCCTAAGCAGGTAAAATGCACCTTAACACCTACCATGCTAAGATTTTACCTTCTGCATATTCTTCTCTGATGGATGCTTTGGGGAAGTAGAAGATCCACTTGCTCTTGTTTGACTTCTGCTATTGGGAGGTCTCTTCATGACTGGAAATAAATGATTTTAAGACTACTTGCTGCCATGTTTAATTATGTTTGTTCATTTGCTTGTTTTTCTTGTCTGAGTATATTCACTCCTAGCTGCAGAGACTTTCAAAACCCACTTGCCCCTTCCACTTTCCTGCTGTTGCACATCCAGGCAATTGTGACAACCATAGTTCATTCCAATACTATACTCTAGGATGCTCTGAGAATTTCGGCGGCAGGCTACCAAGCCAGAATTACTCTAGACAACTCTCCTTCCATGGTGGAACTTGCCCAGTTGCTAATCTGACACTTCTTCCGTGTCTCTCGAACTTTCTGGTCTTATAGAGCCCATCTTCCAAATGGACAGAACCTTTCAGGCAGCTACTATTGTCCCCATTCCCAATGCCAGTAACACAGCGGCTAAGACCCAGGTGGCAGCCTCTGAAGACTGCTTTTCTGCAGCCCGTGGCTTGCATCTTCTTCCATTGTCTTGTTTGTATAGTCCTATTGGGTACTCCTTAACTAACTCTGCAAATCTCCAACTTTTCCTTTTGTTAGTGCTTTGAACCAGTCTGTTTTGTCTTATTCTGATTTACTTCCTTACTCGGTCATATGCAAGCAGCTTCTAGCATATCATCTTGCCTGAAAGGAGTTAAAATTCTTCTGAATTTTTATGAACATCTTTAGATCTTAAATCTACAGTTTTGATGAGTTGTGGGATTTTATGGTTATTCCCTTGATAATTTCAGTTATTCCATTCATTGGAATCACAAGATGTCCAGACACATCACACACTTTTTTGGAGCCCTAAGCAATCACAGTCACCGGTCTTCAGTCGCTGTCCTATGAGAAGGAGAAAACAAATTCTTACCAGCTCCTCTAAATAGAATCTGGCTGAGTTTATACTGTTATTCTAGAATTTTAGAACCATGAGTCCTGGCAATTTTATGTCATTTGGCTTATTGTTATGTGTCTTGTTTGACTCTGAGCCATCAAGAATTATAAAATGACTGGAAGTTATAAACATATTTCCCTCCTTAAGAGGTTTTGTCACTCTACACTGTCACCTTCCTTCTGTAGTGCAAAAGAAATATACAGAGTCACATGTCTTGCCTGTTTCTTCTTCTTGTTTAATTTTGGTAAGAATGATCCAAGGCATTTCCTGAGTATAATCATTAAAATGCACAGACATGGACAATATCTAACAGCCTTTCCTGTGACACAGCCCAGGAGCAATAAAGATAGGGATTAAAATCTACACTTGTCTGAAAAGTCTTATGCATATACAGAGGAATCTGTCAATCCTGTTTCATCAGAAGGATGTGACTCTCCCATATGCAGGGAAGTGGAAAAGAGGCTAAAAGTTTGTTTTTCATTGAGTTCCTATCAGTATTTCTGGGTTGTAAAAAGCATTTGTTCCATGATAAACTTCATTTAGAATCACACTTTGATTAAATGTCAAGCTTTCATTTTCCTGCAGTCCTAAAGAGCTTCCCATCTTTCTTGGTCCATGAGAATCTGAGTGTCTACATCTATAAACACTTCTCTATTAGTCAAGGGAGGATTTTTTTTAATAAACTAAGGGAATGTAAGTATTCTGCTTTATATATACCTTGGTATTCATATTGCCATTGACTTTTTTTCACGTGTAGCATCTGTCATTCGGTAGTTCCAACTGATACAAGCAGTGGGAGTGTAAGTAACAGACCGCCATGAATTTTGTTTACGACATTTGGTTCCCAACTCTGATAAACTCAGTTTTTCTAGCACCATGAAGCTGTTCAGAACCTGCTTTCCAATCCATTTCAATACCATAAGAAGAACCATCTTCCAGCGGAGAGTAGGGAGGCATCCCATTTGGTAACCAGGGTTTTGATTCATGATAGTTAACTAAAAGACCCAAAGTTACTATTAGGATCCTCATTTGGGGATAATATAAAGATTGCTGATGATAGTTATGAATAACAAAACCAAGAAAACTATACCAAAAAAATATGTACAATATCAACTCCAAAAGACATGCTAAGCTAAAATTTTCCATTCCCCATGGACCCTCACAACTCAGATACGATTGTTAGCTGAGAACTTTATCTCATCTCCTGGGCTTGCTGCCTTTTTAGATCAAACTGGTGAGATGTATAATGCTTCACTCAGAAAGAGTACCTTTGCCTGTCATGCCTCAGATTCCAACACACATCTCTGCCTCTGTCTCCTGAACCCTGCTTCTTTTGATACAGCAAGTCCATAACACAAAGCCTTTTCTACTCCTTTCTTCCAAAGTCAGAGCTCTAATTAACAATTAGAAAGGTTTTGTTCTTTCTGGTGGTAGCTCTAATGCTTAGGAACATAAATTATTATCTAGATTACCTGAAGACATGAAATAATACAATAAAATCACAAAAATACCTCCTCACCCTGTAGACCTAGGAGAGCATTTCTGGGGAAAAATGTAGTAAAAAATAAAAGCACAGTGAAGTTTCAATGCCATCATGCCCTGCGGTTTTTTAATCCACACTTGAGTGCACCGTGATCCTTCTGGCCTATCTTCCTCTATTCAGAATTTTAACACAGACAATTCAATAGCCTTTAAAAGTTTTTACAAAGTGCCAACTCTGTAACATTCTTACTTTCCTGAAATAAAATAAGTTTTCACCAAAGTCCGTGAATGAAAAGTAGTTATTGAAACTGACAGTTATTTTAAATTTTTTAAAATACTTGGATTACTTCTTGCTTCAAGTGATATGAAAACATTCACAAAGTCCTTTTGTAAAGTACATTTTACAAACAAATCACCACTATGAGTTTTTAGGAATGCTTATATGAATTCAATTTAAATTAGAGAAGCCGAGAGAAAAAGGCCAATGAGTCATACAATGAGCTTACACTGAAATTTATAATTTAATTAAGGAATACATGATTCTTTTATGGAATGGTCCTTTTTCTTTCAAACATTTGAATCTGAAAAACTGACTCAGTGTTTGTTCAATAAAATGAGATTCGCATGTGGGCAGAACTCATTAGTTAACTTTGTCATTGTAAGTGTGCACTGTGTTGAATTTTCTGCTTTTTTTCAGTGTCCTATTATTTCTGTTTATGCTTAGAATGTCATTTAAAAGCAAAATTTAATTGTTACACACACACTTCAGTTTTGGTGTGCAGTATGTCAATGCAGAAGTATGATGCATTCTGTTGTGATCTTTCAGGGATAAAGGGATTTTGCACATGCATTAGTTGTCTGAAATTTAGATCTCATAGGTCTTTTTTCAAGAGATGACTCATTGGAAGAACATTTATTGAAAACTGGAAAAAAGGTAATGTTGAAATTAACGAGAATTTGTTACTACATCATCTTAATTACACAGTGTATAAGTTTGGTTGGCAATATCTTTGCCTACTTGCATATGGTTTGTGACTATGAATATGTAGGTATGTCTATGTATGATATTTATGTAGATATAACAAATATATATCTTTACATATATCTTGATCTTCTTTGATACTATTAGGACAAATCT
Source organism: Onychomys torridus (assembly GCF_903995425.1). NCBI lineage: Eukaryota > Metazoa > Chordata > Mammalia > Rodentia > Cricetidae > Onychomys > Onychomys torridus. Next base: position 46,999,868 of record NC_050453.1, on the reverse strand, counting down.
TTCCCTGATTCCAACATGTTCCAATCCTAGCCATTATACATGGAGTCCCATATCCCTCATTATCTTAGAGGCAGTAAACACAAAAGATCTGTGCTCTTTATTCTTTAGGTGCTATCCAACTTTTGAAATGGTTGTAGACATCTTCAGGGAGTCCTATGTGTTTATCTACAATCACATTATAGTCTAAATTTCCTGTGGAGAATGCTACTTTCCTTATAGTCCCCTAAAGTGACTATTGCTTTGTTCCAATTGACCTGCTCATGAAGGATTCTGCATTTGAGTTTATAATGCGTTTGGTATTCACTCTTTGTTTTGTAATATTCTTTATCCCTATTAGTTAAATGACCCCAAATATAAATTTTGACAGCAGAGTATACACTCACTATAAATCCTTTTGGCTAACATGCACAAAGAATCAAATGACAGTGTGTGTGTGTGTGTGTGTGTGTGTGTGTGTGTGTGTGTGTGTGTAACTGCATGTCCTTGGGAGACCTATGTCAATATAGTTTAAATTGTACCACCACCATGTAGACTCATAATGCATCATTCATACAAAATTTAGCGACTTACTATGTTTCCTTTAATCTAACATTAATGTTGCCTTTGATCATAATTACCTAAAAATCTTGCAAGTACTTTACTTAATAATTTTTCCTTTTTTTTCATTTCTCTTTATTAAGACATTTTCTACTCACTCTACATACCACCCACAGATACCACCTCCTCCCTCCTCCCACCCCCAGCCCTCTTTCCCAAGCCATCCCACATCCCCACATCCCCCAAATCGAGGTCTCTTATGGAGAGTCAGCAGACCCCGGGCACACTGAGCCTAGGCAGGTCCAAGATGCTTCCCAATGCACCAAGGCTGCACAGGCACTGTGCTCCCAAAAGCCTGCCCATACACCAAGGATGGATCCTGATACCCCTGCCTGGGTGCTCCCTAAACATTTCAAGCCAAATAACTGTCTCCATACGCAGAGGGCCTACACCAGTCCCATGGGGGCTCCACAATGTTGGTGGGAATGCAAACTTGTATAGCCACTCTTGAAATCAGCATGGCGGTTTCTCAGAAAATTGGGAATAAGTCTTCCTTAAGACCCAGCTATACCACTCTTGGGTATATAGCCAAGAAAGGCTCAATCTTTCCACAAGGACACATGCTCAACTATGTTCATATCAGCATTATTTGTAATAGCAAGAACCTGGAAACAACCTAGATGCCCCTCAACTAAAGAATTGAAAATGAAAATGTGGCACATATACACAATGGAGTACTAGTATTCAGCAGTAAAAAACAATGATTTCATGAACTTTGCAGGCAAAGGGATGGAACTAGAAAATATTATCCTGAGTGCAGTAACCCAGACTCAGAAGGACAAACATAGTACGTACTCACTCATAAGTGGATACTAGATGTGAGAGAAGGGATGGCCAACTGCAACCTACAGCTCTAGAGAGGCTAGCTAACAGGGAAAGACCCTAGGAGGGACACATGGATGACCCTGTGAAGGAGAAGTGGATGAGATCTACATGAGCAGACTGGGAGTAGGGGGGTGGCGGAGGTTGAGTAGTGGAGGATGAGAACATAGGGGAATGGGAGGGCCAACCTGGAACAGGGACAGAGTGGGAGGGCAGGGAGGAAGATGCCATGACAGATGAGGACATGATGGGAATAGGAAGAGGCAGGGTGCCAGGGTGGCTCTCAGGAATCCACAAGGATAACCACACCTTGGACTGTTGGCAGTGGTCCAGAGGGTGCCTGGACCGGTCTACTCTGCTGACCAGTCTAGCAAATACCCTAAGTGTAATTATAGAGCTTTTGTTCAGTGACTGATGGAGGCAGATGCAGAGATCCATGGCTAGGCACCAGGCTGAGCTCTGGAAATACAATTGATGAGAGAGAGGAGGGATTCTGCAGGTGGGGGGACATCAAAATTATGATGGAAAGACATGCAGAGATTACCAGCCACAAAAGTGGAAGCCCATGAACTGTTTACTTAATAATTTTGTTATAGCACTCCTTGATTCTCATTCATCTGACAGTCACATCCTCCTATTAACTTTAGTGGTTCAATCCCACAGAGAACTCTCTTCTTTACCAACATTCTTCTTACCTGTCATTGCTAGTTTAAATAAACTATCATTCCTATCTTTTCTTTCTAGTTCAGTCTTCTACTTCTTGTATCTATTCTTTCAACTGTAACCATTTAACAGCCATATCAATAATCCCCTCAAATAATTATGTAAATAGAGTGCTTTCATTGAGGCTTTCTTTAGCTATACACACTGTGGGAAGAAGTGACTCCTTAGCTGCATTAAGCTCTACAGCTCTGTGCTATATTTTAGAAGTAGCTACAATACAAATGGTGATATGTGGTGAAACTGATAATGCTTAAACTCAACATCACCCCATTCACTTTCCAAGGTTTTCTAATACTATATTCATAATCTTTGTTTGTGAAAGTACAAACAATATGAACTATGTTCTATAAATATGGATCTCTTTTGCTTAAAGTTTGCTGAAACTAACTTCATCTCTCTCTCTTTTTCTCTCTCTGTCTCTTTCTCATATACACACACTAACACACACATACACACACTCACACACACACACATCCTTCACTGCTAGAGTGAAAATCATTTTTACATTTCATAAAACCTACCTTCTATTTTGGTTATTTCGATATATTTAGTCACATAAATAGTACCTGTGAAATGGTGAATGTTTTCCTGATTATTTTTTATTGTTTTCCTACTTTAACTTCTAAGAACAATATAGTTGATGTTTTGTTGTTGTTGTTATTAAATGAAGAAACAACTACCTTCTTGCTCAACTGAGAAGTAAAAATGGATTTAAATGAGGAGTTCTGAAGTTGATAATACAGAAAAGTCTAAGTGACAATATATAGATTTCAAATTGCTCACAGAACATAATCATTGAGAACACGGGACTAGGCATACAATTTCCCTAAAGAAGTAAGTGTAGAAAATGTTTGTGCTTTAAAAAAAAAATGCAAAGTTTCCTTGTGAGATGGTGAAATTCTTCCCATTGCAAAGAAAAAATAGTGATCTGATATGGTTGCCTGGCACCCAAGCTGCAGAATCCCTGTGAGTGAAATGAGTTCAAGGCAGTTTAGTTTCACAGAGGGCAAAATCACAAGTTATTCAGAGTCAATTCTAATTAAAGGCCAGAAAGAAGGCATGAAACTATTGTATACATTCCAAATATCAATAGGTGCACATAATAATAGGATGAATCTATGATGAGAATAGAAATGTTATTTTTCTAAATTTCAGCTGTGACATCAATAAAAAAAAATGAAATAAATTGTATTACCTTAATCTTGAAAAGACTCTTACAGCTGTCCCAGGGATTAAAATAAGAAAATAATTAATTTCTAGATATGAAAACTATAAGAAGAGGATTTCAAATAATTTGGTATTTTGGACAATCTTTACTACGAATAAAATTATAACTTTGAGACTTCAAAAACAGGTAGAATAAGAAACATGGGAACATTTGGATGTTTGTGGATTCAAAGTTTCAGATATTTTAGGGTTACAGATCAACTGAAACAAAATTTCAGATATGAAGTACCATTAAGAATTACCGAACAGTATCAACTAAGCAGGACTCATAAATGCTCACAGAGACTGAAGCAACAAACAGAGACTCTGTGTGGGTCTGGGCTAGATACTCTACATATTCCTTATGGTCCTGTAGCTTGGTGTTCTTGTAGGATTCCCAACAATGGGAGTAGGGGGTGTCTTTTGCCTATGGTTGGGTCCTTTCACCTCCTACTTGGTTGACAGTTCCAGCCTTGATATGAGCATTTTTGTCCAGTGTTAATGTATCTTATTACACTTTGTTTGGTGGTTACCCTGGGACACCTGTTCTCTCTCTCTCTCTCTCTCTCTCTCTCTCTCTCTCTCTCTCTCTCTCCCCCCCGTCTCTCCCTCTCTCCCTTTCTTCCTCCTCTCCCCCTCTCCCTCTCTCTTGAAAGTGGAGAGGGGGTTGATCTGGGAAAGGTAGAGTGCTGGGAGGGACTGGAAGGAGTGGAGGGAGGGGATACTGAGTTCAGGATGCAATGTATGAGGGAAGAATAAAAGGTTTTAAAGAAGAGAGAATTATTGAATAAATCATCGTGAATGAGGTTTGCTTATAGGAAAGCAAATACTGAAAACTGTAACTGGAGAATTGCCATGAGAAAGATATAATGGCACAATTTAGAGTTTGTGCAAGCTCGTGTAGACTGACAAAAATGCAAAGAGATCATTACAGTGAATGAGTGAAATGGCAGAAGCTGTGCTTGAAAATCCTAAGCTTTCCAGGTGAACTGTGTTAAATGAGAAGCCAGAGAGAATGAAGGCAGAAGTATCAGTGAGGAAACTAGAGTAAAAGTTGATGAAGAAGCCCAAGATAAGAAAGATCAAAGGATAATAATGAGAAGACATCCCCACTGTGTTTGACAGGGCAAATTACTGTACCCTAGAATGATCTGAACGTGCTTGGCTCCTTTTCTTGTGTCTGTGCTCTCTGTCAAATGGTTTCTTTAAAAGACTTCCTTACAAATTGCTGCAACAACTTTCATTTTGTGATCCTGTTTGATTGAGTTTGCAGTAACTACCATTTTCTGAAATTACCTTGCTCTTTCAGGTGTTACCTATTTACCAGCTTTCACCCTGAAACCACTGACTGTGGTACAAGTGCCAGGGCTTCGGAGTCCTTTTCCTCTTTTGTTCACCCCAGATCCATAGCGTGCTTAAGTACTCTTGGGATATTCTAGGCACTCAACAATTGCATGTTGATGAATAAATGAGAGAGTGAATAGCAAAGACTCAGTAAGTGATTGTTGGATAAGTAGACAAATCCCTGGAACGAATAAGATCTCTTGAGTACATGGAGCTTAAATTACAGCAAATTTGCTTGTGATCTATTCGTGTAAAAGGAGTTGTACTGTGAGTTTAAAAATAATTTTTTTTTTGTATATTGATTTGTGATAGTGTACCTTTTTAAACCCCTAAACCCAGAGCTGAATAATTTTGGATTTTTGATTCTATAGTAAATTAGTGTTTTTGTTTACATATGTCTCTGAATATCATTGTATTACCCTGTGTAAATTTCTGACCTCATTTAAAAATCATTCCTTATCTTTAAAACAATAACATTTAAAGTACTAACTTCATAATTCAAAAATATTAAATGCAGTTATAAAATATCATATGAAGTAATCTAATATTAGTACAGTGGCTAGAATATTCTTATTTCTAATGATGATCTTAATTTAACTATAAAAATATGTTCTAATCTCCATCTATGATAAAAACTACAGAAGTGGGAGTGAGAATACCTGGTTTAGATTTCCCTGTCTGGTAATATTCTTTCCTATTGATATTAATCTCATCTATGGTAGGATTACTTATTCACATGAAACTCAGCATAAGAGTTGTAACTGCAGACTCTGGAGCCAGAATGCAATTGTCAATTCAGTCTCTCCTAGTACAAGCAGTACTTTAACAGTTTACCGCAAATCTCTCCGGCTCAGTTAGTACTCTTCAAGGTGCATGTAACCTCAATACCACTGTTATGAAGGTCAAGAGAATTTAGTGTCATGGAATTCTCAGTATAGTATCTTGTACATTACTTACTCTGGGTAAATTCTTAAGAAAATTGAAAATTAACAATGTGTTATAAAGGTAATAAACTCATCAAAAAATAAATAAAAGAGCAGAATAAAAACCAGCCATTGAATTCTTACTGTATAAATATAGGCATTCATGAAATTATAACTCATAAATACTTTCTAGATGCTTAAATTATTTCACTTATGAAAGTGAACACCAGCTTTAACAGGAAATAATACTCTAAACTTGGTATAGAACTCACATTTTACAAACATAAGATTTGAAAGTTGTATGTATAATGATGGGTGGAGCCTCTACTACCTTGTAACATACTCTATTTAGTGTCTACATTTCAATCTTTGTCAGAAAGCCTAATGTATTACATCTAAATGTGTTGATGGAATTTTAGTAGCTCTAACTATTGTGCTCACTTAATATGACAAAGTGTAAAGTCAAGTATTCAAAAAATCAATGTATAAATACCAAAATTTCATGGAAAAGTCCCAATAATATATCAACCTGTACTCAATAGAGCAGGTAAATGATAAAGACTGGTCATATTACACTCAAAGTAATCTTCCAGCTAGCAGTGTTAAAGAATTCCTCCATTTTTATGAACACTTGATGTAGTTTTTTTATGCCTAGTCAATTTGCTAAAGTATCTTGCTGCTTTTGTTACATTACTTCTATTTTATGTTAGTGGAAATTTTGTTTATGCACTTATAAAATAATTTTTTTATCTGTTCTAGTTGGATGTAATTGTTAAATTGATACAACCTAGAAATCAACTGGGAACAAAATCTCAGTTGAGGAATTACCTTAATCAGACAGGGCCAAGGAAATGGCTATACTAGATTATCTTGTTTGTTAACTGTTGTAGGGTCCTATCCCACTCTGTGTGGTACCATTCTCAAAGCAGGTTTTCCTGAACTGAAAAGGAAAGGTAGGTAAGAATAATACTGTCTATCATTCCTGCTATACTTCTGTGGCTGTAAAGCAAGTTCACTGTTCAAATGTAATTCCATATAGAATAACATGCAGGGCAACTTTCAAGATCCCACCTTGAGTTCCTATCTTGAATTCCCTTAATGATGAACTGTGACCTGGAATTTTAAAAGCTGAATTAAACCAATCTCTCCCCAAGTTGTTCTTGTTCAAAGTGTACCTATCACAACAGATAGGCAACTAGAACTGTGTCCATTATCAAATTTCCTTAGACAACATCAAGAAATTCAGGTTCCTAAGAACCCTAGGTTCTCAAACAGAGAGGATAGAGGGACCAAACCCTCTCTAGATGTTTTGCAGGGTAACGAGCACAATAAATATTGTGAAAACAATACTCTGTCAAAGTACCATTAACAATGTTATCCTGTTCTTAGTGTCTTGATATACATACTAACTTGTTTCCTCTCAATAACTTCCAGTCTTGGAAAATGGCCACACAGCCTACTGAATGGAAGTTTCCAGATCACTTCTCATGCTTTGTTGCTTCACTTGGGAATGTCTTGCTGTGATGTTCCTTGTCATATGGCCAGATGGCCACCAAGGCATCTTGCCAGTTTTAAAGCGTCCACTACTCCTCTAAGGCACACTTCAGTCCAACTATGAGGCCCACGACAACTGAAACTGTGGCTCTTGCCCTCTAAGATTTTGTTCTTGTTACCACTTATTCAGACAACCTGTGCCTGCATCCAAGAAGGAACTTGAACTCTAGATGATCCAGCAAATAGTATTTGGAGTTGGTGGAAGCAGTCACATTTTCCCAGAGGTTTAGTAAAATGTCTGAGGGGAGGAATATGGAGTCTGTGATTGAGAGATATTTAAGGCCAGTGATTGGTTTAACTGAAAACCATGGTAAATTAGTACAAATTCCAACATTGCATTTACGTTTCATACCCATTCCATGTCCCTTTACTGACTGTATAATACGCCTCTTTGGCTTATTTTGAGAGTCAGTCAGGAAATAACATTTTGTGCTACCTCATGCTGTTGTAATATTAGACCCAGTCAAAGGCTTTTCCTGAATTTCTCTTGACTTGTTGGAATACCATTAGTAGACTGAGATTTGCTAGTAACATGATGGTGTCAATAGCATCAGTTACTCTTATAGAAGGCAACTGAAGATTTCCAGACTTTGAATAGGGTTGAGACAATGGAATCTAGAAGTGTAGGGCAGGTAACTATGGAGAAAGACAAGAAGGCTGCCAAGAGCAAAACATGCCAAATTCCTGACTTTAGTCATTTGGAGAGTTCTAAGAGCCATGGCCAAGTCATAGCATCCAAGAGCACTGACACTATTTGCTGTGAAATCTAATGTTCTTATTACTTGAGAATCAACAGATATAACACTTGCCACTCTTAAAACCATGTGTCTCAACATCTAAGGATTGAGAGTTGTAACTGTAGCTGCCATTGACCACATATTATAAATGCTGCTAATTGCTACTGAGTCCAGATCAGACCAAAGGCATTAAGACTCAAACATGAATAGCTACTGCTGAAAATGTCAACCTTCTAAAGCTTAAAGCTTTAAACCATTGTTTGTCATGGCATGGGACAATAAGCCTCTGTATCTACCAACCTAGACAGCCCTGATCCTTAATGATTTGTGTGTTATGTCAGCAAACACAGAAGAGCTATTCCTCAACCTAGACAAACCTTTTTTGTTTGTTTGTTTGTTTTTTTTTGTTTGTTTGTTTGGTTTTCTCTGTAGCTTTGGAGCCTTGTCCTGGACTAGCTCTGTAGAACAGGCTGGCCTTGAACTCACAGAGATCCACCTGCCTCTGCCTCCCAAGTGCTGGCATTATAGGCGTGCGCCACCACTGCCCAGCCAAACCTTCCATCTTATTGGAGGCAAAGAACCCAAAATAACCCCATCATAACATGGCGAGGTCTAGAAATCTATATGCCAGCAGTTGTTCTAAGTGATTCTATTAACTCTGGATGAGTATTTTTTTTTTTTTTACGAAATATAGACACACACAAAGATGAGTGAGACTCTTGGACTTACATTTTATGGCTAGGATTCAATAAAATTGGAACAAGTATTTCTTTCAACAGTAACAACCCTTTAGCTAGGAAAATCTGAAGCTACAAAAAATACACTATTCTTGAATTTGTAACATCATGGATGAGTAGAAAAATACTAAATCTATGTGATACAAAGATTCACAGACTATGTGGCTATCTTTCTATTTTAAAAAAATTATATTGTGTTATAAATTTGGGAAATCTGAACAGTGCTACATGTCAGACTCAATCTTTCACTCAGTCATCAAAAGTCCTCACAGCAAACACAGCTTTCAGGACATTGAGATCTCAAACTAGAGCTAGCATTAATACTTCTTCCCTAATGACTAGATTCCATGGTGTTGAAATATGCTGCACAAACTCATGGAGGAGAAAAGTAATTAATAGTTTTACTCAGTGGTAGAATTTGTATTCTATTATCCTGACCTTCCAGGCAATATGTTACTGCTAATGCAACAGTTATGATTTTTATGAGGTAACTCTCCACTCTCTGATTGAATTGAACATGGGTTGTATGGGAAAGAATTCATGCTTGGCATTGTAACCTTATTCAAAGGTCCATTGCTGAGGAGGTTACTTATGTTATTTTGCTATATAAACATGTTTTCAAGCTACTACTGACTATTTATGTAAATACCTATAAATCAGTGATGTTCTCAACCTTGATCTAGTTAAACTTTTTCTTTCCCCAATGGGTAACAATTAGTGTAGAGACCCATAACTGTTCAGTGTGCTGAGAATAGGTAACTCTTGAGTACATAGCCTTAAACCATACATTCATGTCCAGTCCCCAAGGCTCAGGGAACATTCTAGAAAACAGTGTGGAAAGAATGTGAGATTCAGAGGTAAAAAGAAGTGCTGAAAAGTTCTGTTTTCTCGATATGCCACAACCATTGCAGTAATAAACCCACAGTTATGGTTATCTCTATAAGAACTACACAAATTCAAGTCTGACAAAATCCTAGCACTAGTGGAGAAGAGTCTGTGAAATCACACCCTTATCTTGGGAGCTATTGTTGGTTGATGTCTGTTAGAGGAGAGGGAGTCATTTTTCTTTACAGGTATGGCTCCTGGTAGTTTACTCATATTCCATACTCATGGGCATGTTGGCACCAGTGACTGAATTTAGTAAACTATGGAACAAAGAAGCCATGAAGGAGGCACAGGGATGTGTTGGGGTACCTAGGGGTGGGAAAAGGAGTTGTGGAATGGATGTGACCAGGATACATTGCAGACACATAAACTTGTTACAGAATAAATTTAATATATTCATTATGCAAAGCACTTTGTTTTGTTCGAGACATGGTTTCTCTGTGTAGTTTTGCTGCCTGTCCTGGATCTCACTTTGTAGACCAGGCTGGCCTCGAACTCACAGAGATCCTCCTGGCTCTGCCTCCCAAGTACTGGGATTCAAAGGAGTGCTCCACCACCACCAGGTGCAAAGTAGATTTAAAGAAACTTTCCATGTTCAAAAAGAAAAAAAAATACAAGAGTAACATTATACAGGTGATATTCTCCAAAGTCTAATGGTAAAAGTGATTTGTCTAGTGTCTATATAAATTATATGCTCAGAAAAATATAATTAGTGTATAAATATTGATTAGATGGAGAAATAAATCAGTATGGGTAAGTCCCTATTGCTGAAAACACCTTTTACTATGGACACAGGACTTGGAAGATTACAGCTGGATCTGATCTGACATGAAAGTCCTTTCCAGAAATTTAGCTTTTTAGTAACAGAAGGTACTATGAAAGATCCAAAACATAGAAGCAATCAATAATCCTATCCAATTGTGATACCTGTGAATAACAATGATAAACTCTGGAAGGTATCCCTAAAGATGCAATAGTGGCACTTATGTCTTGGTAGTTACAACTAGCTCTCTAATTAGACTCAACTGAAAGGAAATCATGCTTGGTGTTGGAAATCTAGCAAATCGCTTAGGGCTATGGATCTTACAAGGTAACCTACCACCACCACTTTACTAGACTGGCATAGTTTCTTGCTATACTCTAAAACAAATTGTTATACCCAAAGATAACTGTAGCTCTCTTCCCTCCTTAAGAAATTTCTCCTCGAAGCATATGGAGACCACCACAGGAAACCACATCTGCTCAAACTACAGAGAACAACTGTGGAGGTTCCAGCCCCAGTGGCTGTATCAAGAACACAACTCTTACACCTATGTCTCAGGGACATCTCAGGAGAGGGGATGGGAAGACTTTAAGAGCTGTAGGACTGGGAAGTCTGCTGTGTGACTTTGTCTTTCAGAAATATGAAAGAAAATACTCTCAACATATTGCAACAACATGGTTGTGACAATATGATCAGAATACTGCCCATACCAATCGACATGTTAACTTGGAAAATGGAAATCTCAAGGGAACCACCCCTAGGGGAAGATATACAGACAACTGACTACTGAGTAGAAAGCTAGTAGAAAGTTATTCTTCCTCATGGGTGAGTCCTTTAATTGTTTATACAATACCAAAATTTCAGAAATGAAGTTATGCACATATAAGCAACACTAAACTGACTCAACAGTCTTAGTTAGAGTTTCTATTGCTATGAAAAGATACTATGATCACAGCAAATCTTATAAAGGAAAAAAAAAACTCTCCATAGTTCTATTCCCTATGAGTTTACAGGGGCCAACTACATTTAAACTACCATGAACACCACTGATATTGAAGAAGAAAGAGAAAAAAGAATTGAGATAGGAAAAGAGAAAAATAATGACAATTGATATAACTTGTTAAATAAGGTCATGTAGAATGGTGATTACCTCTCAGAACTTAAAAGACCTAATAGGAAGTCTGGTAGATACTAGAAGCTGTGTGTGCTCAAGTGGCAAATAAATCACAGTAATATATATTAAACCTACGTATATCTTCTTGTACAGATGAAGTCATTTTTAGATTACTAATTATAACTAAACATAAAAGGTTGTTATTGATCTTAGACATTCTGACAAGTATAAGATGGAATCTCAAAGTGTTTCTCAGCCAGTTGACATTCTTCTATTAAGAATTCTCTCATTAGATCTGCAGGCCATTCTTTAAGTGTATTGGTTGGTTTTTTGATGTCAATTTCTTGAGTTCTTTATATATTTTGGATATTAGAGCTCTATCTGATGCAGAGTTGATAAAAATCTCTTCCTGTTCTGTCAGCTGCTGCTTTGTCCATTTGACAGTGTCCTTTGCCTAAAGCTTTTTGATATGGAGAAAGGTAAACAGCCCTCTACTGCTAGCGGGAGTGCAAACTTGTACAGTCACTGTAGAAATCAATATAGTGGTTCCTTAGAAAAGTGGAAATCAATTTACATCAAGATCCAGCTATACCACTCTTGGGCATATTTTTTACCCAAATGAAGCTCTATCTTACTACAAGGACACTTACTCAACTATGTTTATGGGACTTTATTCATAATAGGCATAAGCAGGAAACAACCTAGATGTCACTAAACCAAAGAATGGATTAAAAAAAAATGTGGTACATTTATGCAATGCAATTTTACTCAGCTGATAAAAAAAAGGCATCATGAAGTCTGAAGTCAATTATATGCAAATAGAAAAAAAGTCTTCCTGAGTGATGTCATCCAGACACAGAAAATTTTATGTATTAACTTATAAGTGTATATTATCTGCTAAGTAAATGATATTCAAGCTACAATCCACAGACCCAGAGAGGTTAGGTAAAGGGAGGGGGTGATATAAAATAAAATTTACCTGAAGATCAGAGAACAGAACAAGCCACTAAATTAAACATAGAGGCCAGGCAGTGATGGTACACACCTAGCACTCAGGAAGCAGATTTGTCTGGAACTCTGTGAGTTCAAAGCCACCCTGGACTGCATGAGATGGACTCAGTCTAGGAGAGAACACAGAGCCAGGCAGTGGTGGCATACACCTTTAATCCTAGTACTGGGAAGCTCATGTGCCTTTAATCCCACGAAATGATGGCTAGGTGGAGAAAGGTATATATAAGGTGTGAGGAGATAGGAACTAAAGCCCTTTCAGCTAGAGGCTTTTTGGCTGAATACTTTTATGTTGAAAAAGCTCATTTGGTGAGAGGGCTATTGGCTGAGGCCATTTCAGGCTGAGGAGTTGACAAGGTGAGATGTAGCATTGACTTGTTCCTTTGTCTCTCTGATCTTTCAGCATTTATTCCAATATCTGGCTGTGGGTTGTTGTTGTAGGGTTTTTTTGTTTGTTTGTTTTGTTTTGTTTTTTTTGTTTTTTACTAAATTGAAGATGCATGTTACAGGGGGCTTTAGGGGGCACATATGGATCTCCATGAGAAGGGATATAGAATAGATTTTACTGGTAGACTGGGGGGTGTGTGCAAGAGGGCAGGAGCAGGAGGGATCAGGTGATGGAGAAATGAAGGAGAGAGAGAGTGTGGGGAGAGACACCTGGAACTGGGAGACACTTTGGAGCATTGTGAAAAACTAGTACAGTAGAAACTTCCTGGAATCTTTCAGGGTGACCCTGGTGAGGACTCCTAGCAACATGATACTGAGACTGAATTGCCCATCTTCTCTAACCAGGCAAGGCTTCCAGTGATGAGAATGAGCTGCATTTGTGTGAATTGTTGGCCAAGGGGTTTCCTTTGTAATACCTAATCAACCTAGGCTGATGCTAGGACAAGATGTTGCTTTCTAAAAACTGTCATCTGGGCCCCATTGCTTTGGACACCATCCAAACAGGTCACTGAATATAGAAGTTGAGCTATTGCTTCCGTGGAGCCTTCATCCCCATGTTCTAGTCTTTTGGGTGCACAGATGTACTCTTCAGGCTATAAAGAGAAATCTGGACACCAACTCAGCCAGAAAACTCTGGACCTACAATCTGTCCTGCCTGCAAGAATGTGCTGGGGCAATGGTGGGTCATAACTTGTGGGTGTGGCCACTACAGTCTAGATTGTCTTGAGGCTCACACCATGATTGGAAGTCCATGCCCTACACTGCCTAGATGGCCAGGTACTAGAAACTGGATAGCCCAGAGACCAAACCCAACTGGTCAAAAAAGAAAAGGAAAGAAGAACAAAAGAAGGAGAAAAAGAAAAATAATCCAAACCAATGAAAGAATTTCTAATGTTATTCTGCTAGAGAATAAGATAGATCCCTGTCTTGTCCAGTTATCAACAGAGAGGCTTATTCTGGCAGCAGATAGGAGTGGGCTCAGAGATCCACAGCCAGACTTTATGCAGGTTTAAATTGGAGGTGTCCATCAAGTCCCTCTTTTTGTAGCTCTAGGGAACCTTACAGAAGAGGGGAGGAAAGAGTGTAGAAGAGGAAATAGAGAACACCAGAACACAGATGACTGAACCAACTAAGCAGGGCTCCTATGGACTCAGGGGCACTGAGAAGAGAAGCACAGGGCCTTCCAGGGTCTGCACCAGGTCCTCTGCATATATGTCATGACTGTTAGCTTGGTGGTTTTTGTGGAACTCCTATAAGTGGGAACAGGTGTATCTCTGACTCTCTTGCTTGCTTTTTTAGACTCTTCCTTTTATTGGGTTGCCTTGCCTAGCCTCAAAATGAGGGCTTTTGCCCTGTCTTAGTGTGTGTGTGTGTGTGTGTGTGTGTGTGTGTGTGTGTGTGTGTGTGTGTTTGCTTGTTGTTTCTGGGAGGCCTGCTTTTTACAAAGGTAATGGAAGGGGAAATTATCTGGGGGAGGGTGAAGGGGAGGACTGGAACAAGTGGAGGGAGGGGGAACTGTGGTTGGGATGTATTGCATGAGAGAAGAATCTGTTCTCAATAAAAAAGATCAAAAATAAAAACTAAAATGTTGTTATGCTGTATTGTTTAGACAACTAAGGATATATAAAAATGTGTATGTATGTTCACTATAGACACATTTTTCATTTGAAATGCTTCTAATTAGCCCCTAGCTGGTAGAGTCTATGAAACAGAAAATTGTAGTAGAAGATTATTTTAAGGTGTGTTACTTTTGCTTATGCTGCATTTGTTTAACTCTGTGAACTTTGTTCCTGTGTAGAACATCTGTTGGTCTAATAAAGAAATGGCCAATAACAAGGCAGGAGAAAGGATAGGTGGGGTTAGCAGGCAGAGAGTATAAATAGAAGGAAATCTGGGAGGAGGGTTCTAAGATCTAGGAGCCAGAGAAGGAGGGGTACTCCAGGGGCCAGCCACCCAGCTACACAGCAAGCCATGGAGTAAGAATTTACAGAAGTAAGAGAATGGGAAAAGCCCAGATGAATAAGATAGTCAGGATAATTTAAGTTAAGGACAACTGCCTAGAAACAAAGCCAAGTTAAGGCCAGGCATTCATAATTAAGTATAAGCCTCTGTGTGTGATTTATCTGGGAGCTGCATGGTGGAGCCCTCTGCACAAAAAGAGCCAAAAAGCAACAGAAAATATTTAGAATTTAAGGGTATTTGACCTGACTATGACTAATCCATGGGGGAACTGGAAAGATTAATTAATCCTCAGGCTTCTGTGTCCTATAGCACAATGTTTATTGCCTCTGATGTTGGTTATTTATAAGCTCTGTTTACACAGGTGTTTCTATTATTAAATAATTTTTTGCATTTATTTAACATCCTGATGGCAGATTTCCTCTCCTCCCCTCCCCTCCCCTCTTCTCTTCTCATTCCCTCCTGCCACGCCTCTGTCAACTCCTCTTCTGTTTTGTTCAGAAAGAGACAGTCCTCCCATGGGTATCAACAAAACATGATCTATCAAGTTGCTCTAGGACTAAGCTTATCCCTTTATATTATTGCTGGGCAAGGTAACCCAGTATGAGGAATAGGTTCCCAAAAGCCAGCTAAAATGTTAGGGACATGTAACACAAATCCTAGTTGGTATTAATAATAAAAACACAGAGCCAGATACTTTAATCCCTAGTGCTGGGATTAAAGGCATTAGATCCCAAGTGCTGGATAAAAGGTGTGTGTGCCAGCACTGTCTAGCTCTGTTTCTCTTTTAGACTGGATCAATCTTTTGTAGCCCAGTGTGGCTTTGAACTGATCTTCCTGCTTCCTCCTTACAATGCTAGGATTAAAGGTGTGTGCCACCACTGCCTGACCTCTTTGGTTATTAGTGGCTAGCTCTACCCTTGATCTAGCACTAAGTGGGTGGAGACAGGAAGTAATATGGCTGGGCAGAGAAAGGAATATAAGGTAGGAGGAGACAGGAGTTCAGTCTCTGTCAGGCTGAGAAGTTGACGAGGTAAGAGGTGGTGGCTGTGGCTTGCTCCTTTGTCTCTATGATCTTTCAGCATTTACCCCTATATCTGACTCCAGGTTTTTATTATTAAGACCAGTTAGAATTTGAGCTATAGCGATAGCCCCTCCTCCCACAGCTAGGGGGTTCCACGAACAGACCAAGCTACGCAACTATCATACAGATGTATGTCATATCCCATGCAGCCCCCCTGGCTGTTGTTCCAGACTCCATGAACTCCTATAAGCCCAGGTTAATTCTTTCTGTGGGTTCCCTTGTTATATCCTTATGACTCCCCCACCCCCACATAATCCTTTCTTCAGCAAGATTCCCTGAGCTCAGCCCAATGCTTGACTATGGGTCTCTGCATCTGTTTCCATCAACTACTGGATGAAGGCTCTCTGATGGCACCTAGGATAGTCACCAACGTATAAATATAGCAGAATATTGTTAGGAATCATTCTATTGCCATTTTTGGTTCTCTAACCATGATTAGTTCTATCCTAGGTCTTTGGGCCATCCAGCCTCTGGTTGCTGGCACTTCATACAATGTCATGGGTGGGTTCACTCTTGTGGTATGTGTCTGAGACTATAGCATTCACAGGTTGGTCAATCCCACAATCTCTGTACCACTCTTACTTGCCCCCACCACAAAGCATCCCATAGGCAGGACAGAATGTAGGCCAAAGTTGTGTGGCCGTATTTCTGCAGTCACATGTGTATGTGTATATGTGTATATATGGGGAAATGTGCATGTGCAAGTTCATAGGAATGTATATGTGTGCATGTGTGTTAGTGATCCCTCAGGACTTCTTTTGGTTTTTAGTTTGGTCTTTGTTTTTTGTTTGTTTGTTTGTTTTGTGGTTTTTTTTGTTTGTTGTTGTCATTGTTGTTGTTTTTGCCAATATCTGTCATTGTTCTGAAGCAGGGTAGTTAGGCTGGGTTATGGGTCTAACTCAGGCTCTCATGCTTGGTGTGAGTGCCATTTGAGAAGCACTTTGCAGGCTGAGCTATCTCCTCAGCCACTTGCAGCCATATTGTAATACCTGTGTATGTCCCTGCCTCAACAAATTTAAGTAACACCTCATAGTTGACTATCAATAGCTGCCTGTTTTTAAAGTTCAAAAAAAAAAAAAGTTGTTTGGCTTGGCCAGGACCCCCATCCTTAAACCAGAAGTCCTACCAAGTCACATGAGATGGCCAGTCCAGGTTATACATCTCTCATTGCTAAGAGTCTTAGCTGGGGTCATCTTTGTAGATTCCTGGGACTTTCCTTTGTAGCAGGTTTCTACCTGACCCTGAAATCCTGCCCCCTTTCCAGTCATCTTTTTCACTACTCTCCTCTTCCATTCACCCCCAACCTGATCTCTTTTGTTCCCATCTCCACCTGACCTCAGCCCACCCATATGATCTCTTCTATTTCCCTTTACCCAAGAGATGCGTGTGTTTCTCCCCTTGCTCCCTACTTGTTACCCAGACTCTGCATCTGTGAATTATAGCATGGTAATCCTTTACTTTATAGCTAATATCCACTTATAGTTGAGTGTATACCATGTTTGTCTCTCTGGGACTGAATTACCTCACTCAGGATGCTTTTTTTCTAGTTCCATTCATTTGCCTTCAAATTTCATTGTTTTTAGCAGCTAAGTAATGCTCCATTGTATAAATGTACCACATTTTCTTTCTTTCTGTTTTTTGTTTTTGTTTTTGTTTTTTGAGACAGATTTTTCTATGTAGTTTTGGTACCCATCCTAGATCTCACTTTGTAGACCAGGCTGACATCGAACTCACAGAGATCTGCCTGGCTCTGCCTCCCAAGTGCTGGGATTAAAGATGTGCACCACCACTGCCAAGCTCAATTTTCTTTATCCAGAATTTGATTGAGGGTCATCTAGGTTGTTTCCAGGTTCTGGCTATTATAAGTAGCCACAATGAACATGAATGAGCAAGAGTCTTTGTGGTAGGATAGAATGTCCTTTGGGTATGTGTTCAAGAGTGGTATAGCTGAGTCTTGAGGTTGATGGATTCCCAATTTTCTGAAAATCTGCCGTATTGATTTCCAAAATGGCAGTACAAGTTTGTACTCCCACTAGCTGTGGAGGATTGTGTACCTTGCCTTTTCTTTTTGGCAACCAACCAGCTCCCATGACACAGAGACTTATTATTAGCTTTGAATGCCTGGCCTTCATTAGACTCATTTCTGGCTACCTCTTTTAACTTAAATTAACCAGATTCTCTTCATTTACCTTTTGTCTCAGGGATTTTTTACTTTTATTTCTTTCTGTATATTTTATTTTCACTGTTTCTTGTGTGTTCTAGCTGGCAGCTACCTGGCTTCTGACCCCAGGTATATTCCTCATTCTCTCCTCCTCCTTGCCCCATGCCTCTTCTTTTTTTCTTCTCTCTAGATTCCTCCTCCTATATATTCTCTCTGCATGCCAGCCCTGCCTCTCCCTCTCCTGCCTGGCTATTTGCCATTTAGTTTTTTATTAGACCAATCAGGTGCATTAGACAGGTAAGGTGAAGCAAGTGCAACACATCTTTACATCATTAAACAAATGCAGCCTAAACAAAAGTAACATACCTTTATAACATTAACAAAGGCTGCAGAA
The DNA here is from genome assembly GCF_903995425.1 of Onychomys torridus. NCBI lineage: Eukaryota > Metazoa > Chordata > Mammalia > Rodentia > Cricetidae > Onychomys > Onychomys torridus. Next base: position 46,981,410 of record NC_050453.1, on the reverse strand, counting down.
ATAAATGTAACACACCTTTACATAGTTCAAGTAATATTCCACAGCATAAGCAACTATAACACATCTTTGCCTATTTAAAACACTATTCCACAACAGGAGTATTTTCCTTGCTCTACATCTGACACTTCCTTGTCAGCATGAGGGGTTACTTGTGTTTTCAATCTTAGACATTCTGACAGATATAAGATGGAATTTCAGAGTCCTTTGATTTACATTTCACTGATGGCTAAGAATGATGAACATTTCTTTAAGTGTATTTCACCCATTTGAGATTCTTCTGCTAAGAATTCTTTGTTAGGATCTTTATCCCACTTTTAAATTGGATCATTTTGTTTTTTTGCATCTAGTTTCTTAAGTTATTTATGTATTTTGGAGATCAACCCTTGGTTGGATGTTGGGTTGTTAAAGATCTTTTCCCATTCTGTAGGCTGTCATTTTGTCTTATTGACTGTGTCCTTAGCCTTACAAAAGCTTCTTAGTTATAGGAAGGTCCAATTTATTAGTTTTTAATGTTATTACTTTCATATCCTCCATTTCTCAGCTTCTTCAGCCAAGCAGGAGGAAAGAATTGAGGGACTGTGTTCTACAGTGTAGTAATAAGCTGACTTTGAACATTTCTAAGAGAAGGCTCTCAATCCAGCAACACAGTGGCCAATCCTTAGACTCATGGAAACAAATGGCAACTTCTTCAGTATAAAGAAATGCCAGCCCTATTAAATGAATTCAGTCTTCTGGTTTAAATATAAAATTGGAACTAGCCCTAGCTAGAGCCCCTTAATACTAAATGTTAAACTGTGTTTGATTCATAAATCATAACTTGAGCTGTGTATGTTTAAATACCTTTAGTTTGTTTTAAACTTGGGAGATTTAGGATTTAAAATTAATTAATAAAAGTATGAATTGATACAAAAACTTAATGCTATATTTTCCCTTGGAAAAAAATGAAGAATTAAACTTCTTCATGCAACCAAATTATCTTCAAAGTTCACATGAATTTTCTAAGTCAATTATCCAAATAAGTATCACTCTCCAATTCTTCTATCTGTGGTTCACTTCTCATGAAAAAAGCTAAGCCCCCTTTTCTCATGGATTGTGATAATATCTATGTTTCTAAATTCTGTGGACAATATTTGTTCTTATTTTAAGTAATCTGCATCAAACAATGACGAAGGTGAATTTAGTGAAACATAACCGTGATATTTTTATGGAACTCAAATAAAAGTTAAATAAGTGAGCCTCATGCAGGGATGGTAGTATTTAATGGCACTTTAGTGATAGGGTTAGCAGAAACTAATGACAGCCTGTTAATTAACAGCCAATTAAGAAAATGCAACAATTTCCAACCATATATTTTTCTGGGAAAACTTCAAATTATTTAGGGAAACCTAAACTGACCTAGATTTTGCATCACGAAACCACACTTGGTCTGTGGTAGGAGTTGGGAACATGGTGAAAGCCTTGAGCAAAGGCCCCTAGCCTGGTCATATCAAATAATCATGAAAAACCAAAAGCACACAAACAATCCTGTGACTGACCCTAGCCAAGAAAGACAAGATCTGCTGCACTTAACTAATGCTTCCCTCCTCCCTGCCTTCATCCTCCTCTCCTTCCTTCTCTTCTCTATTTCTTTTTTATTGTAGTTACTTTTCATTTCTTCTGAGATGTATTTTTTCCTTTCTTTAATTTTTTCCTTCAAATTTATATCTCAAGATTGTATCCTGACTGAAACATTCTTCTTAGAAACTAAAACTCCTAAATCAATAATACCACAATTTTTAAATAGGAAGGAAAAAATTCACATGAGTGAAAGGGATGAAATAATTACCAGTATTAACCACTGAAGATGGGAACACTTTGATTCCTTAACTGAGTCCTGTCAATGAATGAACTTATATCATATAACTGACCTTGAGTTCAAACTCATAATTTTTCCATGAGCCAGGAGGACATTATCACAGTCTCTCAAGGTACTGCCACTGAGCTGCAGTAAAATCAAACACTTTAATAAGAAGTCATGCCATTCTTTTTTGAGGCTAGAATGGGAAGTGGTAAGATCACTCATTTCCATCACTGTGAGTCAATTTCCACACATGACTTGTTCTAACACAAATCACTCACTAAAATGCAATGTGATATGAAGTAACATGATAATGAGTAAGTATCACAGATGGTGATTTGTGCAAAAGCATGACTAATAGGAAAGGCAAATCTGTATACGGAAAGTCTACTCCATCACTCCTCCCTTGGATGCCTTTCTCCAAATTCATGTGGAATGATTCCATCTTGGGGCCATTGGCAGTTTGAGAAGAACTTAGTGATGTTGATTAATTCATGCAAAACTTCCAAGGCCAGTATCACATTATTCTGTTCACTATGTTCCTACAAAAAGGAACAGATAAGGTGATAGTCACCACACATTTCAGCCTCTCCCCATGAATAGTAAGAGTTTGTTCTTTGTTTCCTCTCTACTGAGCATTTCTATAACTCCAGAATTGTTTCCTACTCTGTCCTTTCAGACAAATATACATGCATATCTTCTTCAGACATTCCTAATCTCTATTAATTTTAATGACTTTTTTCTCACCTAAAATAATAGTTGCTGCCACTAAGTATAAATCCTTTTTTATTCCCTCCAGTGTGCCTTGTAAGCACAAGGAACATCAACGTGCTCTACTCAAATCTCTTACCATGTACTTTGGGGGGCACCAAGGCATATAATAACACACCTATCTTCTTTGATGAAATTCTAGCAAGGGGCTGGCTGAGGTGATGAGTCAATCAGTAAAGTGATTTATTGGATTTGAAGAAGTAGGGCCTGAATTACACTCCAAGAACATACTTTAGAAAATGCCTGGTATGATGCCCCGCTTGTGTAATATAAACACTGAAGAGGCAAAGACAGACCATTAGCCAGGTCATACTGGCCAGCCTGGCCTCATTGAACTCAGGTGAGTTCCCAACTAGGAAGAAACTATATCAAACCAAATAAATAAATAAATAAGAAACAAACAAAAAGAGTGGGCTTGACTTCCAGAATTTTCTTCTTCTAGTCTCCACATGTAAGAATATCTACAAATAGGCACCTGCACTACACACATGCCAAACTCCCATCACACACAGAGAGACTTGCCAGAATATTTGTATAAAAGCAGGTCAAACACACTTGTTTATTTCTTTTTCTTTCTTCCTCAGGGATCCCAGTAAAGGAACATTACCATGATCCACAGGTGCAAGTCTAGAGCAAAATAGGAAATATTAGTTAGGTCAAGAACACATATGCACTTTGGTCAAGAACATATATGCAACTTGTCCATGCAACCTCCATAATTTCTTCAAACCAGTAACATGTATATTACTTTCATTTATTCTTTGAATTCTGTTGAACCTGATCCCACATCTAGAGAGCTTTGTGTCCATATAACACCGGAATACTGCTGAACATCACAGGACTTATAAGAACCTGCTGTCAATAGTCAATTGTGCAATTTCTACAACAAACTGCAGAGCACCCCAAGCCTATTTTCCTCATGTTGTGATCAAAGTGTACAAAACTGTTTTTGGGATTTGCCCTATTTACTTTGCCTGGTTAGGCTTCTTTTTCTTTAGCTATAGACAGGCAAAAATAATAGTTCCTACTTCAATATGTGTGTGCCTATTGAAAAAAAAGAACAGTGTAATAAATCATAGAGCATCTGCCTCCTGGTTGTGAGATCAATAATATAAAGCACACTACTTACCTAATACCTGTACACTACATATTCTAGAAATACATTGAGAATTTAAAGGTAATGTATTTTGAGAAGCAGAAAATGAGTTTGGATAATCCTCTTGGCAATGAGAGGCTTGGCTGAGGGCATCAGACTGTTTGATCCAAACAATAACACTGGATAAATATTCAAGTGATTCTGGTGCATAATAACTGTTACCAGTTACATGAATGCACAAGACGTCTTTTAAACATCCATTCATTTTTGAAAATTATACAGAGTAGGAAAGAATTTTGGCTTGTTACAGTGGCAATTTTAAAATGATCAGATGAGCTGGGATGGTGCATCAGTTGGGAAAGTGTTTACTGTGGCTGCACAGGGCTCTGAAATATAACAACTAGCACTCAAATTAAGGGCCAGGCATGGCTGTGCACCTGGAATTCAGAGCTGAAGTGGTCTCGAAAGGAGGATGCCTAAGGTTCAATCGATAGGCAGTTTAACCAAATGAGTGAATTTCAGGTTCAGTAACAGACCCTGCCTTTAAAAATAAGGTGGAAGTGAATGAGGAAGAAACCCACAGTCCACCTCTAGCTACTCAATGTGTCGAGTCCAACTTTGCAACAGGGACTCCATCTTTACTTACCCTGCAGTATCAATAGAGGAAGATGACTATCCCTCCTAAAATCCATTTCACCTCAGATGTCTAGGAAATGCTCTGACCCCATATCCCAGGAAACAGCCTAACGACAAAAGTTCCACCCTCCCCTGATTGGTACTAAGCCTGGGCAGAACCAGGAACTCCAAAGGCTCCCTAGTACGCTGGGTGTCCACCACCCTTGAAAGCTCCTAACTGTGTCTCCCCATGTTCTGTTATGATTGGTTGAAGTTGCAGCTTTGCCCCCTTGTGGGTTTTTTTTTTTAATTTTTTTATTTTTTCTCTTTTCAAATGCTTGCTCCACCTCCGGGAATGCAGCTTAGATGATCCCGGCACCAGCTGCCTCCCTGATATATCAGCCTTTTTCAATAAATTTTCTGTTTACTTGAACCTGGTCTTCCTGTAGACTATTCTGGGATTTCTGGACCTAACAAATGCAGTCTCTCTCTCTCTCTCTCTCTCTCTCTCTCTCTCTCTCTCTCTCTCTCTCACACACACACGCACACGCACACGCACACACACACACACATACACACACACACTGTTAAAATTAGCATTGTGTTACTACACATGCCTTACGGCACCAGACATAAAGTTGCAGGGCAGTACATCCTGACCCCTATGAAATCTTTAAGGAAAAAGTGTCAATCAAAAGTAAAAGTCTTCAAATACTATCAACTAGAAATTTGTTCTTAGTTCACCATTACACTAAAAAAGAAATGTATATCTACTACCATAGCAGGTTCTTGAAGTACACAGAGAAAGGATTTCTCAAAATAAAGTGGAGAGAGACAGAACATAAAAGCTTTACAGAGATTGGTACAAAACCCATCGATAACCATAACATCCAGCACTTCACAAACACTGCCTTTAAAGAAGCTGTCTTAAAATGGAAATCTTGATGCATTCAAGATGAAGGAAGTTAGAAATTTCTAAATTAGATATAGTTGCATTGCTGAAAGGTAGAGTAACCTAAAGTACACAGACAAATGATGTCAAACCACAAGCATTAACAAAGAGTAAAACACCCTTCCTGCTTAATTAAAGTGGGTTTTGTATGAGATACATCTCAATGAGAATGAAACAGTTTCTGAGCCAAATAGATCTGATCACCGCAAAGAAACAGGCATCCCGTTTGTGGTGCAAGATGTGTTCTGACATGGAACTTGTTCCACGAATTTTCGTAGTCACAGAACAAATGACACTCAAAAAACAATGCGTTTGGCAAGCATGTTTGTGAGCACAGAAGGTTACAGTGAAGCTTAGGGATCTCTGTTATGACTCTGAGATGTTGTTTGATGACATTCTTGCATTTGAGGTTGGAGGAAGCTAATGGTTTGCTATGCTAGTGCATTTCAAATGCTCTGATAGTCAAAGACTGTTAGGTCAAGTACAAAAGTCAAAGAAGATGAGGTATTCTTTAAATCTACAAATGTAAAATAATGTAGAGAATAGAAAACTTGATTTTTTTTTCTCCCCTTGGTATTCAGGTTTGTCTTTGACTTCCAAATACTCAAAGATTGCTTTAAGAGCAGTATAGACAACTATAAATATATAGTTAATATTGGTTAATCGGTTTTCTGTATCGCGATAATAGATTTCTCCACGAATGCAGTAAACCAAATCAAGCCAAATTAAAAAGTAAATGAGCAGATTTATTTGGGCAATGCAAATCCCAGATGACCCTCCAGCACCCAGAGATCAAGATGGGAGAAAGGGGCACGAGGAAGTCGCATGGTTGATCTAAAGGAGGGAGCTTAAACACCCTGAATGTGCAGGGTGATGACCTGTCTGGCACAAGCTGGGTTCGTGCCCAATTATAACACTTTAGGCGATGATTGGGTATCTGACACCTTCAGGGGAGGAACCATTGCTAAGAATGTGGAACTGAGCATTTTGGTAGTTTTTCTGAGAGGACGGGGTTTGAGAGAGAGAAATGGGGCTGTGCTAGAGATTCCAGCTGAACATTGGTAAAATACCAATTATGATTTAAAATAATTATTCAGGTTTTTTTCTGATTTAAGGGATACTTATAGGAAAACATTAATAAAACTATTAACTTTAGGCTGACAAGATGCAATGTGAAGCCCTAGACTTGACTTTACAGACTCCATCTTAGGGAAGGGACACTATCTGGTGACTGGGGCCCGTACTCAGTTCCAGGAAGAACCTCAGATAATGTGTCATGATAACAAAATTCAAAGAGATACCCTAGAAGCAGCCAATTAAGAAAGAGTGCATTAAAATTTAATGAGATCCAGATGTTCCTGCCGATATCCTGTTGGCTAGTTATGGCCCTTGCAGATATCCAGATATCCTGTAAGGAAGTTTTGGTTTTGCACCGAAAATTTAACCAACGGCTTAAAAAAAAATCACCTTGCTCCATTTATTCCTTTACCCAATCCCCAAATGATAAGACATGTTGTTAGAATTCCTAGCCACTCCCCCAGCTACATGACCATGTGTTCACTGTCCAGTAGCCAGGTAAGATGCTTAGTCACCCCAGGGCCTTATGTCCTACATAATCTGTGCACTGTGTGATCACATAATTTGCATACAGTATGATCACATAATCTATGAGCATGCATGGCATCGCTACATGCTACATAAGCCCCATATGTGCGTGGGGGGGGACCTATATCTCCCCGCTTCCTACATGGTCATTCCATAGGCCTATGCACACCCCTTCTATTCCCTTCCCTTAATAAGCTCTTATACTGGCTTTTGTTGTGCCTCGTGGCTTCTCTCACATGATAAACAGCAATGCTTAATAAATAATACATGTTAACTCCTGGCTTGCAGTTTTTTTTTTCCTTTAAAAATTCTCCCATCCCTGAGCTCGCAGCCACACTGCAATTTCCTCCATCTGCTGTGTTGGGGCATAGGGCGGCAGTTCAGGTTTGAATATGGTATGGCCCAGTGGCAGTGGTGCATGCCTTTAATCCTAGCACAAGGGAGGCAAAGCCAGATGGATCTCTGTGAGTTCAAGGCCAGCCTGGTCTACAGAGAGAGATCCAGGACAGGAACCGAAACTGCACAGAGAAACCCTGTCTCAACGCCCCCCCACCCCCACGCAAAAAAAAAAAAAAAAAAAAGAAAGTAAAATAGGAAGAAAAGAAACGAAATATGCTATGTATTCACTTATAAGTGAACGTTCGCTGTCAAATGCAAGTTAACCAAGCTACAATCCATAGACACATAGTTTAGGTAGAGAGGAAGCATCCAGGGGCACACATATATCTGCCTGGGAGAGTGAAATAGAATAGATTTTACAGGATAACTGGGGCTGTGTGGTAATGGGAGCCAGATCAGGTTAGGAGGGAGAAGAGAGGTTATGGTAAAGGGAGAGAATGACAGGAGAGACAGCTGGAATTGAGGGGCATTTGAGGGATTACATGGAAACCTAGTATGGTGGGAACTTTCCAAAATGTATAATGATCCTAATGTGGTCCCCAAATAATGCAGGATATGGAATCTAAACTAGCCATTTTGTATCACCAAATAAAGCTGCCAATAGCAGGACTGGTTTGCATTCCACCAAATTGTGGGCCAAAGGGATCCCATGGAAATCCTCAAACATCCAGGCCATTACTAAAACAATGAGTTGCTGTCCCACAAACAGACAGCAAGGCCCATTGCCAAGGACAGCACCCAAACAACTCACTGAATGTGGAGAAATCCAGCTGGTGCCTACATGGAGCCTTCACCCCTACCAGTGTCGTTTGGGTGGGAATGTACTCTGCAGTCTGTCAAAGGAGAAACATAAACAGGAACCAAGCCACCAAATCTTTGACCTACAAATCTGTCTTGCCTGCAAAATGCGGTAGAGCAGTGATGGCATAAAACTTAAGAGAACAGCCGACTAATGTCTGACTTAAGGCACAGTCCATGAATAGGAACTCGTACCAGCCACTGCTAAGACAACTAAGAACTAGAAATTAGATAACCTGTAGACTGAGGGTAAAACCAAACACTACTGGTGTAAACAAATAATATTTTTTAAGTATCAATAAAATGACTCCTACTGCTATTCTGCTATACTCATTGATCAGTGCCTTATCCAGTCATCATCAGAGAGACCTACAGCCAGGCATTATGCTGAGAGAGAGTGTTTAAATAGAATGTCTCCATCAAAGCTCTCCATTAGAGCACAGGGATCCCATGGAAGAGGAGGTTGAAAGAACATAAGAGTCAGAGGGGATAGAAGAGAACAGGAGAACAAGGCCCTCTGAATCTACTAAGCAAGGTGCACATGAGCTCACAGAGACTAAAACAGCAAACACAAGGTATACATGGATGTGCACAAGATCCTCTATGGATGCACTACAGCTTTTGGCTTAATATTTTCATAGGACTCCTGACTTCAAGGAAGAGTGGGTTTCTGACTCTAGTGCCTAATCTTGGGACTCTTTTCCTCATGTTGGGTTGCCATGTCCTACTTTCATCTGATAGTCTTTCTATTTTATTTTGTCATGTTTGGTTCTTATTTCTTAGAAGTCTCTTCTTTGCTAATGAGAAAAAGAGAAAGGGAGTGGATCTGGAAGTGGGTAGAGATCAGCTGGGAGGAGTAGATGGAGAGAAACAATTGGAATATAATATGTGAGAAAATAGTTTCTTTTTAATTAAAGGAAAAAAAAGAGAAAAGGAAAATGCCATCACGGTTCCTCAGGTGAGGCTCCTACTATGGTGATTATACTTTGTTTCATGTTGACATTTTTTAAATAACCATAAAAGTATAAATCAACAAAAATGTATTTTAAAATATGGCATAAATGAAAATTGAGTCTTTTTAGGCTATTGAAATTATTGAACTCTGTCATAAGAAAATAGAGGAAACTGTGTAGGCAAATTTCTAAATGGTCTTAACAAATAAAAAACATGGAGCCAGAAATTTGGGTTAAAGTCTGAGAGAAAGATCAGAGGAATAGGACAAACCATGAGCTAACCTCACTCACCAACTCTGCAGCTTCCAAGGAGAGCTTCTTCCTGTATACTCACGTTCATATACCTTTTCTCTTCTGTTCTCTCATTGTCTCTCTTAGCCTAGCCACATCACTTCCTCTTCCTACACAGCTCTGTCACTTTCTGTATCTGTATAGACCTCCAGACCTCTGTGTTTGGTACTGGAATTAAAGGTGTGTGTCATCATACTTGGCTCTGTTTCCCAGTGTGGCCTTAAACACACAGAGGTCCAGCATGATAAATGATAGGATTAAGGGTGCTTGCTACCACTGCCTAACTTCTTTGTTTATTTAAAATGGCTTGCTATTCCCTCTGATATCCAGGCAAGCTTTATTATTAAAGCACAAATAAAATAACACCACAGAAGAGTTAAACAAATAAAGCAGGAGCGGATGAAACATGTACATCCAATATAATTTTCTTTTATGCATGAAACAACAAACAAACAAACAAAAGGTAATCTGAGGTAATCAGATATCAGGGTCTGGAGGAATGATCAGGGACAGTGGAAAAGAAAATGGGATAGGGATTAAGCAGAGGATTTATGGATATAGTCAGTTCAAGACATACACACTAATAGGCATATTACAGTGAATCTTATTCTATCTCCCAGTGTAAGAGGACATGAGGCTCCTCAGTTACATGTGTTATAGTTATTTTGTAAAATGAAAAAAAAAAAAAAAGGAATCATGAAAAGGTGTCATTCAGCATGCACATCTTTAGTTTGTTTGTAAACTCCATGCTTATTCTCTAATGACCAGCGTGGAATGGAGAAGTCAAAATTTCAACATTTGTATATAAACAACAACAACCACAAAATCAAAACAGATTTTCCTGTTCAAGCACAAAATGAAACATTTCTGATGTAAAGTCTTGACATGATTAATGTGAAGTATGCAGTCCTCCCTAGGGCAGGCACAGTGTACATTTGAAGTAGATAATTATCATTGGCCTGCCCTTGGCCTTGCATTTAGCTAAGATGACTGGAAGCATACCTTTATAAGGAAAGATAAAACAGCATCAGTGCTGGGTGCACAGGGTAATAGCCTTCAGAAGGTCTGTAGCTCACTTTTCATCCATTTTGCAAATATTTACAGGATGGTAAACACTGTTCCATCTGACACACTTGTATGCCACCTGCTCTGGATGCCAGCTTGATCTGTGTGCTCATTCTTTGCTGAACAGCCCTTTGATAATCATTATCTTTAATTGTTCAAGGCTTTTGGTCTTAAACCATATTTTTGTGTATTTACTGAATTGACTTCAACTGTATAAAGTTAATATTGAACTTTAAGCTCCTGTCCATGCCAGACTGTACTCTTGTCCATATGCCTGGAAAAAGTCACTTAATTTATTTTTGTCCTCTGCTTCTTCTTTTGGACTTTTTGTCTCTCTCTCTCTTTATTTAATCACCTTGGACCAGTTGGAGTGCATTTTCTTGAAATTTACCAATTAACAAAACTTGGCATGCATTTCGATATTAAGTAGAAGAAAAGCTTATTTGATTTTTCCTGATTAATCTGTGGGAAATTCAGACTCAGATAATGTGAAGAACTTGCCAGAGGGGGAAAATCAAGATCCAAGCTTTGTCCATAGACATTCTCCCTTTAAAATTTTTATTTGATGTGTATATATAATACATACTTTCCCTGCATGTACATACCTCCAGAGTGTGCATACAGTGCCTATAGGAGCCAGAAAATTTCTTTGGATACTAAATAAGCACGGTTGACAGGTTGTTTAACCTGTCATTTCATTTGAAGGACTGTGACCTGCCTGGGCCTTCTCAAAGAGAAGCAATAGGCCTTACCTACTGTGCCATCTTTCTAGTTCTTCATACAGATTCTTTTGATTACTTGATTACAGAAGATACTTGGGAAACAGAAGTCTTAATGAGTTCCAAATCCAGAAGTGCCATAACAATTATTTTTGTGGGTAACTTCGATCCTTTGCAATTATCATATTATGACAAAATGTATTTATAGGAGGATGCAGAGAAAGAAATTGTGTGTCTGTAGTCAGAAGTTATTAATGGATTATATATTTTAAATCAGACACTCTTTGTAGACATCAAGGACACCAGAATGAAGAAGAGAATCATGGACACTTCTTTGAAACTTTTGTCATAGTAGGGAAAACCAAATAACACATAGGGCTGGTTGATAGTTTAGGGAGATAAATGAAGTTATTCTTAAGTAGCTGAAGGAAACCTGGGTGGTAGAGAGATACATCTCTTAGATTTCATTAGGTCAAAATGAAACATTGTGTTGTTCTATGAGTGATTAGAAAGTACTTAATGGTTGCAGGAAGGAAGTAATTTGATGTGATTTATATCCATGCTCTCTTCCAATGTTGACTTTGTCTGACATTGATACAGCTATCACTTCATTCTTCTGAATACCATTTGCATGACATATGCAATTATTTTTATGCATTTACTTTTAACCTACAAACATCCTTATATTAAAAGTGAGTTATTTACAAGCAGCATAGAGTTAGAAATTTTATCTCTCCTGATGATCCATTTTTATTTGATGCATTTTATGTGTATTGCAGTTGTATTTCAACATATAATTACTATGCTAAGATTATGTCTCCTTTGTTATTGATTTCTCTTTTCATCCCTCTGGTTGTTTGGGTGTTTTGATTTTGTTACTTTAGTTTTGGGCATTTGGAATGCTCCTTTTTTTTTGGCTTTCTTTGTTGAGGCTATTTCAATATCTTCTTTTTTACTTAGTCAAAAAATTTTATTGTTATTTATACAGTTTTATTTGTAATGTTCACTCTAATGATTACAATCAAATATATAACTTTTCTGAAGTTTACTTAAAGATCACTATGTTATTTCAAGCAGAATATAGAAATTATATCACCACAGAGGTACATCTCCTCCCTTCTCTGGGTTACAATTGCCTTTTGTGTAACATCTGTCTGTGTTTCAAACCTCACCAAGCTGCTCATGCTTATTGTAATCTAGCATTTGGTAAATTGAGGCAGGAAGACTGGCATGTGTGCAATGCTAGCCTGGATTACAGAGGGAGTTAAAAGCTAGCCAGGGAGATTATATACATACATACATACATACACACATATATACATACATACATACATATATGTATGTATGTATGTATGTATGTATGTGTATATATATATATGTGTGTGTGTGTGTGTGTGTGTGTGTGTGTGTGTGTGTGTGTGTATGTATATATATAGTGAAACCTTTTTAAAAATAAACAACAACCAAATAACAAGAAAACAAAGCAAAAACACCCTCTTATCAAACAATGTTGCAGTTATGGCTTTCAAACATTAAACATCCCTAAGAACCCAAAAGGAGAATATCTCCTTACATTTCTATTGATGCTACTAATGACCAGTGATCCTGATTTTTTTCAGCAGTCATTGGTTTTTGTCTAAAGATACCCTTTAGCAAGTTTTTAAGAGTACTCCCACTTCCAAAGTGTGTACTTTGCTTTTGTTTGAGAGGTCTTGATTTCATGTTTATTGTTGAAGAATAATGACTTCTTTTATATGTTTCCAAGTTGACCTGTCCTTTCATAAACTCATTAATGTTATCCATCTTTTGCTCTGTCTTCCTTGGTTTCTAATGAGGAATTAGCCATCATTAGACCCTCATTACTCCACAAGGTTACTGATGCCCCTTGAGACTCCTTTCCCCTGAATTTTCTACTATTTGATTATGAGTGTTTGGAGCTGGGTTCCCATAAGGTTCCCTTGTTCAGAAATTCTGAGTTTCTTAGATGTTCCACTAAATCTGAGAGTTTTCAGTAATCATTTCTTCACTTTACCCTACACAGTTTTCCTTGTCTTCAAAGGACTCCAATGAAATGTAGAAATGTTGCTATCATCACACGTCTCTCTAGAATTCAGTTCCTGTTTCCCTAGTTGTTTCAGCTAGATAATTCCTACTGCCTTCACATTCATTCCCTCCTCCATTTCCAAATAACTATTGAACTCATCTAAACAGGGTTTTCTTAATGCTTAAATTCACTTTTATTTGAGAATATTTAAGATACAGTAAAAATTCATGTATATTAAACGTAAATTTGCAAAAATTATGTCATTTATTCCCTCAATAATACAAATTTAAAAATATTTCGGTCCTCTGAAGAATGGATGAGAGCTTCTGGGAACTATATGCAAGTACTATATATTTTATGCAACATACACAGCTTTTGTTAAATATGAGGAATCCACACACTTAACTCTGGTTTTAGGGAGTACTGTAGTTGCTTTTCAAAACTGTGTCCTGCATTTCTAGAATCCTTGTTTACTGGAGTTACCAAATATTAATAGTGGTGAAAATACAATTTTTCATGTTTCAAGTAATTATAATCTTATCCTGGAAGTGTGTATGTGTGTGTGTTTGTGTTGTATATTATGTGGGTTCAAATACACAGCATCCAGCAAAAGCCCTGGGAAATGACATCAATTATCAATTTTAAACCTGTATCTAAAATTCTTTATAATATTTTTAGTATACACTTCAGTCTTGATACTGGAGAAGAGCCCAGAAGTTTGTAAGCAAATTCACAATCACTGAACAAGCTATGCATCCTTCATAATCTCTGAATTTTATTTCCTGAAGGATCTCTCCACTACCCTCTTTATTTTTCCCTAAAAAGCTCAAGGATTATTTTAACCTTCTCTGGCATACACTTCTGGTTATTGAATTCCCTTCCAGGTCATGTTGCAGGACGTCAAACTACAGCTCTAGGTTACTATATCTGCACTGAGTGAGGAAGTTCTCTTCCTTTGCATTTCATGCTTCTATAGGTCCTTATTGCCATCACCATTATGAAGAAAGGACTACATTCCCATTTCCTTCTGTTGACACACTGATGTCCACTTCTGAGGTTCAGATCATTTATGTACAGAGAAGTAGATGTTTCAGCATCACAGAATCACCTGTGTCATCATCTCCTTCACAGAACTAGGTTGCTGCTGCTTCTTTTCTTCAAGTATCTGTCTATTACATTTCCCCCAAGCTTTATAATAGCATTCACTGGGAGAGAAGGCTGTGTTACTCTTGTTCTATCTTATCCGTTACTGCTGATTAATGCATTTAAGTGTAGATTCCCCCTACTGGAGTAAGAATAGGCTTTAAGATAAAACATAAGTGGGTAGACACATTACTGAAGTACTGAAAAGATAAGTGTAATTTGTAGTACTCAAAGTATAGTGAATATAGAAAAAGTAGATATGTTTTAAATATATCTTGGACCTGATAAGATTCAAAATTTATAGAATATAATATGAGTAAGATGAGATGAGATGTAATTAGGAGGAAAAATAAGTTTCTGAAGTTGACATTTAAGGTGATTGTGCATCTGCACACTGAGAATAGAAAGACTAGAGAGCAAAGAATTTATAAGAAGTTTAGAATTTACTTGGAAAGATTAAGAAACAAAGGTATTGTGGATGCATGGCATTAGTTCATAATAATTAAATTTATTAGGGATTCTTGTATTTCTGGTTATAGTCTAATTATATGTCTAAACTCAAGAGTTTTAACAATCAGATCACATCCAAGACATAAATAAGAATTTATTTTGGTTTTATCCAAAAGAATTGAGGCAATTAAACATTAGTCAAGGACCTGCTAAATGACACATTGAGTAAAAGCATTGGTCACCAAGCCTGACAACCTAAATTTGCCCCCTAGAACTCCCAGGTTTCAAAGACAGAACTTAAGCTTTCATGTGTTTTTCTGTCCTTTATACAAGCACACACACACACACACACACACACACACACACACACACACACACCCCAGGTCATAGTCAAGCCCCTATACATTAATAAAGGAATATTACAAAGCTCATTAAGTAAGAATAATGAAATAATCCCAATATATTTGACCTGCTCAAGATCAATAACTCATGGTTAACCAAAAAAGGATAATTTGACAAATAGTTCATATTATTAATATGCTTATTGAGTCCATTTTAAAACTCACTCCAAGGTGATGATGTTGAAGACACTACTCTTTGGGAGTCACTAAAACCGAGTATATAACAACTACATAGGATCTAATTAAATTACAATTTTAATTTTTGAAATAATTATGCCATTTTATTCCTTCGCTTTTCCTCTGCACAGGTCCTCCTATACATGCCCCCCTTTCTCTCTCTCAAGTTCATAGGCTATGGCTTATTTTTGTTTAAGTTTTGTTTTGCACACATAACTGTGTAAATGTAATCTGCACAATCTAAATATTGTTACTGGTTTGTATATGTGTATACAATTTCAGAGCTGACTACTTGGTGATGGATAACCAATTGGGGGAATCTTCTCTGGTGAAGAATATTTTCTCTAACCAGGAATGATAAGTTACAGATGTTTGTTTTTCTCAGAAAACACAGGACAGGCTTGGAGTGATGTCTATGGCATTAGAGCACTTCCTGTTCTTGCAGAGCACTGGGTTTCAGTTTCTAGAACCAACATGGCAGCTAAGAACTCTCTGTACCTCTACTTACAGGGGATCCAATACTCTCCTCTGAACTCTGAGAGTACAGATACTCAGGTGGTGCACTGATGTACCTGTAGGCAAAATAATCATGCACATAAATAAAATAAACAAATCTTTTCATTTAATTCAGAAATAACTGCATTTTCTTTACCAATGTATTTCCATAAGGAATGGATTTGGGAAAATTGATCTGGAAGTATATAGCATCTTATAATGGAGAAAGGTTTAAGAGTGAAGGAATAGATTTAAAACCCCCACAATTACTATGTTTAGAGTCTACTACGAATTATGAGTAGGCTGGTGTTAAATAAAAAATAGGCTATCAATGTGGGAGTGGAGCAGGAATGTAGAAGGGGTTGACTAGAAAATACCTAGAAGGTGCTAGAGGGAGCAAAGAAGGTGGGGAATGTGGTACGCTTCTATTTCAATTAAAAACATTAAAAAAAAAAAGTCACTCTCATACAAAATTGAGAGAAAACCAGTCATTGTGGAGAATTTTGAATTTGAAACTCATGAACTCCCTGACAGTAAAATTCAGATATGAATCTGATGTGATTAAAACATGTAAATACCACTATGTTCCTAGACTGAAGTACTAGCAAATGAGAAGAAAAACGGTACGTGTCCCTGGGAAATGTGAAATGGAATAGAAGGTGCTGCTTATCATAATATCTACATGTAATTCAGTACAATTTCTAAGAATAAAGACTATATTAGCTTCTTAGGGATAGTTTCATGCCCCATGTCAGGAGGGATTGATTTCTCTACTTCCCTGACAATGTTTGAATCACTTCCTCAAATCTATGAATCTCAAGTTAAAATATTTAAAAGTAGTACAAAATTTTAAAGATCACGAAATACCCATTCATTAATCTCCTTTCTACATTTCAAAGTAATAAAAAGTCCAAATACTTTTAAAAATAAAATTATAAGTGAAATTTGAGTATTTTCAGTTTCTTAGAATATGGGTAATGGTACTGTAAAATGTTTGGAACTTAGTCTGAATTAAATACCTTCAGCAAAATGATAGCACATCATACTTATGCCCAAAATGTGGGCATTTGGGGGCATTTGGAAAAAAAAAAAAAAAAAACTGTGGGGCTGGAGAGATGGCTCAGCCGTTAAAGGCTAGGCTCACAACCAAGAAAAAAAAAAAAAAAGAAAACAAGAAAAAGAAAAAAAAAACTGTGACAGGAAGTTGCATTGAAGATGTAGAGATGGAGGAGTCAAGGCTGGCCTGGGAGCAGAATGAAAGCATGTCCCAAAACAAACAAACAAACAAACTGAAAATTGAGCCTTGGGAAAAAATTTTATGAAATCACTATTTTATGCTTATTCAAATTCTATGTACATTAAAATGCCTACAAATACTAATGGGAAACCTTAACAAATAAGAATGCGGAAGTGGGAGATAGATATAATCATATGTTATTTTATTCTGTATTGTGTTGTCAAAATTGAAGAAAAACCTGACTCACCATGAAGTTGTGTTTGTAGAACAAAATATTAAAAAC
Source organism: Onychomys torridus (assembly GCF_903995425.1). NCBI lineage: Eukaryota > Metazoa > Chordata > Mammalia > Rodentia > Cricetidae > Onychomys > Onychomys torridus. The sequence goes on along the minus strand of NC_050453.1, from coordinate 46,964,079 downwards.
AACATGTTTTTGTTTACATGATTTGGGATCTACTCATTTTTATTTAGAAGTTTTTACTTGCATCTATCAAATGAACAAGAGTATTTGTCTTTGTGTATGAATAGAGTAAAATATGTATTGAATTTGAAACTATGAACAGAAAATATGTGGCTTACGTTTAGTAACCATCTTATTATGGAACATAGACATCTTCTTTTGGATATCATAAGTTGTTTATATGATTACCACCATACAAACAATAGTTTTATATAATATTAACAGTGAAAACTACCTCTTTAGAGTAAATTTAAATTCAGGTTTGTGTATCTTTCACTGGTTTGAAAATCACTTGAATGTTACTCAATGTAGTAAATATATAAATTATTTGTACTTAGTGGCATTGTTTAAGCCAAATGCAAATAACTATCCTATGGACAAATGTAGGAATCTATATCAAAATTAATCACTGATAATTAAATATGCTTAGATTTCTAACAGGAGGAATTCTTATGGATTATTATAAAGTTATATTTTATTTGTGCTCTAACAAATAAAGCTTGCCTGGGGATTAGAAGACAAAGACAGACACTATATTAAACATAGAGTTCAGGCAGTGGTAGCACACACCTTTAATCCTAGCATTCAGGAGGCAGAGGTTCACCCTGATCTCTGTGATTTCAAGGCCACACTGGGAACAAAGCCAGGCGAGGTGTCATATGCTTTTAAATTCCAACACTAGTTAACCATAAAGGTCTGGAGATTTGTACAGACAGACAGGAAGTGACAGTCCTGGGCAGAAAGAGGAAGTGATGTAGCTGGGCTGGGAGAGGAAGTGAGATGTCAAGAACAGAAAAGCATATAGGTTAGGTCTTTTTAGAAGCTAAGGAGTTGGTGATGTGAGGTTGGATATGGCTTGTCCTAGTACTCTGATCTCTCAGTTTTCACCCGAGTATCTGGCTCTGTTTTTTTTTAATATTATTATTATTATTATTATTATTATTATTATTATTATTAATAATAATAATAAGACCACTTAGCAGTTCATGTTCATCTTACAGCAGGAGCATGAGGCAGCTGGTCACATTTCATCCACCCCCAGGAAGCTGACAGAGGCCAGTGCTGGTGTTAGGTTTGCTTTCTCCCTTCCGTCATTTTCCTTGAATAAATTTGGGGAGCCCACCCCATTAGTTGGTGCCTCCCTTCCTCAGTTAAACCAGTCTGAATCATCCTGACAGAAACTCTCAAAAGCATGCCTTCCATGCTCTACTAAATCCAGTCAAGGTGACACCAAGGATTAAGCAGCAGTAGCAGAACACACATCTGTGTTCAGTGGAAGCCAAGATATTTCATTTCTGCCTTTTCACTCTGTCTTTCAATGGCAAAAGCTTGGTCCATGCTTATGGGGTTCAGACTGACATAAGTTCCCCATCCTTCTCCCAGGCATCAGGTTCCAATGTTTTGCACTGAGAAAAGCATTTTGAAGATGTTATTTTTACAACGTAATGAAAGTTAAATGGCATCACTAATTTTTACTTGAATATTTCTCCTTTATGAAACATGATACTGTCTGTATTTGGTTTCTTTTAATTGAAAAGAACAGTCAACAACAGGGGAGATTTTAAAGTGGAATTGCAAAGAGTTCAAAATCAAAGGAGAACCTAGGTAATAGCTTGTTGACACAAAGGTATCATCACAGGAGAGCTTGGAGCAGGTATGTCTTGCCAGACTGAAAAGTCTTATGGACATTGCTATAATGAGCTAATCACAAGTATAGTCATTTTACTAGATTAAATATAGAACTATTTAGAGCCAATCTGTTATATATTATACTAAGTAAAATGTCTGGAACTGGAGAGATGACTCTAAATGCATTCACCCTAAATAAAAAGCAGCAATTAATTTCTACCTTATTTTGATTGTGGTGATCCTAACATTGGAGGCTGGGGTTCCTTCACATAAGCATTGTACTATTTCATAAATACTGATTTACTGGACTCATCTCCTACCACATTCACACTTTTCAGTTCACCTGGGTCACATTGGATAGCTCATATGTTCTCAGATAGTCTTGTGAAAGGACAGATGTCAGTATCTTTACCTCTAGGTATGAGGTCTTTATCTCCTTGGTATTTTTTAGTTAGAAATCATACCTCTTTTCCAATTTATAAGGAAAAGAAAAGCAATTATTTCAGTATATGTTTTTCCCCAGGTTCATTTGCACCAATTTTTTATTCTTTTTCAGCAAAAACAATATTGGTAGTATATATTGTGAATAATGCTGGACACAATGGACAATGGTACATGCCTGTAGCCCCAGCACAGAGGCAGAAGCTGGAGTGCACTATAGACAGATCTTGTATCAAAATAAACAAAACTGAATTTTGAATTATTTTGCCAAAATACTAGGAAAAAGATCATAGGGCTTTTAAATGGGCGAATAAGCTAAACTACCACCTGTTTGTAACAAACATTTTACAGGTGCATTTTGAATTTATTGTTTAAGACTGAGGACCTTGTGATGAGACCTCCTTCACTTCCAGAGCCATTTGTTCAATGGAACCTCACTGGGGTGAGGGCGCTGCTCCTGGGGTGCTTCTGAGTATGGCCAGCATGGCAGCTGCCCTTTCTTTGCTAGAGCAGCAGAAAGATCCTCAGCTCTCCATAGAGGCCTTGGGATGACTGACAGGAAGCTGTGGAGAAATGCCTCAGGGTAGTCACCTCCGGCTCCAAGAATCCCAGAAATGAAATGGAATCACTGCAAGGCACCATTGTAATTATTGGCTCATAATTGTTGCTGGACATTTGGGGAAATATTTTAGATAGTCAGAACTATTTATTTCTAAAAATATAGCTGCCAGCAAATTACAGAGAAATTATAAGCAAAGGCATCATTATTTCAAAAATTAGAAGTTCACATGAATTACACATATGATTCAGCAATAAAAAGCCTTGCACATGATGAGGAAAGAGGAAAAAGTAAATGAGACATTCTAATTTAATTCATTTTCTTTGGCAGTGTTCATTTAATAAATTTCATTTATTAATTTAATGTTCCATGAATATAACAAACTTCTGTTGACAGAACTGAAATCCATGCCATCAGAAAAGAGACCCTGTGATGGATAGAGGAGGATTCATTAAATTTAAACATATATATATATATATATGCATATATATATATACACACACATACATACACGTATACAAATGTCAATATATCACACATGGTCAGGAATCATGGAAAGTTGACAGGATGCTGGTGGTTCACTCAAATTAGAATTAACTGAAATATTATACATATTCTGACAGGATCAAATAGGATTCTTCTAGTTAGCTTATCTCCATCCTCCCATCCTTTTTACCATATTAACCCCTAGCAAGGACACACAAAAGCCTTTTTTGGTCTTGTTGCTCTAACCGCTTTGGATTCTGTCTGTAAAAAATGGTAGTAGTTCGATTGTCACCCAGTCTGAAAAGGTAGCCTTTATTTGTCCTTATCCGAGTGGCCTTTGGTTATGTCTACAACTCTTAGAAATCAGAAAAGAGTAATGATAGAGAAATTTAAGGTTTGGCTACACACTGTATGATTATTTCCATTCACATATATCTAATAGTCTATTAAGATAATTATAAAGGGGAAAAAAACCCAGCAAGATGCTATAAAATCTAATAATAGAAGGTGAAGAAAAAAAAAAAACATAACAGGAATTTTACTCTCAATAAAAAGTGCTGTTGCTACCCCCCAGATGGCAAGTGTCTATAGGGTAACTGAAATCAGTGTGAAATCTGTCCCTGTGTCATCATGGTATTATCTTTCTTCCTTGCTATCTCAAAGTTTTGTGTAAAATTCCTGTTCAATTCTGTACAAACATTTATTGGTTTAGAAAGTATTCACTGAACTTGATGGCCCTTCTCATTTTAAGGTGTAGACTACAAGATAAGATGAACTAAGATATATTCAGAATTCCAAGAACAGGTTGCCTTGCAGGTAGATTATCCTATGACAGAAATGGCTCCCAGTAGGACCACATATCCAGTGGTGTGTAACGAGGCTGCCCACTACACAGGAGCAATTTTTTTATGATGAGAACCCAATTGACCTCTCTAGTGTAGCTGAGAAGTATCAGGGGCTTGCAGTTCACAGAAACAGACCTGTGATAATGATCAAAACCACCATGGAGCCAAGATTGCTTAGCTATAGATAGGCCTTGCCCAAGTTCTTTTTCTTACTGATTTAAAACTGAATCTCTTCTCAGTGTCTACCAGAAGACAGGGCTCCAAATGCAAGTTCTCCATCCCTCACCCTTCCCCGTTTCTCAGCATAGCTATGATGAATAAATTTCTTGCTTTTCACTGTTACTTTTTCTCAATTAGTTTGAGGAGAGTGATTAGATGTGGTCTGTTGAGATCCCCAGAATTCACACTCCACTCTGGCTTACATCATTAACAAATTTATTGGCTACATGAAATAAAGAAAAGTAAATTAAACTAATGTATAGGTGAAAAGACTACTATTGCTAAATATAAAACACTAAATCATTAAAGAGATGATTCCACTTGGCACATTATAAGGACAAAATCTCTAATTATCTAAGAATGTGTGGGGAAGTGAAGAGGCCATTGGATTATGTAAGGACAGTTTCAGATTTTATCTGTGGGTGTCATAAATCATGAAGAAGAATGGAATCAAACTTGTTTCTATACACAGTACACTATGGTTCTCGGTCAGCCAGCCCAGGAATGGTAAAGTATGCAAACATTTCTTACCAATCCCTGCTTATTTTGGAAGTTCAAGGCTCAAATACAGATTTACCTCCAGGGTATTGATTTTAAGTGCTCCTAAGTCTATGGTGATTAGAGGAAAGGTAGCAATTTTCTTGGATGGCTAATTTTCAAAGATTGGTTTCTGTGGAACAAATAATCATTTAACTTTAAGAAGTCTTATGTATATTAAAGGGTAGAGATAGAATTTACACCCTATCAAAAGTAAAATCTTTAGGAAGGGATATAAGGATGAGTCTCATGGAGATTTCTTATAAATGGGGAAATATTTGCCTTCATGTTTGAGCTAAACTTAAACTGATAATGATGATGGAATCTCTCACTAGCTGGATACATTAAGTCAATCTAAAACTTTCTAAGTCAATTTAAGACCACTAAGAACATTTTCTTAATTTTTTAAATGGAGAGGTATATATATCATAATTTACTTTCTCAATATTTAATATTACTTAAATGAGAGTTATAATGTAAGAAATTTTGAACAATATCTTCAATAATAATAATAAATAATTACATCTCACATATGAGAACTCAGAAGTTATAGTATTATTCATTAGGTTAAACCTAAATAAGGCAACAAGAAATTGATCAGTAGTAAGCTGAGCATATTTCTCCTTTCAAGAAAGCACACACAATCTCCCTGTATTTAATTCAGGTTAATCAAATGATGTTTTTTGGGTTTTGTTTGCAAAAAACCAAATCCTTCCAAACATTAAAAAGCAGCAAATACCAGTCTATTGGGGGAAAAAAAAATAAAGGAAACAACTTTTAAAAATAGCGTAATGCCAGTTTCTCCATGGTTTGAGAAATATGTTTCTTTACTCGGTGAAAATAGATCATTAAGTTGGGAAACACAACTGAATCTTTTCAAAGTAACTCTGTACTTTGGAAGACCCTTGCATCTCATACAAACAAATGCATTCATAAGCAATCACTGGAAACTAATGTTTCTCTTCTGCAGGAGAGCTACTTCCCTGAGGCTAAGGAGAGGTAGGGATTGGGCAGGATTAGGCAGAACAAAAGTATTTATGGAAATGAGACCAGTATTTTAATACACCGGATACATGAAATGAAGAGACCATATCCCCAAGCCAAATAGCAATGGTTTCCTGGTGGATATGGGTTGGATAAAGATAGTTTTTAAGTAGGTGAGGCAGTACAAAGAGATATGAGAAACCTAGTAAAAACATGTCTGTTCAAAAACTACCTCTTTCTATCATTAAATTTGGAACAGAACTGCTAATGGAGGAAAAGACACTTGAGCAAGCTGCACTGGATGGCTTGCCTTTAAAGCTATACAAAGCAAACAAACTCAACCGAAATAATGGCTTTCAAACTAATTAAAACCAAAACTTGTTATCCTCTTTATGTCCTGAAAAACTCTAATTGGAAAATGCAAGCCTTCTAACATCTGCTAAATGCTTTGCCACATGGATCAAAATGAGATGTTGCTTAACCTTTTTTTCTTACACATTTTAATGTCTTCAAACACAATAGTTCTACCCTCTCATAATTTCTTTTTACCCAGTGAGCTCCCAATTAAAGCTATTTATAAGAGCTTATTTCTAAGTTTTCTGTAACTGTTCTATGTTAAATATTTTTCCAAATTATTGTTTTTTTTTAATTTTCAAAAAAGCAAAAACAATTTTATAATTTTATATTAACAAAGAAGAATTTTATTGAAAATTTCACACCTAAAATAAACTTAATGCTACTTGACTGCTACTGATCCCTAACTAAAGTTTTATTACCTCAGAGCATGTCAATTAAATATTTGCAAACATAATAAACTACTTGAAAAGCAAGAAAAATAAATCTTGAAGAAACAAAGCAAACCTGAGAACATAGTTTCATGTGATTGAGAATTTGCAATTGTCACAAGAAATATTATCAGAATGACTCATAATAGCATATTGCTATATCCATAGATCAGAGATTTTTTCCATCCTCATCAGAGGAGCTCCTTCTTGGTAACTAATTCAGAGATTCAAAACCTGATATGTAGAGTGTGATGGACTTCAGAGCACTCAGCCCTAATTGTGATGCCTTTATCAAACCCCTGGAGTGTGGTTGACACATCTAATGACACTCCATTGGAGAAAACTGATTTTCTATTTCTCTGCAGATAGCAATTGCTAATAACTTTTTGATTTGGGCTGGGAATTGGTGTCCACTTCCTCTTCTCAGTACTGGGATTCATCTGGTTTGAACCTGTGGGTCTTGTGTGGGCTATCACAGTCTCTGTGACAGTCCTGATGTACATAGAAGATGCTGTTTCCCTGGAGTCATCCACAACCTATGCTCTTACCATCATTTGCCTTCAGGAGAGGACCCAGGCCTGTTTGCCAACAAAAGGAGAGACTTCATAGTTTTTATGAGTTTTGTTGTTTTGTTCTCTTTTCATATGTTTTACCTTACTAATTTTTTTAAAACTTTGTTTTATTTGATTCTCATTTTTGAGCATTTTTTCTTTTCATGTGTGTGTCTGTTTATGTGACTATTGAGAGAAGGAGGGAGAAAAGGAGAGGTAAAGAGAGACAGAGACAGAAAGAGAGAGGAGAGAGCAGAGAGCAGGAATTTGAGTGAGAAGGAACATATATAGAATATTTCAGCACTTGGGGGAGGGCAAAGAATATGATCAAAGTATATTGCATGGAAAATTTAAATAAAAATTAAAAGTAAATATTGGCATTGTAAAACACAACTCTCATCTTGAAAGGGTCTATGGGATAGTTTATTATGGAACTTATTATGAGTTCCCCATAGACCCCAAACACAGACTTACATTATTTCAAATTTTATGTTCCAAATACTATCAGTTTCATGATGATTTATTGTAAAAGAACAAAAGAATTCATAAACCAAGACAATTTCCAAATGTACTGGTGGGCATATTACATTGGGTAGCAAGATTGCAACAAAGAGGGGAATAGTTTGTTGTGGGTCTCAGATAGTAAGTATCTGAGGGCATTCTAAGCTTCTGCTGTGTGAGAGCTAGTGGTCTGTTATGACAATCCAAAACGTTTCTTTTTTTTGAAATTTTTTTTTAATTCTTAAATTATTTTCTTCTTCTTATTATTATTATATTTGTGTTTTAATTTTACACATAAGCCATGTGTTCCCCTGTCCTCCCCTCCCCCGCCCCAAACCCCACCTTCCCCCCAGCCCCTCCCATCCATTCCCATCTCCTCCAGGGCCAAGATTCCCCTGGGGATTCATTTAAACCTGGTGGATTCAGTACAGGCAGGTCCAGTCACCTCCATCCAGGCTGATCATGTGTCCCTGTGTAAGCCCAAGGTTCCAAACAGCCAGCTCATGCACTAAGGACAGGTCTGGGTCCCACTGCCTGGGTGCCTCCCAAACAGTTCAAGCTATTCAATTGTCTCACTTATCCAGAGAGCCTGATCCAGCTGGAGGCTCCACAGTCTTTGGTTCATAATTCATGTGCTTCCATTCCTTTGGCTATTTGTCCTTGTGCTTTTTCCAATCTTGGGCTCAAGAATTCATGCTCTTACAGTCCCTCCTCTTTCTCAACTATTGGACACCTGGAGCTCCACCTGGGGCCTGGCTGAGGATCTCTGCATCCACTTCCATCAATTATAGGGTGAGAGTTCCAGATCGACTGTTAGGGTGTTTAGTCATCTGATCACCAGTCTAGGTCAGATCAGGCTTTCTCTCGACCATTGCCAGCAGTCTACACAGGAAATATCATTGTGAATTTCTGGGGACCTCTCCAGCACTCTGCCTATTGCTGTTCTCATGTGGTCTTCATTTATCATGGTCTATTATTCCTCATTCTCCCTTTCTATTCTTGATCCTGCTGGGATCTCCTGCTCCCCTAAACTTTCTTTCCCTGAAACCTTGCCCTTCATTACTCCCACTGTCATCCAGGTTGTTCATGAAGATCTCATCCATTTCTCTTTCATTGGGTGATCCTTGGGTCTTTCCTAGGGTCCCATTTTCTAGATAGCTTCCCTGGAGTTGTGTAGCAGTCTAGTCATCTTTGCCCAACAGTCCAATTAAGAAATGGGCTATAGAACTAAACAGAGCATTCTCCAAATAGGAAGTTCAAATAGCTGAAAGACATTTAAGAAATTGCTCAACATCCCTAATTATCTGGGAAATGCAAATCAAAACGACTCTGAGATACCACCTTACACCTGTTAGAGTAGCTAAGATCAAAAACACATAAGACAGCTTATGCTGGAAAGGATGTAGAGCAAGGGGAACTCTCTTCCACTGCTGGTGGGAATGCAAGCTTGAACAGCCAGTTTGGAATTCAATATGGCGCTTCCTTAGAAAATTGGGAATCCATCTCCCCCAAGACCCAGCTGTAGCACTCTTGGGCATATACCCAAGGAATGCTCAATCATACCACAAGGGCATTTGCTCAGCTATGTTAATATCAGCTTTGTTTGTAATAGCCAGAATCTGGAAACAACCTCGATGACATTCAACTGAAGAATGGATAAAGAAAATATGGTACATATACACAATGGAGTACTACTCAGCAGAGAAAAAACAATGACATCATGACATCCATTGCAGGCAAATGGCTAGATCTAGAAAAAAATCATCCTGAGTGAGGTAACCCAGACTCAGAAAGACAAACATGGTATGTACTCACTCATCGGAGGATACTAGATGTAAAATAAAAAGTTTCTTAAGATAGTCAGGAAAATATAAGCTCACACACAGAGGAGGACATTGGCTACTGGAAAGACAAAGGTAATTTGTAATTAGGTCCTGAGGTTACAATATTCCAACATCTGGACCTTCACTAAAGTTCTTCTCAGTCTATGGTCATGTAGGTATGACCTCTGTGGACACTCAGGGTAAAGAATGTTGAAGAAAAAAATGGTTGATGTAAGCAGAGAGATAGATGATATGTGAAAGAAATAAGAAAAAAATAAAACAGTGGGTACTGACTCTTTGTAACAAAAATATAGACTCCTCTCTAGTTTGAAGACAGAAGAATAGAGACTTCTGAAAACAAGTTGCAAATAAAAATCTGAATTGGGGATGGGGGTCAGTGTTGCAGCATATTTGATTGTACTATGAAACTCCAAGGATGTGGTACTAAAATTAACCTTGGATCAGGGGTTGGAGCCAGTGACTAGTTGGCCATAGAGTATGGAGGACCTGGGAAAATGGATAAAAAGGCTCACTGAAAGTAGTTGAGAGGGACTTAGAGTCAAATAGGCAATGTTGGTTTGGGATGTTGTGGAGAGATGTTCTTTTGCTGGGTCTTTGGCCAAATACAGAGGTCAGCTGGTTGCTTTTCAGCTCCTTTGATCTAACAGGTTTTCAGCTCAACATCTTACTCTTAAGTCTTTATTGGTAAATAGAACAACTTAGATAAAAGCAACAAGTAAGTGTTTGGTGGTGGAGACATGGTACAGCAGTTAACTGCTTCCTTATCTTCCAGAGTATCCAGGTTTGGTTGACACCATCCACTTTAGCCAATTTACAACTTCTGTAATTCCTGATCCCTAGAAATGAACAGCCTTTTCTAACACCCCTTGGTACCATCACACATGTGTATCCTCTATGCAACACATACACAGTTAAATTTCAAGTAAAAACAAAATCTTAAAAGAATAAAATAAGATAAACAGAACACCAAAAACTTGTGAGATAATTTCAAAACTCATAAACTTCTTGAAGTGTAAACGAAATTAATCTTATCAATAATAAACCAGGAGTTATCCCAGCACTCGGGAGGCTCAACTAGGTGGATCTCTGTGAGTTCAAGGCTAGCCTGGTCTACAGAGCAAGATCCAGGACAAGCACCAAAACTATGTAGAGAAACCCTGTCTCAAAACACAAAAAACAAAAAAAAACAATCAACAACAAAACAGGAGTTAGATATCAGGATAAAACACTTGAAAGATAAGAGAAGTAAAGGAGCAGCCACCAGTGACTTCTTACCTCTCTGGATCCTCCAATCAAAAAGTCAAAGATCCTGTCTCTGCCTTGCCTTATCACTTACTGTCTCTGCCCAACCTTGTCACTTCCTGTCTCTTCTCTGTACAGACCTCCAGAACTCTATGGTGAACTAGTGACTAGCTCCACACTTTGATATCTAGGCAACCTTTATTTGTCAGAACACAATCATACATCACCTACCTGATGGGAACCAAAGAAGAAAAAAAAAGTGGATGTTAAGACATATTAGAAGTAATGATGGCCAATGTGTTTTATTTCTATTCATATGCTAATGGCTTAGTATCAAAAAAACCCAACCCATATAATAAATATTAACATAAAAATATATGGCAATCACAGTTGATTAAAGAAAGCATTAACTATCTGAGCTCTCATTCATGATAAAAACTTTATTAGTCAAAAATAGAGAAATTCCTCAAATTTCATTCACAAGCCAATAGCAAAGCTAGGGCTCACAGTTGGCTTATGATGTTGTTCTCCATGTCTGTCTCACATTGTCTGCTCATTCTTTTAATGTACTAACACAAAGCAAAGCAAAATATGTACATCCTGAGAAGGAGGAAATAAGAGTTGCCAATATTTGCAGTAGTATTACTATGTTGAAATTCTCAAAAAACTAATAAAAGATTTTAAAACAATGACAAAATACCTGAAACCCAGGGGATACAAGAAGTTAATTACTTTCTTTAAATCACCAATGAAGAGATATCCTATAGTGATATTAATTATCAGTGATATGAGGAAAATTTATCTTAGCTATACTTTTAATTTTAAACAAATGTATTTGCAACATGAAAGGAAAATAAATGAAAAATGGGGTTATGTGTATGTTGGTGTATTGTCTGTGGTGCATGTATTTTTAAGGTGCACTGATATTGGTAATGCTACTAGGGATGTGTTCCTGTTTTCATCCAGAAGCAAAGCTTGAGCCCAGAGCTTTGCTAGATAGATGCTTTGCTACTGAGCTACATCATAACCATTACTATTAGTATTAATAGCTAATGATGTCCTGTGGGTGAATTTTCTACTCCTAACAATAACTAACTATTAACAGTATTGAAAAGCAAAGAATATAATTAGGACTGTGAAAAGCATTACTAGAATAACTCTCATATTGCATTATCAATTATTTCCTGTATTCAATAAATAATCATTAACCTAAATTAGTTTTGACTCTGTTATGATGGAAACAACAAAATGATATGAAATATATTAACATTAAAATGCCAAAACAGTTTAAAAAAACAAAGATAAATTTAAAAGGATTCTCATTTTTGTATAATAAAAAACAAAGTTTTTCCCACAACACACTGCAACTTCTTTCATTTTAGTAGGCATTATTGTAAGAAGATTACAAAAATATTTAATATTATGTTATAATACAAAATGATGATAATGGACTTACTTTGACAGTTAAGAAAAAGTAATGAAAACTTACTTTAAATAATTTTAAAAGCCTTATCTTTCCTATGTAAGATGCTAAATCTCAGGTTAGTGGCAAAGTCTGTAAAAACAAATACACTAATATAAAGAATTCCTTAAGATCCAAGAAGTATTATAAAGAAGTTTCAAACATTACAAATTATGAGAAAAACAGATAAAATTCCAAAATGGACCAGAGAAAAAGGAAAACTATACACACACACACACACACACACACACACACACACACACACAGAGAGAGAGAGAGAGAGAGAGAGAGAGAGAGAGAGAGAGAGAGAGAGAGAGAGAGAGAGAGAAAGAGAGAGACACACACACACACACACACACACACACACACACACACACACAGAGAGAGAGAGAGAGAGAGAGAGAGAGAGAGAGAGAGAGAGAGAGAGAGAGTCCTAAGGGCTCATTACTTGAGCATAGGACAAAACAGTGTGAATGAATGGAAAATGTGTTAATCTCAGGAGTATAACAGGTTTTTTTCGTTGTTTTGTTTTTAGATGCTGGAGACAAACACCTTTATTAAAGATACCAAAATTTTGACAAACATTTCAAAACAGATTTGTAATCATAATGCTTCCCTTTTCAACTGGCAGCACTTTGAAAAGACAATAGAAGACAACACAACCAGAATGAACATTTGTTCAAAATCCTTATATTTTGACCACATAACTTACGTTCCCACATGATAAGATGAGATAGTTTAAATCAATGTTAACAGATAAACTCCATGAAATGAAAGTTTGTGCTGCTTGATGAATCACAATATGTTATGGTTAAATATATCTACTCTTTTTTATAGTCCTGGTATCCAGGATGAAAAAAAAAAATCTTTTATTGTTTTGGAGGGTTGAAAAATAGAAAGTTGTGTGAATATGTATGTAGTTTCCTATGCACATACATACATAAATACATACATATGAGCTGACTGGCTCTAGAGTGTTAAATCTGACCAACAGTTTTGTTTGTTTGTTTGTTTGTTTTTTCTTAAGATTTATTTGTTTTCCACATGAGCATTTTGTCTGACTGTATGTATATGTACCACACGACTTTCTGGTTCCCACAAAGGATTGAAGGAGTCAGATTTCTGAGAACTGGAATTAAGGACATTTGTAAGCCATCCTGGGGTGCTGGGAACTGGTCCTGGTTCTTTTGCAAGAGCAGTGAGTGCTCTTGAGCCTTAAGTCATATCTTTAGTTCCAGGAATATGGTGGTTGTTTAATACACCAAAGAGTTAAAAATGTCACCAAAAAAAAAAAAAAATCAAATGATTTATATTTCACTGAATTCTGTATATCAAGCTTTATAGAAATAAAATTTTAAAATGTGAATGTCAAATTGATAAAGCTATCTATAACCACAAGAGACTCTAAGGTCCTAGATAACTCTGTTAAACAATGATAAAATTCTAATTTACTTATGGTAAAGTTAATGACTAAAGAAACTGGAAGAGAGACACAGCAATAGCCAAAAGCATAGAACCAGAAGGGAAATTGTCATTGATCAAAACACATTATAATTTACATAAAATGGCTTTCTCATAAATTGTAACTCATTTCAAATGGCATATTTATCTTTTCAAATGGAGAAAATGTTTTAGAGATAGCATGTTGTGTTCACAAAGGTATAATAAAATGTCAGGTTTTATTACTCAGTGTTAGCAAGGTAAAATAAAACACTGTCTGCCTGGGGTGTAATCTTTCAACATTTATTGGGATTTCTTGTAACATACAGATCCCTTGATAGACACACTTTAGATATTTAAACTAAAAAAATAATTACAATCGAAGAAATTGGTTATATAAATGAATATTCACTGAGTTGTACTGTTGTAAGAAAGAAGAAAACTTTTGCCTAGTGATGAAATAAAGGAGTTTAAGAAAAAAATCCCTAGTGAAGATTAATGCTTTAATCAAAATATGATGTTTATATGCAAATTAATATTAAGCAAAGTAAAACTTACTATAAATTCTGGCTAGATGAGTATATTTTTGAAAAATGTTATAGTGTTTCAAGAGATAAAATGTAATGAAATGAAACATGGTTCAGTTCTGTCATTTCTGAGCTGAATTATAGAACCTCTACAACAGATACAAGTACAGCATGTATTTTGTGTTTTTATGTTATATATATATAACAGACACCTTAGAATTAGAGTAAACAGTGTTCTGCATAGTCAATATTTTTAAGTAGTTAGGACATGGTTAATAAATTTTATTTTTTGTTTGTGTATTATTTCTAAACTTACTATGACACATTTTTCTTAATTTCATAAAATGAACACCATGCTTATAATAGACAATAATAAATCAAAAACATTAAAAGTATAACTTCACAATTTATTCTTATTGAATTGTATTCACCAAATGTCAGGGGTGAAGGCAACTATCATGATGAAGCTCAGGTTTTTATATCTTGCTCCCACAGAATCTTCAAATATTTGTAAATGATTCCCAAGTGTTTGCTAAAGCAGTTCTGAACAGAAAAGTACAACAGTAGGTCAAATCCTTGAAATAACAACAGACAGGGCACCACAGGGAACTGGCTATGTCCACTGATTTCTTTGCAAAAGAAAGTAAAGGTGTGCTTAGATCACTTTTACATAAAAACAACAGGGGAGACTTCAACTTTGAAGACTATATAAGAAGTCTTGTCTTCAGATGTAATCTCAGGTATACTGTCTGGAAGAGAAGAGCAATATTCAACAAGTATTCAAGATATATGTTTCCATGCACTTGTAAGTTGAACTGAAAAATGTATTAGATCACTGTACTGTTGGCACTCTCTGAGTCACTTGCAATTCCCTGAAATCATGCCTTGGTGATCTGTGCCCTTGATATCTCAATTTTTACCTAGTAATCATTTGAATATCCCATTATTCAAAATGAATTATGAAGTTATTTTATTTATCTTACAGGCTCCTGTTTGTGTTAAAGTTCTCACTTAAAAATAAGGGAATTAGGATGATGTCAGAATAAAAGATGTATTTATTAAATATCATACAAGTATCAGAGGATCCCAAAGTCTTTTTCCACTCATTAAAATTTTAACTAAAATCTAATTACATCACTTCCCACCTTCTCTTTTCTTTTTCCCTCCCCACCTCTGTCCATTCCCTATGATCCTTCACATGTCTTCTCAAACCAATGGCCTCTTTTCATTCAGTAGTTGTATATACATTCTGCTGAGTCCATTTGTATTGTTTATGTGTATATGAGATCATGACTTTTTACTCTGTATTAGATAAACAATTAGGGGGCTTACCCAGGGCAAGATAAATTAATCCTCTCTCAGCAGTTATAAATCCTATAGGTCCTGTGAAATTTCCCCATTCCACACTGGAAGAAAGGAATTGAGTACAGCATTGGTAGAGTCTATTTGCTTCCATTTTCCCTGGATACATTTTATGTTTTCCATATGATGAAAAACGAATGGGCTGCACAGTAATCAAGCTAATGACTATACCAACAGAAATTTCCCTTACCTCTTTTGGAACTCAGTGTCACGTTGCAAGCTATGTACAATGTAAAGATTTTATTATTCCTACAAGGAAACTCTCTGATCTTTTGCCTCTTTGGTGGTAGAGATAATATTTTTGTCATCCTTTCAAAGGAATGAGATGATATTTTAGAGGATTTTTTTCCTTTTCTCTACTATGATAGTTCAATTTCAAGTTTGAGAGTGGAGGCAATGATGTTAATTGAGCTTCTGATTGTGCTGAGTATAATAAAGCTGCTTTCTATTGTCTCAATTTCATATGCCTGCTATATCTTCTTTGGAGCTGGGGGGTGGGTAAGGCCTACAATATAAGGCCTTTAAGCCTTTGCTTTTTATTTAAATGGTTTTGACATATTTTTATTGAAGCTAAAATACAAAATAGTCTCTGTACATTTTCTTGAATATTCCAAATTTTAATCATTCAGTTTGTACTTAAAACAATTTCATGGCATACAAATATCTCAAAAATAAAACCAGATAATTGGCATGCTTTTATATCTACATTCCAATAGCACAAATGGGGAAGTGTACTTCACAATGATGCTAGGTCCATTTATGAATTGCAACCTAGAGATTTCATCCCACAATCATTATGTTGAATCAGATAGCTTTTAACATTAATGGTAATAAAAGAATTAGTAACATTATGCTATCATTTTTCAGATGCTCTAGATTACTTTTCAGAGGACAATATATCAAAACTGTTATGATTTATCTTGTAAGTAGAAATTGTAGGGAATCTATCAAAGTTGAAGAAGAGGTGCTTTTTACTAGAAACACTGATGAGAAATGCTTGTTTTGAAACAGCAGTAATTACCAAATAAATCTATTTTTCTTCAATATAAAAGAATACATAACATTCTTAACCCAAATGAATTAATGGAATGAGGTAACGTGCTGTAATCTGAATTTTCAAAACTTGAATATTGATAAGATCGCACCACTTAAGGAAATTACAGCTACATAGTTCAAAGTTATAAATACCAATGAATAGTTGAGGTAGTGATGGTAGTGGTGTGTGTGTGTGTGTGTGTGTGTGTGTGTGTGTGTGTGTGTGTGTGTGTTCACGCATTATCAAGTCAAACTTCTACAATTTCCTTTTGTATTTGCCTATTTCTTGGTTATTTGAAAACCAATCTAGGCTCATTATGGTGTAGCAAGTCAAATTAAGTGAAGCAAACAGTCAGAGGCTATGGTGTTTACCTATCTATGGCTTCTCCTTTTAGTCTCTTGTTTGTCAGTAATTTGAACTAGCATCCTTTTTTTTTCTTGAACAAAATCCTCAATTTTAAAATTCTCCCATTTCCCTTCACGTTTTTACATTTCATAATTAGGTCCTGTGAACTCTCCATATACAGTATAACCACATTCCACAGTCATGTATGATCCTCTAGCTCAAGTAATCTCTTTTACTCACAGGACAAATACAGGGTTTTCCTAAGTGTCTGATTCTCTTTTGTGCTCCCCAAGTCCTTCCTAGCTAAGGTAACTGGAAAAACCCTTTAACACTAGAAACTCAATTTTTCAGTCCCACACTTGAAATTTTCTAGTAGGTTATTATTCCATTAATAATACAATTCAAGTCTTCTGCTGTGGCACACAAGAGCAGGCATGATCAGACTTTTGGCAACATTTCTTATAACATCTAATGTAGCTTTCTTTTATTGCCCAACTTCTACAATTTCCTTTGGTATTTGCTTATTTCTTTGTTATTACCAATCCAGGCTCATTATGGGGTATTTGCAATGCTTCTTCTACATGTTCTTCCTCCTTATCACAACTGAGTTAATTTATCATTAAATTTTTAGAGCTACATGCTTTATTCTCAGTACCTTCCTTAAACACACAACATCTAAACCTTGATGCTTACCATCAGTCTCAATTGCTATCATATTACTCAATTTATGTACAGAATTGGAACAAATATTGAAATGTTTCTGAGTACTACTTGTCTAATCCTTTTTTTGTCTCATTATAATCTGTGATTAAGGTAAAACAGGGCCATACAATAATAAATTGAGTGGTTGACTTGGAAATAGAGTTATAATAATTAAGGACACAAGGAAAGTGGAATTTCACAGATGGTTTTTCACATCAGTCAGATTTGTCCCATGTCACCACAGTAATTGCTTTGAAGAACAAGTCAAGAAATTTGTTAAAGAATCTGCTTTATTAAAAGCCACGTTAACAAATATTTAAAGAAAATATACATTAGAAATGCAATATTTTCTAATGATCTTGACTGCTCATTAAGAATCAGAAATAAATCTCTAAGTATCAGATACTTTACAGCTAAAGAAAAAAGTGTTATTTTGCAATGTTGTAAAAGAGAACTGTATGCAAGTATGGTGTTAAGTGTGCTGTTTTCTGATTATTTTAAATTATTTGAGACTTTTATTCATTTTTTAGTGTTGAAATGGATAGTGAATCTGCAAATCCTTATCTGAAGGCTTCTGAAGAATTTTTCGACACTTCAAATAAATGGTGGAGGAAAATACTTGCCAGATCAAATCCTCAGTATGCATGGTGTATCTCTATTTCATAAAGGGGTGCCTAAAAGAAAAGCTACCTATCAGGTGACCCATTGCAAGCCTGATACAAAGATGTTAAGTACAAGGTTGAAAAATCTGCTTGGAGGAGGTGTTGCAGCTACAAATTGAAGCACTGTGACTTAGCATAGTGTGAGGACCTTCAAGCATGTATCTGTAAGTGCCATCCTATCCCTGTAGGTCAGTGGTTCTCCACCTGTGAGTCACAACTCTTTTGGGAGTTGAACAACCCTTTCACAGGGGTTGCCTAAGACCTTCGGAAAACACATTCGCATTATGATTTGTAACTAGCAAAATTATAGTTATGAAGTAGCAATGAAAAAAATTAAGGTTGGAGGTCACCACAATGTGAGGAACTGTATTAAAAGGTCATAACATTGGGAAGGCTGAGAATCACTGCAGTATATGGTCCTGAATGATCCAGCTCCTTTTCTAAAATGCCACCTATATTGCTATGGACATGGAATTAACAAATGCCATTTGAATAAAAACATGCCTTTTGTTTTAAGTTTTTCTAATACTCTTATGCATTGTGTTTTTATTAATACCATTATCCTAACACCTTCTTTCATCAAAATCTCTTTGTTCCAAGCAGTGGCTCAAAGATTTACAACTTTCAAATTCTCAAAAAAAAAAAAAAATGTATACAAAAAGAATGTATGCAAAGGCTGGTGTTGGAACAGAGGAGGAGGATGCAATTCTGAAAGGATTCTTGCATCGAGAAATCTACTTAAACTTAGAGTAATACCACCTAGGAATATTAGAGTTATACCTAGTATGAAACAACAGAAGTTTGTTTATAACTCTAAAAGATTTTTTCAAAGATAAAGTTGAAAATCCCAATAAGTCTATGAGCAAAATGGCAGACAACTTTAAGTTCTTTGTGGATGTTGGTAATATTCAGGAGTTCCCAAGGGTGGCTCTTGAGGAGTTACACAATTGGAAAGATTGAAACTGGTAAAGGAATTTACTGCTAAAAAAAAAAAAAAGGAAAAATAAAATAAACCATGGGAAAAGAATCACAAGACCTTCAAGAAAATTCACAGTGAAGAATTCCATAGTTTTCACAGCTTGCAATAAGGTACTTAGAAGTTTGCAATAGAGATCCCAATACTGCAAGTTTTTCACTAGACAATGGTACATTATCTGATTAAAACAAAATCTACAATGAACAAATAAAACAATCTAATAATGTGAACATATTTCTGAAAATAGTGATGATTTCTCGAGCAAAACCTCAGACAGGTGCTTCTGTAAGTACTGCAAAAGGAGGTGCTACCAGAAAACAAAAATTCGTTTGAAAACATGATATTGAAGAACTTGTGTTTCTAGGTTAACCTGTGTGTGTGTGTGTGTGTGTGTGTGTGTGTGTGTGTGTGTGTGTGTGTGTGCATATTGGTTTTCTCACAAAAATAGATTAAATAAAGTAAACACTAATTAATTTTTAATTAAAATAATGATAAGGCATAAGGGTATGAGGAAGATTCTGAATGGTCATACAATATGTTAGCCTTGAACATGACTCAATGCATTAAAATAAAAGTCTATAGAATATGGCAGACTAATGTTAATTTACATTCGAAGAACTCTTAAAATAAACTTAGTGTACTCTAAATGTCTAGTGTCACTGTCCAGCATTCTACAGCTACTTACAGTCCCACAGACCTGAGTCATAGTAAGTGACTCAGGCAACAGAACCCAGTTTTCTTATACAAGGAAAAGTTTTTATTGTGCCTTTTCTTTGTTTATAACACTTGCCTAATCCGTTAAGAATAGTAACATGTCATATAGATTTGTTAGCAGGAACATACTACAGTACATAGCCTGGCTGTGAATTAGATTATGTGTGAATTAGTTCCTGTGAGTACTCTCAACAATGTCCACACAATGACAAGATTACCTAATGATGGATTTCTCAGAGCCTTCCAATGTTCCTAAGTGATACATTCCCATATGTATTGGTATGCTATTTCCTTGGTTGCAGAACATTTTTTTGTGTATGATAAGACCTCATCTTTGCATTAGTTTGTTAAGGTAACAAAGAAAGTGACTTCAATGATTGCAGAAGTATCAGTAGAAGCAATTTTTAAAATAAATTATTTGGAAAAAATCATTTGGTTTGTGAATGCTATAAAGGTAAAGGACTTCTGACTCTAGTCTACTGCTTCTGGAGTGGTAAAACATCTTTAATAGTGAATTGAAGTATAAGGACCAGTCAGAAAGTGACTGTCCTGAGACGGTCTCCTACTATCCGTCTTACCAAAGTTGAACTCTCACAGTGGTACATAAAGAGGATCCACATTTGCTTTTTGTTTTTTGTTTTTCAGGAATTATGTGTTGAAACAAGCCACTTAAAATTGCCAATAGGTCACTGCAGCATGATTTCTGATCACAGATGGTGTCTACTTAATTTGATAAGATTCCTAGCTTTTGACTGGGGGAAAAAAACTGCATTTTTCACTAAGCCAAGGCTTTTCTTCTATGTTGGTTATCAAAATTTACCTTCAGAAACATTGTAGTGTATCAAGTAGAAAACATTTCTAAAAGCATTCCAAAGAATAGATGAAGAGAAATAATCCCTGAAAGAGTAGTTCCAAGGTCAGATGGGAACAACAATTATTTTGACATATAAAAAAAAGATGGTTAATAATTGAATATAGTCTGCTTTAAAATTGTGGAAGTTGATGATTTTAAATGTTATCAGCATGGAAATGATAACAAACATATGAAATAGTGAATACATTAATTACATTATATACTCACTCTATAAGTAAACCTATAGAAATATACAACAACTGTACCCTATAAATGAATACCATTCCTATATACTATACAAAAACTAAAAAAAAAAAAAAAAGGTGGCCAGTCAGTGGTGGTGCACACCTTTAATCCCAGCACTTGGGAGGCAGAGGCAGGCAGATCTCTGTGAGTTTGAGGCCAGCCTGGACTACCGAGTGAGTTTCAGGAAAGAGGTAAAGCTACACAGAGAAACCCTGTTTCAAAAAACAAACAAACAAACAAAAATGTTGGCAAGAAATCATGCTACATTAAAAAAAGAAAAAGGCAGTAGCACACTAGCATATGAAATGAAGCAAATTTTTTTTTTGCAGAAAAATAAAACTTTAAAGGGCTCATTTGTGAAAGTTTTCTTCTATGTGTGGAAGTTAAACAGGTTAATTTAATTAGCTCCAAGGAAATTTAAGCATGAGAGCAGATGAAATTAAGGGTGAGCATGATTCAAGAACTGCATGATTACTGAAGACTTTGATGGAACATATTGGCATTTAATTGTCTTTCAGCTTCCTTGACATTCTTTGAATAAGTTCCTTGGGTGCTGTTTCTGTAAAGCATCAGAGAGTGGACTGTTAGTTTTGCAGGACATGTGAGTTTTGTTACAGCAAAAATGGAGTTCCAGCCAATGTGGAAACATAGGACATTGGCAATGTTCCAAATAGTCTATAGGTATCTGAGCAGGCAGCTGGCCAGAACAGGCCTGTGTGTCGGATATTTGTTGGCTAATGCTTTAGACCATGATGCAAATTAGGATTTTACCAATGTCATTTTCTTAAATATTCACTGAAATTATTCTAAAATTATTTGATATTTAATAACTTTGAACCAATCTAAAAGGTGTCAATAAACAGAATAATGTTTTATTTTTTTCAATACATATGGCAATACTAATAATGGAGAATAACTAAAGACTAGATTTTATGTAGATCTCATCCATTTCTCTGTCATTGGGTGATCCTTGGGTCTTTCCTAGGGTCCCGTTTTCTAGGTAGCCTCCCTGGAGTTGTGTAGAAGTCTACTCATCATTGTTTTACATCTAGTATCCTCCTATGAGTGAGTACATACCATGGTTGTCCTTCTGAGTCTGGGTTACCTCACTCAGGATGATTTTTTCTAGATCCATCCATTTGCCTGCAATGGATGTCATGATGTCATTGTTTTTTCTCTGCTGAGTAGTACTCCATTGTGTGTATGTCCCATATTTTCTTTATCCATTCTTCAGTTGAAGGGCATCTAGGTTGTTTCCAGGTTCTGGCTATTACAAACAAAGCTGATACGAACATAGCTGAGCAAATGCCCTTGTGGTATGATTGAGCATACCTTGGGCATATGCCCAAGAGTGCTACAGCTGGGTCTTGGGGGAGATGGATTCCCAATTTTCTAAGGAAGTGCCATATTAATTTCCAAAGTGGCTGTACAAGCTTGCATTCCCACCAGCAGTGGAGGAGAGTTCCCCTGGCTCCACATCCTCTCCAGCATAAGCTGTCTTCTGTGCTTTTGATCTTAGCCATTCTGACAGGTGTAAGGTGGTATCTCAGAGTCGTTTTGATTTGCATTTCCCGGATAATTAGGGATGTTGAGCAATTCCTTAAATGTCTTTCAGCCATTTAAACTTCCTCTGTGGAGAATTCTCTGTATAGTTCTATAGCCCATTTCTTAATTGTGCTGTAGAGCATTTTGATGTCTAATTTCTTATGTTCTTTATATATTCTGGATATCAGCCCTCTGTCAGATGTGGGGTTGGTGAAGACTGTTTCCCATTCTGTAGGCTGTTGCTTTGCCTTGTTGACCATGTCCTTTGCTCGACAAAAGCTTCTTAGTTTCAATAGGTCCCATTGATTGATTGTTTCTCTCAGTGTCTGTGCTACTGATTTTATATTTAGAAAGTGATCTCCAGTGCCAATGAATTCAAGAGTACTTCCTACTTTCTCTACTATCAGGTTCAGAGTAGCTGGATTTATGTTGAGGTCTATGATCCACTTGGATTTAAGTTTTGTGCACAGTGACAGATATGGATCTATTTTCAGCCTTCTACACATTGACATCCAGTTATGCCAGCACCATTTGTTGAAGATGCTTTCTTTTTTTCATTGTACATTTTTGGCTTCTTTGTCAAAAATTATATGTTCATAGGTATGCGGGTTAATGTCAGGGTCTTCAATTCGATTCCATTGGTCCACATGTTGGTTTTTATGCCAGTACCAAGCTGTTTTTATTACTGTAGCTCTATAGTAGAGCTTGAGGTCGGGGATTGTGATCCCTCCAGAGGTTGTTTTATTGTACAGGATTCTTTTGGCTATCCTGGGTTTATTGTTTTTCCATATGAAGTTGAGTATTATTCTTTCCAGATCTGTGAAGAATTGTGTTGGTAATTTGATGGGAATTGCGTTGAATCTGTAGATTGCTTTTGGTAAGATTGCCATATTTACTATGTTAATCCTGCCTATCCATGAGCATGGGAGATCTTTCCATTTTCTGACATCTTCAATTTCTTTTTCAGGGACTTAAAGTTCTTGTCATATAGGTCCTTCACATACTTAGTTAGAGTAACCCCAAGGTATTTTATATCATTTGTGGCTATTGTAAAGGGTGATGTATCTCTGATTTCCTTCTCAGCTTGTTTGGGTACTGTATATAGAAAGGCTTCTGATTTTTCTGAGTTGATATTGTATCCTGCAATGTTGCTGAAGGTTTTTATTAGCTGTATCAGTTCCTTGGATGATAGTGGGAGTAATGAAGGGCAAGATTTGAGGGAAAGAAAGCTTAGGGGAGCAGGAGGTCCCAGCTGGCTTAAGAACAGAAAGGGAGAATGAGGAATAACAGACCATGATAAATGAAGACCACATGAGACCAGGAATAGGCAAAGTGCTCGAGAGGTCCCCAGAAATCCACAATGATATATCCTCTGTAGTCTGCTTGCAAAGGTCAAGAGAAAACCTGATCTGACCTAATCTGGTGATCAGATGGCCAAACACCCTAACAGTCGTCTTGGAACTCTCATCCAATAACTAATGAAAGTGGATGCAGAGATCCTCAGCCTGGCCCCAGGTGGAGCTCCAGGTGTCCAACTGTCGAGAAAGAGGAGGGTCTGCAAGAGCATGAATTGTTGAATCCAAGATTGCAAAAAGCACAGGGACAAATAGCCAAATGAATGGAAGCACATGAATTATGAACCAAAGGCTGTGGAGCCCCCAGCTGGATCAGGCCCTCTGGATAAATGAGACCATTGAATAGCTTGATCTGTTTGGGAGGCATCCAGTCAGTGGGACCAGGATCTGTCCTTATTGCATGAGCTGGGCTTACACATGGACACTTTGCTCAGCCTG
Organism: Onychomys torridus; assembly: GCF_903995425.1. Taxonomy (NCBI): domain Eukaryota; kingdom Metazoa; phylum Chordata; class Mammalia; order Rodentia; family Cricetidae; genus Onychomys; species Onychomys torridus. The sequence continues at coordinate 46,939,757 of NC_050453.1, read as the reverse complement.
GAAGGAGGGGACTGGACCTGCCTGTACTGAATCACCAGGTTTAAATGAATCCCCAGGGGAGTCTTGGCCCTGGAGAAGATGAGAATGGAGGGGAGGGGCTGGGGGAAAGTTGGGGGTTGGGCGGGAGGGGGGAGGACAGGAGATCCCATGGCTGATGTGTAAAATTAAAACACAAATATAATAATAAAAAATTAAATTAAAATATAAAAAAGAGTATTGCTTTTGTAAATCTATAATATTTGGGGAAAGAGTGGGCAGCAATATGCATTCCTTATATTTTGTTTCTTCTAAGATGTATGATTCTGAAGACATTTATCAACGTTCTTTTGTATAAACAGCAGTAATGCATTCTCGCTGATAGGCCAGCGGGTATTGACTGACCTCCCTACTCTTTCACTTCTCTGTTAGACTGAATATGAGTATATTTCAGTCTTACCACTTATTAGGAATAGGTAAATATCTTCCTTGTTCAATTTCTTAAACTAAGAAGCCACAAAGTTGACTATAAATTTAGTAAACTATGTGTTTCAATTATATTGTTTTGTTAAATTGAAATAGCAAACAGCTATAGGAACAACCAAGGCCATCTGAAAACAATCACAAATAGAATACGGAAAGCAACAGAGTACAGTAAAATTGCATCATTAGCAGGCTGTCTCTGGATACCTCATGAACACGATATTATTTATTGTAAATGGCAATGTTTGAATGGCTACTGTTGGATTTTCACATAGCTTTATACTATTAACTCTCTACCTTAATATTAGGTGCAGTTAGGCACACACATATTATGACCCAACTGGATCCTTGCTTTCAATAATATAAAATATAAATTGCTCTCCAAAGTTGTGAAAGTTATTTCCAAGTTTAAAATTCCTGATTCCATTTACAGTGCTTTGTTTCCCTCCCACAGAGTATGAAATCTATGGTATGGATTCTGGAGTCTATTAAGTCCAAAACAGTGAGATGGTATGAAATAGTGGAGAAATTTTTGCAATGGTTTGAAAAACATAGGTGGAAGCAGAGTACAATAAAGTACATTATTTAAATCCACCAGCTAAATTGGTTATAAATGTTATATTAAAACATGTTATAAATATCTGCATTATAGGAATCTGTGATCTATACTTTCATTTATTATTTGCTGGACTTTCCTCATGCCTCTTCCCCTTATAATCTACTGTGGAGATTTTAAGCTTTAAGCTAAAGTAGAATGTCATGAACTAGATGTCATCAAATTTTGTATTGTTATAAATTTAAATGTGGGGCATCTTAAAAATAAATGTAAGATAAATATGAATGGCCAACATTGATAAAAAAAAAAAAACATTACATTTGATGTGTGTGTTAAATTTCTTTTAATAAAATCAAAATTTTTGATGGCTGAAGTTTGTATGCCATTGAAGTACTTTGGAATTTTCTTTACAATATTCGCACAATTTAACATTTACAGTTTACTTTTTCAAGAGAAATAGGATGTCTTATAATTTGGAGTTAAAATTTTAAGCTTTTCCTTCTCAGGTACATGTACCACAATTTTGTCAAAAGTTCTGTTTAAATTTTTATCAATTATTTGAAGTTTCTTCATTTATTTGAAGAATTTCTGACCCTTTCTTATTATTGGCATACCTCACAACACATCCTACTCACTTTGGAATGTATGTTCTAAAATTGTTGCTTTTAATAGCCTAGACTTAATTGGCAGGAAAACTCGTCAGGAACCCAAGTACATGTCAGTAGGGGAACGTACTAAAAAATAACACTTCACTATTTCTCAATTTTTAAAAAAAGCCAATGTAAGGAAAATATTTATGGAGCACACCCCGAAGGGCATTCTGTCCATACACTCATTAGGTGCCTTTTAAATCTATTTTTGGATTGAGTTGGGCTATTAAGAAATCCCCACAGGATCATCTCAGCTACTGTGAGCTATGGCCATGACAGAATCGTTAAATTGAAGAACATTAAAAGAAGCAGTGTGGAGAATTTGTCACTATTTTTCTTGACTGAAAGTTGAACATGTTTGCTGTTTTGTCATCCAAGGTCCATTTACAGTAATGCATTCGCCTTCAAATTCACTGCAAGAAAATTCAGATACTTTTCAGCTTACTGATTAAAAGAGATGAACACAGTCTACATATTTTATGTTCAAATACAACTAGTTTCATAACAGTTTGCTTTTTCAAGTTCTCCATTTATTTAGAGCAACCAAAGTGGAATCATTCTAAAACAAACAAACAAACAAACAAACAAACAAACAATTCTTGCATAGTGAATAAGAATGTAAAAGCAGCTATAAATTCTTGACAAAACAAGCACTGGTGAGTAAAGTTACCTTTTACATTGTTAGAATATTATGAAGCATAGTAGTTAGACCTGCTTGTGTATTTAAAACCTAGACATAATTCTGGTGGTACTGTGTTCCTGAAAATATTACACACCCTAATAAACTTATCTGGGGTCAGAGAACAGAACAGCCACAATATTAAACATAGAGGTTAGGCATTGGTAACACACGCCTCTAATCCTCACATTCCAGAGAGAGAGAGAGAGATCCTGTCTGGATTTCTGTGAGTTAGAAGTCACACTGGAATCAGCTAGACATGGTAACAAGAGCCTTTAGTCCCAGGAAGTGATGGCAGAAAGCAAAAATGTATATATATATAAACATTTTGTAATTTCAAGGACCTCAGCTACCTTTGGAGAGTAAACACTACTGGGTGAGCTTAGGTACTTACAATTCTATAGTGGTTCTCACATACCTGCATGATAGAATAGTATTGCATAAGGTTATAGTTGCAAGAATCTAAGAGATGAGAGAAGGAAACTCTAAGATCTTTGGATGTCTGCAGGAACTTGCCAGGTTGTTTCCCAAGGTATGTGACACTGTATTTCACATTGTACAAAAGGGATTATTGATGGCAAAATAATTCTCTAATAATAAGAATTATGTAATTTATAGTAAATCTCATTATCAGGAATCATTTCTTGAATTATTAATTATTACATAACTTTTCCATTATTTTAATTGATGAATAATAATGATTATACATGTACTTTGATGATTCAGTACATGTAGACATTGTACAATGATCAGATAAGGGTAAATTAATTTCTATTCTCTTTAAACACATCATTTCCTTGGAATACTGAACTCTAGGGACTGCAGCCTTTCCCATCTATTCTTCATCAACTTGAGAACACTATTCTTTCTGCTTTGTGAAATCATTTTTTCTTTTTTTTTTGCATACAAGATTAAGAACATGCAGTGTTTGTTTTCTAGGTTTAGCTTACTTCACTTTAAATAATGTTGGCTCTTAGAATTTTTCATTACATGTGTCTGGAATGTCATCATAATTTGGAGAAGTTGGCCTGCCCCAAGAGGTAAAAGAGGTTTAGATAATCTAGGGTAAAAGGAAGGAAAAATCAACGATGCAATGATGTCAGAATGTAGTCTAATTATGCATGGAGAGAAGTGTTGTTTTCATGGAGAACATGTTAATTACAGGCACAGAGAAGAGGTATTCTCAAGCCAGATTTTAAGGAAAGCTAATTCTTCTGACTTAATCACAAATGTTTGAAAACTGCATTTTAGAGTTTTCCTTGCCTCCAACCCAAAAGATATACTTACTGTTGTAGTTAGAATGTAATGGTCCCCATAATCTCTTATTCAGTGATACTATTAGGAGGCTTGGCTTTGTTGGAGTGGGTATGACCTTGTTGGAGTTAGCATGTTACTGTGGTAGGTTCAAGGTTGCCTATAATCCAAATAATGCCCATTGAATCAGTTGACTTTTTGCTGCCCTCTGATCAAGATGTAGGACACTCATGCAGCCCAAAATCTGCCTATATGAGGCCATATTCCCTGTTCTGCTGGTAATGGATTGAACCTCTGAACCTGTAAGTGAGTCAGCCAATTAAATGTTTTCTTTATAAAAGTTTCCATGGTCATGGTGTCTCTTCACAGCAATTAAAAACTCTAAGACACTTAATTTAAGCAGGAACACAGATTATAGTACTGTTTAGTAAAACTCACAGTGAAACTTTCAACTAAAACATAAAAAAGAGAGTGTAAGGATTGAAGCACAGTGTTTAAGAGCACATTCTGGTCTTGCAGAGGGTTTAGAATTGGCCTCCACCACTCACATTGGGTGTTTTATAATTGCCTATAAATCCAGCTCCAGGGTACCTTTTTCTGACAAGCCTGGCTCTTACACTCAAATATATACATACATACATATATATATATAAATATATATACATACATACATAATTATATAATAAAAGTAACTGTAACTATAAATAAAGTGTTAGATTTTTCATCATAAAAAATTCTTGTTTTTATCTAATTTAAAATTCTAACACATAAATATTCCCATTTTAAAACTGATCAAACTAAAATTAAGTAAGTTGTCAAAAAATATGGAATGTCTTTTCTAAAAGAGCTAAAGAATAAAAAGAATGTTCTTCTCATCTGAGAAGTGAGATGATGGAAAGTATGGACTCTTTCCAAGGCAGCTCTTCTTTCATTTGGTACTGAAATATCAATCACATGGAAAAAGAGAAACATGTATAATCCCAAACAAGAACTTGAGAGAGAGGATACATTTCCTACTGCAGAATGCTGACATTGTATTTCTGGGACTTACTGGCTTCAAACCAAGAAACTTCAGGTTTATTGCCATAGGTAACATTATTTAGCAATGAAGATGCATCTGCTTTTCAAAAGGACATTCTAACTATACACAGTGAATCCAGGTCCTTCAGTTATAAATCTTCACTGTCTCTCTTTTTTTTAACAGTAAGTACCTTCCCAATGGAAATCCCAGGCTAGCTTTTAAATTTTGACACAGGGAGCATATTGCATATATAATGATGATAATGTATTTAACTAATAGCATCTCCGTGTTTTACTAGTAAATTCTGTGACAAATATGGCTTACTGGAAAAGACCTTGACTAAGTTTAGCTAATGGAGCTAGGAGTTTTCCCTTCTACAATCATGCTCTAACCCTCAGAAGGCAAAGTGTGAGGTACAGCATTATGTTAAGTGAGGGTGAGAAACGGTATCCCTAAGTGGTTGTAAAATTTTCATATTAAATTTATAATGTGCACATAATGTATTAAGAATGTGATTCCTTTTTCAGGTCACTAACATCTCAAACTATGACAAAAAGTTAACATTGGCCTTTTCTGAACATAAAATTAAAACCTTCCTTATTTCTGATTCTTTGCTTCCTGGACCATCTCCAGGGAAGCTCCACTCAGTCCAGATTGAGTGGGTTAACCTGTTGCCCTCAGGACTATTTGTCTCCATGGAATTCTCCTCATTCATCCTCAAAGGCACCTTTCCCTTCACAGCTACACAAGCAGAGAAGTTTTTATACAGAAAGAGAATTAATCATGTGTTTGTCATGGTGCACACAAAATAAGTCATTTGATACAATCAAACAAACTGCTAGCTGTTAGTTCACTCCAAAGGAGTTTACAATACGTTAGTCATACGCTTCTCAGGAGGCAGGCATGATTGATGGCAAGGTAAAATATTTTAATTTTCAATTTGCACAAAACAGCACTCTGCTTCAAAAACACATTTTAAAGCAACCCAACTGTAGTAGGAAGACATTTGACATGTTTCTACCAAGCAATCTAAGGCATTTTTTTTGATCTGTTACTGAATATTCAAGGTCAGATTGGTGATAATATGAAGATTGACAAATATTCATCATAAACTATCGAAACTTTACTGCTCTTTTAACTATTTTTATCATTTTTAATCATGTAATAGTTTAGTCAATTTTATCTCAAGTGATTGCATTACATTTTTCATTTTTTTCTAGTCTTAACTGCTAATGACACTGATATTTGTGTAAGTAAATTCATTCTCTTAAAATTATCCCATGACATGGCAGAGCAATAATCTGAGAGAGTCTATTTAATTATTCTTCTCTTTAAACAGCCCAAAGAGAAAATAAAAATGAATATCTGACAAGATAAGGAAACTAATAATGGAAAAATAATTTGATTTTAGAACCTATAAAGGCATAAGTACTAATAATCATTAGATATACTATTAATTTAGAAATGAAAAATTTAAAATAAAGATGCCTCAAAAATCTCCTGAATCTATGCTTTACTTCATCCAGACACAAGTACACAATCACTTTTGTGCGGCTTTGCTTTACATCTGACAGATGCTTTGTGGGAAACAAACACACTTTTGAAAATTAAGGCATTGATGCAAGCAATCTATGAACAGTAATACTCAAAATTTTTCTTTTTATTTTGATAAGAGCCACAGGTGTTTGCTTTTACAAACCATCCCAGAGATCCTTTTGTCATGGAATGTGTGGAGTTAGCTCTCTTGATGATGTCTTCTGCACCAGAATTGTGAATAGATGCATTACATAGGAAAATTCTCCTGAACGGTCAAGGAAGTAGAAGCTGAGTCAGATAATGAGCACCAATATATTTGATCATCTCATAGAAAGCTCCACTTAGGTTATGTAAGCTTTCTCAGGAATGTTCTCTGTAGTAAAAAGGATCCAGAAAAATATTACTAGCTTTCACTTTTTTACGTGCAATTTTAGGTTCTCTTAGTTTCGCTTCATTCAAGAGCAAATGTCTTGTTTCTAAACAGTGTAACATAATGAGAGTATATACCACTTCATAATGCATTTCCTGGATGTCTTCTTATTTTTGAACTTAGATTATATATCCTTACAAAGAATTGTTGACATTGCATTCATTCATTTTTATTCCATTTGGTCAGTGGATATATAATTTCAGTCTCCCTAACCCATGTGATGTAGAACTTTATAAGGCTCTCTTTGAAGTTACCCTGATACCTGTTCATTATTTTTCCTTTTGCAAAGATAGTGCAGACATATCATTCAAGAGTGTTCCAGTCTTCATCAAGGTTTCTCCACTTTCTTCTGCTTCAGTTCTTAGATATTATTGTGATAGTTTCCACGAGGTGACTACGTAGTTTCTGGTTCCTTCTTTATTTCTTCATTAACATCTAATTTAAGAAAAGAATTCATTCACTTAGTGAAAACCGTTGGACCCTACATTATTAATCCATTGCTACCATATCACATTTGTTTGCTGCTCAGATTACTCAGTGTAATAGACTTTCACCCATGCATTGGTTTTGATATGCCGTAATTTTTGATACCACACAAATATAATATGCACTTAAAACTACTTCAACTTCTTAGTGTGGTGATAAATTCTAGGCTTCTCTTTTCTGTCCCAGCTGTACACTCAGCAAATTCTTCAAAGATCTCTAATAATTTATTGTCTAAGGATGTTTAGGATGCAAATGTAAGCCTTGCCTACAGACATGGTGAAAGAACTACTATAATTGTTAGGCTCATGGGTTTTTAGAAGGCAGCTGAGGAAAACATTTCTCCTTATTGGATATGATTATGAAATTTCCATTTTTTTTTTTTTTTTTTTACTCAAAGTCCACTGCTCAAGCCCACTGTTTCATATTGGTTCCTTTAATTCAAGGTGAACATCACAGAAACTGTTCTAGTTGTTTACTCCATTTCTTAACCTCTTTTTAAAAGAGGGAGGCTTCTGTCATCGATAGTTATCTACGCATTTGATCAGCGTGGTTTTCACAACTCAATGTCAAGACACTGTTTCAGATCCTTCTTTGTTAAAACATTTTGATTCTGCATCCCTAGAAATATTCTCTAATTAATGAAGCATTTTGTGTTCTGAGTCATTGCCACAATTTCCTGTTGGCAGAACACTGAGTACACAGCGGCTTCTCACTACCATGTTCTTCATTCCTATGTGGCACTACCTTCTATCACCCAGATAATAAGTACACTCTCACCTTACTTGATAGTGTCCTTTAGAGAGAATTTTTTAAGTAACCATGTAGTGAGAGCAAGGGACAGGGAGATGGACAGGGAAGCTCAAAAAATAACAGGATTGCATTTTAGAAATTAAACATATGAAATAATTCACTCTTCATAAATGAATGTTTTATTGAGTGTTCTGGAAATACAGCACCTTGAGGGTACATTCCATTACATATTATTCAGATGTTTCAACAATAGTGGGAAAAGAGTATAACTTCTGTTACATGTTGCTGGCATGCTCAAACTTTCTCAGTGATGTGGTGGATTTCCTTACACACCAATTCATCCCTTGACTCACCCACTCTAGTACAATCTTCAAGCACTACCTGTATTAGTATGACCACAAATGCATTGGCTTTGTCTTTAATCTTCCATAGTGTTTATTTAGCATTTAAAGGACCATCAGAAAGCACAGGTACAACCAGCAAATGGCTTATGTCATAACACATTATGCCTATTGTTGTTTATGAAAATATCCAAACATTTTAGAACCCATATTAAGAAAGCATCCAGGAATTATACTCATTGAGGTAGTTCAGTATTTTGTGTCATTTTTATTATTAGTTCTGTTTTTGTCTTTGTTTCTGTCCTGATATCTTTCTGTCTTTCATGTTATATCTTATGCCAACAACTGTGAGATCTAATGCACTAAATAAATAAATAAATAAATAAATAAATAAATAAATAAATAAATAAATAAAGGTTCAGTTAGTGGGATAGTAACCATGCCACTTAGTGTTTATTGTCTAGTATAAGTGGAGGTTTATATTCCTATGCTATTTACTCACCTCCAAAGTTCACTGGAATTGGTCAGCCCCCTAACTCTGTGAAGCAATCAGAAATCTGAATTGTAAACTGTTAATATAAATTCTGCAAGGCACTTCCTGTAATAGATATTTTGTTACTGTTAGATTACTAGAGTTTGGTTTAACTGTTTTCTGAAGTTGACAAATTATGTTTTCATAACAACCCCAGAAAAGTGTCAAGCTACATGGTCTCCCTAATTTTCAATCAGCAGATTTTATAATGTAAACATTACAGAATTCTGCGGCACGGTGGGAGAAAATGATTTTACTAAACTCTTAATTCCACTGAGATTGTTATTTAAAATTGTCAGCTAAGGGTATGCTGTATGAGATTCGCAAAAGTTCATGCTGCCTGGTGTGAGATGAGGTTCTTTTTTTTTTTTTTTAACAAGTTACAAGATGTACCTATTAAATTATTATAAATATATGTCCTTGGATAATAACAGATGCCAACCAAAACATATGTGCATGAATTTCATTTCATTGCATCCAATACATGAAAAATCAATGCTTCAATACTATTCCAAATAAATGGTTTTAAGCAAGTTTTATCATATGAAATGTATTTTATATACTTAGAAAGGTTTTATTTATTATTTCAATATAAGAATTTCTGACTATCACCATATTTTGGATAATACATTATTAATCATAGATAAAATGTCATAATCGATGTTTATTACAGTTGAATGCTATATCCTTCTATCAGCAAAAATATATGTATATAATGACAGTAACACAGCCATTAGAGTAAAACAGTTCTGGGTTCTAAATCCAATCTCAGATGCTTATTAGCCGATGTCCTTAGCAAGTTAAATCTCATTACTCCTCTCATTTATAAAGGGAATAATACTAATATGTACTAAACAGAGTTATTGTGAAGTTCAGAGAAGTGATACACACAGATAGCAACTTCATGCCTAAGGATGTAGTTCAGGCCAATGTGTTACTTCTCGATAAATTAATAACTGTGCCCATTAGGAGATTATTCTAATCAAGTCAGCTTTTAACCAACAGTGTGAATTAGCAATGCAAAATCAATTCACAGCTTCTGTTTCCTTACTTTCTCTCTTACTGAGGATGTGAAACGAAAAGGGTTTGGCTTCCAGCTTTCTCTTCAGCTATAGGTAGTCAAGAGACTTCTTTGTGACCAGTGAGATAGCTCCAAGATACAAGTCTTGGAAAAATATTTTAAAAGAACAGATTTCAAAGCCATTTTTAAAAAAGACAAGAATTGGAGCAATAAGAAAAGAAGAAAGGAGGGTGGGAAGGAAAGGAGAGAATGTAGGAGGAACAGGGGAGGGAGGAGAAGGAAAGGAGGGAGGAAAAGTGGAAGATGCTCTTCAGCAGTGATATAAGAAGCAAGGCATCTGTATGAGTTGGACTTTCCTAGGTTATTATATTTTTTCTCTTGATAACATTGCAATTTTCTTTGCAATGAGTTTTATGAACACCAACTAACCTGTGTATTTGAACAATAGAATTTATTTAGTCTTCCTTTTTCTCGTAGGACAATATATTTTCTATAGCAATTCATCAACTGGCTGTCTGCTATAACACTTCCCTTCTCAATGATTATACCTGGTCTACAACCCTGAGGTGGTATATAACTTTACCAAGCTAGCGCTACACAGAGTTAAACCAAATGTGAAAAAACTCATAACTCTCCCATTTGTGCCCCTTGTGTTCTGTGCCCATTAAATAAATTTCATAGTAATGCTGTTCCCTTTAGTTGGCAGTGCACTTGCTTCTATTTTATAAAGAAAATATTTTCATGGACTCTTCATGGATCTGAGTCAAAAAATACTGTGCATGGACATCAGAACTTGAGATTCTGTCTTCCATAAATCTAAACCCCTTTGATTAAGCCATTTGGCTTGAAACCTTATTTTCTTTCCTGAGCATATCATAGCAAAAAAAATCAGCTACTGTTAAAATAGCGTACTTTATCTAAAGACACCAGCACTAGTAGAGAAGATAGTTGAAGAGCAAAGATTGTTTCACGCAAACGGAAGACACCACTCATCATCCTGTCATGTGCACCCAGGATATTATATAATCATCCCAGGCAGTCAACAAGTGTTTTAAAATATTGCTTGTCCTGTTTATGTCATGCTGCACATACAGATATCAAAACCCATATTTACAATTATTTAAACTATTCACTTTTTCCCTATGTCTCACAAGTGACCAACTTATCACTGCCCCAGGACCACAGGGTTCAAGACTTTTTTATATGAAGTGGGTAGGGGCAAAGAAACACACACACTTTCATAATAGTTTTCTTCTTTATTCTTCTGCATTCTTCATTCTGTGTTCTATATTCTCTGTGGTGGGTATTGTGTTCCTTGAAATATTGTGTGTTCCCCGAAATAAACATCTGGGGTCAGAGAACAGACAGCCACTAGAACAGAGCCAGAAATGGTGGCTAGAAAATGGGGAGAGTAAGCCATAACAGAAGTTGGGCGGTGGTGGTACACACCTTTAATCCCAGCACTTGGGAGACAGAGCTAGCCAGATCTCTGAGTTCAAGGCCACTTTAGAAACAGCTAAGCATGGTGACCCACACCTTTAATCCCAAGGAGTGGGGGCAGAAAGAAAAAGGTATATAAGGCATGAGGACCAGGAACTAAAGAAGGAAAAAGCATGTAGTTAGTTAAGCTTTAGAGCAACACAGTTCAGCTGAGATTCATGTGGAGGAGGACTCAGAAGCTTCCAGCCTGAGGAAACAGGATCACCTGAGGAACTAGCAAGGTGAGATAGCTGTGGCTTGTTCTGTGTCTCTGATCTTCCAGCAATCACCCCAATAACTAGCCTCCAGTTTGACTTCATTAATAAGAACTCTTTAAGATTCCTACTACAATTCTCTTTTCTTATCTCTATCCAGAAATGTCTCTTTTGCCTCTCTTGATGTTTTCCTTCTCCTTCTAACTCTTTCAATGTTCTTCTCCTAATGTTCTCATTCTTGATGTTTTCCTTCTCATTCCTTCTAACTCTCTTATTCTTGATGTTTTCCTTCTCATTCCTTCTAACTCTCTTATTCTTGATGTTTTCCTTCTCATTCCTTCTAACTCTCTTATTCTTGATGTTTTTCTTCTGGCTCATTTTACCTCTTTCTAAATCTCTGTCTACCTCTATTCTTTCCTTTACAGCTTATATATCCTACCTAAAATATTTCAGGCAATAAAAAAATTACAATATTGTTACATTCTGTTTTTCAAGTGAATGAATGAAAGTAAAGAAAAGTATGTTTTCAATACCCCATACAAGATTTAACATTTTATGGATTACAGGTGAAAAACAAATTATCATGAAAATCCACATACATTCATACCTAAGCAACTTGTTAGAGATTAACCATGTAGGCAAACAAGCCATTTTTCTTCATCAGGTCTTTTGCTCACAGGCTTTATTTGGCAGTTACAGACAAAGGACAACTCACTTTATTCCTTATCTTGAAAGGGAATCTTAAAGAAACCACAAAATGAAACTTTAGTAAATGAGAAAGAATCAATCAACTCTACTTTACAAGTTTAGGGTATGTACCATCATTAATAGGTATTTATATCAGGAGATTGAAGGCAGAAATGTATATAAAGAATTAATCAGCTGGGCAGTTGTAGTTAGAGTTTTCCTGCCTGACCCACAGTCAGGACAAATCTCTCTTACCCATCAGGCTCATAGATGCTCAGAACCAACCAAGTAAACACACAGAAACTTACATAGCTTACAAACTGTATGGCCGTGGCAGGCTTCTTGTTATCTACTTCTTCTATCTTAAGTTAACCCATTTTTATAAATCTATACTTTGCCACATGGCTTGTGGCTTACCAGTACCTTACATCTTATCATGGCTGCAGCTGGCAGTATCTCTCCTCTGCATTCCTGTTCCCAGCCTTCTCCTCTTCCTTGTCCCACCTACCTTATCCTTCCTGCCTGGCCACTGGCCAATCAGCACTTTATTTATTTTAATCAACATCGGAGCAACACATTTGACATACAGAATATCCCACAGCATTTCCCCTTTTCTTTTTTTTTTAAAAAGAAAGGTTTTAACTTTTATATAGTAAAATTACAGATAACAAAACAATTATCAAGCAAAAATTACAGTTACAATATTAAAGAAGATATCCTATCTATCTTATATTTGTGAGTTTAAGGTATAATATCTAACTTATCTTTTAACATAACTGAGAAAATTAAAACTATCTAGTCTTTAACCACATCAAATACCTCAGAAGCATATAATATTACCTGAGAACCGGGAGAAGGATGCAAGCAACTTTCAGGAGTCTTGCAGGGTAGACAGAGACAGCTGGCAGCCTGGACAGTCACCTAATGTTCCTTTGTAAAGCTGGGACACTTGTCTTAAGCCCACAGGGCTAGAGTCTCTCGGTCAATTTTCTCAGTGTCCTGTAGAATGTTTACTGTCAGCTTTGGGTCTGGAGCCATGTATACCATCAACTATCAGAAGCAGTTCTATCAAAGCAGTGCATAGCCCAGAAACTTTTTTTTTTTTTTAAACTAGCAAAGGCTAAAACTACCATGCAGCAGTGTAAAGTGAGTAGACTCCTCATTCCTGCCACACTGCAGGTCAGATGCACAGGCCAGAAACCCTCCATAGTAGCTCAAACCATCAGGTTGCCGCTAACTTGAGAGAGACAACTGGGAAGCTGTTTTTAGCTCTGTTTTAGAATCTTTTTTACATCCCACAGCAGGCAGTGGTGATGCACGCCTTTAATCACAGCACTTGGGAGGCAGAGCCAGGCAGATCTCTGTGAGTTTGAGGCCAGCCTGGTCTACAGAGCGAGATCCAGGACAGGTACCAAAACTACACAGAGAAACCCTGCATCGAAAAGCCAAAAATAAAATAAAATAAAACAAACAAACAAACAAACAAAAAGAATTAATCATCACCTTTGGTCATCAACCAATCTTAGCAAGAAAAGTGATAAGTAGGCTGGTTTGTTCTTGTTCCCTGACCTTAAAGAGTTCCTCACTCAACTAAGTGCCTTTCTACAACTTTAGACTGTCTTCTTAGGTTTTTCATCTCAAAGCTATTATCAAAATATCTGATCTGACCTGAAGTTGTTATAAGACTTTGTTTCAGCTAATGATGAATACTGCAACCTGTGACTGCAGCTTTCACCATTAAGGTTAAAAGAATTTAAGCTAGCTGGGCTACTGAGACTCACTAGGTTTTCTTAATCATTAAACTAAGCCACAGTCTACATGGCTCCTCAATAGAAACCCATGTGTTCTAGCTGTGTGACACTTCCTTGTTTGTATTTTTTATCATCAAAACTCAATTTAAACTAACAGACAATTAGACAATACACCTTAAAAAGGAATCATCTTCATAATAATCCACAGGTGAATGTACCTAGTAGACCAGTAAGATGTTTCCATGTGATAACACTCTACATTACAGACAATGGGGATTTCCCCATATCCATTTACACCGTTCCAAATACCAGAGAAAGATAGCATCAAAGTGTAAAGCAAATGTGTAAAGACACAGCTTCCTTGTGTTTTCCCTATCATTCCTGGGAAAAGCTATCCCCAGGTAGTCCCTGATTCTTTCTCTTAGTTGCAACCCCATAACAGAATACAAGTTCAAGGCAGCTTTTCAGTCTCAGACAAAGCAGGAGTGATGATTTGGGAGATACTGCTAGATTCATTCAAAAGTCTTGTGAATGTAAATTTAGGAGGAGAGAAAAAGAGGTTTTACAACAGTAGCTTATGTTGAGAAAAAAAAAAGATATGATTTGATTAAAACACATTGTAAGCATGAATGAAATAAGAAAGCACACACACTCACACACACACACACATGCATCCACATGAATATACACAATCAAATGCATACACACACATGCACACACACACACACACACACACACACACACACACACACACATACGCACACACATGTTCATGGACAAACACATTAAAGCGTATTTCATAGGAAAGAAGAATTAATTCTGATGAGTCACAAAAGTATTTGGGAGGTTTTTAATTTTGGACACAACTTTCTTTGAGTTTTTTATTTTATTTACAGGTGCTCCTTCAACACAGATTTTTCTGATTGAAACAATCACTTTTTAAAATTTTCATTGTCCACATTTATTTTACCTGAGTGTTATAATAACAATGTTTCCTGACCATTATATACTGAATGTTGAGCTTATTCACTCCCATGCATTCCCATATTCTGCTTTCTTGGCCCTCATCTTCAAGTAGTACACTTACCAACCAGATTGTCATTTTTTTATGATTTAACACACACACACACACACACACACACACACACACACACACACATATATATATATATATAATTTAATTGATCTATATAAACATAAGAACTACAAGTGAGATAAGACATGGTACTCATTTTTCTTAGACTAGCTTAATGGCTTAATTCACTTAACATGATTGTCTCCAGTTCTATTCATTTTCTGCAATCAACAGAATATTTTTATTTTCACTATGTCCCAAAAATTCTAATATATATCACATTTTCTTTATTCTTGAGTTCCTGATTGACACATAGGCTGACTTTAGGTCAACTATTTCAAAATTAACTATTTTGAACACTGCTAGATAATAATTGTATGCAGGTTTTTCTATCATATGATCATATGTCCTTTGGATAGATACTAAGCACTGTATAGATGAATCATGTGGTAAATAAAAAGCCTCCATATGAATTTCTGTAATTGGTTGATTAATTTATATTCATACCATTAATATACTAGGGTTCTCTTTTCTATATCCTACCCAGCATTTGTTTCCTTAATGTTTTGTTTCATAATCTGGAATCTTACATATAGGTCAGATACAGCCCCTGGCTCAAGGTGCCTACTGTGGGGATTACAGAAATTTGATACACTAACTATAGGTTTCCTTTGAAAGAAATATGTTTAGCATATTTCTACAAAAATATAAAAGCTAAATTTGACTAGAAAGTTTTTTTTTTTTCTTTTTTGGAGGCAGGGTTCACTATGTAGCCCTGGCTGGTCTGAAACTTGCTTTGTAGACCACATTGATGTGGATCTAGGGATTCACCCACTTCTGACTCTTTAATACTGAGATGAAAGATGTGGTCAAATCCAGCTACTAAAGAGATCTTACTTAAAACACAAGAACCCCAATATTCCCTGTCTTGGAATTCTACATAGTTAATTCCATACCCACGTCCATTTCTTGTGTCAACCATAATTAACCATAGCTGTCCTGATCCTTCTAGAAACTTAACAGATACTGACTGCATTAAATATAGAAACATAAAAATCATTAAAAATAAAAGTTCCCATTGCACAAAGGGAAAAAACAAATTAAGTTTTCATATCATTGTATTTATCTATATTTCTGTGTATTTTCTATCATCCATACAACTTTATAAAGAAAAAACAATGGAAATCTAAATCAGAAGTAAAAGTGAAGTTAGAAATAAAAAAAATTAATGTAGATTAAAAAGTCTGTGATAACAGTTTTTGAATACAAAGGATTTCATCATCACTTTTACCAATTTAGAAATTTTAAATAATTCGTAAAAAGTACTTTACTCTCAAAAAGTTTCATTGCTACTTAGAAAGAAGAGTCATAAAACATTTAGAAGTTTAACGTTATAAAGCTTTTGAAAGAAAAATGCCCTTGGCCCATAATTATGTTTCATTTCGTAACCTGTTAGGTCTGATATCTCCATGCAGTTAAAGACCTGAAAGAGTAATTTGCATGTTTTGATGGGAAAACTTAGGATGGGATTTTAATATCCTTTTGAATTTGATTAAAATAAAGGTGAAAACTTGAATCAGTGAATTAAATGCCTATAACTCTTGTATCAGCTCAATATAGGGAATTTTACAATTTTAAACACCAAGATAATTCCTGTGTCAGACTGCAGCAGGACTTGAAAGCCATTTTTTTTTTTTTTTTTTTTTTTTTGTCTGTGCATACTTCTCTCACTTCCCAGATGAGCTCAGCAAGTACCTGTCTGGCAGTTTCATTTGGCTTTTAATGTGACTCTGCTTTTTCATGTTTATTTATTTATTTATTTATTTATTTATTTATTTTTTGCGACAGGATTTCTCTGTGTAGCTTTGGAGCCTTTCCTGGAACTCACTCTGTAGCCCAGGCTGGCCTCGAACTCATGGAGATCTGCCTACCTCTCTCTCCCAAGGGCTGGAATTAAAGGTGTGCAGCAGCACTGCCTGGCCTCATGTTTAATTTTAAATTGTGAGTTTATTATTACTCCTTTCCTCTAAATTTCCATTATAATACTTTAGCATTTATTATGTTTAAATATACAAATACTTTTCAAATTGTGGGTGGCAATTAATAACTATTGACAACCTACCATGATCTAGACAATATATTTTCTTAGAGTAGATGAATTGAAAGCAAAAACCACTTTTATTGAAGACATTAATTAATTTGCTTGATAATCTCTATATTTTTTCCTCTTTTTAGTGGGTATCATTATATAGATACAACACATTATTTTACCAACATCGTTTTATCATTTGAGTTGGAATGTTCACAAGCAATCCTATGGACTCTGTTGAGGGAAGCAACTTTCTATTTATTAGCACAAAAAGTAATCAAGTCTGAAATTCACATTAGATTCTCCAGTTCTTAAGATATCTACGACAGAGAGTCAATAGAAAAGTACAAAAAAGGTTTTTAAAAACAAGGTAAGTTTTCTTCATTAAAGAGGAAAATTGAGACATTAAAAAAAGAACATTCTACCAAGTATATAATAACTCACAAAAAATAAAGTGTAAATCAGACACTGAATTTCCCCTTAACTCACTTGCTTTATCCATAGTCTAACATTTTGAAATTGATTGAAAAACATTTAAATCAGTAACTTCTGTTTGTGGATCTTTGATTGCTGTTGTTTCTTTGTCCATTTGGTGTGTGAACTCCCATCTACATACTGAGTTATATTTAATTAGCATCTATCTCACTCACAAACATCTACATTTTCCAACAAATGTAATTCATGCATTACATAATCTGCATGAAAACTACCCATCCATGTTATTGAAACTTATTACTTAGCATCTAAAAATAGCAATAGTCACTGTATTATTTCATCTAGTACAAAATTATTTCAGTGAAAAAGTTAAAGCATTCACTGGTAGAAAGAAGAAAGGCAGTGAACAAAGGAAAGATAAAACTGATAACCCAACAAGCTGACAAGCAATGGTGTTTTCAAGTGAAACGAGCTGTTGGCACTTATACCTTAATAAATTACTCATATGGTTTGAGGTAGATCTGGTTTTTCTTCCAGCTGTCATTACTCTAAGTCTGTACTTTGCATTGAAAAAAAATGCAGTGCCTGGTTTATATTAAAGAAATATTATAATGATCATCATTATCATGAAATTATAGTAGTCATTACTATTTAAAATTATTACTAAATAGTACATAAATTGAGTGGGGAATTGTAATTCTCTTTAGCTTACTATTTTTAAAGTGCTTATGAATCACCCATAGATAAAGGACAAAGACTTCCACTCATAATAGCCTGGCAGCATCAGCACATAGTACTGAAATTTTTTTTTTTTAATATGTCAAGATACAGGGATTTAAAAAGTAGAAATTCAGCCTTTAGGGCTACCTTTTGATTTTCGCTAGTAAAATATCTATGAAAATCATAGAGCATGATGAAATATTCTAGCCTATGTAAGCTTCATTTAAGATTACTGGCCTAGTCTTGGAGGAAATCTTACTAGCATATTATGGCTGGGTGAACTCAGAACATGAAAAGTCTTCATTTGACTAATAAACCCAAGTGATTTTTAACCAACAAGTATATCAGACTAGCCTGTGCTCAGGTGGAAAATTACTTGTGTGGAGATATTATTTTTGCCTTCCAAAATACTGATAAGCTTTTATAATACTGTTGCACACAGACTGGCTATCAGAAGATTATGGTGACATCCATCCACTGGACTGTATTACATCTTTTTCTCTTATTCTAAGTATATGTTGTCTTAGGATCAAAAAGGATCTGTTGGTATGCCCTGAATAATTCATATTTTTCTCATTAAAAGATAGTTCTAAATATGAATAAAAGGTTTGATTAGAAAGGGGTTTTAAAATGCACTCTATTTCAGTAGGTATATCCTCTTCTCATATAAAATTATGTACATAGCAACCTAAAAAGCAGAAGTCCTAAAAGGAACACAAAGAAAAAAATACATGTTTTTCAAAATGTACTTACATGATGTGCAGGTCAATTTTGGAATAGTTGAGAATATAATTATAATAATTTATATATGACATACTATAATAATATATAATTATATATTATAATTTATATTTAATGTACAATAATATAAATATGTAATTATAACCTTGGTCAAATGCTTTAAAGAAGATCACAGATGGAAAGATTAGCTATTTAGAAAATATATTAATTCTGTTAAACATAATCAGTATATTTAAGAATATTAGTCTTATAAAAGTCTTTTCTTCTCTGAAATATAAACATTCATCTTTTATTTTAAAAAGTGACTATTAATATCCCAGAAACTCATAATCTCAAAAAAAAATTTAAAGCTGACAAGAATAATGCTAAGTTACAACTAAGTGTGTGGGACTTGAAAACCTGGGCAATATTGGTGAGTAAAAGAGCAGAAAGCCATGGATCTACACAGATAAGAAAACTCTCACTGAAGACTTGTTATTGAAAAAATAAAGGAAAATAGAGGGCTTAGCAAGAGCTAACAGAGTTTTAATATTACTTTAAACAGTGCCGACAACAAAGAAACTGCCATTCTAAAACTAGATCTATATGTCACTACATATAATATTAGTTCCAAAAAGACTAAAGGTTGTATTTGAAAGAGGAACTTTAAATACATGTAAGTTCCTGTGTGTGATATTTTAGTCATGTCCATTTACCTAAAATTCATGTAGAACACAATTTCCAGTTACTCCCAATATGTTTCTTACATCAGATACAGAAAGCATTTAGCAATTCATAGAAATAATTATACTTCATTGTGCCAAAATTAACTATTTTGTGATTCTTTTATAAAGAAAACCAAGACAAGTCACAGACAGAGTAAATAAGTAAATGTCCTAGTACTCTAACTATGGCCATTGGTGTCTTGCAAACAGAGACGTGGTTACTAGCTGAGGAAGACCTTTACAGTATCCCACCTACTAGATTCACTGGAGAAGTGACATGGAGCTCATGAAATTGTACAAAGCCTGCATCTCCCACAGGTTAAGTAGAAACAGTTTAAATTCATGAGGGAAAGACTCTTGTAAGTTGTCCAGACTCCTATAAGTAACCCAGTAAAGTCATTGTTAATCATACTACACTGAGGTGAGGTCATTCTCTTGTCTTTCACTTATTTCTGACCTAATACAAATAGATTTAAAAAAATTTTCATAACTCAAAAATTCACAAATTAAGGAAATAGTAATACAGTGTACCATAAATAAAGCTATAAAACAGTTGAAATAGGAAAAATACAGCCAAAAAAAGCAAACTATAATCAAAGATATTTAAATGATAGATGATTATTGGGTGTCTATGTCCTTGTGTGTGTGTTATGTGAATATGTATGTGTGATGTGTATCTGTGTGTTTGTGTGTGTGTGTGTGTATATGTGTGTGATGTGTATCTGTGTATGTGTGTGTAATGTGTATCTGTGAGTGTGTGTGTGTGTGTGTGTATGTGTGTATGTGTGTGTGATGTGTATCTGTGTATGTGTGTGTAATGTGTATCTGTGTGTGTGTGCATGTGTGTGTGTGTGTGTGTGTGTAAGTTCATATATGTTTGTAGATGTCCCTACCCTTGTGTGAGCATATGGAGGCCTGAGATTTATGTGATCAATCTTCCTTCTTCACCCTTTCACCTTATCTTTAGAGGCAGGGTCTCACTCTGGACCAGGATCTTGCCAGTTTATTCTGAATAGGCTGCTCAGTCATGTGGCCTCAAGATTCACCTGCCTTGGAGCACATCATTGCTAGGGTTAGAGTGCAATATCATGTCTATTTTCTAAAGGGCATGTTGAGGATCCAGTCTCATGTCCTCACACTCTCCCTGCCCCATCTTCTTAGACACTAGGTGACTAATTTTATTAGCTATTAGGGTAATCTAAAATTATGTTGAGAAATAATTTTACCTACATTTAATTGATACACATTTAAGAGCCTTTATGTGTCAATTAGTTTTGAACACTGGATGCTGAGAGTATAAATTAGTTTTTAGGCTTTCACAGTGTGACATGATTTGTTAAAGTTGATTATGTGACTACATAGTAAAAGACTAAAGATATATTTTTTGTGCATATACTACAAATATCAATCACAAGAATATCCAGTATGAGCTTATTTATAAAATTAATTACACACACATACACACAGATACATCATGCACACATGCACGCACACACACACACACACACACACACACACACACACACACGGAATCATTTTGAAATGACCAAATGTAGAAGAAATCTCATTTGTGTTTCTGGTTTCTGTGTGTAGGATCTCATCATATGCTTTCTACATATTAATAAAGAACATTATTGATAAAATATAGAAATAAATTACTGTGCTATATAAACATACAAAGATGAATTTGAGATATTAAAGTTTAGCAAATAGCAATTTGAAACAAGATTTATTTAGTTTCAAATTATATTCATTAATTGATGTACAATGTATGTGTCTTCAGATGTAAATACAATTTTGAAATATATTTATAAACTTGTATTTTGGGATAGCTACAACTAATTAGTATATGCATTACACTACACATAATTATAATTTTTTGGTTAGAAGCATTCATCATGCTGTACAATGGCTCTATTGACCTTACTGATTCTGTCAGCTGACATGGTGCTTTTATCAGTTGGCAAGCATCTTCCCAGTTTTGCTATCCCTGTCTGCAGTAACTATCATTTCTACTTCAGTGAAAGCAGCATTAGTCTATATCACATTCTAGTGAGATCATGTGGTACTTATATACATATTATATTTAGTTAAATTAATGAAATCCATGCTCAGCAGTGATAAGATTTCCTCTAATTTTCTGCACTGTTAACTGACCATGGAACTGTGAATAAAACACAAATAAGCAAGGAAATCTCTCTTACATAATTATTGCTGTCATTTTTCATTTATAGGGGCATATTAGTCTACACAATAATATTTATTCTGTACTTACTAGGTCTTTCTTTTTGCCTTGTCCTTGTTATTTTACAAAGCGGTCTCTGGTACAACTTTAGTAACAAATTACCTATATTTGTAGAAAGTAAGAAAAACTGTGAAAAAAAAAATCCAGAGTTAACAAGAATTAAACTAAAGTGACAAAAATATGTAATGATTGCTAAGTTATTTTTTTCTGATCTCCAGGCAAACGTTATTTATTAACATACAAATAAAATCACATTTCAGCACAATTAAAATATCACCACAGTTGTGGATTTTAAAATCCATGCTAAACTTAAAGACTTTGCAAAAACGCCAAAATGTCAGTCATCACACTAGTATCTTGTGTTGTCATGCAATAGTTGCTTCAATGTTAATATGACACTAACTTGGCTACATAGAACAAAATAAAATCCTAAAAATGCACTTGTTTCTCATTTGCTCTTCAAGCATGGCTGCTTGAGAATTTAAAATGCATCCACATCTTTTCTTAATTTTTTAAATTTATTTATTTTCTATTATCAGCTTGATACAGTATACATTCTTATCCTAATAATAAAATGTTTCATTGAGGCTTGCCCAGTAACTGAGTAAAACCAAAACTTGTAATAAGCCATAGTCATCCTGGGGTCCCCCCTGCTATATAGCTTCCCTGGTTCTGTGGGTTGCAGTCTGACTGTTTTTTGCTTTATGACTAGTATCCACTTATGAGTGAGTACAATCCATGTTTGTCCTTCTGGGTTTGGGTTACCTCACTCAGGATGATATTTTCTAGTGTTTTTGCACACTGATAAGCCTCTCTGCCGATGCAACAACCCAAATCAGACCAAATTAGACAAGGCTCCGGTTCTATGGGTAAAG